>NC_138950.1:10701842-11316342 GCF_965226115.1 Aulonocara stuartgranti
AGAAGAAATATGGGACTTTAAGCTTTAGCACTTGATTTTCCTCTGGAAATGGAGTTCATTTAAATTGTAGATGGTGAAAGTTCTCTTTACATTTTGAGGACTGTTAAGATTGAAATGGAGTTCTCTGCTTTTGATCAAGAGTTCACCTTCATGGTTGCTCTTTCCTCACTGTGCTGACCTGCCAGTTTCTGTCTTATTTATTAGTGTGAAGAAACTTGCCTCTTTGTTCTTGTCATGCAGAGGTATGGCAAGAGTGGTGATCAAATTGTAAATACTGAGTGAGCTGCAGTGGAACACAGCCTCCTAGAGAAGATTCAATGGCACCTGGAATCTAAACAAAACTGTAGAACTGAGTTTTTTTGGGATAGTAGTTGTTGCACATTTTCCGGAGTGCCATTTCCCCTCAAACAGCTAGATACCCTTGCTGTTGGGCAGTTGAATGCTTTAGCTATAGAAATACAAGCCCATCCAAACCTGTACTACAGAAATTTATAGACTTTGTTTTTTTGTGATGTACAGTCATTTAATTTAATTTTCTTACTGACTCACATATTGGTATTGTCATTAACCTTCAAAATCCAGTATTGATTTAGCCCTAATTTTAAGATGTGCCGAACGGATTAGTCGATATATCAATTACCTTTTTCCACACTAATTACTTTTCCAACTATCTGAATAATTGATTAATCATTTAAGTAATTTCAGTTTGCAAAAGTGGCAGTTATTTTCTGGTGCCAGTTTCTGAAATGTAAGTATGTGCTCCTTTTTTTTAGTTTTAAAGAATGGCTCTGATAATCATTCTTAATTTCCTTATGTGAAGTTTGTTTATCTTTGACCTGCTTTAATCCAAAATCCACTGTACTGTAGCTAGAGAGGAGCTTACATTCATCTTCATGTTGGCACAACACCTTCGTGCTTAATGGCATCAGTTCCTGCACACCTCCTTGTCCTCAGAGTAAATCGTCTTGCCATTCATCCTCACTCCCCATCTACACAATAGTCCTGTTCAGTATTCAGGCAGGCATACTGGCCAAGATTCTGCCGAAGTGATAAAACCCCATTTATCAGCGGGAAGTGTTCACAGACTGCACATATATCCAGTCTCTATGCTTTCTGGTCGCACAAGTATGATTATTACTGCCTTACTGAATCCCCAGTGGTTAACTGCTCAGGCACAAGATCTCATTACCATTTGGTGCTATTTCCTAATGAATCTGTGTCTAATCATGTTATTTGTTAGTTGCCTCACATAACTTTTGGTAAATCATGCAACAGGTCTCCAGGAGCAGGACTGGATATAAGCCGTCCCTCTGGATTTTATAGTTTTTAGAAAACAACTCTGCAATCTGTATTCTCTGTGGTTGATTTGGCACTTTATTTTGGAGTATTTAATAGAAATCCTAACTGGAATGCTCCTGAAACAGTTGAGCGATGAAAATCATTTTCATTTTTATTATTTATTTATGATCCATGGTCATTTATCATAGTGCCAAAGCCGCCATTGTAAACGTAACCTTTTTCCCCAGCTGATGGTAAGCTTCGCATAATACTTACCACCTTCAGGTTGATTACTGGAGCTGTTAACATTCAATCATAAATGTGTGAAAATGTATGTAATAAAGTTTTTTTTTAAAATGTGCAGCCGCAGCATTGTTCTAATCGCTTTGCAAACATTGCCTCAGAGGAATAAAAACCGCATCACGCTTAGATCCAATTTGTGCTCCACTCACCAATTACTTTCACGGTCCACTTCCCATCTAATACAGAAAGGCCAGATTATCCGCTGGATGTCTGGGTCCTGCACACCCTAATTACAAACACAAATTGGAAAAACGCAACTTGTGACAAAAAATTTAGCATGCGATTTGTCCTTTTTCCAAGAAAAATATTTGCACTAATTTGCTTCGACTCTGTGTCCTCAAGGAGATACAGAAGGCCTACTTATGTAAAATATGAAGAGTTTTTCATCTTTCCATTGGTCTTGTAATCAGATAAAGCTGTAGCATCGATGTACTGTGTCTAATTGGGTTGATGTATAATTAATCCAAACTGTAGCACCAGTGTCGTTCATTACATGACTGATTAAGAGGATATACAGAAGGAAGAGACGGAACATCAGGTTATCAGATATAGTGCAATTCTTTGAAGAGCCGTGTAACTCTACAAAGCCTGGATGCTGGAAAATTAGGCTTTCAAAAAAGCCTCTGTAACCCAGTATTAACTGACTACCGTGTTTCACTTGCAGTTTGTTTTGCTCTTTCTTGCCGCTGCGCAAACTCATGCAGTTTCTGCTGGCTGCACACATCTCGTCCTTGGACTCACACAGGACTCGACTAGCGAATAAGTCACGGGTGATTGATGGTTGTATAACTGAGGATCCAACCAGTAGCTTTGAGTATAAGATTAATACATGTGAATTTGAAGGGAAATCTAATGATTTGTGTTTAATAAGGAGTCGAACTGAGAGACAGATCCAAACTAAAGAAACCAAAATGATGACACAGTGAACTTAGATGAGTTAGATGATGAACATGTCACAACTTTTCAGCAGTTTTCTTCTCCAAACCTTTAAAGTTGAAATATAAAGTTGATTTGGGACAGTAGCTAAGCACTGTTGCTTGTTTGTTTTTTGTCAACCTCATGTAATCATATGGTAAGACTTGAAGTTATCAGTCTGGTGTTTTTGATTTATTTTTCTTTCTCTTCCTTTTTACAATTTTATCGACAGAGTTTCTAGGTTTAGTCAGAGGTGTACACTGTTGGGTTCGATGGTTTCAGGCTGTCCTCTGTCATCTTTGCTGATCACGTGGTTGTGTTGGCTTCATCGGGTCATGACTTCCGTCTTGTGCTGGGGTAGTTTTCAGCTAACTGTAAGGCAGCTGGCATGAAATTGGCAGCAAGTCTGAGGATATGGTTCTATTTTGGAAAAGACATGAGTCACTTTTAGCTTAGAATGCATTGCTACCCTAAGTACCCTAAGGATTTGGAGGTCTTTTTCAAGAGTGAGGGAAGTGGAGTGGTGGAATGTCAGATCGATTGGCATAGGATCTGCAGCATCTGGTGTGGTATCTTCAGTGATATAAATGCTGTGTTGGTGTGTCGTGGTGAAAAGAGAGCTCAGATCTATGCCCTCACCGATGATCACAAACTCTGGGTATTGACTAAAAAAATTAGATTGAGGCTAGGGCTGTGCGATATGACAAAAATCTAATATCTCGATATAAGACATTTATCGTCCTGACAACGATATAATCACAAAAATGTAATATTTTCTGTAAATTCTGTGAATCTCGGGCAACTCGACTTGCGTGAAGTTTTTACAGCTGGGCGTCGTGTACCTGGAGTCGAGTGTTTTAACCGATGCATGAAACTATACATTTTTAGACATAAGTTGTAACGGCCACCATTTTCTTTCAAAGTTTGAATCTAAGGTTTATTTTTTAGCACCTAACGGCTCTTTTTTTTCTTCTCATCTGTAAACTCTCTGCATACTCTTTCACTTGATTCAGTTTATTTTGAAAAGTCTCAACAGGATCTTGAGCTTTACTGTGAAAGGTTTACATGGAAAATAAACAAGCGGACAGCGGAGCCACGCTATGGTTTTACTGTCACTGTTGCTAACGACAACACGTAAAAACAGGCGCTTGTCGTCCATAGTGTGGTTATATTAAATATAAGAGAAAGAGAGAACTTTAAGAAATTAATATAGCCACTACAGTGACCATCAAAACGATGAAAAAATATTGCTGTAAACTGTTTATTTTATGACACCACGAAACAAACGATAGCATAATAGGAAACGATAGACGTTTTTATATCGTCATCCGATATATATCTTTATATTGAACAGCCCTAATTGAGGCTCATGCCTCCTTTAGAAATAGAGAGGAGCTTGAATTGCTTATCCTCTACATTCAAAGGTTGAGTTGAGGTAATAAAGGCATATGGTTATAGGTTGTCTGCTGGACACTTTTTGCATCTTTAGTGGTCCTTCACCCTTTGTATTTCAACTTTTTAGGCATTATCTTTTGAAACCATAGCTTAATTTTTTATTGTTATGCAGATGATACCCAGCTCTCTCCATGAACCTAGATGACACACACTATTTAGTTAAACTGCAGGAATATCTTGAAGACATAAAGACCTGGATTTCTAGAGTAGAATGGAGGCAGAGCCTTCAGTTTCCAGGCCCCTCTCTGTGAAAGTTTAGATTTGGGAGACAGACACCCACTTTCCTTTTAAGATTAGGCTTAAAGCTTTCCTTTTTAATTTTTGTAGGGTCTACCTTACAAAATAAAGCACATTGAGGGTGCTGTTGTTGTGATTTGGCGCTGCATAAGTAAAACTGAATTGAAGTTTATAGTGAGATCATATGATGAGATCAGGTGACTGTGAACCCCCTCTTAGTTTTGCTGCAGTAGGCCTGGGATGCTTGGGGCTTCTTCTGATGCTGATGAGTGTTTCTTCTTCACTCACCTTTTTAATTCTCTTTATGTTTATACATCACTTTGAATTTAATGATTAGTTATTGTTAAAGTGTGGCTCTCTTTTGCAATGTGTCTTTTGTCCTGTCTTTCTCCCCTCAACCTCAACTGGTCATGGGAGATGGTCTCCCTGAGTGATTATGAATATATTGTCTAAACAGTGGGTTTTGGAAACATTTTGTGAGGAAAATTTGTGAGATGTTGCAGACATCATGATAGTGATGGTGAGATGAAAGAGGAAAGGTTGTATGCTCGATAGGGTGAGGACCAAAGGGATCATGATTTCAGGTGAAAAATTGGAAAAGGCCAAAGTAATTGTTAAATGTTACATAAAAGGCTTGCTAATGAGAAATACCAATTGTTTTGGAGTAAAAGAAAGAAAAGAAAAGATAGAAATGAGTTAGATTGCGTTAACAAAGAAGCACAAAGGGCGTCAATTCTCCACTTTCTATTACTGAATAAATCTGCTATACGGTGAACAGTGACCATTTATTTAGCAACAACTGTGATCATTACTGCGTTCATAATGACTATGTTGTTAGTTTTTTGTGCCCTGTGTGTGCAGCCCGTCACATGTGAATTGCATCATAAACACTACAGCAACCTCAGAGCTGAACCACGACTGGCTTGAATTCAGAGTAATAAAGGAAAGAGCCACACTGTAGAATAGTAATTACTCAAACAATCAGGCAGGTCTGATAAAATGAATAAAAGCGTATGACTTGGCAAACCAGCTTCATGGTTAATTCAGGACTTCCTGGATGGAGTTGGAAGTTATTGGAGGATTGTTTCCCTGCGGGATAGTAAAGTGATTTGGCCGTACTCTGCAGATGTCGGTCATATAGAAGAAGAGATAACGGCTGTCCGCCGCAGGATGGATGAGATGAGGAAATTAGAGAGACGTAGACCACAGATCAGTCTATGACTAGGATGCGAATGACATTATCAAAGGAACAATGCCAAGACTGGTGAGTAGAGGAAAGATGTAGTGGTTTCATCTCCATTTCTCTTCTAGTTGCAGGAAGTCCAAGATTATATTCAACCATTTTGGAGAATCACCCGCAAAAGACAGAAGATAAAGTGGCATCTTAGTTATTGTCAGAACAGGCAGGAAGTGATCACATGACCCTGGGAGGTCAGTTTGGCCTCTATCATAGAACAGCATCAGCTATTGACACACGGCAGTAATGACCTACCTTAGGGCTGGAAGCTTCACACAGAGTGATGATGACCCATTCCTGCCTGCAAGCTACTGCTTCCCTTCTCATCGATGCAATTACTGCACTGAGGCACGGCTGGTCATGGTCTCTTCATCTTTGCCCCCATGGCAAAGAGGAAGATCAGTTCCCTGCAGTGGCTTTTACCACTGGTCTTACAGCCAGAAATAACACTAAGACAGTGACTGTGTAAAAACTGTAAAGCTAACTGGTTAATCTGTAGCAGTCTGTAGAGGGATATCAGGTGTATTCTGTACACAGGTCGTCATGATGCATTAATTACTGTTGATGTTCATGTGCGTGTTTAGCCCCTCACCAGTGAAAAGTGAGATGACAAAGGAGGTAATTTCCTCTTTCTCTCAAGCTGGTGTTTAATTGTGTGAGCTACAGTATAGGTGATGGGGCGGGGGGTGGTGTGTGTGTGTGTGTGTGTGTGTGTGTGTGTGGTGGTGGGGGGGGGGGCTACTGGTAGGAAGGAGTCTGTGTGAGGCTTCTCCCTCCTCATTCCTTCTGACAAAGATTTTAATTCACCGTAATTATACAGATGGATTGAAATATACAGCAAGACAGGGAATCACTCCAATTATGCAGAGTTGATTAAAACTTGGACCCCATGCCAGGGTACTGCAGGAGCATGGGGGGAGTCAAGATGTGTACCACTGAAACACTGAACACATAATACCAGTTAACATCTGCAGCAAAAGTACCAAAACACTGAATATTATTTCTGTAGCTCTTGTAAGACAGATGTGTTTTTTTGTTTGTTTTTTTTCTCTATACAACAAAGCTGAACATTAACAGTTTGATGGTGTGGCGCATGGACACAAACATTTCTGGTCTGGAATGAAGGCAGAATTCTTATAAAGAAGTCTCTTTACTTTCTAATTAAGATGGATCCATGCTATTCATTTACTGTCAACTGCACACTCTGTGCAGCACAGCACATCTCTTGCATTGTGTCATTGCATATAGCTGCAGTATTGACAGACAGAAGGGGAGAAAGTCCTTAGCATCTAGAGGCCATGGCCAGCGAAGGAGAACGAGGAGGAGAAAATAGGAGGGAGGAAAAATGGAAGATGGAGAATAAGAAACAAAGAGAATGAGAGGGAGAGAGAGAGAGATCACAAATGGGGAGGGATGGAGTGAAAAGGGCAAGACATTTGTCACCCTCTCCTACAAGACCATAGGAAGAAAGAACAATATCATTAATCTCCTGACATTTCAATATTGTATTAACCTTTCTAGTGGAATTCTGTGTGCTCATTAGTCTTTTTTGAGAGAGAGAAAAATAATAATCGATAGAACAAGCTCTGGACACGATTTAGAAATACACTGCAGTCAAATAACATCTAACCTTAAGCCAGTCACATGCTTTTGCCCTGTCTTTAGCAATCTAGGTCTTTGTCTACATGAAATTAATTGGTTAAAATACAAACATATCAAGTAAAAGATACATTTAGGTGAAAGGTTGCTCTCTCAAGTAGGTTACAGTCATAAAAGAGAAAGAATGGCCTGGCTGTAAAACAACAGCTTAAGATGGCAACATAAGCACTTCAGCCATCTTATGTGAGGAGGAAAAAAAAGCCCCAAGGCCACACAAAGCATGATGTCTCACCTCCACCATGCAGTCTGTCAGCAATGGAGAGAGAGAGAGAGAGAGAGAGAGCGAGGGAGAGAGAGGGCTGATCCTAAAGGTGCCTAAAGCCTTTAAATTCCACCAACATGATCCTCCCCTCCCTGTAACACCTCCACTGCCCACTCACCCTTGTCCTCACCTTCCATCTATCAATGCCTGGAGAACACCCGCCATTCAAGTACCCAACACTCCCTAGGTCATTTGACTAAGAAAACACTCTAATTTATTCACATTATGTGCCCTTGGTGAACATCAAACACTGCCAGACCTTTTGTCTGTCATCATTTACTTTTGGCCTCCATGATTGGTCATGTCAGTGTTTTGCTGAACGTGTTCGGTGATGCTGTTATGGAAACATGTGCCTTTTTGAGCACTGTGATTGTCTGTTTGTGTTGGGCATTCAAAGCCCAGAGGAAAAGTCACACGGGTTCAAGGTTATTTCCAGTACTGTAATTATGGGTCTAACAAACACCTTGACTAACACTAAAGGTCTTTCAGTGGGATTGTTTGACTTCACCGGGAAATGAGTGGGAGGTAAATTCACACGCCTACTATGTATATAAGGATTTTAATCTGTTTACTTTTTCATAATGTTGCAGAAAAGAATCATATTAGTAAAAGTAGTGTATTAGGCAGGAGCCTGAGTTACAATCTATAAAGGACCAAGGAGCACATGTAAAGATTGCTCTACAATCTCTGAGTTATCACCCACTCCATGACATGTTGGTCAGTCACAGGAGCTCGTTCAGTGAGAGACTGAGATTACCGAAAAGCACCACTGAACGACACAGGAAATCATTCCTGCCTGTGGCCATCTCCCTGTACAACGCATCCACTTAACACACTGTTTGCTGCTACAACTACACATGTTTCTTTTCCAAATATTTATTTATAAGTGACTTATGTATGTATGTATGTATATATATGTATATATTGTACTATTCTTAGTTAGCGTATTGTCTGTCTTGTCTTAATGTTGGTTTAAAATGGAGCACTGTAACAAAAAATAATTTCCCCCAGGGATCAATAAAGTATTCTGATTCTGATTAATAATGCAGGTTGTATTATGTCAATGCAGACCCAGTGTTGCAAATCAATTATTTGGACTGCTGTGTGGCAAAATGGGATTTACATGACTGTTGCATCAATGTGATTAAGCACCTTGGCATGTATTTAATTTACTGCATTAGCACAAAATCAGCCATTCTAGTATTATTGTTAAATCCATTTCCAAAGAACAGTGTAATGATGGTAGTGCTAAGGTGATTATTGCATTAGTTAGTTTGTCAAATGATGGGCAGCTACCCAAAGATTGGTTTAATCTGTTGTTCAATTGAAAACAAATGTATTCAGTAGATATATTTAAAAAAAAAAAAAAAAAATGGAGTTCAGTAGAATGCAGTAATGGAGTGAATTTTCACACTTATCTTTAGTCTTCTAGAAATGCCATATGAAGTATAATGTGATTATTTATTTATTTTTTAATGCATAGCAGTAACTGTACATCATCTCATGTGTTAGAGCAACTTTAAATGTGTTGAATGTTTTTTGTAAAACCAAAAATTTCTGTGTGTGGTCTTGGGTATAGGGGGTTCAAAGTCAGGTGAAAGTGATTGTGGTGGAGTTTTCTGGTGTTATTAAAGTAAGGTTATGTCACCAGCAGCATAGAATGGTCTTTATGCAGTGATCACGGGTAGTCATTATTATCTGAAATGCTGTGTGGGTGCAGGCCATTTCAAATAAAATGACAGTAATCCAAATTATTATTATATAATATTAATAACTAATAATAATATTATCTTTCATTAATATTCTCTAACTTTTTTGAAAAAATGGGTAATGTGTGTGATGCTCTAAGGCACTAATGTTAGTGTTGAGGGAATGGGTTATAAATCATTCACATACTTAAAAAGAAAAAAAAAACTTTCTTTCTCCCTCTCTCATCCACACCACTAGGATTTACAGTAATATCAGAGTGTCATTTGGACTGGAGAAATGTAGTCAGATGGCAATAAGGAGGGAAGATAGTCAGAACTGAGGAAATTGTTGCCTTCTTATTACTTTTAGTACATTGCAGACACTGAGAAATCCCACAGGCAAATGGGAACCATGAAGACATCACTAGGAAAGCTGCAACCACCAAATACCCGGAGAGATGAAGGCCAGTCTTGAGGAGTCAGGTGAATGAAAAGAACAAGAAGAACAATCAACACCTACGTCCTGAGAGTCATTCAATACCCTGCTGGGATAATCAGCTGACCAAAGAATGAAATAGGAGGCAGTGACATCAAGACAAGAAAGTTCATTACTGTGCAGGGTTTTACCCCAAATCCAGCACCCTGAGACTGTATGTTAAGTGGAAGAAAGAAGGCCAATGACTAGCCGGTGTTTCTCAGGATGAAACAAAGATCCATGCACTTCAAGCAACCTGTTCATACAAGAACTTTTTTTATGCTCAAGTGCTAACATTGACACATTTACACTCTTTTGGATGCATCTGAGAGCAACTTGGGGTTAGTATCTTGCCAAAAGGTATATGGCATGCAAACTGGAGCAGCCAGGGATTGAACCACCAACATACCGATTAGATTAGATCAGATCAGATGACCTGCTCTACCTCCTGAACTATAGCCACACATTGTCTGGACCTTGTTTTCTGCATATTGATTAATGGAGCTAAAAACAAGTAATTCTACGTCCTCTTTTGACTGATGTGCCTGTAATTGGTTGACCTAGCCTCCTCTTCTAACGTCGCTTCTGTAGAGATATCAAAGTGGTGATTATAAGGCATGTCTTATAGCTCACAAATACTACCAGCTGGCATTTGATCTAAAATAACCCATCTTTGTGCAAGTGTTTGGGTTTTTTTGCTTGAATAACACTTTTTTTTATCTTCCTTTTTTAAATCTTTATTATATATATATGTAAACATCACTGAGCCAACAACTGTTTAATAATTATAACAAGCACTTTGATAAAGTCCATGATTCACTGGTAGTGTTAAATGCTAGATTTTGAGATCAACTTACGGAAGCAAAGCAGAGAAAAAGCTGAGGGAAGAAAGATTCCAGGGGACAGCATGAGGAGGCTATATTCCTCTGGGTTAATTGTGCAGACCCGTCAGCACTAAATAAGGATGGTTAGAATGACTGGCTAAGTGACAAATGGATGTACAAATCATCCAGATTACTTCTTGGTTATTAAAAAAAAAAAAACCACGCACAACTTGGATTTGGCAGGCTTCCACGGTTCCTCTCTCATTACGCCTGGCAGTCTCTCACACTGACGGCCATCCTTTACAATAACTCTCATCAGTTTAGTTTTCACAAGTTTCACGAGCTTAAGAGTTTAACACTGATTATAAACAACTCTTTTTGTAATGGCATGTAATTGTGATGAGCTGGTTGGTAAGACTGTTAAACCTAAATTAGTTTTGATTGATTGTCTGAAGAGATGGCGTTTGACCTGCAGCTGTAGTGTAAATGGCTGTGGAGAGGTGCTGGTAAGCCATCTAAACGCTGCGCACCTGTGATGATGGGTTCCTCGCTGGTGTTTTCACAGAGGGTAGTGACAGTATAAGATGAGTTGTCAGACAGAGCACAGCTGTTCACTTAATTACCTTCTAGTATGGGAAGGAGGTTAATGAAGCAGTTTTGCGATCAGAAATGAGAGACAGCCTGAATGTGCACAAAAGAAATTAGTTTTTGGCTGCTGGGAAAGCAACAGCAGTTTAAATTATTGATTGCAAAAAGTGAAACACTGAAGGCATAAAGATGGGAATTTAAAGGAGGGGGAGATGTTAGTGTGCTTATATTCCTGTATAGAGTCACAGGAAGCAATGTAATGCATGCAATAGAGTACTGAGAAGGAATTGCCTTCTGCAATTTAATCATTCACTTGTTCTCTTCAAAGTTAGGCAAAGGCAGTGAACCCAATGGCTGGTATTTTGCAATCCTTAGAACTTGTAAAAATTGCTTAGATTTGTTTTGTAATCTCTTCATTGCAGTCACCATAGACTGCTTATAAAAGATGGTTGTAGTCATTATAAAATGACCTAATAGTTAATAGTTCTGTTGTTAAGTTTTGAGCTCAGTGTTTTCGCCTTTACAATGTCGGTGTTTTGAAACCATATGTGTCTCGAGCGAGGGGTGGATCCACACAATCTCTTCTTAATGATATGTGATTGATTAATCATTAGGTAATGACTCTGGGTAATCCTCTTTCTGACTTTCAGAATGACCAATAATTTAGAAAATGTTAAATTTTGATTCATTATGATCTGAAACTACTGACTGACTTAGTAAACCATTATGACTTTATTGAGGCCAAAAAGCAGGCGAGCACAAGAACTCGGACTTCTGAGCAACTTTTTGCAACCAGGGGAGTCGCCACCTGTTGGCAGTTAAAAAGACTGCAGGTTGAGGGGACTGAGGTTGATTTAACTTTTTAAACTCAAAAGTTCTGACCCTCCTCTTTTACTGTTTATGCCTTGAATCCAGTGCCCAACTGCCTTAATACTGTATTTTTTCAATAGATCTTCTGCTCCTCTTACTGGGAAATATTTTGATTGCATAGCAGTATGTGAGAAGTTGAAACTTGTTTACTGGTCCTGTGGTGCAAATTAAGACTTTTGCAGATGAGTTTGAGCTTCTCAGTCACTATCATTTTGTATTTTGTGGTTCCCTTGTCAGCCTTGAATCTCACCAGGTGTGCAGTATGGCGTTATTTTTGTGCCACTATTCTGAGCGCACGTAAAAAAAAGTTTGTAGGTGCAAGTGTTGTATTTTGAGGAGAAATTTATTTTGAGCGAAGAAAAGCTGAATTTGAGTGAACAAAAGTCATTCCAGCGTGCAAAAAATGTATTTCAGTGTTTGCTGTTGGTCTCCAATCAGCTCGAAATGACGAAATGCAATATCCCAGAATCCATTTCGTCCAAAACTCAAACGAGGCAGTGGCGGGGGAACACAGAGTGGCAGAGTTTGAAATATTACTCTTTCTGGGTCACAGAATAAACTTTTAAGATATTTTCATGCGAGAATGGTGCTGTGTAAACTTCTAATATCTGCTCGATTCATCAAGACATCACATATTTGTATAAGTGCTCTAACGTTTTCGGAGATGCCTGTTACCCACCAGCTGACCGGGTGGTCACTCGGGTTAAACACAATATATAAGGCTGAACTGACAAAAAGATCATAGACTACACCACCAGGTATTATAGGAAAAACCATAAAGCCTTTGAACTAAAACAAACGCTGTTGTGACAGTGATGTACACTGTCTTGTTGGTATATATGTATGATTTGTATCACCTTCATGTTTCCAAACCGATATCATGAGCAGCAGCTTTTACAGCTGTGGCTCCAGCCAACATCAGCTGATACTAGAAATTAATTTTAAATAAATTATAACAACAGCTTATCAAGCTTGAACATGCTGCTGTTGTTGTTTAGCGCAACATACGCTGGTTTCCTGTTTCTGGCGCAATGTGGGAGATAAACAAACAAGAGAGATGATCAGCTGATCATTGATCAGTTTCATCATTGAAGTAGCAACAGGAGAGGGAGGGGGAGAGAAAGAGGGGAGAAGAGGCAGCTGTGCAACGTAAAGACAGAATAACTCCAGCGTTGTCTTTTTTTCATTCTAGCTAAAGTACGGGACTCTTTTTCCCTTCAATACGAATGTATTGTAATTGGTCCAGCTCAGAGTTGATCATGACCAATTGGCTAATCCACCACCTTTCATTGTTTATACCGTTACAAAAACAAACAAACATAAAAATGAAAAATCATCATCGGCCCACCGGGCAAATGTCCGGTATGCCCAATGGCCAGTCCAGCTATGCGGTCAGCTGGTGGGTAACAAGGCATCTCCGAAAACGTTAGAGCACTTACAGAAATATGTGATGTCTTGATAAATCGAGCAGGTATTTGAAGTTCTCGCATGAAAATATCTTAAAAGTTTATTTTGTGACCTAGAAAGAGTAATATTTCAAACTCTGCCACTCTGTGTTCCTCCGCCACTGCCTCGATTGAGTTTTGGACAAAATGGATTCTGGGATATTGCATTTCGTCATTTCGAGCTGATTGGAGACCAGAACAGCCAATCAGATTTTTTTGCATCCAAGTCTGTGATTGGCTGGTTTTATGGCACAAATATAACGGTGTAGAGAAAGAGTTGAGCACGCACGGGCAGAAATGTTGAGCGCGCCAGCAACACATTGTGAGCGAGCGCAAATGCAAAAACTGAGCGAGAGGGGCTGCTATTGTGTGTGTGTGTGTGTGTGTGTGTGTGTGTGTGTGTGTGTGTGTGGATAATAGCAAACACCGAAATAAATTTTTTGCACGCAGGAATGAATGTTGCTCCCTCAAATTCAGCTTTTCTTCGCTCAAAATAAATTTCTCCTCAAAATACAACACTTGCACCTACAAACTTTTTTTTTACGTGCGCTCAGAATAGTGGCACAAAAATAACGCCGTAGTGCAGCATATTGTTTCGGCTGTGGCGTGCCTGTTGGAGTTGCTTGTGCCCTCTCAAGACAATAATTACAATTCCACTAGATGCACTTCAGTGTCCCAGAAGTGCTTTCCACTCACCAAAAAACACTGGAGCAAGTCTATTTTTGATGGAAGTTGAATTAAGCTGTAGAGAGGAGAAAGTCCGACAAACAACGCAACCGATTTGATTCTGTGGCTGCCTTGTGATTTACAATAGCAAATTAGTTTGGAGCTTCTTAGTCAGATCCATCCTGCCCTTTTGATGTCACAAACTAATAGGTGATCAGCCAGTTAATGGCAGCCCAGGCTCACCTGAAATTTGGTGAAGTCGCCGCTGAATCTGGGAATTACCTACAACCGTTACCTTTTACAGTTTAACCCTATGTGGCTCCATAGTGCAGTGGTTTACACATTTTCCTAACAAGAAGAAATATCCCCGGTTTGTTCCTGGGAGCTACCGGTGCTGTGGTGAACCCTGTGATTGGGGAACAGAAAGTATCTTTCTCTCTTATCAATTGCTACCATGGAAAAGCTTTGATGTCCTCCTAATTATACTTTTATAGTATAGAAATATTTAATTCAGTAATATAGAAATTCTAATGTAGTTATTTTACTGGTAAAACTTTTTATTTTATAAGCTTGGAACTGATTATATTTTTGCAGTCAGTAAAGGCTGCAACTAGCAGTTAAAATATTTTTTATTGTCAACCAATCTGCAACCTGTTTTTGATTAATGGAGTCATTATTTGTTTGTCCAAAAGCTCAATAGGTCCTTTTTGGCCAGACAGTAGAAAGAAATAGGGCCAAAATATACAACATAGAATTATTTCAGATGCACATATATGCACACAGGTTGAGTAACTGTAAGGACCAGACCAGAGACAGTTCACCCTCATTGTGCATATTCATGTCATTATGGGGTGAATAACCCTGGCTGCCCGGGTATCCACTTAAGATCTTTAATCACCTGCACTTCGTTGTGAGAACAGGACACACCTCTGCTCATTAAAATGATGGATGGAGGCATGAGGGGATGCTCTCTCCTGTTCCAAATTTGTTCTTATTTAGAAAGGTGCTTATTAAAGAACACCTGGGGGAATGAGGGGGGAAGGGATCTCCGAGAGCTGAGGTGGTGGAGGAGGTGGTTGAGGAGCGAATCACCTATTCTGAGGGTATAGCTGCAATTATATTGTTGCTAAGTAATACAGATATCTTTCACATTTTAATTTATGTGTAAATGTTAAATGCCAAACAAACTATGTTCTCTTATTTTTAAAGAAAAAAAGTACAATTTTATTTAAAAAAAAATTTAAAAATGCAAAAAGAAAAAAAAAATCAACATATTCATAAATGGTAAAAAAAAAAAAATTAAAATTACTTCAATAGTAGATGCAAAATCCTGCTTCTCAGCTAGAGGCATACGTCTCTTGATGGTACAGCATGTTGAGGTGGGCAGCACTACTCATTAGCTTGTAAAAACAGGACTTAATTCCAGTTCTTTGAGGTTCATGAGGGAGTACAAAGGGGAGGAATCATCTCTATTTCTTCATCACTGCTGTTTGAATAAGCCAGTCAGACAGTGCTTGACATTAAAGACTCCCATAGGCCAGGTTATTGCCTCTTTGAGAACAAGCAGTAGGCAGGTTAGATGTAATAAACTGGAACAAATGTATTTCCGTCTCCAATTAGGATAAGTCGCTGTCTAGAGTCCCTCTGTGGTGCCAGTGTCATTTCCTGATTCTTTTTATGGATATTTTGTTTTGTTACATCAGCAGCCACCCATCACCGAGTGAGTGACGAAAAGGGGTGAGTACTGTATTCACTCTCTTATGTAACCTCATTGAATTCTCCTTACACCTAATTGGCAGCAATCTAGGCCTGTCAAATTGAATATAATCCCTTCGCTGTTGGTTTTAGCTTCCCTCTATGGTTCCAAATGCCTTTACTGAATGACATGGCATGCTGATATTGTGAGTAATGGAGAACACTAATGGAATTGGCATTAGGTAATACATTTGAATAGCTACAGTACAGAACAGAAATGGCTATTTAGCGACTGAGCCAAGAATATTGATAGTTCCCTCCTTGATGGTGTTGTTGAAGTACATTGTATACTTTTGGTTGAGGTCAGCTCATATTAGTTCTCATTAAAAGTGTTTAATGTAGCTGATGCAATTACACTTGGGTCATTATGATCAATTACATTTATGGTAAATATATCATTAAAATAAATGTGTGCCTTTTATGAATCATTTATTACACCAGCAGAAATAGTTTTGTATACTTCGCACACATTATTGATTAGTCAGAAATGGGAAATTAATAGAAATCCTGTTTATGTTTTTGAAAAGTGCTAAAAACGAATTGAACATCTCATTGCTTATGTTGTGCAATACTCTAGAAAATGCTCTGGAAATCCTGACAACGTTTTGGGGGGTTGGCAGTGGGGGGTGTCAGCTATATGCAACTGAGAGATCAAAGTGGAAAGTGGATCACATTTTGCACATTATTTTAGTTTCTTATTTTGAAAAGTTAAAATGTGGTGTTGGCTGTATTTAGCAGCCTGGGAGTTATCCAGTATTTAGTAATGCAAAAATAATATAAATGATTAAAAGCTGCATATTGTCAACATGCTTTACTCTGTTTATAAGTCTGTGGTATTAGAGTTGCACAACATGTCCTCAAAATTCTGTTCCGATATTTGGAAAAATGTTGGCTCATGTTCCTGATGATGCAGTGAAAAAAAATTGTTTATCTGCATTTATAAGTTATTTTATCTTTTAGTTTTAAGTAAAACCGTAAAGAAACCCTTTAGTTTAACAGTCACTAAAGTAACTTAACCTTTCTAACTTGTCAGGAGCTGCACAATATTGTCACATTATAAGACTGAAAAGTATTTTCCATCTAGGATCTAGTCAAGAAGGGTTGCCTCATTGTTTTGTGCACTATAGGAACAATATTGCGATATGATGCAAAAACTTGCAAATGACTCCAAATGATTTGATGTAGCACAGACCTGTTACAGTATAAAAGGCTAAAACTGCCATTTAGATATTTGACCCAATAGTGACAAAATGCTTGCTGCAGACGTGCAGAGAGTATCACAGTTTTTCAGTTCTTACTGCCAGCAGCAGCTCCTTTTGTGCCGTGATGAAAGATGTGTGCGCAGGTGGGCAGCTTATAAAAACTTGGTTCTGTGTTCCCTTAACGGTGATGTGTGTTGGTACACAATACTGTTTCTTAGTGTGTTTCTTACTTGCAGACAAGAAAATGGAGGCAGCTTCTTAGTAGTGATGTGCAGATCGATACTGAAATATAGATTCCTCCGATACCAGTCATTTATGTTCTAGAATCGATTCTCATAATAAAATGTAGATATTTTAGTAATTTAGGGTAGATTTGTAGTTTATCATTAACAGGAACACAGTGGAAAGAAACTATATCATTCAGATTGTCTACATTGGAAGGAACTACTTCCTCTTCCGCCTTTCATAATCATATGCGACTGTATAAATGTGTCGCTGCCCCGAGTGCGCACTCACAACAATGACTGATCGTAAATGGAGTCATGTGCGGACGTATTTTACCTCCACAAACAGCCGAGTCGTGGTTTGCGATACAGGTGGCAAGACAGTGAGGTGTTGTGGCAACACCACTAACCTCGTCAAATACCTCAGTAAATCATATCACAGAATATGACGAGCTTATGTTGAGGCGAACTGAAGAGGAGGAGAGGGACGGGTGCTGCTAGGGCGAGACAGACGTCTCTCACGGAGTCCTTTAGTACCGCAGGCAGGAAACGTGTTCAAATAGCACACAGCTTCAGTTTTTGAATTTCTATATGATAATTCTGCATTGTCAAGCGATAAGAACAAGTAGTCTAATGTCCTGTTATCATTATGAAGCTATACAATAGCAATACAATAAATAAAATAATTTTTTGTACAAAGTATCTGTATCGGATCAATATCGTCGATACCACCCTGAATTTTACTTGGTATCGGATCGGAAAGGAAATCAGTGGAATCGCACATCACTACTTCTTAGGAAAAGAAAACAGGGCAATACATAGGTTGTTGTTTTTTTTTTTGTTTTTTTTTTTTCCCCCCCCCATTCTTATGCTGAGGGGGCATAATTGCACATAATTGAGTCTATGGTGCGATCATCTGTGTCATTATGACATTGTCTTTTTTTTTTTCTCCCTGCCTTGTAACGGTTTCGATATGAGTTGTACAAACTTTAACTTTGTTTGGGGTTTTTCCAAAAACACCAAACTAGGAGGCCTGGGAAAGCCTCAGGATCCCTGCAGGAGTTGGAAAGTGTTCCTGGGAATAAATTCTGGATAAGCGGTAGAAATCTGATGGCTGGAAAGATTCTTCAGTAGGAGTGGGGTTGTGCCAAAAACACCAAAGGAAAATGGATGTTGAGTCATAGAATAACAAATTGTTGGTCTTAACCTTTTTGTGGATTTGAGCTTTTAAAAAAAAAAGGATATAGGCTTATCCTTTCAGAAAATACTGACAAATGACCAAAGGAACATTTATAATTTGAACTTTTTTTTTATTCATCTTTTTTTAAAGTTCTTTTTACTTTTTTGCTTTACGAAACAAATGTTTGCAGATGTCCTATGAATAAACAACAGCACCCTTTCTCCTTAAAACAGGGCTCAATCAGCCCTTTAGTATCAAGAAAAGAGACTCTTCTTGTCCAATTACAACCTCTCCAGATTCCCAAAGTGACATTTTTCCTGTATTTGACATTC
The DNA here is from genome assembly GCF_965226115.1 of Aulonocara stuartgranti. Taxonomy (NCBI): domain Eukaryota; kingdom Metazoa; phylum Chordata; class Actinopteri; order Cichliformes; family Cichlidae; genus Aulonocara; species Aulonocara stuartgranti. Next base: position 10,720,438 of record NC_138950.1, read on the forward strand.
ATTTAAGTGCATTCGGAGTCAGCATTACCATTTCAATTAATGTGCAATAGCTGAGTTTATGGTCAATGTGAAAAGGTATTTACATTGCAGCTATGACTCACATTAACTGTTGTTGTCATCACTTGTGTCAGAACTGGAGAGGAAGACAATCACAACATAAGGAGTCTCCTTTCAAGCACAGCCTTTGTAAACGGCAATCTTTACCTACAACATCATCATCATCATCATCATCATCATCATCATCAGGATTAACTAGACTCTTTTGTCATACCTGTTTTCCTCCAGTAAGACAAAAAGGTTAATAGATAGAATGGTTTAAAATAAAGTTTAGTGATTGTGCTTTTAAAACCAAAGTAAAACAAACAACAAACATTGATGACAACACAAAACATAACAGTGCATTATAAAAAAAAAAAAAAGGAAAAATCCCAAAGTGGCACTTTCTTGGGGAAGCTAAATAATATAGCAATTTACAACATGGATGGAATTGATAAAATAATTATATTTACTGGCATAATAAAATTAGAATTTGCAAAAAATAAAACAAGGAAGACAATTTTGAGGTACCACAATGGGTAAAACAAGAAGACATCATGTATACATGTATATTTACAGACAGTCCACCTCTCTCTGCTTGCAGCTAATTTATTACAGTAACATCTCACTGTATGGGCTTTCCAAAGTTCTTTTCAAGGCAAGCTGAGTCATGTCAATATCTGGAGTAAGAGTTCACTCCATATTGCATTGGAATTATACATAAATATACTACTGTGTATTTTGTTTTGAATGCACCATTTTATTCTTCACTCTTTCGTTTTTTTCAATGGACATATAAAATGATAAGTTAGAAAAAAAACAACATTGGTCTGTTTTCCAGATGTAAAGAAACACTACTGATGTACAGTATGAGGGCAGCCAACATGATGGTGAAATACTAAGATATTTAAAACTGTAAGAGAAACAATGGTGCTCCATTCTTGGACAAAAAATCAGAACAGTCTGTCCTTTTCCTCCTCCTTCAGCTTTCTACCATCTGGGAAAAACAAAAACATTTTGGTTAGCACAAAGGTCAGCCAATATTGACTCACTGTAGATCTGTATCTGTGTATCCCATTGTTGGAGGACAATTTAAACAAAAGTATTTTATATACGAAATTATTGGCTGCAAAGGATTTTGATTCTTTGCAATCAATACCTTATTAAAGTCATAGACATCACCAAAAGCCGTTTTGTTCAGCCAGGCCATCACTGGCCATGTAACATTTTCTGTAAATTCTGTGAATCTCGGGCAGCTCGACTTGGGGGAAGTGTTTCCAGCTGCACGTCCTTTACCTGGAGTCGAGTGTTTTAACTGATGCATGAAACGATACATTTTTAGACATAAGTTGTAACGGCCGCCGTTTTCTTTGTGAGTATTTATTACACGGCGTGCTGCGGGGAAAAGCCTGTTCTAACGTTTGACTCCAAGGTTTATTTTTTTAGCACCTGGTGGCTCTTTTTTACTTCTCATCCGTTAATAATCTGCTCTTTCACGTGATTCAGTTTATTTTGAAAAGTCTCAACAGGATCTTGAGCTTTATTGTGAAAGGTTTATGTGGAACTTAAACAAGCGGACACACGATGCTGTTACTGTCGTTGTTGCTAATGACAACGCATAAAAACAGGCGCTTGTCCGTCCATAATGTGGTTATATTAAATATAAGAGAAAGAGATTTGGACTGTGAAGTGTTGTCTGTTGGCTGAACCTGAGCTGAGAGTATATCCCTGTACAGAATGAATCCATCTACTTCTATCAGCAGTCGCATCATAAATAAACGCTAGCGACCCAGTTTCATTGGCGGCTGTACGTACCCATTTTTGCTGTGTTTTTGATCAGGAACTGTTGCAATCCTACTAATTACTTTCCTTTTCACGCCATTCTGGTACAAGATAATTTTGGTTTTATTTTTGTTTTCTTTTTTTCTTTTTGTCCAGAAGAACTGTGCTCTTTTATGTGATATGTCTACCTCCTTAAGACTAGCTAACTATTGCATAGGGTTTTTCCTAACCAAGGAAAGAATTTTGTGGTCATTCACTTCAGGTGTTTTCATTGGTCTTTCAGGCCTTTTGGTATTGCTGAGCTGCCTAGTGCATTCCTTGTTTTTAACAAATATGGATTTGGGCCATTACTATAATTTTTGCTTTCTCTCTGATAGGTTTATTTTGGCTTTTAGCCAGTAGTGTCTTTCCCTCTTTTGCATGATGATCTTTTTTTCCTCATGTTAAGACTTCCAGTTATTGAGACTTAACCTGCCTACTACACTATTTGTCAGTCAGTTGTCCAATTCCTTTTCAGCCTCTGAAAATTGCCAAACAACTAATGCAATATGTTTGGTAAAAATACCTTGATTTAAAATATAGAGCCGTTGAAATAAAGTTGGCTCTATACAGTCTGATGGTGTAGAGAGCCAAAAATGACAAAGATTGTGTCATTGTCCAAAAACTGTATTCAATCTCTTGCCAAAATTAACAGATGCAAACATGGGACATTGTCTTTGACATTACTCAAGTAGAATGCAGATGCCCATCAAGTATATTTCAGAGAAGTAGAATCTAAGACTACCCTTTACCTCTATCTCTTCATCTCCTGGTTGGAAGGCTCTGGAGGTGTTGAGGCCCATATCTGGAGGGTTCCTTCGCCCTCCTTCTCCTCTCCGCCGGCCCCCTGAGCCCCGGGAGGACATGGAGCTAGAGGAGCTTGGGTCTCGGGGGCTGTTGACTGTAGGGAACTGTGGTCGGCTATACGGCATAATGTCTTCTGAACCTATAAACAGGGAACAATAGTTAAGAATCAAGGTGCTACCCATCGGACTGAAGAATTCCTTTATGCTGTAACTATTGTAGTACCTGCATGCTGGCGTGCTTTGTTGGTAGTGCTACTCTCATGTTTATTCCCTTTCCCTCCGTGAGCAGTCTTTTGTCTATCCTGAGCATCTTTGCGTTCAGATGAGCTGGTTCTGGGGTCCGAGTCCTCTCGGGCTCGATATCCCCCTGTTCCTCCTCTCTTGTCTCGACCTTCACCGGCTTTGGGGGAAATCACTCCCCGGCCCTCCAGAGCTACCTTGGAAGGGTGTGTAGGGGACTTGAGCACTGCTGGAGGGGGGATGGGTGGAGGTGGGAGATCTGAAAAATAAACACAGGAAGCAAAAGCACATTAAAAACAAAATAAAACCCCACAAGAGTTTAGAAAATTGCAACAGACTGGAGAACAAGATCTGTGTACTTATGAAACTTTAGTGTGTATCATCTGTCACTCACTTGTCTCACACCTGCAAGGTGATGCACAAACACAGCTGTGATGTGTGTACATACACCCAGAGCTGCAGACATAGCCATGCTGAACGGAAACTCCTCCAAACAGACAGTAAACAGAACAGATGACATTAGAGAGGCTGAATCTGCCAGAGAGTTATGAGATTTGAGCAAGAGAGGAGGGGAGTGTGACGGTCAGCAGCTGCCTCTCTGGCCTATTCGACTTCTTCTGTCGATGAATCAATGCTGCTTGTCCTTGAGCCATTATTCATATGAGACCAGCCAGTGAGCCGCCTGGCCTCTCACACATCACACGGCTATCTAAACAAAACGCAGAGCAAAAGCCTTGTCTGCTTGCGATCAATGGCATTTCATCTTCTAATCAGCTACCAACCTGGAGGATGGTTTTGTTGGCAGCCAGACCCATAATCCACATTGGATTAGAACGTTATTAAACATAGTGAGCGTCAGCTCTTACACTTAAGATCTCAGTGGCTACCTCACAGACTTTAAGACAAAACTGGATTAGAAGAATCAAAGATTTTTATTCTTTTTTTTTTTAAACACAACAAGCTAATGGGGCTGGTAATGTCTTTGCTGTGTTGTTTTAGCAGTATAGTGAAGCTTCAATACACTTTCCTGATTATCCTCCACTCCCCTTGAATACAAAAGGGATGGTCAATATCATATAGCAGAGAGGCGTCTGCAGTTTTTTAATATCTGTCTTGCCTCCTGAGTTCTGCCTCAGTCAGAGTCCGATCAATGCCACAGTCTTTGAGCTATAGCTTGCTACAACGGAGGAGCTGAGCGCCTTTTAGATTTACGAGGAAATATCGGCGAGAACAGAGCTCAGATCTGAAACTGTCTCAGAGCTTGCCAAGGAGGATTAATCTGAGGGTCTGGTGGTTAATTAGGCAGGCAAGGCTGAAGCATATCGGAAGAGAAAGGAAAGGGTTAAGTTCGGTGAGGAAGCAGACAAAGGCATCAGAGTCAAACATAATATGAATCATGGAGAGAATATAACTTCACATCAACTGTGCAAACAAAAGAAATGACTAGGTCAAAAAAGGATAAGTAGTAGGGAAGTGAGGCTGCTGAGGTGCAGGGGTAGAGGTGTTGATTTTTTTTTTCTGGTTAGCAGTCTTAACCTAAAGAAATTAGGACACCTCAGGGATATATAAACAAATGACAGATATGTGTTTGCCTCTGTAAATGTAATTTGTGCCTAGAAAACAGGGTTTGTGTTTCCTTTCTTTTAAATTTCATTAAATCTTTTTTACCTATCACCTCAGAAGCAGTATTCCAAACCACAGACAGGGTCTGTAGGGTGGGAGGGTGGGTGGTTGGGGGCAGGGGAGGCAATAAACTCTAAATGAAAAACAATCCATTCAGATCAAATGTAATCAGCAGGAGGACTGATAGGCAGACAGAACTGCAGAGCTGTCAGTACGCCCCCTCCTTGCTCAAACAAAGACGGAGCAGAGCAGGAAAGGAGAGGAGAGTGGAGTGGGATGGAGAGATCACGCCAATGGGAGGGGCAGCGGATGGGGAGGAAGCCAGGATATAAGGATGATGGGTTTTTTTTTTGGGGGGGGGGGGGGGTTCTGCAGTGATATAGCTGGTCTGGCTCCCAGTGAGCTGGATATTAAATCTCCCTGTCAAGTGCTTCCAACACTCAAGGACACCTGACACTAAGAGGAGAGCCAGCTCTGGGACAGCACATACTGTACACACAGGAGTGACAATGTGCACATTCTCAAATACAGATAAATAATAATAATTAAAAAAAAAAAGATCTTTCCACAAGATCAAAGCAGAAAGGAAGTGGGGAAAAACAGGTTGGTAGGCTTCTGAGTTTTAAATGATGGTGCTATAAAATGTTAATTGCTCTGTCCCTTAACAAGGTTAAAGCTTTTCCTTCTCTGTGCAGCTGTTCCAGTATTTAGCCTCTTTTTAGTTTATGTTCCACCCCTACTGAGCTAGGTGATGCTTCAGTATGAGCCACAGCACCTTGATCCATTTCATTAGTGGCTAGAGTAGAGAGACATCCTAGTGTCAGCATCTCCAAGCTGGGCAGAGCCCCCGTGAGACAACCCCCCTCAATTTCTTCCCACCATGGCCCTGGCCTCCAGCCCACCACTCGCCCGATCTGTTCAGCCCTGCCACAGATTAGGAGTGAAGCCACGTATGCATGCGCATAAACACATGAGAGAAGATGATTAAAATTCTGGCTTACAGCACACCCATACTCAGTCATTTACAGACACTCTGTCACAGATAACTGCACTTCTCCCTTCCATATCTTTACAGGAAATATAGGAGCAGCATTGATACAAACTGACCATCTGTGTACTTGTGGGATACAGCTAAACTGCTGCCACTTGTCTGTGTAAATAATGATAAGTGATAAAGAGACTGTGTGTGACCGGATGGAGATGATAAACATTTAATTTTCTTGATAATTGATCATTTTTAGATGCTGCATAACACACACACACACACACCATAGGCTTTAAACAAAAAAAGACCTGAAAGAAATATTCGTTAAAACAAGACTTGTAATTCTGGATGACTATTACTTGAACCTGAAATGTTTTTACTTAATTGTCAGAAAGGATTTTTACTATTTTATCTTAGTAATCTACAATATCAAATGAGCCTGTTTTAAATATAACTAGATGTAATTAAAAGATGTGTACCTTCATTGAAAACTTCACGTCTCTGGTTTGCTGGATGACCTACTGGATGTTGTTTCTGCTTTTTAGGAGGCCTCCTGTGTACAGCGGCCATACTCATGTTACTGTCTGTAGACACCGGGCTGCCAGGACGGTGACTTGATGGGTTTATTTGGTATTTTCGTGCTGACAAAAGAAACAGAACAATAGTTTTTTTCCCCTCTTTTTCTTGGACAGCAAGAGAATAAAATTATTGCAATAAAATTAAATTATTTCCTATAAAAGTGGTCTACTTTACCCGACGCTCCCCCAACTTCTTGGCCCTGTGAATTAGGGTACTTTGCCACCCTGAGGCCTGAATACTCTGCAGCTGCAGCAACCGCTTGAGCAAAGTCGGCGTCTGTGAAGAAGGATCCATCTGATGAGCTGACTGCACTGGATCTCCCCGAAGAGACATTATCCTCTTCGGAAGCTGACCCCCATCCGTTGATCATGGAGCCAGTCACTGAGCTCTCCAGGTCCCCCATGCTGGATGCAGGCGTCTGTTCTAGCCCTCGTAGCAGCAACCTCCGTGGATGCATCTGGGGATGGTGAGGGTTTGTGTGGGGGTGGGTGTGGTGGTAGTGCATCTTAGCCACCTCTGCATCTGTCTCATCGCCGTCCTCCTCTTCCTCCAGTATGTCCTCCTCCTCCATACCATCCGTGTCCAAGGCTAACGGGGTGTTGATATACCCATATGTGTGTGAAGGAGACATGGGCCTGGGAGGGGGTGGGGGGCTCACAGCATGGCGCCTATAAAAAATGAGAAGAAACTCATAAACTGTAGAGTTTTTTGCATCATTAAATCATAGTTACCCAGTTATGGAAAAAACAACCTAATCGTCCCATGTTTTAGCCAATTGACTACAAATGAGGTGCTTTACTGTTGATGATGCTGATGATCTTCTGATGTCACATTAGAAGTTAAGTTTTGATCACCCCAATGATGTGAATTTGCTAATTTATTTTAAAATGGCTTCTCTGTGGAAGATGAACTTCAAATTCATTATGGCATCCCCCCCCCTTCAGGCACAATAACAGGGATGAGTTTTCCAAAACAGTTCTATCTCACAGCTGGATTTCTGCACAATTATAATCATTGACAAAAATACATTTGACTAAATTTACGCTGATGTGCTACCTATTTGAAACACATTTAAAAAAACAAAACAAAAAAACCCCTAAATGTTCTACTGCTTGAATCCCCGTACTATACTGAAATGAACTGCAACAAATGACTCCCTAGAAGGTAAGAAATCAGTCTAAAACCTAAGATATGCTTTTGAAAAATGGCCAACGGTGCACACAATATACAGACGATATACATGGAGTTTAATGGGCTCAATCAGGAAAACAGCCATGAATTTCAAATGCAAAGTAAATCATGTTTCTTTATGAGGCTTTAGAGAATAGATACATTTCTTGAGGATTTTTTTTTTCTTTTCAGCAGCTGAGTGCTCTTATTCTGCTACTTTATTCTTGCAGACAGCTTGACATCATGCTGCTGTACCTGCGTTCATGGCTGTCTGGGGCATCCTGGAGCATCGGCTGCATCTCCTCCTGGGGTGAGGGGGTGAGAGTGGCTGTGGACTGGTGACTGTAAGACACGGCAGCAGGGGAAGAAGCTGCCCCACGGATGGGAGGAGTGGGCCCCCTCTCCATCTCTTCTTCCTCCTCCAGCTCATCAGGCTGCAGGTACATGTGAGAGGGGGGCATGGGGCACTGCATGTCTGGATCACAGCTGCCCGCAGAGAGAAACAAGCCTCATTACCTTCATATCACTCAGCAAAAACATGAATGTTTTTTTTTTTTTATTGAAGCCAGAAAACATCCTCTAAATATTCATGTCAGCCTTCTATCAGAGTCTGACATGAACCTAGCACTAATGGACAGAAAATGCTCGGGGCAATTGTTTGGAATGAATGTGGAGAAAAGGCAGCCACAATGAACTAGTATTTAAATATACTGTCAGATCAGATGACCATTTAGACATGTCCCACCTTTCTTCCATCGGTAGAGAGTATTCCTCTGTGTTCCGAGTTGGGGGTGGGTTTGCAGGAGGAGGGGGCAGAAGGTCAGCCCAATTCATTGTGCTTTGTTTGGGTACTTTGGGGGTGCGCACTCCCTTCTTTTGACCCTGACTCCCTGTTCACAAAAGGGAAAACGATCATTCACAGGACCGCTACAGATACACATACTCTCTGTCTCTAAAAATCACATCAATTATTAATGCTGGAGAAATCACAAGGTAACAAAGATACTGACAGCAGAGACAATTGACATTAATAAGGCTGACTGACAAGAAAACGATAATTTTACATGTGAGAGTGAAAAGGCTAATGCAACTCTCCAATTTATGTAAGTATGCCCATACTGCTCAGAAATTAAATGAGGGGAAATACTATAAAACAGCTATTTCCCTGAAGGGGTATAACCCAGTATGAAGAGAAAAGGTAGAAGGAAAACAGCAGAAAAGGGTCCAATTAATAGAAAACTATTAAAATTGTGAACCAATGAGCTGTGATGTGCAGGCAGCACTAAAGGCTGCTCCTTAATGGCTTGAACTTCAAACGCAATATCAGAATGGATACATGGCATTAAGGTGGCAGTGTTGCATGCCGTCTGCAATGTGTTATCATTTGTCCTTGTCCAAAGACAGACATTGAGGCCATGATGAAATTAGGCTGCTCCATACTGGAATTAAAGTAAAGCCAATTAACGGAAGTAATGCAAAATAAGCAAGGACAAACACAGAAATAAAAAGTACAAAGCAGAATAACAAACACAAAATAATTTGAAGATGCATTTCCTTTTATCTAATTTGCTTTAAACATCCTTGGATGATGTTGCATAAAGAAAACAAAAAACAATGGAAACATGCTCTCATGCCTTTGTTTCAAAGTACTGTTGGCACTTGTGTTTTATTCACCATGTTTCCACACTGAAGGCTTTGCTTCAAGATGGGCTAACATGCAAATTAATCAAATTACAATTGAAAGCATATTTTATTAGTGGCTCAAAGTGATTTAAAGCCTTTGAGAAAACTGGGATTTTAAAATGGAGCTTGAGGGTATATGTGATTATAGAATTCATAGTAATAATTTAGCTGGAAAAATAATATTTTGCCTTTTTTTTTCTTCCTGCGAACATCGAATGAGAGTCTGTGTTGATTTGTATAACAGCCGACTGCCCGACCTGAAAAAACTCCTGTCCTTGATCCTCTAACCATCTTACCGGAGGTACTACTGCTGCCCCGGTCAGAGCTGTTGTAGGAGCCCCCAGTGTGGCTGTCATGAGTCTGGCTGTAGGGAATTGTGGCTGGCATAGGGCTGTCACCTCCTCTGTAGCGATCTGGTGGTGAGGATAGTGAAGGATATAGTTATTGCAGGGAGGCAGGCAAACAGGGACACCACAAAGACGACTACTTTGTACTAAACAAAGATCACCGCTTTACATTAGAAACGTTAAACAATATATGGAGTGAAATGAGATTACACCGAGAACTATGTATTTAGCTACACATGAGGCATGCAGGTCATGCTTTCATATTCATTCTCATGTGAGTATGTGAACACATGCAACAGCTGCACTGAAATCTTAAAACTATCACACCAGCTGTGGTTCCTTTCTGCAGGTACGACCAGGTGATGATAACTCAAAGATCTTTAAAGATGCTTTGAATGAAGCTATCTTTATCTTTCCTTTAGAAATCTGACACCAAGGATAAACTCTCACACCTGCTTTCGTTATAAAACAAGACACCCCAGATACCAAAAGATGATAGCAATTCAAGCCTGGCCCTCATTTAGCAGTAAAGATTCTACTTGATTGCGTGGAGAGGTTGCATGAATGCCATACAGACAGGCAGAAAGACAGTGATGGTGCTTTTGTTGAATGAAAAGGACTGAGACAGAGCCAAGGGATACATGAGCATGAAACTCTTCTACACGTATCCAGAGTGGGGCGAAACAGCCAGGAGAAGAGAGAAGTGAGAGGGAAAAATCGAGTGGAAGAAGATCATGGCTTGGAGTTGGCCTCTCTAAAGATGGCTGCTGGCTATTCCACACACTCACCCTTGTTCAGCTTGTTTTGCTCCATGATGTTGTACTGCAGCTGGGAGCTTATTTCCTGTTTCTGCTGCTGGACTGAGGGGGGCTTCCAGCAGTGTTTCTCATTCACCTCTCCTCCACCCACGAGTCCACCTCCACTCCCTCCAGTCACTCTGTCTGAGTTCATGTTGTTTCCCATAATGGAGGACTGGATGAGCTGAGTGGTGGCATAAGGTGTCGGCTGGCCCCCTGGACCTACAAAGCGGCCATCTTTAAGGTTTGGGCTGTTGAAGGTCTTCATCTCATTGATCTTGTTGGACAGGTCTACATCTCCATAGACTCCTGACTCAGGCACCATAAGGTTGGTCTGCTTGTTTTCCATCTGGTTGTTATAATTGGCGATACAGTCGGCTGAAGAACATGAGGAGGGCATTTAGTCAGTCTTTTCTACTGCTGATCAGCTTAGCAGCAGTATGCCAGTTTGGCAAAAGATTTCAAACAATAAGGCATCATTTCATCTACTGTCGAGCTGAAAAAATTAAGAAAAGCAACACATTTTTCATCTCAAGCTTTTTGAATGATCCCCACCTTCCAGAGAGACATTTCTACTTATGCTTTAAGTCTCAGTTTTGTTTGCAAAAATGACGATCTGCTCTAGGTGACTGACACAGGTTATGTTACCCCCTTCTCAGTTTCACCCATGACTCAGTGTAGGTGTCATCTGTGTTCTTTTTCTTCTGATGGTTGGGAGCGTCTTTGCTCATTGAGAGGGACGGAGACATGTCTGTATCAAAGACCTGGAATGAGGCGTGCAGTAAAAGCACAGCTTCACTGACAGATCCAATTTTCCCTGGCTCATAAAATATTCAAATCCTCCAGCAGATCTGAGAGCCAGCCTTGCGGTAAATACCAAGGACGGCCATAGGTGCGCGCAGCTCGTGCCACGTAACTCATGTTTCAGCTGCATGGAAAAGCTCAAACACTTCAAAAGGTTGATGTGTGAAAGCGCCCCTATGGCTGAGATAAAGGGACCTTAACTCGTATTTCTTTGCTCTGTCACCTAGTCAGTGATCCTCTTAATGTTCAGAATTTAGGTTTGGCACACACACAAAGCATGCGTCTGGCAAGCTCCTTAGTGTCATACAGCAGGGTGTCATGCGAGTGAGGGCTGCCTCTAGCCTGTTATTCCCTGTTAAACATCTCAGACCATGTTAAGGTAGAGTTAAACACTTCAACCTCAGAGGGGTGATTAGCACAAAGAAAAACTCAACTTGACTATAGTCTACAAAATGAATTATTAATCCTCACTGGAAAGGTTTGAAGTCAGGAGAAACTATTTAGTGGCTGGATGGATATTGGATTGAACAGCTGGACAGGAATTATGTGCTGCCCTTAAAGGCATAGTCCCAAAGTGCATAATTTAGAACATAAAGCATTTCATTGCAATCCAAGTTCCAGAGGATAGAGGTTTTTTGGTCATGGCTGTTAATTATTAATATTACGTCCTACATCATACTCTGTGTGTGTGTGTGTGTATGGTTTGGCAGCAATGCATAAGATTCTGAGGCCAAATATGCTTCCCTTTGTTGATAACTGTACTAGTGCTAAATAAACTAGAGGCCACCTGGTGGTGTTCTCTTTTTCCCCCCTCACCCTACTTATCTTATCTTTGCTCTGTATTTATGCCAATACATCTCACTGTAACATACACTTATTCTTCATCACTACTTTTTCCATCTGCATTTCCAGGTACACCCTTCTCCCTCTATCATTCTCTTTTTCTCTGCTTCTGGCCATCGTCTGCAGTCCAGCCTTGACCCCTTCGCCCGCTGCACATTTCTTAAATAACTGAGCACTTAGGGGAAATTACATTACCGGGTATAACAACTGTATGGAAATCAGCAGAGCAATTTGATTAGCAACAGAGTAGAGCTATGAGCCCTGCTCAGTGTGCTCCTTTTATTTCCTGCCTAAAACAGCTCTACTTTAACCTCAGATAAATCAAACACACAAGCGCACAGCCTCTCTTAATCCTAATATTTCTCTAGGTTTTTCTTGTGGAGACCTACAGAAGGGAGCGATACACAGAATAACTCTCCAGGGAGCTAACCTAGATATCAGATTTTACTTCCTTTTGCACTGCAGATTCCCCCAGCTCCCTACATTTCTTATCTCTACAGTTATTTTGTCAAATGATTGCATTGTTGCCTTCGAGAGGAGGGTTTATTTTGGTTGTTGACTACATACGGCACTGACAAAACATGCATACCTGGTCGGCTGTATGTTGCCAAGTTGCTGTCGCTGTTGCCATTGCCAGCAGTGCAGCAGTTGATGCTGCAGTCATTGTGGTTGGAACATGAGTTGGGCCATGTGTCGGCCAGCCAGGGTTGAGTGGCAGAGTCCCCAATGTTTAGTAAACCAGGCCTGTGGACAAAAAAAAGGAGGGGGGAAAAAAACAAAAAGGGCACCAAATGGTTAACAATAGTAAGAAACCAAGCCAATGCCGCAGTGACATTTATGTGAATGAACTGCAACACCCACAATAACATAATATTTGAAAGAGAAGATTATGTGAGTTTATTTATCCAGCTAAGAAGGGGAAAAGTAGAAATCCGGCTTTAGCACTTTTTGCCTTTCGGCCACACACAGGCCCAGGGAGCACATTAGAAAAAAGCCCAGCTAAATAGATTGTGTGTGCTTGGCTTGGCCATAGCCGATGACACTTTCCCTGAGCCCTCGTGAGCATTAGCGATCCGCCTGGATTAGACAGCTAGATAAAATTCTCTCCCAATGCTGCGAAATCCACGTCCTGAACAGGCAGTGAACCACAAATACTCAGAGTAGATTCCACAGTGTCACACAATATCTCTATCATTGGAAAGTGTTTTCTTTAAGCTGTACACAAGGAGAACAGACTTGAGCAACGGAAGAAAAATGCATCCTTATCATTGTTTTGCCATCCATCTCTGTCTTGTCTCCTGTTTTTCAGCTTTAATTCAAATTCAAATCAAGCTGGCTCATTTAACAGGATTCTACTGTACTACTGGACCTTAAGCCAAGTAAAGACAGTCTGTTTTTGCTCATTGAACGAATCAATTTAGTATACAAAAAGAATGCAGGAACATATATTGTGTGAGTATCCAAATCTCTATAGAGTGACTCTGGGTTCGCGTATCGAAACAGTGAATTAGCCATGAATTACATTTTCTTATTCCCTCTTAAATGACTCATTTCTTGGATTCGTTTTGGGTAATGAACACATTTGTCTTGTACAGCCAAATACAATCTCACAATGACTCCTCAATCACCCTGGCAGTTATATGTTGATACTGAACAACCATTGTCTTTGTGCAGAGCTGACAATTCAGTCATACAACTGAATAATATAATGATGGCTTCAAGCTAACTGTTCATTAACAGAAGAACAACACACGCATACATTACAGTATTAACTATGTTTTGGACTAGAGTAAAGAGCGCATAATGAATGAATGCATATTTTCCTGTTTTTTCCCTGCTATTTACCAGTTATGTGAACACATGCCAAATGCCATCCAATGGATATACAGGTCCAAGTCCAGACATTCTTGCTGTTTATGCAAAATGCACAATTCCACTACATTAGGCGGCGTGCTGTTGCTGCTGTGTACATGCATGTAGCTCCATTAATGTTTTATGGTGATGCTACGGCACAGCCTGGTGGTTGCATGTGGTTCTCCACCATTTGGGACAAGGATGGGCACTTGGCAGACTATATGGGGCTTTGTTCCTGTAGAATTATTACATACTTAATGCAAGTCCTTACCCCTCTCCTCTGCTCTGTGCTACCTTTGAAAGGCACAGCACTCCCCCTAGTGTTTGTCAAAGAAAAGTACACAAGGCACACCCTACTAATATATTCCGGAGGTTTAAGGATTCTTTGTATTTGAAATTACATTCTTAGCATTCATTCACTTAATGCGCCTGTTTAAAAGATATATTTTTTCAAAGACACTAAACAAACTCTTACCTTCCAGCACTGCTGACACCTTCTCCACCTCTTTGATATGCCACTGAAAGAGAGAAAATGAGTTTGTCGTGATTCCACCAACGTTATGATTGTCGTGATGTCCTTCTTTTCACCACAGCCATGTAAGTTCAACATAAAATTCTTTATTTGAGTTACTTATTTTCTTATTGAATTATTTATTTATTTTGAATTGCCAATTTTGTGAAAAATGATTGGGAGAAAACTGCTTTTAAGCTAGTGCTGTGTTTTTGTGTTTTGTATCAGAGCAAGTGAGTGTGTGATTGAATGCATGTGTCATCATTTCAGCTGAGTCATAGACACACACGCACACACGAAGCAACAGGAGCAGGAGGATGTGTAAGAGGCTTATGAAGAACAAAGATGCAGAGCTCTTTGGTTGTCTGGCTCGGGTTCAGCGTGTTTGAAGCTCTGTGTGCTGCAAGTTGGACTCTTTCAAGGAGCTCTAAGCTGCCGGTGTGTGTGAAGGCGAGATAAACTTCTAACTTTAATTACAATCTCTTCCCTGAGAGGAGAGAAGGTGGAAGAGGGGTAGGTTGGGCCTTTGCTGTGTTGATTCCATGTCTCTCTTTCAAAACAGGAAGTGTGTGGTTTGGTCTCTGCATGTAGCCAGAGGAGATCTTATGCAAAACTAAATTATCGCAGTCTGGTTAAAGATGAAAATCAGTATAATGCTCAGTAAAATCCTGGTTTCACACAGAGTACCAGGGCAGGGAATTTCTCTCTAAAGAATCGAACCTAAACGCGCAAGCAAGGACTATGTTTCAGCTGAAAGATTTCCATGAAACAAGCCTGCCACTGCAAAATTATTCTACCTGATTGCAAGCCTCAAGGCAGACACAAAGCGCACTGCTACCGTGTAGCTACAATCCCTGCACAGACAGGATCAACCAGTAGAACAACAAACACAGAGTGCACTGGATTGTCTCCTTCACGGTTACTTCCTCTTATCTATTCACACGGTTTCACATTTGCCATTTCGCTAAACACCGCCAACACCCTTTTGCACACCTCAAGGGAACAAGGAATTTCCGAGGGATGAAAGTCCACGAGTGAAAGAAGAAGGTGGAGAGAACTGTAAAGACAGACTTGCAGGGACAGAAAGATACAGATATACAAGGAGCTTTTCTTTTATCTGTTTTATGCTGTGTCACTTCAGCTCACAGATAACCTCCTTAGCTCTGCTGCCACTTGCCTGTTTAATTGGTGTGTTGGAGACTCTGGTGGTGTGTCATTCTCCTAAATCCCCTCTGAGGTTGCCAGCAGCCCTTTGATCAAGTTACCACTACTATAAAACAGATTCTTGGTACTGTGGCCTCTCTTTTTTGAGCTTTAAGTTCTGAAACAGCTCAAATATTTGCTGGAATATTTATGTGGAGGTAGACCATTGCTGTGCCAATTAATTGGGCCTTTCTTTGTTTTTTAATCAAGTGTTCCTCACCAACTTCTCTACAGCTGGTAATTTCTCTAATGATTCTATTAGGACTGTGGTTGTTAAAGCCATTAAAGGACGCTTTCCCCAACGGCAGTGAAAATGTTTCTGTTGTTATAAGATATTCTGGTTTGGTTTGTATTTAAAAGGAAACAAAGAGGACAACCTTCCCACTGAAAGAATAACATATATTGAAGGACAAACAAGGGATCTTTGAATAGGTTTAGGAATCTTTTTTTGGATTTTATGGGGGATGTGTTTCTGTCATTGTCAGATTCTGATTGTTTTCTTGTGTTGTTTTGTTTGTCCTCCTTTTTTCCTGAATTGGCCTTTTTCTGTTGGGAAACTGGACTGAGATGTGCTTAAGGTTTTGAGCACACTGTTTGGTATTTTTATGTTCCAAGAAGTTTGTGAAAATGGGAAAAGGCCTGTGCTGTAGTACATTGAGTTTATAAAAACATAGATACTGTATGTACTGCAGGAGAAGGTGCTTACCTGTTGGTGTAAAAGTGAAGGATGGCACTGTTGGAAAAGACAGAGAAAGAAAGTTATTGAATTATCAGAACTATCTTTCTAAATATTAACTCCACAAAATGTATAAGTTTCGCAATACACTTCAATAGCCTGTATTCACACGCTGCATGCTGCTTGCTAGTCTTTGATCCTCTCAGACATCCCAGAGGGAAAATGAATGTTGAGCCAGCTGCTGGTTCAAGTCGTGGCCCAGACTGTCGGAGGCCTGCTGTTCAGAGGTCTCGCACTGTTGAGATGTCTGTTGCTATCTCAACACTCACATCATCACCCTCACAACTTAATTGCTCGCACAGGCATGGAAGGGGTTCTTTATTAAACATCCATCTACTGTAGTAGGGTGCCTGTTTTTGAAAACTCTTGTAGAAAATAGGATCCTAAGTATCTGATATTTACTGCAAAAAATTACTGATATCATGCTATAGTTTTTAACTTTAACTTTGTGACTTTTTCAATACAACATGTGGCAGGCAAAGAAATGCATCAAATTCTGTTTTTTTTTTTAAGATTATTGCAGCCCAACAAGTAATTATGGCCTGGTCATGAAAGCCTTAGTACAACATTATTTTCACATTTTCATTTTTATTTATTATTACTTTTTTTTTTTAAAGCATTGGTTTATGAAATGGTTCAGAAACCCAATGAAAGTGGATTAAATTCTTTAATAACTTCTATATTTTTATGGTCTTTAAAATATAGTTGAGTCGTTTCCCTGTTTGAAGAAGTTAAGAATGCTCCAGTAAACACTCCAGTTGATGCAACTTTGCCCCATGCTGGTAGTCATCCAGCACACTGCCTTAAATATGTGCATTTTTTAGAAATGTTGCACTTTGCCTTCAGACTAAAACTGCTTTTGCGAAGAGACATCTAAGAAGCGGATACTACTGCTGCTGTCACATTTTTATTTCCTCAAATAATTACCTCATACAGTACCCCGTGCGAACAGATGTCCTTTAAACATCACAATCATCTTATCACGTTTGAATCTTTCCCCTTGATGCTCAAACAAATCGAAAGATATGAGTGGTTGGAAAAGATTATCTGTTTGATAAGTGATAGGTTTGTAACATAAACCTATTCGCTGGAACGTTAAGGACAATCTGCTACGCAGCAAAAGCAAGACTCAAGGCACCAAAGTTCTCTGGTTACTCATGCATGAGGGAGACCTGGCTGGAGCCAAGCGTCGTTCCACCACTTGACCACTGTCAGACTCTCAGCCAGGTTTCCTCACAGCACTCCTTTTATTGTGGTTACATGAATATGCATAGGGTCATTAACATATAACATCTTACATAGGTATACATGTGAACAAAGAATACTGTGTGTGTGTGTGTGTGTGTGTGTGTGTGTGTGTGTGTGTGTGTGTGTGTGGGGACTGCTGATCAAAGGGTCAAACATCCTTGGTCAGGAAGAGGGTAGCCTCCCCCTCACCCTAGATGGTTCATCCTAGATAACACGGTGAGGAAGTCCTGCAGTTCATCTAAACAAAGAGCACTTAGACTAGAACAGACGCAACTACGTTAATCCTACCATAAAACAATAAAACACGGTATGACCTCTCATGCTCCCAAAGTGCTGTCTAATACACACAAAGTTTGCAGACTATCAAGGATCAAAACCTCTACCAATCTACAACTAATTACAAAACTCTAAGCATATATAAGTAAATATTTCTAAGCATAAATGACAATCAACAATACAAATCTAACAATAAGCCTTTGAAGAAGAGACGTACCCAAAACAGTCGTGAGAAATAGAAACGTGACTAACATGCATAAATCAAGAATCAGGTTGCCATTCTCGCAGATGTTTGTTCCCAAGAGCGATGAACCAGTATGTAACCTGTGACTGTATGTAACTGCTGCTTTCTTTTCTTAAAAATGACTTGAGCTAAAAGATGTGAAGGCTTCTGTAGCATCCCATAATAACATTTGTGTTACACAGTGATGTCATTTGTAGTATTTCGAATAATGACAGAGCGCCATGAGGTCATGAGGGAAACAAGAGAAAGCTGTTTAGACTAATTTTGCATTGACAAAATAAATGTAATCTTTTAGAGACGGCGCTAGCATATACTGTCACACACAGATACACAGTAATGCAAATTCAGCTTAGCGAAGATTGTTGATTCATGTGGTTGCAATTATACTCTTTTCAAAACAAAGACTGTGGTCTGGGAACACCAGGAGGAGAAAAAGGGGAGGTATGTCTGCCTCCTGGTTTTCTAAAGAGCTTCCATCTTCCTTTCTTTCTTTTTTTTCCTTCCAAATTTGACCAAACATCAACATATATGATTCACAGCGGGACATGAGGTAACCTTACGCTACACTGTCTTCTCATCTCTTACCTGACCTCAGATCATGACTGCATTCATTAAATATTGGTCTTCACTTTGTTTTCTCTGTAATCTAAGACATAACAAAAAAAAACCCACAATAGCTCTCACAGACCACACAGGTAAATGTGCAGGAGATCAGGATAAGCTTAGCTGAGGTCTCTTTTACTTTGAGAGACACTGCTCCCACTTTTATCATGGCTGGAGTAAATTGAGAGCACAGATAGCCACAGATTTACAGCTAAAATCATTGTTTGTGTGTGTATCAAGATTGAAGGGTCTATCTTCTCTAACCTTGGCAATCAGCAGTAAACCTAAACCTGGAAGTGAGGCTGTAGAAGGTAGCACTCACAGGCAACAGCTGCACAGCCCAAGGCCACACATTAAGCCAGCCAACACATAAATGAGACTCTGAAAGAGGGGCTAATGGCTCTCTTTATACTCTAAATATTGCGGGCAGAGGCTGGGGATGTCATGAACCTCATTACTTTTAAGTCGGGTAAAAAAAAAAATGAATGAGTTAGGCAGAGGCTATGCCAACATCCTTGAAATACAGTCTTTGAGTTTTTGAAACAAAGGTATGAGGTCCTTATTAACCAGAATGAAATAATTGGCTGCTCTGTATCTGAAGGCCTCTCTCTCAAAAGTACTTTGACCACGTGAGAATGTGTCCTTGAAAAAGCGAGATTACAGCCAGACATTATCCCTTTCCCAGCGCAGTCAGAAGGGAGTTGGTAAAAGGAGGAATTTTGGATGCCAAACTGTACTTGACTGCAAACACTCCTAACACACTCCTGCAAAGACAGCGTGACAGAAGTATGAAAACAAAATAAAAGAGGTGTTTATGCAGTACTCTCAGCAGGAGCTGACACTGCATCTTAAAGTACTCTACGGGAGACCTCACCTCCAGCGCTGCTCTACAAAGAAATTTTTGTGTTTGACAGAGAGAATGTGAGGTAGGTTGGCGTCATTTAGGGTAAAGACGATGGGGAAGACCGAATTGCGTCGCACTCGCTCACTAAATGCAGTGAGAAAACCTCACTGAAGTAAACCGGCGCCTTGAATTTGAAATTCAAGTTGATAGTTCGGTGATTGTTGAATTTGTTACACTCGTGTACTGACCTTTGCGTATACCTGCATAGCTGCTGGACAGGCCATTCCGCTTCTTTCGGTGTCTGTACAACCAGATGCTGAAGACCATGAGGATAATCCAACAAGCAGCTCCTATGCCTGCTATAAATGCCGGCTGTTTGACCACATCTGAGATCTGCTGGGACAGGGGGTTCTCCTGGTTCACTGTGTCTGTCATTCGGCCAGAAGCATCTAGAACAGTGAGAACAAAGTAGAAGTTATTTTTTGTGCTTTTTGCGATTATTAGACAGCATATTAGTAGACAGAAAAGCAGTGAAAGTGTGTGGTGGGACTTGACCCCAGGCCGCTGCATTTCAGCCATGTGGCAGTGCTAAAACTGGCACCCACAAAGTAGAAATGATTGAAGAAGCAGTATATTTTGACTTGCAAATTTTGGATGGGACAAGTGAAATAATGTGAGTTGGGAATGTGAAAACAACATTATTCAAAGCTGAAACTAAACCAAGTGGAAAAAGACTGAAATAGAGAAATACATTTAAAATAAATGGAGCCTGCACAATACATAAATAGGGATATTCTTTCTCCTGGTACATAAAAAGATTCTTCATCTCAGCGGGTATGTATGAGGCTGGGGTTGTTGTGGAAAAGGAGTTGTTTCTATAATTCAAAAGGCTTTCATTGCAAATCCCAGTCAACAATAGCAGGTGAGCATATAAAAGCAACCAGAGACATTCAAACAGAGCCTGTGCAGCATAACAGCCTGATGGAAGCGGATAGGAAAAAAGAGAGACATCATTCACACCGAGCAATAGTGGTATCATAATCATATAAATAAATCCAAAGAGATCAAGCTCAAACACAGATACCACAGTAATTAGCAAACCGGGGCACATCTGTGGAAAAACTGAGGTGTGAATGCCTTGAAGCCTGTTTCACTGTGAAATGCGCTGCTGCAAAGATGCTGGCTGTACAGCTGCTCACAACAACAACCTGCTCTCGGTCTGTTTTTCTCATCGTGACACATGAAAGATTTCTTTGACTTGCCCCAAACCCCTGTCACTCTGAAATTTCTTCATGTTCTCGTTACTTTGTCTTCGTCTCTTTTTCTCGCGTCTTTCATGTTGTAGCCACTCTTCTAAACTGGCACTCTTAGCCAGAAGCAAAAACACTTCCCAAAAGAAACCAGCTCGCTGCCTTTACCCCTTCTGTATCTTTCTTTGTCTCAGGCACTGAGGCTACGTCTCCATTTGGCTGCATCCCTTCTTACTTTGCAGTCTTCTCAATTTGTGGCTCTGTCTGGCCGAGGGAACGCAGCATGTCAATGTGACTAAGCAGCCCACAAGGGACTGTACAGGTATCTAGGCCGGGATGACGCATACAAGCTCCGAGTGTGACAAATGCATTTGGGTGAAGCGCTGGTCCCCGAGGCACATTGTTCCAGTGCAGTGTTGGAACATGGCAACAATCACCACAGGAACTCTTCAAGTGAGATAAATTGTATCAGTCACAGCCAATGCTTCTTCATGCCCATCCCAGCCCACTCAATCACACATTTGAAACCAGATGGAGCTCTTTCTCTCTCTGCCTCATCCTGCTATTCATGTGTTTTCCATCTCTCCCGAGTAGGCCAGCTCAGAGCTTTGGGGAATAAAAACTGACAAAATATCTCCAAATATTTGTCCATCTAGACTAAAAGAACAAAAAACAATAAGTAAATTACAACAACTGGCCTCTGAAGCAGGCTCCGCTGTGTGTCTTAGCATTAATAACATGTCATGTCTGAGCCCGGAGTGCACGATTCATTATTGCCTTTGTTGTCTGAAGCGAAGCAGAGGCAGAAAACATTGCATCCTTGACTGGAGAATGGAGCAGGGTGCGGCAGTCAGTTCAACAGCTCTGCCACACAGGAATTTAATGTGCCTGTGTTGATCGTACTGCCAGCTACTGTAAACTAAAGCTATTTCAGACTATGCAAAAGCTGTATAAGACCCCCTGTCATTCAGACTCATCAGACTCCCGTGTGGCAGGTTTGATGATGTTTTTCTAACAATAATCACTCCAATTATAGTTTTAAAACATCGTTGATGATAAAAAAGAGAAGACAGGCAGAGGCTTGCACATGGCTGTTCCCATAAAGAAGGGCATTACATAACTGTCTGTTTACTTGGCATTAAGTCCTTTCTCTCTAAAGCTCTTAATTTAAGATGTCTGGATTAATGCCATAATTATTTGTCAAATATTTGGACTTCACTCAGTTGTGAGGATTGGCAGAAGACAAAGGCACTGAAGTAATGTTTTTAAAAAAGGAAAAGAGGGGAGAGAAGAAACAGTTGTTTCTACTCACCGAGCTGAAAGAAAGTGACATCACTCTTGACCCCTGGACCTGCACCAGTGCTGGCTGCTACCTCCACACTGTAGCGGATCCCCGGGGCCAGACTGGGAATCAGCACGGAGAAGGTTGAGCCATCAACTGTACGGTTGATGTGGTACCTAGTCTCATTCCCCAAGCACCAAATCTGCCATAACAGAGACAAAGATGAAGTGGAGATTGAGGCAATGTTATGAGCGTTTCGTGAGAACATTTAGTTTGGTAGCTGCCACTGGTCTTGTGCTCTTATAATAGGCTGGGGCCATTTTAGCACAATCTGGGTATTGCGTTTCATCTCTGAGGCAGGAAAACATGTTATAACTTACAACATTTTACAGAATATGCTCAACACAGGGTTATTATTACTTGAGGTAGTCATAACATGTCACGGAGCAGTCTCAAACCAATTAAAAACAGTAATCATCTCCTTAACCCAATTTTAGCAGAAGCTTAGAGCTGCGAGTCCCTAGAAGGGCAGCTGTCTCACAGACAAACTCCAACAGGGTCACAGAAGTATACTTTAACCTGGGATTAGGACTCAGAGACATCTCTGTCAGTCTGTTTTCTTTACCCCTCACCTCCTTCCACCAGTTAACTGTGTTAATATGCTCACTTCATCCAGCGTGTGTGTTTTTGCACTTCTGTGATGAAAACTACAAAGGCTTAAAATTTCCTGTGCATCTTAAAAATTGTGGTGAGAAGCAGTGCCGCTGGGGACTGAGCTCAGTAATGAGCAGGGAACACTCTCGAACTGTACTTAAAAACCATGAAATTACTCTAAAGTCTATCAGCAGAAAACATTTACCTGGAAAATTAACAGTGGCTTAACTTTTTCACAGGCTCTGCCTCATCTCCCTTTTTGCCACTCACCTATATCTCTTCTGACTCATAAAGGCTTTCCAATTAAAATAAAGGACTTCCACAGCATAATGTATGACAGGACAGTGCTGTCCTATATTGGCCATTGTTAAAGTGTGAATATTATCTGGTAAAGAGGTAGGACAGGGGACTAGAGTTGTTACAGAAAGAAAGATACTGAGGTCTTTTGCCAAAAGTTTACTCTCATTCTTATACACACACTACACTGATGTCTCTACTACATCTTTATTGACAGCAGGAAATAAAGGCAAGTAGTTTGTTCTTCAAAGGAAACTTCTCATTTTCATTAATACCACTACAATCATATATTATAAAATACATAATCTCCCCTAAACTCCTAAAAAACTAACATTCCATCTCTACTTCACAAACACATCTGTAATCACAGCTTAAAGCCTCACTACAGCCCAGCAAATAATAAAAGATAATAATAACATTTTGGTGAAAAATATACAACACTGATAGATTTTTACTTTTGAAATGCCACAAGATGTGTGAATTTACCACCTCCACCAGATGGCACTGTTTCACAACTGTTTCCACTAGCTTTCCAACTTTCCTGTCTCTGAGCTTTTGTCAGCAGACACAGAGGTGTACAAAGGTATGCCTCATCTAGGAATTCATTACCTTTCCATGTCTATGTATTGTCTGTTTCTCTGTTATTCTTTTATCTGAGCATCTTCACCTCTGTTTTGTCTCCTTTGTGTCTCTTTCTGAACAGTCCTACTTGCTCAGACCTGAGGTAAGTGCTGGCTGTT
The DNA here is from genome assembly GCF_965226115.1 of Aulonocara stuartgranti. Lineage (NCBI taxonomy): Eukaryota > Metazoa > Chordata > Actinopteri > Cichliformes > Cichlidae > Aulonocara > Aulonocara stuartgranti. The sequence goes on from NC_138950.1 coordinate 10,743,914, forward strand.
TGGGTTTTTTTTCTTCCTTGTTACCTTGTACTCCTGGACCACCCCATTCTGCTCCTCTTCTGGAGGGGGTTGCCAGGAGACGATGATGGCAGTCCCATTGTCCCCACTCTCTGTCACTGTAACCTTACGAGGAGGGGCACTGGGGGCTGGGGAGGTAGACAAAAGAAAAAAAATGTTCATATATGATAGGGGAAAAAAAAAGCCTAAGTGCCTACAGTCTCTCCCTGCTTTCTCTGTGCAATTTAGCTGTCAGAATTTCTTCTGTGCGTGACTAAAGCTCATGTGTGAACAAATGACTAATTATCAAATTTATAAGCATTTTTTTTTAATCTGAAACATCACTTTGCTAAATGTAAGTGTTTTTTGGGGGGTAAAAGCAAACAACTGTTATTCAGAATAGACAGTTATAGTGCTGGGGCATATGCTGCTGTGTGAGCGCCAACCTGTGATGGTAATTAAGCGCACACAAAAGAAAAAGTCACAGTGTGCGTGAGTGTTACAAACACACATCATTATGAGAAAACAAACGTTATGTTTAGAACTCCAGAAACAATTATCGACACAATTGGAAACAAAGGAGAATCCAGCAGAAAAAGATCAAAACACTCCCACACATGCAACACAGAAAAACGCACGCACTCCAGTAAACACTCTGCACTACAAATTAAAATTTGCAGTTGGGTTTAAACCAAACCTCACAAGTCTGCCACAACCACACCCTTATGAAAAATGAGTATAACACTTGCAACTGGGGTGTCGTATATTGCTCGCCATACCCAAGCATGCGTGAATATAACACAGTTAGCGATAACATAATCCTGCCTGCTGCCAGCAGCTGTTGTATTCTCTCACACATGCAAGCCGTGCATATAAAACTGTGTAAACATGAAAACATGCATGCACACATGCAAGCACTGAAGCACTCTTGCACACAGCCGTACACATTTACACCCTCCCCACCTTCCTCCAGCGTCTTGCCAATTTTGACATCACTGTCTGTTCCCTGGAATTCATTGAAGAAGGGGCGGACTTTGAATTCGTATGTGACGCCCTTCCGAAGGTGCGGCACGACGGCGCTGCCCTCCCCAGGGGTTCGCACCTCAAACACGGCCCATTCACTCCTCTGTTGCCCCTCTGGTGAAGGCCTGTACATCACCTTGTAGCCCTGGATGTACTGTGACTGCTGCTCCACCTAGTGAACGCAACAGGAACAGAGGCAAAGGTGGTGTCAGCTTAACTGGATCATGCATGTCACAAGTAACAGTGGAAAATGATACGGCAGCGTAATAAACTGTAGCATCACTGGACAGCCATGGATTCATGCAAAGAGGTTCGCCAGATGCAGATGGAATGGGGTGCTAACTCATCACATCACCCCTCTGTTTATCCATCCCCATCTTCTACATTTCTCCTTTCGAAAGTCTGTCTATGCGCCATTTGGAGCAGCAGTGATTTGTGCAAACCACACTATGAGGTCATTGGCCAAAGGTTCCTCCAAGTCTGGAGCTGCTTAAATAGGGCCCAGACTCCCAGAACTGCCTGTCTCATCCTGTCCTGCTCTCTACTGACTGCTAAAGTCAGGAAAGAGAATAAAAAGTGCACCTTTATACACGAAGTAGTAGTAGTAGTAGTAAAAAACAAAACAAAAATACAAACAAACAAAAAATGGTGTGTAGCTGAATAAAGACATTTGTTTAAATCATAGTGATAATTAATGTTACTTCCAACATGGAAAAGAAAAGAATAACTGCTAACCAGTATGCTAATATCCCTATGAGTCCCTGTGGAAGGCAGGCAGCACTGGCTTGTAAAGATTTTAGTGATTTCTTTATCCCTCCCCCATAAAATATGCTGCTGGCTCAGGTGGTCTTCATTAAGCTGAAAACTGTGCAAGCATTTACCACAACACAAAGGAAAATGTAAAACCAAGAAACTGCACATTGAGAATAGATTTAACCCCACAAAACAAGGAAGTTGTGGTGCTCCCTCCTGTCATGTCTTTTACTGGAACATTCCAGCGAGACAGAGCAACTGGGCAGTAATGGTTTAAATCAGTCTTGACATGTCAGTATCCTTTTTACATTTCCTAAGCCCCATTTATCACTCACTATGGCACTTCATAATACCTGGGAATGCTGGGGTGGCCTTGTGTCAAAAGACAGAACTGGGATTGTTTTTGCCCCTTGGTGACCCCCATCCTATAGTCTAATATCTACTATGCAAGGAAGTCGGTGGAGCATAAAAGCGTATTTGCATTGTTCCAAAAACATACATTTGCCAGATTAGTTATAGAAGGCCATTGGTACTTGTTATTTAGCTTGTACCAGAAAAGAAAAATCACCATGAGCTGCCGTTTCTACTTCTTCCTCACCCACCTATCCATTTTAACATCTGTAAGCCATTTCTACTTTAGAGCATGAGTTGGCAGCTTCTTCCTTCTCACTCGTATTATTTTAACAGCCGTCAACTGTTTTCAATCTTAGATGGCACAGTCTGGCATGGCACACACTGCTATATAGCACTACATGGCCTGTTGCAAGAGGTTGTGCTCTGAAGTCTAGCTTTTGGGTGGATGAGTGGTCTGCTATAGACAGAACTGCAAATCTTTGGTTTCTGGCCAGCTGACCAGTTCAGACTGATGCCAGATGGACACTAAGAAAACTTGGATTGTGTTCCAGGCTGCTTTCTGCAGTGTCCTTTCTCTGTACGATGCTAGGATGTTAGTGCATCTGCTCGGCTGAGTGGTCTGACAAATTGACCATAGGCCTATAACTAAACTAACCTTGAAGCTCTAGTGACGAGCTATACCAGCGATCCACTCTGCAATCTGATCCTGAGAAAAAACAAACTACAACAGTCCATTCATTGCTAAAATTATACTCACTGTCCACTGAACCCTGACAGATGAGGAGGAGAGAATAGTGGGGTTGTGCAGGTGGATGACAGCATCTCCTAGCTCCCTCTGAATCTGACGATGGTCCACACCCTGACTGGTGGGAGGGATATCTGTGTGGAGGCGAACAAAAATGAAAAATAGTGGTCATATTTTAAAACTCCAAATGTGACATTATTATATTTTTAAATTTACATCAATAAGAATTTATTATATAGTTCTCACCTTGTGTTTTCACAGCATCAGTGATTGGACTGGGATCGCTCAGCCCATAGGCATTGGCTGCCCGTACTAAGAAGAGGTAGACTGCACTGGGCTTCAAGCCCTTCAGTACAAATGACTCAGGTTTCACATGCTCTGCCAAGGTCTGCCAGCTGCTTCCTGATGCATGACTGTGGACACACCACAAAGAGAATTAAGATTTAAAAAGCTTTAAATGAAGCCCTCCAGTTATTAGTTTGTTCTTGGCCAAGCTTTACCTGAAGGCTTCTATGATATAGGAAGTGGGCGTGGCTCCAGCATTAAGGTTTGGTTTCCAGGAAAGCGTGACAGAGCTACGGGTAACATCAGTGACCTCAGGTTTGGAAGGAGCGCTGGGGATCAGGTTTGGGTCAGTAGGTCTGTTTGGCTGGAATTGGGCCCCAGATTCTAAATGCAGAACAGAGAAAGGCAAATAATAAGGAAAACATAGTCTACTGCTGTTTTCCAACAACCAGGGGAATGTGGAACATCTCCAAGGCTTATGTCTCGTGTTCGCCTTCAGTTTAAATAAACACAATCACCAAAATAAACGAGAAAAAAAAGAATACACTTGTTAGTAAAGTGGTTAGGCTTACCTTGGACCTCTAAATAGGCTTTCCAAGAGGCCTCTCCACTGGGTGTGGAGGCAGTGCAGGTGTAGCTGCCAGTGTCACTGAGCTGAAAGAGGAGGAGGAGAAGGGAGGATGTTTGTTTAAATGGAAATTATTTAAATGTGTCCCACGGTTTCCTGAACTGGGCTCTGCCTCTTGTTATCTTCACCCTACCATCATTGCTTTTGCTTATTGACATGCCGAAGGAGTCTGTAGCAGGCAGCTGTCATTGCCTGATAATCTCAATATCATCTCCTTTTGAGCAGAAACTGGGGGAAAGCAGCTGGAAAGGCCAAAAGTGGCGGAGCATTCCTAGTCAAATGGAAAAGATTTTCACAGGATCATACACTAATTGGAGACCTTTTCTCCCTTTGCCATCCACCTGAATGCCAAACATGAAAGTGACTGCTCTGTGCAACACATGTGGTATATGTTTAAACCTTGATTCATGATTCATGTGCTTGTAGATGTACTGTAACTTTGCCAGACAAAGACAAGGTTCACTTGCATTTTGGAAAATGTGAACCATTGTGCAGCTAATGGGTAATTAAGTATATTTGTGGAACTGGGCATAACTGGAAAAGGGCTTATTTGTCTTTCTTTCTGACTAGTTTGTTTTGAATAAAAATAAAATTTTAATAAAATTCTATTAATGCATTAGATTCAGGGGAAAGAGTTCTTTCAGTTAAAATGCAGCAGTTTAAGAAAAACTGAAGAAACACATGTTCTCTTTAAAAAATAAAGTCAAAGTTCCAGACATCTGGATCTGGATCCAACCAAAAACAAATCAGAATTTCTTGGCTTGTAGCCTGAATTTCCTCCTAATTTAACTGAGATTTGTTGACAAGTTTCTAAGATGCTAATAAGCCAAACATGAAACATAAACATAATGGCACAGATTACAAAAAGGTACATTTTTAAAACTGTCTGTTCTGTCAGCTGGAGTCTATGCCTCTGCTTGATACTAATGACTCTGTTACGGTTTGTTAGTGATTGATGCTATTCTGACACTACTGTGCTTATGTTTAGACAGTAAAACAGAAAAAATGAAAAAGATAAATGTTTGAATCATGAAGTATAAGGATATCCTGTCAACAGACCTCTGTTTTCCCCCCACCCAAATAAGAATAAAATTCATTAAAAAAGTAACACCCGCAAAACAATATGAATAAAATATATCATCCCAAACATCAAAAACATCTTCATTAAAATATTGTCTGGTATAAATGACAAGTTCATTAATGTAAAGTGCCTGCAGAGTTTACTCTTCTACAGCAGGGGAAGGGTTCAAATGCATCTCCTTTCCTGCCTGGCGGCCCAGTTGCACTGCAATCTTGTCACCACAAGACGTGCCGGCATTCATCAGAACGCCGCAAAATGACGTGACCTCTGACCCTGTGACGCCTCCATCTGGAAGACACGTCGTTACCCCCTCCTTGTCTCTACCTAGAAGTGTGTTCAGCATCACACAGCTTGCCATGACACATAGACGTGTGCGCGCACACACACACACGCAGCCCACAGCGCCTGCTGACTGACAAGAACTACAGACTGTTCAACTTCACAGACTCCATTTCAGATCTGCGGCAACTGACTGACAGCCTGCTGAGGGTTGGCTGCTGGCAGGCAACACATGCTTTATTTACCAACCAGCAGGGGTTTGCCAAGCACATTATGCATGTGATATGGGTAACCTTGAAGTCTATTTTAAATGGATTGAAATCATGTATTATATATAGTGTATATAAATACATGGCAATTTAGCAGATTTTGAGTGAAATTATGAACAGCAGTGGGTACTACGCTGTCCTTTAACTTTGCTTGACACTAAAAACAGACTTTTTTTAAATGTGTCCAGGTGTCTCACCTTTGCATAGCGTATCTGCAGTGCACCTGTGTCCAGTTGCTTGACCCTGGAGTCATGTGTGGACACTAAGACGCTGTCCTTCCTCCACAGGATGGTGGGTGTAGGGTTACCAGATGTCACACAGTTAAGAACAACCGTGCCATCCACAGCCACCGTCTGATTGGTTGGGCCTTGGCGGATGACTGGTGGCGGGCGGTCTGACACAACTGTGGAAGCAGGAAGGAAAATGGGCAATTATGTGGATGGCGCTAATCTGTGAAGGTTTCATGTGGTGTAGCGGGGAAAGAAAAGACACGGGATTCAGTCAGTTATATCCAGCTTGTGGGAGTAAACACACAAAAGGTATAGAACGGTGAGAATTGGGTAAACAACCTTGTAACAATGAAAGAATGGGAAAACTGCAATGGTAGCAGGAGAGGAATTCAATTCAATTTTAAGAACTGGAAGCAATTTTCTAATCATTCAACAGCAGGAGTCCAACTTAGCCAAATAAAAACAGTGTAATTAAAATGAAAGCGGCTCAGATACTTCAGTCCTCTCGCTGCAGATCCACCATAAGACTAGCAGTATACATAAAAACGCTTGCAGCCAACAATTCCCTGGCCCATCCCCCTGCCATAAAACACCAAACAGGGAAAAAAGGCTTAAAAAAAAAGCATCTAGCCAGAACAGACAAAGGTATTAGCATGAGGATGTTTAAACTCCTCCCTGTCTCACAGCCTGTGAACCCCGGGTGTTCAACACAAATCAAACAAAGACAGAGTAAAAGCGTGTGTTTGACAGAAAAAGGATGTAATGCACAAAAACGGCGGAAGACTTTAAATAATTTCTGCCGTTTGCGATTCATCATATTCCTACTATAGGTTTTCTGCCTCCCCCAGATTATCATTATTATTCATAGCACTATTGATGACCACTGCTGTCAGCCCCACTGATTTACTAGCAAGTTGCATTCAGTGAGAAGAACTCAAATTAATATCTAACACAGTGTAAAAGCAACACATAATGATATATGTATGTGTGCGTAGATCTTCAGAACCATGCTGTGGTGTAATCTGTGGGCTGCTTTGTCTTTGCTTTTGTGCCGGGGATGGTGCAATTACTAAAACACTGTCAGCATGACCTGTAATTACCAAATCTGCCTGCGGAGAAGTAGTGGCCTCAGAGCGGCCTGCTCACTTTAATAACTGTTATTATTATCCAGAGAGCACGACAGAATGAGAGAGAGAGGAGGACGTAGATTTGGAGCACGCCATTGTAGGTCTTAAATGAAGAAGGACATTTGTTAAATGAAGGGATGAATCTAGGTGTGTCATAGACAAACTAATAGCTGCCCAGATTACTGTGGGAATGGTGGAAGTGAAGCCAAGGTTAGTCCACCAGGCTTGTCAGGGATTGGCTAGAAGGGTAATTAGAGGACCCAATCCAGACCTCACCACATGGCTACAGTCTTCCAACAGTAGACAGCAGCAAGCCAGCCATGGAATACTGAAGGAGACTTTAGCCAGTGTGAAGCCAGCGAAGCCAAGTACTGCGCCACGGTCTGGGTGCACAGGCACCAGAGAGTCTCTACCTCTGACAGGAACACAACGAACTGGCCAGACCAGACCTCACAAACCTCACTTTGGATATTAATATGCTCTGAAGCAAAGCCACAGCATTACATTTGAACAGCATTATACCAATAAACCAAAGATTATCTGAAATTCCGAAGTATTATCCGACATATTCCTCTAAATGTCCTCCTAGTGTTCCTAATTCTCTCTCAGGCTTTGTTATATGCAAAAAGGGTGTTTAAAAAAAGTTTGCCTACCATCTGTGACCTCTAGCAGAGCCTTGGTGATCACACTGCCAGCAATGTTGAGGGCCTGGCAGCTGTAGTATCCCCCATCTGAGCGCACAGCATCAGTGATGGTCAGATCCCCAGTCTGAGACACTGAAAACCGACTGGAGGGTTGAGGAGGTTGATAGGAGAACAGCAGGTTCTAGAATGGATGAAAAAGGATTACATGTGGTCACCATTTTAGTATTTCCTTGAGCAAATCAACTGGACAGATGGAAGATTTCATTCTAAAATGATAGCCAATCATGTGAAATAAGCTTACAAATAGTTATTTACAAAGCTTTTTGAGATGAAAACTTTTACTGCAGTTTATTTTATTTACCTGACTGCCTTCCCGCTGCCAGAAAATGGCCGGTTGTGGGTTTCCAGTGGCCTCACACTGGAAGGTGACAGTTCTGCCAACTCCAACCACCTGGTTCTTCGGTCTTACCACAAATGCTGGCGGTACTGGAGGACAGCCATGAAAATGGTTAGCCAATGAATAGACAAACACACTACTGCCTATTACATTTATCACAGTATTATAGTTACAAGAGGGTCTGAGTTCTATGAATAGAAGACAAAGGAAATGTAAGCGCAGGCCAATGTGCTTGTATTTAATCTGTTATTGAATCCGGCTCGTTTTCAAAACTTTACATGATGTGTGCACAGCAGATCAAACAGTATGCTGATCAAATGCAAAAATGCAAGCATATTATTGTTGTAATGAATAGAAAAAACAAGGCTCACTCCTGTGCCCCTCATTTGCATGGGCAAGGGCATGGACCATTAAAATTTACATGGAAATGGGGAATAAATTTAAGCCATCTGTCCATGCTGACACCCTCCAGTAGTGCAGACCTCAACCACAATGCCATATCCATGCATGTTAATGACAAAGTCCATCTCAGACAAAGTGTGGTGACACAGACCAATGTCACATGGTGACACTAGTCTCAGCCTGTGAGGACAAATAACCTGTATGTAGAGGTCGAGAGGCAGCCCAGTTTACGCTTTTAATATCAAAAGTGCTGTGGATATGCCCTCAAATGATACAACTCTGCACACATTTTCATATTTTTTACACAGTGGCTGTATAATACATAAGAAAAGCAATCTGAAAACTGTCACTTGAAATACAGAAATAATTTGTCCATGAATAAGATGGGGTTTGGGAATGCATAAAAGGGGGAAATAATAGAATGAAATGGTGCAGCTTTACCTTGGAGGCCCAAGCTGAGTGTACTTTTTTTTTTTTTTTTTACCCATTAATGTCCTTTTGCCACTGTTGCCCGTGACAACTGAAACATGAGTGCTGATTGGATGGTGGAGAGGTGATGTGAGGAGAATGGAGGGGGGTTGTGACAGCTTCCTGTCTCTGTCAGGGCGGTGAATAGGTGACGGGTGACATTTCAACTTACCAGACACAACTAAAAAGGAAACAAAAACACAACAACAACCCAAAGGTGAATAAATAAATATTAAACAGCATGACACAAAGAGGAGAGACAAGGAAAACAATGTGATGTCCACATGTACAAATAATCATGCCATCATCAGTAAAACATGTCATATTTCATACTTCACTCAAACCCTAGGGACCACACGATAACATGCAAAGAATAATTCCTGTGAATGAGTCAGAAAGGCATTGAAATGCATCTGATTCAATGTGATTTTAATTTGGGAAGGTGTTCAAGGACAGGAAAAATGGCAGACTAAGTGAAATAAAAAGGCACAGCGATATGAAGCACACAGAGCAGATGTTTTATGCTCAGCAACATCAAGCTTTGTTTATCCTTTTTCCTCTTGTTCCAGGTGTTGTGTGAAGGTGAACATCCCTACACCCTTAATGAGGTTTAGAGCACCCTTAGGAATGGCTACACCAGTCTCTTAAATGTAGCCTTGCAAATGTACCCCGGGACTATAAAAACACAAGGTGAATGTTAACTGTCACTCTCCGGTCATAAATCTCCCCCAGCCAATCACTCACCTTATCTAATCTGTCTGCTTCAACGGCTCCCTCGGAAACATAAACGCTGTCAGTCAGAGTAATGACCAACCTCTTCCTCCTCCCCCTGCCTATCGCTGGCCTTTAAAATGCAAATAGCACGCACATCAAACAAACCTAGAAGACGCTCAGCACTATCCATGTGCGAGATGCTCCAGGAACACACAGTAATGTGAACATACACAACACCCCCTTCACCTTGCAACGCTTCCACACACCCATTCATGTGTGTCTAAGCCTTTAATTAGGTAACCCTACCTCTCCCATGCTGCTGTGATCACAATTGTGGACCTGGTGGGAGAGGAGATCTTTAAACCTGACCTGGCTACTTTGTTGTGAGCTTTCTTCTGGCTCACAGAGCAGAGGTTAGTCTATCGATAAGCTGATCAGAGCAGCCGAGGAAAACACACCGAGCACTGTGGCATCCAGCCCAATAGGAGGCAGACTATGTACCGAAGACCACAGCAGAGATATTTATAGGGGTTTGATCGAGGCTGCTGTTCAGTGGGCCTGTCATCAACACAAGACTCAGGCTGCATGCAGAGGATTTGGCCTGATTAATAGCAGCTCCCACTGGGAGATGTACATCATACTTTATTCTGTCCCTCGCTGAGATTTTGTATTCTGTACATGAGCCGAAGTGGAGATCTCACAACAACAGGCAAATATTTATTATCACAGGTTTTGGTATTTATTATAACTCGAACTGCACACACAAAGCCGGCGGGAAAGTTCCTCTCATTCACTCTGTTTTGGCACCAGTTCCAAGTCTCCTTCCAGACCCTTTACATGGGTTATTAGCAGCGCTGCTCTAGGGACCACCATTGCATTCATGACCTTTATGCACATAAATCATGGCTAAGGACAAACTTAACCAGCTAAGAAATAATAACACATCGACTTTTTTTAAAATTCTGTGCACTACAATGTGAAACAATGTTTAAATTCCATACTGCATAAACATTGTCCCCATGCCCACTGTAGTGTGTTTTTTTCTAATTCTTAAACCTTATAGATTTTGTATTTTCATAACTTAATGAATAGCTGAACAAACTATCTCAGGACTACATTCTCAAGTGGCTTAGATTAGCTATTTTACAATCAATGTATAAATAGAGCTGGTGACTTGGCCAATTCTGTGTTTCTTCCATCAATCAAATGAATATTTCACTTGACATATTTATAAGACCAGAGGAGCTGTAGCAGACTGACAAACACATGTGTAAGACAATAATTCACTGATTAAGTTAGTAATGAGAGCAGAGCGCATTGAAAGAAAAATAGCCCCAGGCGCCACTTTCACAATGTCGTCATTGTTCGCTGACAATCCCACCACAGAAAGCGTGAAAATCTCCCCGTCCATACAGAACAGCATTCTTCTCAGAAACTGTCCCGCTCTATAATAGATTAGCTTTGAAGGCCAGTATCTTTAATACTGCGTGTCTCGTTATAGTTCTAATATTTTTTTTGCTCAATCAGCTGCAATGATAAAGACATTTCATAGTGACATTGTAGGAAATGACTTCTACATTGAACCGTTTTTTAAATCCAGTTTTAATTAAACTGGTTTTATCTTACATTTACACATGACCACACAATTAGAAGAAAAACTTCAATTCAAAGAATATTTATATTCATTTCATTTCAGCCTTATATGCCCCTTTACTTTTCAGGCTTAGCAATATTGCCCTACTTTGAGTTTTGATTCAGGGCAACAGCAATGCCCACTGAACCCACAGGCTAAACGACTGCCCCCCATAATGCTGTTGTCTTCAGTACTATAGCGGCATCTTACTACCTATACATCATTTACTCTACTTTGGCCTGCTCAGACCTACAATTACCCAGCTTTTCTTTCCATTCCTGTGCCCACATCTGTAATTAGAAGCATGTCATTTCCGGGCGTGGGACTGTGGCCTGCTAGTCTTTAATTAGCTGGACTACTCAGTGGCCACAACCTCGATGGCCTCCTCGTGTCCTGGTCTGAATAAAAGTCATGAAATTCAAGGATAAATGGAAATGATTCTTAGAACTTGGGTTTAGGCATCAGCCATCATTGGATTTAACCATAGCATTAGCTCAAGGAGTCATATGATTTAAATTACATGCTATTCACCTGGTGTTACACTTGGAGAGAAAAAATTGGTTTCTAACTCTGTGGAGGTGGTTTTTCTTTGTAGTTTAAGTGTTTTTTTGTACCTTTCTAACTCTTATAATATGTGGGCAAACAGTAATGTATTAAAAGAGGGTCAGGGCTTTGCTTCTCTCCTTCTCCACACAGCAGGGAACTGGCCCGAGGTTAAGACATTTAATTTCCACTCAGGACAGGAGAGGTTTTAGAATTTCAAATATGACCCTTGCTCAGGAGAACAGCTTATTGAACTGGTGCATCAATGCTGTTCCCTTTCATTAACTAAGCTTTCATCAGGGAGAGAGAAAGAATGAAAAAAGGCAATAAGAGAAGTAGATTTATTGACGGGTTTATTGGCAGGTGTGCCTAATCTTGCTCCTCAAACCAATCTAAAGATCGCTGTCTTGTGGAGAAAAGCAAGAAATAATTGCAAAGGGTAGCCATGTGAGGATGAAGTATCTTTTTTTAAACATGTGGGGGTTGGCAGAGGAATAGAATTGCCTTGTCTCCTTAAATCTCGGCTGTGCAGACTGCTGGTAGTGACATTAATATGACTGACCTCACTGGAGAATTCTTTCTCCCCCTCTATCCTCTTCACCACAATTGCCCCCAGCCCCAAATCCCAACCTGTTCTGCATCATTGGTGAGGCACCTCCATGACCAACATACTCACTGCCCTTCCATCCAACACCACTAAGCTCCCCCCTCCTTCCCACCCGTCTTGTCTCACCCGACTCTCAGCATTCCCCCTTAGTTTGCCGTTAAATGGTCTCTGTGTTCCTCTGATTCTCAGGAGGGTTTGGGGGGTGATCCCAGCCCCCAATTCCTCTGAATGGTTTCTTTCTGAATGTTCATACTCTGTGACCAGCTGCTTTATATTCCAACTGTGTTAATAAGACATCCAGTAGAGACGGCTACTGGAGGCACTGAGATATTCCATATTTTCACAAATACTATTGTACATCTTAAAATGTGAAGGAAGACAGGCCTCCGGAGTAATGCCACTTGTATAGGGCAAATGAAATCGATTACAGCCGAGCTCCCATGTGCTCTCTACAGCTGTTATGGATTTTTGCGTTTTGTTTTATTAGAAATCAATCAGCTAATTGAGAGAGAATAGCTGAAAGTGATGACCATGTGGCGCTAAAGCTGAAGACCATTATTGCACCGTAGCTGGGCTAAACTGCATTTAAATCAGGCAGCACAATAACCCAAAATGGAAATGAATTCAGAATAGCTGTCCAAGGGGCCATGAATAACATATTTGTAGGACTACAGGAGTATTTTGTCTTACCGTGGACAGTGAGCGTAGCTGATGCCTCCGCCTTGCCCACCATATTTTCTGCCACACATGTGTAGGAGCCCACATCAGCAGAGACCAGACGACGGATCTTCAGGGTGTGGTCCTCGCGAATTTCATACCTAGATTAAAACAGGTACTCATATCACATGTTGTCAAAGACAAAAACAGTTGCAGACAAAGACAAAAGCGAGGGTGGATCAAACAAAGACAGGGAGTGTGTGACTTAGGCAGGTATTGTGGGATGAAAGGGGACCAGTTGATGAGTCAGACCTTCCTTTCGGCAGATCACCATCATCTTTCCTCCAGCGAACAGTGGGAACTGGATCGCCACGGGCCTCACACCTGAACTCTACGCTTTGGTCCACTAACACCACCTGGCTACTCGGGCGACGGACAAAGCTGGGACGCTCTGCAGAGATGAAAAAGAGCACGTAAATGAACACACAGCAGTCCTTCAATCATGTTTTTTTAATAGAGCTGAAGCTTTGATTCCATAAAAAAAAAACATAAAAAAATCTCAGATCCGTCCAAAAAAAAAAAAAACAAAAAAAAAAAACAACTAAAAATAAATCACAGTGGAGAAAGTTTAAAAACAAAAAAGAAAAGAAAAGGCAAAAACAGTCGTTTTGTATTTATTTAAACCAAGGTGTCAGTGTTCATGCTAATATAATCTCTCATTATTATTCAGTTTCTAGTACGTGTCAGTTCAGTAAATGAGTTTTCTGATTTGCCTTCCTCTGCTGTTCACCATTTTCTCTCTTTTTAGTGCAACTTCCCTTTACTTTGCCCTACTTTACCAGATAAGCGCCACCACAAAGATTCAATGATTGAATCTTTGTGGTGGCGCTTATCTGGTAAAGTAGGGCAAAGTAAAGGGAACTTGACTTTTGAAAGTCAAATTGCTTGGGAAATCAATTTAGAGCACCTGCATGTGCCCAAATATTGATGTTTGGTGCTAGAGTATTTTTATTTGTAAATCCATCATGGATCCAAGCTATAGCAATATTTGAATCCCACCCCAACAAAGATAGACACCTATAAGACAAAATCCAGTATACTATAGAAGCCAGATGGTATATACCACTCTCGGTCCGACTCTCTCTGCTCAACAAGTCACAAAAGTAAAAAAAAAAAAAAAAAAAAAATTATATTAGTAATTTATAATATTGAAAAATAAGAAATTCATATCTCTTAGTCTTAACACATTCCATCAGATGGGACATGGTGAATGGACTGGTTCTTATATAGTGCTCTTCTACTCGAGCAGGCAATGCACTTTTTATATAGGTCTCATTCAGCTTCTATCTAACATTCACATACACACCCGATTAATGCATTTGAGTAACTCTGGGTTCATTATCCTGCCCAAGGATACTTTGGCAAACAGACTGGAACATCCAGGGATGAAACCACCAACATTCCAATTAGTAGATGACCTGCTGTACCTCCTGAACCACAGCCACATACCATGGTTAGTTGTTGTTGTTGTTGTTTTTTAATTTATTTAGAAAGAGGGGCAATACATATTAATGAACATTTAAACAAATGTAAGTTGTAAGGACAACTAAGAACTTAAATGAAGAATTTCTTGATTATGACACTCAGAAAAGTAGAAGGAGTAGGTAGCCCTTATGTATTCTGAGTTTATTTCACTGTAATTTTCTTATCTTGACAAGGTTTCTGGGGAAAGGAAATAAAGGAAGTGAAGAAGATGATGCTAAAAATCAGGAGTCTGGACATGTTCTGTGCTTAGGCCAGAGAGAGTCAGGGTCAGAGGTCAGTGACGGTGAAACAAGATGCAGCTGGTTTGCAGGGAAGCTGCAGAGAACAGCCTGAGATTCATAATGAAGTGTGAGATTGGAGGTAATCTCACACTTCATCTGATAAAGGTCAGTGACACCATTTAGTAACCTGGGAGGGAGACGATCATAGCTTAACATCTGGACCTTTGTTTTTATTCTGCAGGCCAAAAAAAAGAAAAGTGTGTGGCTGTTGCATGTTTTGGGGGTAGCATTAGAAGCAGAAAAATAGACAAAAATCTGAGGTACATACCAAGCACTGTAAGTTCAGCTATTTCGCTTTCACGTTCTCCAACCATATTTGTGCCGACGCACACATACTTCCCAGCATCGCTTTTCCGGGCATTTGTAATCATCAATTTCCCTCCACGTATCTGTGAAAGCAGAAGAGAAGGTGATAGGCTTTGTATGGAGAGAAAAATGGCAATATTAGTCTGAGAGACACTTGGGACTTGTTGTTGACACACAGAAAACAGCAAAGCCCAAACATTAGGAAACATTTCCTGATTGCACTCAAGAATTCCAGCGAGCATTTATGCACCAAAAGCCCATTACAACACCGTGATAAAATGCACTCACAAACATATAATGGCTTGATGGGAAAGAGGCTTTTCACTGGGTTTTTGCTTTGAGCTTACGGAGACACAGTCCAACCGGATGACTTTAGTCTTTAGTTGTTTTATGCCGTTTGCAGTCATATTGAACTTGACTCTAAGCCACTATCAGCTGACCTGTTTCTCGCCAAGCTAAAGAATACTTTTCAAATCCAGCAGAACCACAGCTCACTGAGGTAACACCTGAGGCATTTTTTTATTATTTTTTATGTACGTTCATACAACTACAAGTGAGAGCAAGTGGACGTTCATTCAAGCACACATGAACTACATACACGTATACACACCCACACACAGAGGAGAAAATGTGTGTTTGTCCAGGTGAATGTCATGTCTGTTATTTCCCAGGGCTTTGATTACAGGCCAGAGGAGATGCTTTGTTCTCAGGCAGTCGGAAAAGCAGTCCTGGTCCCAGCACAGGCCCCTCAGCCCTTCTCTCTGCTGACAACCGTGCCAGTCAGCAGAGATGCACACAATAGCACGGTGCACGGTGATCTCTGTGCCCTGATAAAGCTTAAGGTTTTAAATGCACACATCAGCCTGCAAGACCAGGACCACCCTCTGCAAGCATGTAATGGATAGCTTCATTAGGGAACACCTGACAGAGAACTTGACACACAATATTGCAACAATCTGCTTCAGCCATGACCACCGTGTTAAGCCCAGTTACACATGTAGTCACATGCGTGCTAGGGCATCTCATCTATACCTCAAACAGCGTGTTTTCATCTGTTTTTGTAAAGTAGTTGCAATAAGTTTAACTTTCTTGAAGGACAACTTTGGACAGCAGACACATTCTTCTGGTTCTGCGGCATTCCTCGGCCCTTCACCCCTGATTAATATTCATGGTAAAGCAGGAGGCAGAGGGACTTGAAGAGGCTTGGAAGCCTGGCTTATTTAGGGCACCCTGTGGTGCTGGAGGGGTTTGAAGTATCATTATGTTACTGTTTGTTTGAGGAAAGGCTTAACAGCTAAAACACTGTGACACTCACAAAGGCCCAAGGTCAGGGCAGACCATGCAGCAGAGAAAGAGGGGGTGTACTGTTGGTTCCACAGGGCTTTGACATGAGGAACCACTTAAGGCCCCTGTTCCCTCTATCCATATCCTTACCTCTGTGAGTCTGTGGCAGTTTCCCATTCTCTGCAGGCATATTTGGAGTGCCAGAGCAGCAGGGACTCTGAGAGCTGGCTAAAGTAAATGAATGTAGCAGCGGCCCTCTTTTTTTTCCTGCATGCATATCCTCTCAACACAACACAGTGCAGCACACTGGCTGCTGAAAGCCCCAACAATCTGACCATTATCCCTGCAGTAGAGGGAGATGGCACTATCCTGTTGCCTTTTGTCTCATGTCATTTGGCAATGCTGATAATGCAAAAGCCCCCCATTCAGCACCAACTCTGTTGGTATTCACACAGCAGTTCATTTTCCAGGCCGATAATTAGCCACAACTACAGCACAAAACGAGAAGGACAATGTGCTGCATTTTGGCCATTTATGATGCTGCCGGCAGACTCTCTCTCTAACGAGACAATGGTCTAGGCTTAAATACTTTCTCTTTTTCTATTTAGTTGTCCCTCCCTTATTGTTCCTGGAAGACCATTTAGACAGAGTTGAGAGGGATGTGGCCAGCTGCTGCTAGTGGCACAGCAGCAGGGTAACTTACTTTTTATGGCTGTGGGAAACCTTTTGCATGAAGTCATGAATATATGTGAAATGGCGCACAAAGTAGGGACGTATACAATATCAGACAGGTGGTTTTAATGCCGTGCTGGATCCATGTGTGTCACGGCACGCAGTGTGCAGTAGGTGTTTACGTATAGCTGGCTAAAATAGATAGCACACAGAAGAATTCCGTGCGCTCTCTCTTCCTTTCTGGAGTTAATTCCCTCCTTTTTAAGCTATATCCAGTAAATCCAAGCCATCCCAAACCCAGTATAAAGTGCAGTGCAGAGAGAAAATCCCCACTGCAGGTGGTTTGGGACCTTGCTCTGATCAACAGTGATCACCAAGGAGACTGCACGTTTAAGCATGCTGCATGGTGGGAGAAGTGGATTGAAACAAACATAACAATGCAGAGTAGATGGGGTGGGGTTTGACGAGCTCAGCTGTTCATTACATTAAAAAGACCTCTGCTTCTCCCTCTATGGTCATTCATTGCAACCAAATTTACTATACCATAAACAAGCTTGCCGTATGATTTTTCTATTTCTAATACAACTTGATCTGTTAACATCTGTCACCACAGTTGATTACACATATTCCGATTGCCATTCATGACGTCTGGCGCTACTTTTAAAATGGTCATTTGGGAACACTCAATCTGTACAGTTTTGTACTTGACAGGAAGTTTACAGTGAGCAACACCAGCTGGTCCAGACTGTTTTTAGTTCCTCAGAAGGCCCAACATTGCTCCAAGCTACAAGGACACAACTGAGTCATCAAGCAGCAGCATTGAAAACGTTTACTCAGAGAATTTCATCCAACAGCAGACAAAAGTCATAGCTTCCACTATTCTGGGTGTAAAATCAGTATTATTGCAGAAACAGGAACAGTTTTTCCGTGTTGTTCTTAAATAGGCACAAACATGATTAGGTGGAAGAACGTGTGTGTGAGGCATGCATGACACGGAGATGAAACAGGACTGCTTTATCTTCAAAGTATGAGGTAGTCCAGTAGATAATAACCAAAACTGAAAGGGTAAAGGATGACAGAGATTAACATTCCTTTTATTTTACAGAAGATCAAATGCTGAACATGAATAGTTTTGATGTCAGTTTAAGGAGAGAACACTATCTGTGATGCAACAGCGGGCAAAGATAGCTGCTGTGCATACAATGGCCAGATATGCACTATTTGAATGAGCAAATACTACACTAAATTCCTCCAGTCAACAAGGTCCACTGTGTAGTGAAATTTTCGTGCTCCTCAGTGACAACTGACTAAACTCAGAGACAGATATGATTTAATTCTCTTTAAACCAGATTATGCGCTTGTTTCTTTCAATTATGCTGTGCAGCGTCCAGATTTCCTGAATGTGCGGCTTAGGAAAAAAAACTGAGAAAGAACAGCTACACTGTTAAAGAGCTTGGGACTCAATATATCCAACCTCAACTCACCCTCGCTGTGCAAAACTGTGTTCAGTCATGAACAGCTCTCCGCTAAAGATAGCCAGCAGCGATAAATCACAATTCTGACCTGCCCAGAAAGTTTTATTTTATTGTGCACAAGTAGCCCAGGCTGGTTTTTCAGCGACAGACTGCAGGCATACTGAGTGGAACATCTTTATTAGTAGCTTATATTTATTATCTGGGCAAGATTAGATTTTCCACGACTGTACAGTGAAGTTCAGCACTTTGTCAGCACTTGGGGGGCCAAATTCTTTGATTGCCTAAAAATTGTACAATGTGCAGCCAGAATCTTAAAATCCATCTAGTCAGATTGTTAAAATGTGATCCAGGCGCACTACTAACTACTGCCTACTCACTGCCTGCTTATGTTAGCCAACTGCTGAGTTTGACTTACTTCTAGCGAGCGCAGTATAATTAAACCCAAGTAAAAATCTCCTGCTCAAGAACAATTACTACAGACACAAACTTGTGTTTGCTACAAAGTGTTTAAGCTAGGGATAATCAAGAAACATCTTCAGTAAGCAAGCATGTAGAGCTGACTGATACTGTTGTGCTGGCCTGGGTGCTATTTTAATTAAACTGAATAATTGGTGGTTTGGTTGTAAATGCAGATAGTTGTTGTTTTGATTCTGCAGTCAGTCCTGCTGCTGCTGAGTGCAACTTTCTTCGATTCCAGTCAGCTCATTTCTCCCCTCCTGATCTACACTTCTCCTGGTTGATTTCACCAGTAGGCCATCCCTAATCAATGCAATGCTGCCAGCTAATGGAGCAAGACTAATTCCATACCTCAGTTATTAAGTGCAGAAGGCATCAAGATTGGGTATTTTGGGTTTGGGAATTGCTATTTGTGAATAATGAGCCAAACAAATCAATCTTTCAACAAACGCTGAGGTGGTGGTAATGACTTGACCTAGAGTACTAGGTCATTTTCTCTCATAGATTTAAACAGACATATACAAAGCAGTCTCTAAGCTTCAGCACATGTCAGCGATAACAGTTACTTACAGTGATTCTCTCATCTCTGTCATCAATATTCACTCCATCTTTTTTCCATGATATGGTGGGTTCAGGATGTCCACGAGGAGGTTGACACTCCAGGACTGCCGGCTCCCCCGCAGCCACAATCACATCTGCAGGATTTTGTCTGAAGTCGTCACGTAGAACTACGAGAAAACACACAAAAAAGGGAAACATTTAATGAAATGCTAAAATGTTTCCCTCTGGGGATGGTATGAAAAAGAAAGAACGAAAGAAGCATGCTATTGAGGTGTGTTTTTTTTTTTAAAAACAACAACAACAACAAAAAAACAACACTTTAAGTCAAGTTGTCTTAACACACAAAACTGGCTCTGCATCAAATGACAAAATGTTGAGCATATCTCGCTTCTGATTTACTCCATGCAGAGGATCATTGTGTACTAAAGAGTGTGTCTGTTATTGCATCTTCATCTCTCCTTGACCTTTCATATTTAGATATTCTGAATTCATGCACCCATTCTATTTTAACATGCTTGAAAGCCTGCCGTAGATCACTGCCACTCCTGTCTTTTTGATTTCCCCTGCTGGAGTGCTTTAAAATAGATGACACAGCCATGGATTTTGATTTTTTTTGGATACACGAGTTCCACTGTTTGTCATTTAATTATTTCTTGTGGAGAGTAATTTGATAACGAATAGATGTGGAGGTTTTAAAATATGAACTGAGTAGTTCTGTATACGTGGCTGCACCTAAAAATCATTAGTCTTTGCCTCCCTGCCTAATCAGACTAGTAGATTAATATCATTAATAAGTGGACGTCGCAACAAAGTAGATCAATGCAAATCCACTTTCTGAGAGGCAGACAAACTTCATATCAATGAGCTCATAATGTGCAGTGTTAAAGATAAACTGGAGGTTTATTGAGCGGAGAGAAGGTTATGAAAAAGCAACAAGCTCCTTTTGGCAGACAGTGTGTGCCAGTAATCATGTTTCCAGCTCCAATGCATATATACATATAAAATATATAAAAACAGTGTCTGTATCCTGAAATTCAGGCCACACACAGAGTAGGGAAGATCAAGGCACTGTGTGCGTGTGCATTGCTATCTGTAGGTAAAACCTGAAAATTATGTGCAAGTTGTTCTGTCTGCATTTTGAGGATAAAAGTTGCACTTTAGCTATCTTTTTGTCTCAGGCTCCTTAGCTTGCTCTAAAGTCACCGAAGGACCCCTCACCTACTGACAGCCTACAAATTCCTGACTAAACCCTTTAAGCACTTAATTGGTCATTGGCAAGCCCAGATACTGCTCTCTGTTTCTTGTAACACTGAGTATTCAGTCCATTAAAAGGAACTTTGTTTTAGAGGAAGATGGCCTGTAATGGCTTCCACAGTCCTGTTGCCTAATCACACCCACGCCTCCCCAGAAGCATCTAAATTCCAAAGCATGCGGCAGCATTTATCAGAAACAAAGCAAAAGGATTCACTGGATATTTTGTGAGTTATTTGCCATTGCACCATCAAGAGAAGGCATGGGTCCGCAGATCTATACACACTGTGCTGTATACAGTTGAAAGGCAATTACGTGTGTAACTCCCTAACTTTTCAGCCTCTCACTCTAATTCATCTCACACTCAGCAGTGCAGCTGTGGGCCGAGTTCATGCTGTATGGTTAATAGCAGATCGAGTCATTCAGGAATGTAAACACCAAACATCCGATCCATTAGAGCACCAGCTCCATCTGAAGAAACTGTCTCTGTTTGTATCAGCAAATCCAGCTTGTCCTTAAGAGGATTATTGTAAAAGTCAACCTAATGTACCAAGGTATAAATATGCTGCATCAGTTGGAGACAGTGATTGATACTGATCAAGAATCTGTACATTGAAGATATGAGGGAAATCATATTTTTCCTTTGAGGTAAATACAGTCTTTCAGTGCCAGGGAGCTAATATTCACAGGCATCTGTCCCTCTGGAAAATAAAGAATGATATGCTCGGAGGAAAAGAGGGAAAAACGATGCTATATTGACTTGTTGGAGGCCCGAGGGAGAGCTGGCATCATTCAGTGTTTACACCAACAGTGCAGTGAACCCCCCCTCAACGGCACTCACTCCCCCACCTCACGGCCTTTCTCCACCTCCAAACCAACACCTCTTTGTTATAAACACAGCTGAGTGCAGCACAGCAGACAACGCTGAACATCTGCGTAGTGGAAAACAAAATCCTCTGGGATTGAGGAGGAGTGAGCAAGAGGGAGACAGAGGCAGCCAGACAGTCTGTGAGATCGACAGACAGACCGAAATCTGGATGGGGTACAAAGCCCCAACTCTATCCCCAGAAGCCCCATCAGATCTGGATCTGGGGCTGTGGCAGAATCATTTTGCCTGCCCCCTCCAACTCATGTAAATAAAAGATCCAGTATTGCTCCTTCCTGTATTCACATATATCTCTGCTCGCCCCTTACAGCTCCTGTTTTGGGACCCAGAATTCTGGTGGGGGGAAGTGATGCAAGGCGCTCACACTACGTGCTGTCCTGTAAGTGTGTGCGGTGCAGTCTGTATCTGTGTTTGGGATAATGAGCCTACTCTACCATTCTGTCTCTCTAGTGAGCCTGCAGCTGTCCCCTTGCAGATAATATTTCCTGGGCTATTAACAGAGGGGCCAAACTCGGTGTGTGTGTGTGTGTGAGAGAGAGAGAGAGGAGTGTATGCGTGTACATAGAGATTTTCAGTTTGTAGCTTAATATGTGGAAATGAGCCAAAGTCACAGGTCCCAGCATGAAGACGCCTCTTTGTCCGTCCTGGATTTGCACAAATATGCTGATGATGGGATGGAACAGAGTGGATATCCGGACCTGGACAGATATCAATACGCTTTGTCAAGGTAAAGGGATGCATTCTGCCCTGCATTTCCTCTTTTCAGGAGTGGAAGAACAAAACATGTTTTACCTCACCTGGCTGACATGGCTTGCTGCAAGACAAATTGCTGACTATGCATAAAAAAGGGGGAAAAAATCATTCATCAAAGCAGAGTCTTAGCTTGTAGTGGCAAACATCTGTTGGGCTATATTGTACTGTATAATAAAGCTGTCTCCAGGTCCACAGTAGCAAATTGGAGCTGTGTTGAAGCTAATGCAATTAGCTGCCATCATTTCTTGCATTCAAACCCTCCTTTAAAGGTCAGCTGAGATGGCTGCTCTCAGTTCTGAAAACTAACAGGTTCATCACCCCCATAAGCTATCCCCTGTCCACACACACACACACACACACACACACACACACACACACACACACACACACACACACACGCTCATTCACACACATAAACACACACTCTTTTCCTCAGGAAATTGAAAACAGATGTTTAAATGTCAAATTAAAATGAGATTCCCGTGCTGCCCTCCAACATTAATGAAAATGAAGACTTAATGCCACACACCAGTCTGGGTGGGAAGATCAGATGAGCTTTGTTCTGAGGAAATTAAACCAAGTAAAACAAGCTCTTCACAAATCTTTAGAGGGATACAAAAAACAGACCCACCAGGGAATTAAAGGTTTATCAGAAGGCACCCGCACTCAATCCCACAGAGACACACAGCACAGCGTGGGTCTCGCCTTTGGCTTTGGCTTTTTCCTCAAAACAGAATGGACATGGCTATCTCCACAACGGAAGCAGCGGGAATGACAGGAGAGGAGAAAGTGAATTAATGAGAGGAAGAAGAAAAGTAGAAACAAAAGGAAGAAGAGACTCTGCTCGATGTATAATGCAGGACCGCTTCCTTTTTATCCATCCTGGTTTCCTCAAGGTAGTTCAAGTTCACAAGCGGCAACATTGTCGGGCTATCAGGGGCCAAATATCATCAAATACTACCTGAGGATAGTAGACAGAGATGAATGTGCAGCGCAGCGAACACCAAGAAAAATATCAAATGGCTAAGCAGCCCTAGATGTTCCTGGGTATAGGTGACTGCTTAAATCCTCAGCTCTAGCAGAAATCCATTCTTTTTTTTATTTTGCACTGCAGGAGTATTTACTATTAAAGTGTCTCTATGATTCAACATGATTGAGATGTTAAAGTCTTTGTACACGCAAAATATGTACATAAGAAATGTTTAAAAAAATGGAAATATTGAATAATAGTTTACAAAGAAAGAAAACATCCACTAAATCTCTCCTTTTCTGGTCAAATAACGGATTTATGTGCATTAAACTAAAGCTTACAGTGGATGAGCTCCCCTCCAGTCCATTTCTACTGACTATTCAACATAAATCCTCTGCCCCATCATGAGTGTTGTTTACGCCATAAGCACAAACCTGGCCTAATCACAGTGTGGCTCTGTTGTATGCTTCCGTACTGATGCTCTTCACCTTGCCTCCAGCACTGTCCTGCGATACAGACAGCGCTCATTCGCTCACTCAATGCATCTCCAACTTTGTCTTTAAATTTCTCTCCCCCCTCTCAGCATTTGACCCCCTTATCTTACCTCTCTTTCGGCTCACACACATTGAGCGGCTTATATCAAAGACAGGCTTATAGCAATGGTGTGTTAACCCATGGCACTCCACTGCAAAGGCTGTTGCAGGTGGATAATTTGCCAGAGGCGTGCATACTGTGTGTCTCTGCTTGCACTGTATAAATCTGTTTTTTTGCTGGTGGGTGTGAAGATATAACAGGACTCCTGGTGCACTCTGGAGAATCACTGCCTCCCGCCTCCTTCTTGTTTCTTGCTCCCCTCTGACCCCACCACCAGAGAGTAGAGACTGGACACAGCAGACGCGCCTCTCTTTCTGGATCTGACTGGCGTTCTTCTGCTCTGAGCTTATTTCCTCTTGTCCACTGTGCAGAAAGTCTTATCCGTCTGTCCAACAGCAGGCAGATAATGCTGTCTAGGACAGATGATTGCAGATACAAACTTCCAACTCATGAATATATATCCAAATACAGAGATAAAAACTGACAAACAGGGCAGCTGAAAAAAAGAGCTGACATCATCGTGAAGCCATCACAGATTTTCCACTTGTAAATGTTTTGTTCTTTAAAGAATTGATTCATAGCTTTCGCATTTATATTTAAAGTCTGGGTTTATAAATCACATAGAAACCAATCAAAGCTCCCCAGACAACCGTGACATTCAGTATGAGGTCACATCTGCAGAGTCACGTCAGTAAAAATGCTTGACAGCCTATGTGCATGGTTGACCATAAGATATCTCATGCACACCCGTAAATATGTCAACAAGAGCAGAAGGACTATTACCCCACTGGCCTTTAGGGTTTGCACCTGCACGCCCTGAACATCATGAGGTCATCCTACAGAATGTGATGTCATGTCACGGAGCAGAGACAGGATGTCCCGATTACTCCTACAAACAGAACTAGCTTGAACAATAAAGTATGGGAGTCCTTTTGTAAACAAAGAAAACTCAGGCACAGCCCTCAACATGTATTCACAGCTTGTCTTACTTGTCTTTGGTATCAAGATACAAAGGAGGAATCACTGCGGTTTAACATTACTGGAAGATTTCTCAACAACTGGTTTGTTGAGGGTGACACACAGACACATAAATACAAACCAAGCCATGTAGGGAAATATGCCAGCTTAGCCGATGTGTTTGCGCGTGTTGGATAAAGGCATTTTTATTACACTAGGCCAAGTGATTTCAGTAACTGACACTGGCAGGCAGGGCAGATGGCTTTGCGAACCCTTAGGTGACATACCAGAGGGCTTGTCCGAGCTTGCTCTGGCCCAGCGAAGCTGCCAATGCAGAGGGTTCAATCTCGGCACCTCACCCTCTACACACTTTAACACGCACATGTAGGCCTCATGTGCAGCAGTATCCAACAGTAATTATGTCCGTACATAAAGAACACAAACATGTGCTCACACACAGGCGCGCACACATGCACCACATAAAGGAAATTCTGCCCCACAGCCGCACAGACAGAGAGGCCATTGAGTGCCTGTGTTTGTTTAAATGGTCATAAGTCTTCTCGTCAGGCTTGGAGAGCGAGATGGCGTTTGGCGAACATGGCAAAAGGCACAGAGGGCAGCGGGGAAGCAGGTTTATGTGAGTGACTGAGTGAGTGAGTGACTTGGCACCTCATAGTTCAATAAACAGTGCCTGTTTGATTGGAGTGCTGGGTGAGCATGAGTTGGACTAAAATAAAGAGTGTTTCAAGTGCCGGGGCAGTAAAGCCAGGAATGTCAGAGGAAAGAAAAGAAAAGAAAACTCGAGAACAACTCTTTCGGTCCAAAAAAGTTGTGAAAAAGGAAAAAAAAATACAAATCCAATAAAATCCAGATAAGAACACCCACTGCCACAATGCAAGCTGTGCAATAAACATCTGTGTAGGATTATCGCATTTTCATTTAATGACTGAAAAACATTGACAAGCTCCTTGTGGATTTGTGAGCTGACAGATCACTCACTGTCTACATATGAAAGTAATCAAGGCTGTTTGGATTCTCAGGGAGAGCCTGTTACCTGTTGTGGAAACTGCATCAGATATTGTGGGTATTAAATGCACTCAAATCAGTATCAGTACTGGTCAGGCTTAAAAAAAATCCAAAACACTTTTCCAAAGCATTATGCTGCTTCTATTGGAACTCATACTTTTTCCACTCTTGCTGGTTTAGAAGTTTCACTATGCACTAAAACAATAATGAGGGAGAAAGATGGGAGAAACAAGTAAATGAATACACTTTATGAGCAGTGATTTACCTTCACTTTTGACAATAGATCACTTAATTACCACTACAGCAATTCTGTGCACACCTAACTGGTGGGTTCGGGATTTGTCCAGCCTCACTGGACTGTGCTCTACTTTTAAATGTACGTCATCTGAGTAAAACTTCTACTTTGTATTCATAATGGTGTCTATAGGTGGAGCTTTGCATCCAGAGGAAGACGAGGAACTGAGAGCTGGTGTAACTTAACTCTCACCACTCACTGTATAGCCCCGAGCCTGCAGCTCTCTGCACACAGATAAAAAAAAAGAACAGGTGTAACACTATCGTCCACACAAGCAGGTACACCTGTACTGTGTGCTCGCTCATTCTTTGGCTCTTTCTCCCTCTCAAACACAACAGAGAGACATATTGCAGCCCTGCTTGTCATTTCTCTGAATTGAAGTTTTACTGTGGCTTCCAAATGCTTTCTATTAAAACTGCATAATGTAGATCCTAAAAGAATTCTCTAGATTTATTATTATTTATTATTATGGAAAAGACATTGAAAAGACATTAAGCTTTTAAATTTTTTAAATGTAATTCTTCAGCACTGTGAGCACCAAAAAACAAAATTCGGTTACTTTGTACTCACGGGTAGAGGCAGAAATCTCAAAGATGGATCTCAAAACCTCAAACCACATATACGCACAATGAGATACTAGTTGAAGTAAGTGAGAAAATGTGTTATTTTGCTGCTTGGGTGAACCTGATCCTTTATGAACTCTTTTCTCCCTCTCGTTGCGTTTATAGTTTCACTCGCTGCTGTTCTTTCTTCTCACCCTGTGCTCAAGCTAGACTGTGCTAGTCTGAGTCTTCACAGTGTAATAGGATTTTACACAACACACAACTGGTGAGGATATGCAGATCACACATTTGTCACCACAGAATGCTCATTATAGTAAATCCCTTTACTTCGAGAAAAGCAGGCGTAAACATGCCAAGAGCCATGGAATATCTCTATCCACAAGTGCCTAAATCCCACTATGTGTCTAACACGGCTTAGTTCACATTGTGTCAGTTATGTTTTCTGACAATATCGCGCTGTGAGCTGCCCTCCTGTCTGTGTGGCCCCAGCAGCTAACCCTCTCCCAGCATCTGCAAAGATGAGAACCTTATTAAAACAATCTTCCCAATTAACATTCCTGGCACTTGGAGCCCCATCCCCCAAGGAGCAGGACCTCCTCAGCCTCTCCTCCAAACCTGACCCCTCCTCATCTCTGTGATGACAAAGAAGCTGTGTAGGACCAAGACCAGCCATGAGACCCTTGAGCATGAGTGGTGAGAAAGGGGATGTGAGGCAACTTGTTTTCCTTCCTGCTGCAGAACAGAGATCCGTGTGCTTGTCTGTTTTTACACGTGCATTTGTTTACGTCTTCATCTGTGTACCGTGCGCGTCAAAAGGAGAGGGAAAATACAGTTACGCATAAGCGAATTACTACCAATCAGGACAGCACGGTCATCGCAAATAATCCTGATTTGATGTGACGTGCAATGACACGGGCTTATTTGCACAGGGTGGAAAACTCATGATCCTGGGCTCAAAGAGGTACTGTAAGATCAGGCTGTCCACTGCAGCTAGCACACATCAGAGAAATTACATCCATAAACACAGCATGCTTTCCCGTAGAGTGCCATCTGACCCTTTGTGACCCTGTCAGAGATTTTAAAACACAAACATCTGCTGCAAATCTTTTCACTTCTCTATTATCCTGAGATCTCACAACCAGATAATCATACTCGTTCCAATCTCTTGCCCATCTTCCCAAAACAAAGCTATATCAGCTATAACAGCAGAGACTAATGGACACGGAGCAGAGGTATTCTATAGCAGTGCTGTGCAAACAGCACCGTGGTGAGGGGAATGAGATCCTGATGTTAAAAGAGGGATGTGATGTTTACAGTGACTGAGATTCTGGCTATGCTTCATGTGAGTGTTAATGGAAATCACAAATATTAAACAGCTCCTGCTCACCATACGTTGGCTGAACCTCCCATTGTCTTATATACTGAAGCATCTAGTGTGTTTATATGAGTGCTCATGTGCAGGTAGGTGTGTTTGCTTGGGTTTTAGTTCTCCTGACTCACTTTGCTGCCAGTCTGTTTGGACTACTCCTTATTAATGCATGCTTAATGAGATCCAGCATACACACAACTTCACCGATGCCTTTGTAGCATATGTCAAACACACTAATTCAAAGCTGAAAAGTTAGAATTCAGCCTTTCATCTTAAATTGGTGTAATGGAAATCTTAGCCTAATACCCTTAGTTTCCAATGAAAGTCTAATTTGTTGGAGGTTTAGGAAACAGTAGGAGTGAGCGATTGTTGCAGTGTCTTGGTCGGTCTGAACTATAAACTGGAATTACATCAGTTGGTGTTGCAGAGGTGACTGGGGAGGAGTAATGTGATAGTGGCTGCGTCGAGGGAAACAGGCGCTGAGGAAAATGGTGAAAGAAAAAAAAAAAAAAATGCTAGGGAGTCCAATGTAATGTTACAGCAGATCTCTTAGCCTTTCGTCATGGCCACTTTCATTTCCACTATCCCGTTCCCTCACCAATCACTTTACCAGGCACAGAGGAGATGGGAAAAGAGGAAAGGAAGAGCGACAAAGACAGGAAGAGCTTGTAGAGGTCAAGTAAAAGTTGGGAAGTGGGGATAAGGGGATAGAGATATAGGGCACAGGAATGTTAAAGAGGGTGAGACAAAGCAAATGAGGGTACTGGTATCCAAACATGTGTTGCAGCTCCAGAGGGGCACATCTTTGTCTGATCAGTTGCCGTCCCCATTTCAATGGTTTCCACATGGACCCTAAACTTTCCCAGATGAACCCTGAGAAGATGAAAAGCTGTCCACATCATATCTAAGAGGAGATCTGTTACAGTGGGAAGTGTTGCCGAAAGGAGTGGAATGAGGGAATGCTGTCAGATACGGTGTGCCAAACAGAAACAGAGAGTTGAAATTTCATCTTTAGCACTTGCCTACTAAGTGCGTACTTCTATGTGATCGCTGCCAGATACTTTGGCGCTATAGCTTTTCACTACGCTTGTCAACTTGTCCAACATGCAATATCGAGCTTTGCTGATACCAAAGAGGAGGTTTTGTAAATGTGCCAGAAATTAACCTGATCTCTGTGAAATTGACAGTGTGTAAGGTTTCAAGACTGATAAGTCCCCCATTTTCCAAATTTCAATTTTCACAGGATTGAGCGTGCAGACAAAAGAAATGTTTTGTCATAGTTTTTCTTCTTTGTTTTATGGGATACTTTGCTACTGTTAACATGCCTGAAACATCCTACTGAGCTGATTTATGATAGTCTCCCCAGGGTACAAAGCCAAGCCCCGTAGAAGTGGAAATTTAAGGCTACTGCACTCACAGAGTTGGCGCAGTAGCCTTACAGTAGATTTATAGAGGTGGGAGCAGAATCTTTTCCACCTCTGTGGCAATGCATGCCTGTTGCATAGACTGAATTTTCAAGCTTGGTACCCTGAGACTAGAACAAAGCTGAGTGTCGCAGTGTTTTCCACCTAAACAAATTTTATGTGGGGAGTTTGATTTTGTTAATTATATTTTAACTGAGGTCATTCAGAGTTAGTCATCTTCATCTTTTTATCACAGACAATGCTGTCGTGAAGCTCATTTTTCATAAAGAAGATTTGTTTGACTTTTTCTTAAATATAATTTTCAAGAAAAATATATCTGATTAAAGAAAACAATAAGTGTCTATTAAAATCACATGGTTTAACATCATGTTTGTCCTGTAAAATTGTTACACCTACGTGATGTGACACAAAGTTATAAAACCACATGCGATAAAGCTATTAAGTGATTCGTAATTGGAAATTCTCGAAATAGAAAATATAAGAGGGAAAATTGCTCAGAGATGATAGACATATCCTGGCCTCATTGGGTGACAGCAAAGGATAATACTAAATACTGGTCTCATATCTTTTGAGCCCCATTCCCTGCAGGCTTTCTTTGCAATACA
Organism: Aulonocara stuartgranti; assembly: GCF_965226115.1. Taxonomy (NCBI): domain Eukaryota; kingdom Metazoa; phylum Chordata; class Actinopteri; order Cichliformes; family Cichlidae; genus Aulonocara; species Aulonocara stuartgranti. Next base: position 10,774,023 of record NC_138950.1, read on the forward strand.
GTTGGAGATGAGTCTTCAAAACACAGACGTGAAAAATTCATCTATGAACATCTAATCACACTAAAGAAATTTCCTCTGGCAGTTAATCCTTTTGGGAAGAAGAAAAGCAGTGACAAGGATGGTGTAAAACCCATCAACTGTACAATGTAATGGACTTATTAAAGATCAGGGACGTTTCAATTGTCTTTTAATAAGGGCAGCTTATCCTGCTGGTTCTTCTTTCTGTTGTTGTTTTTGTCATTTTTCTTTTTGTTTTCTAAATTGTTTCTTTGACTTTCTGTCTTTATTAATAATTTAAGAGTATTTTATTTATTCCTTTAATTTGAAACACTGAGAGCCTTTCTTCTCTTTCCTCATCTTCTGAACTATTTTGCTGACAGACAACAGAAGTGCAACCTCTCTTTCACCTCTTTCATTAAAAAAAAAAAAAATCCTACTCAACACGGATGCCATTCCCAACATCCAAAGGCATGTGGTCAGCCCAAAGCCCCCATGCATCATAGACAAATTATCCTGAAAGCAAGAGAGGAGCCCATCTGGTGCAGAGGAGGGGCAATGAGCAAGAGGAAAGGAAATTTAAGAAATGAAGGAGAAAGAACTGGTCGGCCGATAAGAAGGATAAGGGAATGGAAGGCAGAAAGGCAGAGGAGTGTTTGGGGGGGGGGGGGGGGGGGGGGTGGCAGATGTTTGAATTTTCTGCCAAAAGGGAGAAGCAAAGATCCATGAGCTGGGTAGCTAAAGCACTAACTGGGGTGTGTTGTACAAATGAGTCTGTGAGAGGCAAGAACTGGTGAAATAAGAGTTCGTGTGAACACCATTTAAAGCTTGGCAGTCTGGATTATTTAAGAGGGGAATAAACACTCTGCTATAGGTGAAATATAACTGTGTATTGCCGGCTGCTAGATGAGGAGCGCATTTGAGGTCAGAAGCCACGTGTACACACACAACGTTGTGTTCAAAGCTGTCAGGTTGCGTGGTCAGTAATACAACTCATTAGCACTTGCTAACCCAACTGCTTCAGTGTACTAATAGAGCAGTGGAGCTGCGGTGTAAAACAAGCAAACATGAAAACTCTGAAACTGTCCCTTGGCAAAACAGAGCATGTGATTGTGAAATCAACAAGCAAGACAAGAAGCCCCCACAACCATCATCCGCTCCCTCAGCATCTCTCCAACAAACTAACAATCTCATTTGCAGAGGTAAAGACTCAGCGAGCAGATAAACTACCTCCATTCCTCCCAGTTCTCCTGAGATAAGACCTAACATCTAACATGCCTCACAAAATACTGCCGCCGCCTCCCCGCGGAGGTAATCACAGAATAAACTATGTTTGGTTTCTACCAGGTACAAAAAAATGCCAACAAATCTTTGATAAGAGACCGTACTACTAAAAAGCTACATTGTGCAAAAAAAAAAAAAAAAGGGAAAAAAAAGAAAGAAAAAAAATCTGAGTCAGGATGTGAAAGGGCTTGTTGCCCTCTGGAGCGCCAGATGAGGGCAGTTTGTTGTGGAGAAAAGCAAAATAATTCAGAGTTCATATTATGTGGGTTAGACCAGCCTGGAGGCAGAAGCCATAAGGGTGACATCAATAAAACATTCCTTCACTATTTTTCTTGAGCACAGGGATTTTGGCATAGTGCAGCTCAAATGCAATATGCAACACTGGAATTGGAAAATACAATATCAGCCTGACAAAGCTTGACGGTTACTTTTATCTTGGTATATTGGTGTTACGTTGCTACAACAAGCAGTGACATTATGATTCTGTCCCAACAAGAAAAGTTAACATGCGACGTTTTATGATACTGGCCAATTGGAGCTTCCTTTGAAACACGGTGACTCAAAAGAAGTATGGCCCCCTAGCACCTAGTTTCAGATCAACTACAAAAAACACGATGAGAAAGATGATATTACACATCTGGTGTTCAACAGCACAAAATACTGTGCAGTTTGATCCTGATACAGCACAGCCAGAGCTGCAAAAGCAAATTGGGAGTCTTCCTTCCCTGTAATTTGCATCTTTTTGAAATGTAGGATGAAACAAGCAAACCTGGGTCACATTATGCTGGGAGAAAAACTCAGCTAAACACTGCACATATTTTAACTTAGCTAAAAACAAAACATTACATTCCCTTGCAAACAACTGGATCTGTCTGCAATTTTTGAAGTGATTGCAAACACACAACCCTCCTGCAGTACCAGAGACCACATGCCTTCTATTGTTTGAGTCCCCACCATGTTGTCTGTATCTGGGAGAGATAGCATCTCTGTAGAGCGCTGTGGCGTTCAGAGCCTGTGGGAGGCAGCACACCTGCACAACAGAGAATAGCAAACGCTTCTATGGATACTGGGAGTCTTTGAAGTGGAGATGGATTCTAGTTCAATACCCAAGACCCTCTTTTATCACACAAATCACTCTGTGGTTTCAGTGCGCATTCTTTGTCATGAGAAATGGCTTTGAGACAAGTCAACTGGAGCTTTTAGGGATGTTGAAGTGTTTGGCTGACCAGCTACTGAGACATGAGAGAACGCGTTCACGCGGAGCATACACAAAAAGTCAAAAACACTAAGATCTCTGAACACCAAGGTCGGCTTACTCAAATTTTTATTGCACAGTTAATTTGCAAAGGTTCAGGTATCAAAACAGAGACAGTGTAAATACACACATTGGGTAGAGACTAATTAATGGAAGATGAACTGAGAGTTACAATATGTTTGGGTTGGAGAGGGAAAATACCACACACACACACACACCGTATCAAAGTATCACAGCTACATCTCCAATATCTACCTTCAGTCTCTGGGCTTTTACGGGCATCCTGAGTATAAACTAGCTGTGAAATATGACATCATAAAAAGCAGTCAGTTTTTCAATTGTGAAGAACCTATGAATTATTCAGAGGCAACTACTGGCAATATATTTCCCCTCTATCTAGCTGCTTCCATCCTTATTGCATAGCTCTCTCTGCTTTTCATCTCTGCCGCTCTTTTTAACTTTTGTATATGTGTCAGTTTTTGTCTTATTTGTTCATCTCTCTCAATCCCCGTATACTGAAATGACTAGCGTAACTGCGGAGTGACGATGACAGAAGAAAAATGGAGCAGAGTCTGGAAAACATGAGAACACCGCATTGTGAATGACTGGTGTTAAAGTGGACACCTCACCCTTTGACAGATCTACAACAAAGTTAAGTGAGTGGAAACCCCGACTAGTAAACAGAGACATCAGAGCACGCAGAGACGATGTTCCAGTGTCAGCTCTGTCATCATGTGGCTAAAAACCCAGCCAGTGTTGTCCTTGCAATCCCAGTGTCTGACCCTCCATCTGTCACCATCTATTTTACCATACCTCCTTAACTACACACCATGAGCACGAGGCCCTAGAAGTAACCCTCTTACTGTACATCACAGTGGTTTACTGTGCTTGCTTAAGCATGATACAGTAGGAGTCTCTGGGGAGTGAACCAGTCACATGACAGCACCTTCCCTCCGTGGTGACAGATAAGGCCATACTGTATGTCTGTATGCACAGTGATGAGTTATGATCTCACCGGGGCTCTTTGTCTCGTATCCTATTTTCTATCTATACAATTCTGCATAAAAAGATGAAGCACATTTCCCGTTAATGGTCCACCATCAAAGCGTGCTGCTGATATCACTAATTAAAACCATTAAATCTCAAAACTACCATATAACGTTTGAGGGTAAGAGAGTGCTTGGGCTAAAGGTCAGAATTTTTAGATTTTTTTTACTCATATTTAGACAAAACCTTATTAGTTGTCCGTGGCTGGTGGTGGGTGTTTCGTGCAAAATCATTGGGGTGGGGGGAGGGGATTTTTTTTAATTCAAATTTGGACGCCGCTCACGACTCAGGATTCAGGAAGTGGGAACAAAAAGGAATAACAGCAATTTGTACAGTAATGAAAGATGGCCATTTGATGAGTTTCCAAGATTTAAAAGATCGGTATAGTCTAGAGAAAACCGATTTTTACCGGTACCTGCAACTCAGAGACTACTTTTCAAAGAAAGTACGAAGTTCGCGTACGTCTTATGGCATCCTGAATTGCGTAATTAAATCATACAGGGGCCTCCAATTCAAGGAAATTTCTGTACTATATAAAAATCTAAGAGAGAACACGACAACATCAACTTGTTGTCGTGTCCCATAAAAAAGAAATGGGAGCAGGAAATAAAAACTGATATCTCAACTGAGGAATGGTTAGATATGTGTGAAGCCCAGAACACAACGAATAAATCAAGATGCTGGAAAGAATTTGGATGGAAACACCTTACTCGATTCTTTATTACACCAAAAATCAAAAGTAAACAGACCCAAGACAGTTTGCCATGCTGGAGAAGATGTGGTAACATGGAAACACACCATACGCACGTGTTTTGGGAGTGCCTGAAACTGCATAATTTTTGGAAGAATATATCTTGGGCTATCAATTACCACACAATTTTAAAACTGTATATCTTGGGAATATTAGAGAGTATGTTATGTACGACGACTTGTATTTGACAAAAATCCTATTGATAGCTGCAAAGAAAGCTATAACAAGAAACTGGTACAAACTGGATCCGCCTTCTTCAAAAGACTGGTTAAATATTGTTGGAGAAATCTATGCAATGGAAAAAATGACTTACATTCTCAGATTAAAGGAAGATATTTTCGTTGCTAAGTGGGAGAAGTGGTGGTGGTCAGAGGGCCCGGTGGCGCCTGTGTCCGGCAGCCTCGCCTCTGTCAGTGCGCCCCAGGGCAGCTGTGGCTACAATGTAGCTTGCTATCGCCAGTGTGTGAATGTGTGTGTGAATGGGTGAATGACTGAATGTAGTGTAAAGCGCTTTGGGGTCCTATGGACTAGAAAAGCGCTATACAAATGCAGGCCATTTACCATTTACATTATATGGCACCAAGGAAAATTAATGAACGAACAAAACATTTAAGGTCTATAACTCTGTATATCTATTGATGCATGCCCGTATAAAAGTACGTATATAAGCTGGAGTATGTATGCTGCGGAGTAAAGGCAGGCATGCATACCGTAGTTGATTAGAATTGGCACCCACACCTTTTGTTCGCTTTAGTTCTGTTTGTTTTGACTGTGTGCTTGCATGGTTATTTCTCCTGTAATGCAATACATGTTTGTGTTTAAACTGTGACAAAACTATCAATAAAAATTAGAGTGTCAAAAAAAAAAAAATTGGACGCCACTCAGATTTTTCTTGTTTGCATTCTGACACCAGCTTGAACTTTACACTGAAATGAGTGAATATTTTCTTGGCTCATTTCCAGTTACACATTTTGGACTGAAGTCAGGGTTGCTAAGGAAATGTTTATTATGTGTGTTTGTTATGCATTTATGTTTCCGGATTTTCACTAATTGCTCCCTCATTTAATAAGAAATGATTACTGGGCCAGATGTTGAGTATGTTGGACAGTAATGAAGATTATACAGATACAGTCTATGAAAACTTAACTTCCTGATCCAAAATACATTACCTTTATATAATAACAATAATAATGATAATAAAAAACCCAACTTGTAGGAATAGATGAGCCATGACATCCATTTCAACTGGCTACACAGTCCGATTCTTCCATTGTTTCACTACAGATGCCACATGCACATGCAAGCACACATACTGCATTACATATACCACACGTGTAACTTTAACACCGCTGTGAAAACGCAGCTGTGTGCACCACTAATGTACTCCAAATTATGTCCTTGAAAGAGTTACCACCACTAACAAAAGCCATTGTTTAGAATGGCTGGAGTAAGGACTGGCAGTGATCAACTTGAATGATGTAGTAAGAGCAATCCATGGCCACTCCACAGGAGATAGAAGAGCACTGCCCAGGCTGAAGAGGCCCTCCACCTTCTCATCTGTCCACTAAAAGCCCTCTGTCACTGCTTCGTGCATGTATCCTCATCCACCCACGCCCTGTATGAGGCCATAATGAGCCCTGGGCTAATGCATAGAAAAACACAATTAAAGTCAAAATGGATACTTCCCCACTCAGTCCATGCATGAGCATGCAAGAGAGCACTCTCTGTGTTGATGTGTTTATGTAGCTTACAATGTGAGCTTGACCACTTGTGTACTGTCCGTGTGTGCGTTTGCTGTAAGAAGCTAACAGAGCCGACAGCTCCAGCCAGCAGGCCTTTGAACTGTGGCCTGAAGGCCCAGCAGAAGACAGCAGCACTCGCTTGTAGTTAGTCCCTTCTTTTGGCGCAGAATCCTTGGCAGGTCACTATAAAAGGCCATGTGCACATGGACCTGATCCAATATGCATCGCTTTGTTTGATCTCTCACTTGGCACACACACACACAGAGGGAGAAAAGTCCCTGTAGAAGATCCATGAAAGTGACCTGAGGGAGAGTCCAGCAGTGTGCTTCACTGTAGTCAAAGAAATCAAAGTCCAAGATTTCCACTCTGAAAGGCCAACTCCAGCTCCCAATAATAGTTTGACAGAAGCAATATTTGCTTCCAACTGCACTGTATGCGAGTTAAACTGCCTACACAATGGTACATTTATTATGGCCCTGATATATTTGTCTTCGTCTTTCTCTTTTTCTGTGAGCCAAGAAGAAAAATCATTCTTGGTTTCTCTGCTTCCTTGCCTTTTCCCATTTCTGTCACAGCTATTATTTCATGAAATCTGACTCCTGGTATTCAGTTTCTTTTCAATTTCCTTTTCAGCAAAGCCCGACTGTTCTCTCCTCCCATGTCAACCATGTCTTAGTGCACATTACAATGTGCCAAAAATATCTCCGTACCAAGAAGCAATCTTAAAACTACATTCAGCTACATTTGTCATTTCATTTCAGGAATGAGCTTTCATGGAAATACAAAAAACAACACATCTGAAGAATTCAACTTGCCTTTGTTCTACATCTCATGTTGCTGTTTGTTTACTCATCTGAGTGTGTTTGACCACTTGTTTTGGACAGTCAACAAGAGCTCCACAGACTTCTGAGTCCCAGACAGCCATCCTTTCCCCAAGGATAATATACACTCTTATGTAGAAGTAAAAAGCAACTAATTGACCAGAAATCAAAGATAATTGGCTCTGTTTAGCCTCTTCCTGTCCTATAGCAGTATGGACACTGGGGAAATACAATCTGACCCTATTCACAGACTACCACCAACAAAGAAGCAGTAATGAGTAGTGGAAGTGTGATACTGGATTGTATTGGTACCTGCAGGGTGTGGTGGCCCCTGGCTGAGCTGTTGGCCACTTTTGACTTGCTGACCTGTGTCTGCCAAAAGCTGCCTGGGAGGATATTTCTATCAGCTTCCAACATGAGAGACATTTAAACGTCTGTAAGTTCCGTGGATCTTTTTCTTGATTTCTCTCAGGAATCATGCTGTAACACATCTTTAGTGTGTGCATTATGATTTGAATTTGGTGCATTTACTAATCTTTATCAACAGTAAGATTTACACGAAGCAAGCAGACTTCTCTGCTTCTAATATGTTCATGCCGTGTATTTTAGTGTACTGGGCAACATACAAGCTAATTACATGATTATATTTCCACCGGCTGTGACAACCGCAGTGGAAATAAGCAGTGAGCAGACGAAAGTACCTTCATCCGATAGCCACATTAGCTGTCTGTTAAGTTATCATTAAGGTAGCGCCTAGCGGCTATGGCTAATAATAAAATGGTAATGTTAATGTGGGGGCTAGACACCAAGCGCCATCAATCCTGCTGTCTGTAATGTTATAATAGAGAGTGTTCATTTACGAGGATAACACAATTATTGTGCCCCAAAACTATTATGTTTCTCTTAAATCCCACATGAGCTGAGAAAAGTCTACCAGCAAGAGGACAGCAACAAACATGTGGAGCCAAGTTACCAGAAGCACAGCACTGCTTCAGACAACTTGAACGTTATAAAGACGTTATAAAAAATGGTTCTTGATTTTTTTTTTTCCATTTTTGTCCCACATGGTAATGAAAATGGTACAGAATATTTTCTTGGGTATCAGTATCGAGATTGAAATTCTAATATCGTGACAACCTGACTTGATATTAGAAAATAAATTATCAAAAAGGTGGAAATACAATATTATGTGTCAAGCAGTGTTGACTCCCTGTGAAGATGTTTATAATACATTCTTGAAAAGTTACTTAAAGGGGGACACTCCTGTTCAAAAATCTATTGTGTAAATGAACACCGTGTTAACTTTTCCAGAGATTTCACACCAACAATCTCACCAGGTCAGTCCTTGTGAGATTCATGAATCACATGAAAACATGACAAAAGTCTGACAGGGAGACAGAGAAAGAGAGAGATCCAGCTTTTAGCAGCAACAAGATCACTAAACCTTTGAAAATATGGTTAAACTTAAGTTGGTACGTGCAACAGCTGCCTCAATTGCAACAAGTCTTTTGTGCATAAGGCAAAATCTCACATGCACACCGCGGTGCTCTCAGTCATGCTCATTTACTCTGTTCAATTGACGTCTCGAGGAATATTAACTAAAATTTAACGTCCCCACACTTCTAATAGCAAACACAGAATATTCTCTATTGTAAATTTGTTTTAGGGAATTATGTATGCATTTCCCAAACACAATAATGTGGTTTTATCTCAGCCAAGTGGAAGAAAAAGAGGCGCAATGTACTCAATTTCATCTATGAGGTAGAGGGGCAGATAATCCACAATAAACAGTGATGGGTCATAAAACAAATGAAGCAAGCCTCAAATGCTGCTTGCACTGCTGTGGCTACATGACCTACATCTGTAAAGTGGAGGAATGCCGATCCTTATCTAATGTAGGATAGAGCTGGAGGGCAGTTCATCTTGGCACAAAAACCTCACTGTTATTCACCGTAAACTTTCTATTCACAGTGTGTTGAACTACAAGAGAAAACCCTCAGAGTTGGTGAGTGTACTTTAAGTATTGCAGTGATAAAGATTGATTTGTGTTACATCCTATAAGGAGAGCCATGGAGTATCCGATGAGAGCCCTGGCAAGGTTACATTAAAGGCATTCCAGTGAACCCTCAGCTCTCCACAGCACAAGATCCCAGTTTCTGTTTCTCCCTTCCAGACAAATGCCAAAGTCATTGTTTTTTCTGAGCCTGCTTTTCGGAGGGAAAACTCAATCCTACTGGCTGCCGGTGTCACCAGTGGCCCCTTGTCCTCCCCTGTCATTCAATCCCATCTCTCCTCCTTTCAGGAATGCACTTCAGTCATTCTTTTGTACTCGCCTTCCCTTTTTCTCCAGACCACTGTGCCCTAGGCAGTCTGGGGGCAGTGTGTGTGTTTGGTTGCTCCAGATCTATTCATCCTCTCTGGTGAAACAGGATACAGTGACCTCCTCTGTGTCCGGTGGTCCCCATCCCAGGCTCCTGTCTGCTAAGTGTCAGAGACTGGGAACTTGTGAGAGGAGACGAGGTAACTCAATGGCTGATCAGGAGGAAAGCCAAGAACGCACGCCTGTTGGGCATCACAGATAGATGATACTGGATCAGAGTGAATAGACCAAAAGTAATATCAGTTTATGTTAACACTCTGGACCGAATTCTTAGAGCCATCTGGTGTGCTGTCCTGTTCTGACTCCCTTGGAGAAAGCCATATATCTAGGTTCCAAACCGTGACTCATAAATGATGCAGAGTGATGGAATATGCCATACTGTACCTCAGCAGGGGATATACACATAGATGTGTTGATTTCAATGCCATTTTACAACACTGTGTCATACGTCAATGCTACTAGCAAACCCCTCCCTTCCCATTATGGAACAAAAGTGGGAGCATTTTAGGAAAGGTTCCTTCATTATACAGGGGAATACATGACACCCCCACCTCACGAGACATGACAACCTCTCTGCACCTCACATTAGCATAATCGACTTTTACCACGTGAGCTGCAATTTGTCTGGAAAATCTTTCCCCTACAGGTTCATTATTGAGAGTGTGTCCATTAAAAATAACTGAATTACCATCACAATTGGTTCACCATAAGGTACAGTGTTGGCAGTCTTTGAAAGAGTAATTGGATCCATTAAGGCAGGAAAAAATCCTGCCGCAAGAGCCAGTAAGATGCATGTTCTTTTGTGTTCAGTGTGTGCAAATGTGTGCGTCAGTGTCTCTGTAAATGCCACTGCATGGCAGTTCCTCTCGGCTCTCTTCTTCTGCTACTTCTTCTCCGCAAAGGTAGATTAGGACCAATTAAGATTAAGTTTCATAATTAAATTTAGTATTCTTTAGAGCATATAATGTAGGCAACGATTTATTATAATGACAATTTTCAACAAGAGATCCTCCGAACAGAAATTTGAATGTCACTCCACTAGTCACAAGGATGTTTCTGGCAGTATAAACAGCCACACGGAAGAGTCCCGCTGTATTGATTTTTATGCAAAATAACTTTAAAAATGGAATGGAAATGTAATTTCTATTGCAAATTTCATTACACATAAATGCGATATGCTTTACTTAACAATAGAAATAAAAGCATAACCATAATAAAACAAGTGACAGGCAAAATAAACGTAAGCATGGTCGAAAGTCTGAAGAAAAATCTAGAAAAAAATCAAATGTACACCATCACAAACTTGTGAAAGGAGAAACCATTATGAAGTGCTGGCCTGTTACATACTGTCAGCGCAACTTCAAAGCCCCTTTGTATTGATTCTCCAAGTCTCTCGAACTCTACTGGAGGGATGGAAGACTATCCTTACAGAAGATTTTCCTTCATTTGGTGCTTTAATGATGGTGCTGGAAAGCCCTAACATCTAAGATCTCCATCCAAAGTCTCCCAGAAGTATTCGCTTGGGTTCATGTTTGATGACTCTGAAGGCCATAGCATATGATTCACATTACTTTCTTATTCAAACTATCGAGTGAGTGGGCTTGACCTTTTAAAGGACACTTTTCCGTCAGTATAGAAATATTTAACCACATGATAAAGGTGATAACACTGAAATTTGCATATACCCATCCCTCATAGACTATGCCAGCAAATGCACTGCACAGCATAATAAACACCTAAAATCTGGGACTCTCAACCAGTTGCTCTTAGAACTGAAGAAGCTTCTCAGATGAGAGGTGAAACATCTTCAAGAAACTTAAAGAAGTCTAGTTGCTTTTCTTTCCAAGCTCCTTAGATTACCAAGACCTGGATGACAGAGTACCTTCACAAACAACAGCCTAATTCCTTTACTATAAAGGTAAATGTTTTTCCATTAGTCTGTCACTCATCTGTACATCCAGAGCCTTCATTTATTTTTATTTATTTGTTATATAAACTTGAGGATACAGGCTGAATTCATACAATTTTTGATGAATATTGCATTGCTTCTGCAGAAACACCTGTGTTGTCTGCTGACTCACAGAGGATAGCGTGTACAAATAAGAGCAGGCAAGCAGGATGATCCATGAGAAAACTGCTCTCCCGTGTAAAGCACCTCAGTCATGCGAATCCATTTACAGTTTAGCCTTAATAAAAGGCTCTTTAACTTTGCCGCACCCAGTATGCTGGACAACTTATCTAGCTAATGTTAACAAGCTGAGCAGGAGTTGTGCTCCGTGATAAATCTGGCCACAGCCAGGGAAAAGCTCCACCAAACAGCCTCTGCCTTATGATGAATGAACAAACCAGCAATAGTCCTTGAAACATGAGGGTAACTAGAAAGTGCCACAAACTAATCTGTCTCAATTGTGTTCAGCTGCCTGTGATTTCTATGGGTCTACGCAGGAATGTGTGTGTGCGTCTGTGTGTGTGCCCAGAATAAAATGCTGTAACGCCATTACCTGTCTGAAATGGTGGCCCAATTATGACAGTCTCCTTCAGCATGCAGCCTTGCAAAACCAGCCTCCATGAAATTGATTACCTGCACACCTGGACCTCATTTGAGACTATTTTTCCCTCACCCCCCCCCCCCCCCCCCCCCCCCCCCCCCGTCTCTGCTGGGACCCTGTTCATTTCCAACAACAGGGGAAAAAATGTTTTTTAAGGATGCATGCATAAAAAAGTATTTGTATATTAATCGACCAATGCAATCTCATGTTGGAAGAGAGAAAGTGCAAAAGGGAATTAATTTTTGCTGAGATGTGAGAAAAAACCAATTTAAGACAAATTGGGAGAGAAAATGAGAGGGTGAGGAGGAGTGATACAGGGCAAGGAATGAATTTAGAGATACTGAATAATCACCTGACTCCCAGTGTTGCCCTCCCTGCTGCTATCATTAGCAACCGCAGGTCTTTTATTCCCTCATTCTATTTTGTAATTCTCTTTTAAAAGAGTACCCGCTCTGATTCAAATTGACCTCCTCCATTGGGCTCAAGGTTACTGGGGTAGGCACAAGGACAGCGCTGTGAGAGAAACAGCAATGCTTGGCTGCCATTGAATAAATAGAGACGTTTTATGAGTGCTGGTGACAGTAAAACTGAATGAGATGACAAATCTGCCAATTGGGTTATTCTGAAATGTATTTTATTGCTGAAGTAAAGATGAATGTTTAGAGGTTTTACAACAGTTAATAATTTTTTCCCAGATATACAAGTGTATCATGCTCTTATTCTATGAGATAATATTATATATATCTGCCATATTGAGAAATAAATTCAATGGTTGTTAGTGATGGCACTTCACTGCGGCTGCTGTTCTCATTTTGGTTCACTTTTATTTGGTCTTTGCACCTCTGCCGTGCTTATTTGAGGTCTGCTATAAGGAGGCCTCAGTTCTCATTGACCGATAAGGTTGGGAGGTGGAGGTAAAAGGGGTGGGAGCTAGTTGGTGATGCTGTCTTACTCCCTTACGGCTCCTGGTAAAAAAAGCCCATTTGTGTTCTGCTGTTGACCTCAGTCTCTCAGTGGGAAAATCTCTGGGGACTCCCTCTGCTCTCCATCTCTCCATTTCTCCATCTTTTTAGCTATCCATTCTTCTCTTTATCATCCACTGCCCAGTAGCAATGCATTTCTGCTGATAATGTTACAAGGCTTTTCCCCTCACAGGGATACCTTTATGGGGAAGTGGGATGACAACCTAGTCAAGTAAAATTGCAGACATATGGCTTATATCATTGGCAGTTTTAAAGCAACCACAAATGTCGAGTTACTTTTTTTCTTCTTCTGGGTCCCAGTTTCTAGCCTGATCTTAGTTTTTTCTTAGATGTACTCCAGGGATTGTCTGAACTCCCACTCAATGAGCTCAAATGTGGGTGGATTTAGTCTTGCCTGCTGGCTGCAGTTAGAGCAATGCTTGGTTGCATGGTGCTACAACCGCAATACAGGGCTGTCAGGTTTGTGCAATGGCTATGTTAATACTCAAACAACCAAGAACACAAAGCAGTGTTAGTTTCAAAACAGGATGGAAGAGGAAAAGTTCTGAAATCTGAGGTGGTGAATGTAGCGAAGCAGTCACGCTGTGGTGGGTCCCGCATATCTGTAGCTGGTGAGCAAGCCCGGCGTACGGATGACTGCGAGGCAACCTCTCCTGTCTCTCTTGACTGTTGTTTTGCATTCCTCATAATTAGAAGTGCCCAAGCATGCTAGACATTCCTAATAGAGGTGTTTTACTCTTGTGGCTGACACCATCACTCAATCTGAAGCCAGTGGTCCTTTCCCAAAAGGTCAACAGCGCAGTCTTCCCCTCTTTCAAGCTGCCTCCTTCCAAGAGATGGGAGGCCCACGCGTCAGAGGGACAAAACCACACGCCGCCTTCTTTTGTTCCAGTGCTCCTGTTCTACCTCTGTGAACCCCAGGGCTGGATACTAGTTAAACCTAGCTTCCCTATAGTGACAGATGACTCCGCTGCTCTCTATACCAATGAAGACGAATGCTACGCATGAATTATTAAGGGCCGGAGCAGTTCAGAATATTTTTATATTGAACGTCTCATGAATAATTCCAGCAAGGCTACACCAAAATGAATTACCTTGTTCTTAATGTACTGCAAGGAGGTGCTACTCTTTGTCTCCAGGTAGTGGAAAAAGATGCTGGATGTAATATCTCGGACATAAAAATTCATCTCATACTGGTATTTGGTATTGGGAGTGAGGCGAGAGCAACCTGGGCTGTGATGTGTTTGGACAGTGCGGGATTGTATATTCCCTTTGATCTAGTGGTTGAAGATGGGTCCACCGAGAGACTCACACTGGGATGCGAAGTATATGGAATGCAGAGGGGGCTAGAGAGAGGCAGTGATTGGGAGGGGAGGGATGGGGTTGCATGTCCAATTATCTAGCAGCCAAGGAGAGAGGGAAGCTGGCCAATTAGAGGAAAAGGGGAGAGACCTCTGCCAAAGACCCCAGATATACCCCACCGAGAGAAAGGCCGACAACCAGACAGAAAAACACAGCCTACAGAGACAGAAGCAGAAACTGAAAAGTTAAAAAACTAATAAAAAGAAAAAACAGAGCAGGGTAGATAAAATACATTTCTATTATACTGTCTTGGGAGGTGAAGGAAAGGCAAGCTGAAGATGAAATGATTTATTCCCTCATTGCTGCAAGAGTATTGTTGCATGGTTCCTGCTTAGGTTTACAGTACTGAATACTTTATTATGATAAGCTCAGTTCGGCTTGTGTTACATGAATTCACTGAATTTGGATAAAATCAGATTTCACTTGTTTTTCATTTTCCAGAAGCATTTCAGGAATTTGTTATTTTGTTCACCGGTGGTAGTGCTCGTATATGATGAATACTGTAAAATAATTACTATTTAGTACACTGTGCTGCTGTCAGTTCGGGTAAAATGATGATTTACAACCCTATAGAAACTGCAGCCAGCCAAATCCCCAACTGAAAAACACTTAACGGGATTATAACTTAATAAAAAAATGTCACACATCCACCCTTATAAACCTCTGAAATGTGCGTGCTGCTGTGTTTCCTATAATTTACAGTGAGGCTGACTATTAATCATCTTCTGTCTTAAAGAAACTTCTCAAAGTGACTTGGAACTAAATCCAGGTGTAAACAAAGAGAAAGTCAAAGTCTGTTTTTTTACTAAGACAATGCCACCTTGTCTTTCTAAAGATGCAATTCCCTGTCAAGACAAGAAAGGTGCTTGGAAGAAAAACCCTCGAGCACATGGAGCAGAGATAAATGGAACAATTAAGGATCATCCATTATCACCTTCTTATTAGGGAGGTCGATGACTTTTTGAGTCTCAGAACATGATTAATTGTTCACTTTACCAGCACTTAAACTCTTTGAAGGGCTTCCATTTTGAAATAATTTAATATTTCTTGTTATTTCAAGTTTTGCTCAATTACAAATCCATGCTGGATTTTTTAATGATTAATTGTAGCAGAGGATTAACTCAGTTAACATGTTGTGCACTGTGCAAGCAAAAACATGACAAGTGAGGATCAAGGATTGCTCAACTAACTTAGTCACGCACTGAAAACAAGCATGATAAAACTCACCTCAAAACCACAACACTTAAAAGTCCTCAGAGCTCAGAAACTTCATCTTACAGTTAAGACTACCAGTATTTGTGGCAACTCATAAACCGCTTAGCCACCTTCAAACTCAGTCAGTTACAATTGCTTTCTTTGTCTCTCATCTCTGTGCCACTGAAATACAGAATGATTGCTCACTCACTTCAGGAATGTCTGGTGACTTCTCAATGTCTCATTTAAGTCTAAGCAAATTGAGGGGTTTTGAGCTAAACAGCACGGCGCTCCGCGGCCAAGTCAAGTCCAAACAGCGGATCCTGTCGTTTCAGACCAACTGTATAATTTCTGACACCACAGGAATGGAGCCACAACTCTAAACTGAGACAATGGCTGTTTGCTTTGAAAGGCGCGCAACGCTGCCCAGAAGTCTGACTGCCGTTCTACGATCACACTCTTTGATAGCAGGAAATCGTCTTCACTGCAATCAAGAACATGGCATTCTCTCTTTAGGCACCTGTGCTTCTGATTGTCATCTGTTTCCAAGACTAAAAGGACATGCTCAATCATCTTCAAAGCAGCAGCCTCCATTTCTGTCATGCTCCTCTGATACAGAGAAACATTTAGGAGCTGCAAACAGGATATTAAAGATCTTAGTCATCTAGTCTTACAGCTGGCTCCAAGTACAAAGACTGCAGTGAGTTAATAATTAACCACAGGTCCACTTTACACGCTTGCCTTGACCTCTGACCTTTTTTACTCACCACTACTTCCTGTGAGCATATTTAGGGTCCTATTGTAAATGGCCCTTTGATCATGAAGCAGGGCAGATGTTTAATACATACAAAGCCATTAGTAGTCCTTTGTGCTTTAATACATCATAATTTGGAGTTAAGCAGACAAAGGTCAAGAGGTCACTGTGGTCTGACCTGGGAAGGCCCTTAGTGCTTGATCACTGGTCAGTCTTTAACAAGCCTCCTCACGGAGAGACAGTGTGCCGGCTTAAAGAGCAGTTAGTGGGGGCTGCTTGGTAATGTGCAAAGCAATACAATTTACATGAGACGAGAAGAGAAATTAGAAGTAAATGAGAGGAGGACTGGCTCATCATTCTTTCAGTCCTCAAGCTCACTCCCCCTTCTTTCTCGTAAAATTTCAAAATAGAAATGAAACAGGAAAATAACATAAAACATCTTGTGAGTCTGTCCTTATATTGTATGAACAAAGACAAAAATTCAGACATGATGGGTAATCAGGGTGTAGAAAGGTTTCTGAATACTTTTGGGAAAAACTATTGAGAAACAGACACAAACACTGAACCTTACTAGTGAAACCTAGTAACTCATTGCACATCAGTCATACCCACGGGCAATTTTAAAGCCGATTTTCTTCTTTCCAAATTCTGTCCTTCGGTCTTGGGCCTTTTACATTTTGCCAGTCCTCCTCAGTGTTTTCCAACTTTTACTGGAACTCTATCTATCTCTGAAGTCCTTTTATACCTTGGTTCTGAAAAATCACATAAGTCACATCCCAGGTATTTAATATGTTTTGATATAAATTAGGCTATAATGTGAATTGTTAATTAGCCCTTCCATTGTAAGTCACTACACTAAAGACACGACTTATCGCATACATGCTGATAATACCAAAATGACCAAAGAAGAAGCAATTTGTTCAATGTGCTGATGTTAGTAGAAGCATCAATAAAAACTGTTTTTAATAAATCAGTATATGTCTATGCTGTGTCAAACCGGCTCTCTTTCTGTCAGCAGTTACAAAAGTGCACAGAGCCATTCATCAAATTCTACCAGATTTATTAAGAACCAAATAGCTCTAATAATTTTAGCCCCTTCCCTGGCAGTCAAAGGACACTAAAATTTTGAGCCCGATGAAACACGATTTATTAGCAGACTAAGGAAGAACGCAAGAAAATTGGAAGTTGGCATCTGGACAGATTAAGATAGAGAAATTTTACAGTGCCGCATCTGTCTTCAGTGTCCCTGGGCTAGAAGAAGAGCTCAGACTGATTATAACCTGTGGCTGACGACAATCAATAAAGTCCTGCCTGCAAATCAATGGCTGACAATGGTAGATGATATGGAGTGAATGCTTGTGTGTCTCTGTGTGTGCGTTACATAATCAAAATACATTTGTATGCATGGAAACAGTAGAACAGCTAATCCCCCACACCCACCCAACCCTTATTACAACTCATCTATCTCAATGAGAGAAGTAAGGGATGACTGGCATTTGGCCCTCTCACTGAAGACACTCAGGAACACTCATGCAAACACACAAACAAATGTACTGGGGGGAAAAAAAAGACTTTTGTTATTAGCATATTTCCAGGTTAGCTGTTTTTCAAGAGAATGAAATCATGTTTTTCATTGATGTATCTGTGCTGCATGTGCAAACTAATTTGAAATCTTAACCCTGAATACCTGGAGCTACAACCACTTTATTTTATTTATTTATTTTTTTTTGCAAATGAAGATGAACAACCAAAACAACTGTTAAAATTTAAATTAAAAAAAGAAAGACATGCAGGAAGAGAATGTATGTCACAAATCCTATCAGTTTTAGGCCTGCACATGGCTATCTCCTCTTTTTCTTTGACTTACTTATAGCACATTTTAGCAAAAATATGGCTTATTAGAATTTGTATAAGCGCAGTTCTTTATGTCATTACATTTCTACACACATAGCTGTACGCAAACATGCTTGCACTGAAACATGCCAAAGATGACAATGAATGCTCTATAATTAGTATAATAAACATGTGTGGAAAGTACCATACAAAAAAAGCTGTCGATGATTTACCAAGATAATTCATCCCAGGGAATATGGTGGGTGCAGTAGAATGTGCATAAACACTACTTAGATGCACTAACCTCCCTTTTAACACCTGTCTAAATAAAGAACAACGTTGAAATGCCTGTTTATACTCAGCTGTAATGTCACTGACCTTGCTTTTATCCTTGGGAGATTTTTAAAATAGAAAACTTCAAACAGTTTACGCATATGTTTAACACCAGTGCATGCTGACCCAATGTCAAAGGCAAGTGGATTTTAGATACAGCTGTTTTAAAAGTCGCTTTAATGGCAAAAATGTGGAAACTGGCACCAAACTGCAGAAGTAAAACACTTGATCCATCTTATAATTAATAAATCATCATTAATCAAGTACAAAGTACATCCGACGGCTCCATATGTACGCTAACCATGCCTGTATCAGATGTAGACCATCTTTAAGTGAGCAACAGAATGCTCTTCCAGTCTGCAGAGCACTGGCTGCTTCTTTCATGTAATGAGGGTATGCTATGGAACTAGTCATGACGAACAGCGCACAGATGAGAGTAAATACCACTCGCTCACAGCTGCGTTTGCTTGCTTCTCTGAGGGTGCAGTGGAGAGAAGACAGAATGCTAACATGAGAGCAGGGAGCATAATGCGAAACAGCGCTCATCTAGCCTGACAGTTATTTGCATGCAGGGTAAATAGGAGAGGAAGGAAGGCAAACTACAGACTGCAAAATACACCATGAACCCACCTCCGACTCAGGTAATGATAGAGCAGAGCTTCAAAATGAGTAGGCGCACAGAAGTGTGTGGAAAGACAAGCGAGTTAAATAGGGAGAAAGGAGGAAGGAATAACTCACAGGCAGATATTTTGTCATCAAAATCAGTCTTTTAATCTCAAGAGGCAAAGTTACCTAAAGTTTCCCTTGAAAAGAAACGTTCAAAAGGAGGATATCCTCATATGTCTGCTGCTCTTTTATTGTAAACCTAATTATCACCAACGCATCTGACAAAGAACGAGTCCTCAAAGAAGCGTTTTGTCAGAGAAAATACATAAAAGATTAAAAGCCCGGGGAAGAAGGGAAATATTCACTTTGATAAAAACACACTTATGGTGGTAATGGACGTCTCCGCCTGTGCTGTTTTCATTGCCCTCCCTCATGTTTGGTGAAATTTTATGGTCTCCTGGAATCTCCCAAATCTCTGTTGGTAGGAGGGCTCCTTTGAGAGCAACCACATCCCAGGGGAGAAATGTATGACGAGAATGCTTTTATCCTTCCCAGAACCGTCTTTTTGTACAAAATTCATCATAATAAGTGCTACTTTGAACATAGACACTCCGATTCTGCCTCTGAAAAGATGGTAGATTTCATTTCTTTACAAATGGATCAACTAGTTTCCAAGAGGTGAGCATTTACAAGTTCGAAAGGGATTCATAATGAAGGCTGTTCCCCGTGAAAGTCATTACTACTGATGAGAGCACGGGGCTTATTAACAGTAAGAGAATCACCCGAGGTGTCTGGCATGATCTTCTTTACATGTGTGATCACTCTCGCGCTCTCTTCCTTGCTTTTCTGAAAGGTTAAGAGGGAGGTAATATGTTATAAAGAGAGGATTAATCCAGCTGTCTGACTACCACTTGGCTGCGTGACTGTGCTGATAACAGGTGCCGAAGACATCATGGACAAATTAACAGTAACTACATACATCGATTTATTTACTGTTGTAAAGTCCAATAGGAGAAAGGCATTCTTGTGCACCGAGTTAAAAATGAAGAATAGAATTGTATAAAAAAACAGATCAGCTGCATAAATAAGCCAACATTTGCTGTCACACTAAACCAAACAGGCCAAACATGTTCATACAATGCTCACAAACAGGCAAACAAAACCCCGATGCACCTGTACTGCTGCATATAGCTCTAATCAGGTCAGAGACTGTGACATAGAATGCGTTCACTATCTCACTTTATATGATAATGTGCCACGGTTGACACGCTGGAACCTAGATAAGCCATATCAGGCTGGGAAGAGAAATGTGACAGGACTTGCAAAGGACCACTGCTAAATCGGCTACAGTATATAGAGTTTATTTGGTGACTGCCTGGCGTGAAAGTGAGGATATGGCCCAATGATCTTGCTTGTTCCAGGTGAGGGCCTTCGCTATTACATTCGCTTTCACGACAGGAGCAGCTGACGTCCTCCCACAGGGAGTCACAGTAAAGGTCAGAAGCACCCTGAAACAGGTGATGGAGAGAGAATCGCACTTGAGCTTTGGATTTAATGTTTTTAAATAAAAACCCAAGAAGCCGTGTTTATCGTGAAAAAGTTGAGTGGGCACACATGTTCGTGCTGAGCAATGCAGGGCTTCACATTTACACCCAGGACCCACCGACAGCCTGTGACTGCTGGCAACTGACCAGACCCACAAGTGTAGCTGGCATCAAGTGTACCTCGACAGCAGCTGCTGAGAAAGCATAGAGTGTGAAAGCAGCAGTGCAGTGGAAACAACATTGAAATTAATGTGGATGTAGAGGCAAAATAGCCCGTTTCCCTGTGGAAAAGCCGAGGAACTGAGGAAATCAACCTTGGCGTGGCAGTGACACATCCTCAAGCGGACGATGATGGGTCAGCAATTCCCCTCACCCTCTGGAAGCAAACCGTGTCAATGTAATTTATGTGAGTGAATCTGTACAGTTTGTCACCTACTGTAGCAAAAAGTGAGTTATAGCCCATTATGTATAACTGATTCTTATATGTACTCCAGTAAATATAAATCCTCCATCGCTCTATCCATGGAGAGCTCATAAGGTGTGCAAGTCTGCTGCACCCTGGCTGGGAGGCTGCTGGTGCTTGTGGCAAAAAACATCCTCTAGTCTTAGCCTCTCTACAGACCAAAGCATGTCCCAGGGTGCCTTGATTTAACCAAATGCAAGATTTTACACTTGAGAGTAATGACTTGACTAGAGCACAAGCAGGAAGAGAATCTCAAGGACCTTCTGCCGAAGGAAACAAGGAGACTGAGAATTCTGTAGCATGCAGCTAAATGCAACCAATGGGGACCAATTAGTTATTAGAAAGTACAATTCTCCACACTTACTCGAAGTCATCGATTAAGTATCTGCCAACCCAATACTCAATTCAATACTCCCTTTTTTTTTCTTTTTTAAGACTCTGTATGTGTGCACAATTGTGTGTGTAAGGAGAGAGAGGTGACACACATATCCCTTCAAACATTGAGGTATGGTGATGAAGTATGGCAAACATCTCCACCTAAACACAACGCAACAAACACGGTGACCCCGCTTTAACCCCGGCTCTGTCCATCCATCACCCAGCAGCACACACCAGTGAAACCCATATCTCTCTCCTTTGTCGACATCAGGCCTACCCCGTGGAGAGATTCATGCGGCTTCACTCCATTAACGGTTCCAGCGCGCACACACACAGAGCCGGACAGTTTAACAATCTAACAGACATTTTATATATGAAGTTATAGTGAAAATGCTTGGGCATTGACAGCAAGCTGTTTAAATCAAAGAGCACAGTTTAGACTTTAGGTTTAATGACTTTCCACCTGTCCCTTTACAGAGTTGGAACAGAAAATGTGCGCTGGCTAAAGAAATATAGCTCCAGAACAAGATTTTTTTGGGTTTCTGGAACATATTTTCACTGTGAAAATGTACTTTCCCCACATTAGTCATAATGAAGAGAAAATTACAGAAAAACCTCTGACAACCACTCTGATTGCCAGTGTTTTTTGGAATGCTTTCAGTTTATGTTTATTACGTTTATTACATTTATAAATGATTGGATATCAAGCCTTTCAGTTAAATGGCACCGCCACTCCTCAAAACACCAGACAGATAGAAGATAAGAGCTTAGACAGTCAGACGTGGTCAGAAAGGCAGAGGAAATCCCTATCATTTGTCTCAGGCCCTGCAGACGTATGTTCAAGCTCAAGTCTCAACCCCCCTATCTCTCCTCGCTTCTCTCTCAATAGTTTAAGGTTCATGTGGAGGTGAGGGTTCCTACCTCCCCTTCCTCCACAGTGACCCCTTGCTCTCTGCGTGTCTCAGTGGAACAGAGCCCCTCAGGGATCAACCTCTTCCCCTACAAACAAACAACACACACATCCACACGTGTTGCTTTTATGGTCTCTGCAGGTGCTGCTACACACAGTGAAGCATACAAAGTCCCAAGATGCACACTACGCAAGCCAAGAAAGGGCATGGTTCTTTTTCTCCAAAGAAAAAGATTTCGATATTGTTGTTTTGCGGTGGTAAGACCAAACTGGGAGGGGGGGGAATCTTTCAAAAGACCTGGACTCTTGTTTCAAAAGGCAGGTACGGTCTGTACTTTATTGTTCGCAACTGGAGTTAGAAGATTTAGACAGCGCTCGATGTGCTAGAAGTTTCAGAGCAGGTAATTATTGTAATTTAATCTTGAGTGAAGGAACAACAGAAGAAAAACTAGTATTACTGCTCAGCGTGAGGGTGTTTCAGGGCGAGAAGCAAAGGGAACTCGGATGACCGTGTGCTGCATAGAGAGCACTGCCAGTCAAAATTACTTTAAATAACTAAAAATGTTACTGCAACGCTTGTAACATATGTGATGGAGGATTTTTCACAGCGTGACACACTGTCCAGGTGATGCAGCTGTTCCCACTTGCCAATCACATCTTCCCCCCCCCGGACCTTCAGGTCTTTCTAAACAGCAAATTTAGTCTGACTAAATTACGAGGCACATAAGCCGAATTCAACAATCATGTGTGACTGTGTTTATCTCCCTAGAGGAACCATGCACTACCACTGACTGACTGAAAAATGTGGGGATCCTGCAGCTGATCTTGACCACCCAGTCCTGAAACTGGAGAACACAGCGCTACGCTTGAGGTGCACAGAAATGCATTAGAACTGTTATCCTGAACTATTTAGATATTTGTTTTCTAGGCATACGGCAGAATTTCTCTTTTAGGATTTTGTTTTTTTAAATATCCATTTGCTTATTTTGGGTACCTGATATCCCCTCACATTCAGCAGTGACCATCCCTTTTCACTACACCCTACTGGTGCCAGCATGCTGACTATGTGTCTAAATTAGGAGTCTTTTTTTTAAAGCCCTTCAGCTATTTTCTTCATAAAAGCACCCAGGAAAAAAATATCTGTGGACAGTGCAGCTTCAAACGAGCTACACTTTAAGAGAAAGGAAAAAAACTCTCTCTTGTATCATTCAGCAAATGAGTATTGAGACTGGGCACTCTGTGAGGAAAAAGTAAAAGAGGCTTCCATTTTTCTCTAAGTGATCATTTTACTTGAAAATACAATGGAATCTAAAGTAGAGTCATCATTGTTAACTCATATGCATGATGACTTTATCAAATTATAAAATCCCATGCCAAATGGCAGCTGAAGCTTTACATGTTCCCTGTTAATTATTAGCAAAGCTCCAGAGCACAAACATTGGTATTCAGGACAGCCTTAGATTGCGGTTACATTCTGGATACACCGATAATGATATGCAGGTCAGAGAAGCTCCATCATCCATAATCAATAACACACAGTATTAGGTCTGCTCATCCATGGAAATGTGATGTGCAATTTTAGACCGCATACATGTTGCTGGAGGCAGAGGCAGCATTGTTCCCTGACCCACATGCTTCACCTCTTAGTGCCTTGGCAGCACCCCTGGGCTTGTGGCGGTAATGAGAGGGCAAGGGGACAGGCAGCCTGGGTTCACACATAGAGCATAGGCCAGGGGGGGCAAGCAAAAGAGGCCAAAGGATATACAAGCCTGAGATGCATACTAAAAAGGCATCAAGCACAAATTCCATTGGCAGCAATCTTTGTCAGGTCCATCACAGCTAATATAATTACCCTGTGATCCAAAAACCCTGCTGAGCACAGAAAACCTAGAGGGAGGGTTGTGCATATCTTAATCCCTCTGTCAAAGACAGCATATCTCAACATTAACTGCTCTCGTCACCTTTTGCGAGGGTAAGTTGATAGGAGGAGGGAATTTCTTTTGTATCGCAGTGGCGGAGAGGAGATGATCAGAAACTCCTTGGAATATTTTAACATAACACAATGAATTCTTAAGTAGACTGACATTTAACCCTAACATTAGGTTGCCTGGGATTGAGCGAAAAAGAAGGACAGTGTGTGTTGCGTCTTCTTTTTTTCCTGCAGCGGCGGTTCATTCCCCCACAGGACTGTGGCATGACAGCTTGGGCCCATCACTAAGATGAATGGTTCTGTCCTACACAAGGCCTTTTAATTAGCTCCACAAACTGCCTTTTATAAAAAGCGCACACAGAAACGCACCCGCACACACGTCATGCTACGCACATGTTCACAAAACATAAAACCCACAAGCAAAGAAGAAACCATATCAAAACTACACTAGGGAAAGTTTTTGAATAGAGCAATATTTCTGTTGGGGAAAAAAATATGCCAACATTAATTACCTTTGATGAACTTCAGCCCCCATCTATGCTTAACCCAAAAATGTGGGAGGGCTAGTAAAAAGCAATTTCTGCTCGGTGTTATCAATCTATCATCATTTTACTGGCAAAAAAAGGGGGTAGGGATTAGAGCAAGCACTGAAAGGGGTAAGCATGCTGGCGACCAGACGTGCACCATCAAGACTGGGACAGGAAGCAAGAAATCACACTCTTCCTCCTCTGGCTCCCTTTCATTGCCTTCTTTTCTCCATCTCTTCCTCCTCCTCCTCCTCCGCCAAGACTCTTCCTCCACACATGGTTGGGAATGTGGAGTCCCATCCACTATTAGAGCGTGGGTGGGGTTATAACAGGGCCTGGGAAGGCTACAATGAACCACCAGGGCTGTTCCAATTACAGAGTGACTGATACCAGATGATGAAGCTTGCGGCATCTCACATTAACATCCACCATAGCCACAGCATCTGCCCAGATGAAGGGCCATAGCAGGACATTGAGCTGCACACACATACTGCACTATCCAATTAGTGGAACTGCCAGCTATGCAGCATGTTGGTGGGTGGAATAAAAGGAAGGCTGCCTGAGTGGACTCAAACCTGTGCTGCAAAGCAAAAATGCTGTAATTGTGCTACACGCTCTCATTAGCTAAAGGTCCTAAGTTGGGTTGTGCGTGGGTGAGTGTGTGTGTGTGTGTGTGTGTGTCTTCGAGTGTGTTAAGATAAAAAGAAAAAGTGAAAATAATGGAGAAAGAGAATCATAGACGTAGACAGAGACATATTTCTGATTTGACAACAGCAAGATGGTCAGTGAAGTACAGATAATGGTTTGATCTGTCAAACTCTGCCTTCACAATGTTCCACTGCTCTTCCTCCTCGCTAGGCTTGTTCAGCCACTTGGACAGACGCACACACGCTTGCGCGTGCACACGCTGATAATAAAAGCAGCAAAGGGCTTTACAGTACATCTGCCACACTGCTGAAGCAAACACTGTGGCCTCTCAACACAACACCAGCTGTTCTGGAGCTAGGACTCAATGTTTGTTTATGGCCCATTGTTTTCTCTGCCCTGTCTTTCACTCCTCAATTTCAATTTACTCAAATACACACGAACACAAAGGAGGGCAGTGTGTCAACGCCCACAGGCCTTTGAAGTGCAGACTGAGTGTTAGTTTAGACATCCGAGAGCAGTTATAATGTGAGCGTGCACCCATTGCACCCATTCATTGCACACGTTTGGTAATATATGGGGGCACTCAGAGGATGTAGAATAGATGGAAAAAAACTCTAGCACTTTCTGCCCATTCTGACCCTCAGCTACACCGGGCTGTATCATTTGTATAGTTAAAGAGGTGCAACAAGAGCCGTCTGGTGCGGAAGAAAAGTTAATGATCATAAGTCACTAAAATAAGATAGATATCGAACATCTTACACGTTTGCACGACTGATTTCCTGACCTGCTCCTGGTGGTAATAAAATAATTTGTTATCAGATCTACTTTAATAACTGACAGCCCTATAAATCTGTCAAGTGCACCATGAATTACTGCATTCCATTCACTCAATCCTGATATTCTCTGTCTGCATGGAAAATGGCCGTAGCTGCCAGGCAAGTCAAACAGATTTGATTTCACTCATATCTAGTAACAGTACGTTTTTCTTTCTCCTGCACTGCCTGTAACAGAATATGCCTTGTTCTTCTTGGCCTCAGGAGAAATCTTCTGCCTAGCAGGGCTAGAGATGGACGGAGAGAACCCTGACTGACTGTGCCTGGCGGCGGGTCTGTGGGGAGCAAGCTCATCAGCAGTCTACTGGAGAGGGAAAGAGGGAGGAATGGGTTGAGGGAAGGGGTGAAAGAAATAGGGAAGAGGAAAGGGAGATCAATAAGCCAACCAAGAGTATCCTTTTTCTTGTATGAGAGAAATTTCCCTTTTTTCCCCTCTTTTCTCTCTTTCGCATGAAGGGTTGGTCCACAGCACCCCAATCACACTCACTGAGAAATAAAAAGGATATATATATATAGAGCGACTGATATTACAGACAGTCTTAGCAGGACAAAGAATCCAATCATACACCCAATATGTACTGAACTTTTCTTAGTTTTGGAGAAAACTACCCAAAACTTATTACTGTAGGAGGTTATAGTGCTGGATATATCTACAGGCACAAACATATACGGAAACCAATATAACTGAAAGTGCCACGGGGTGCTTCTTTGAACACATTCACACACAGTATTGTCCCAAGAGGAATTTATTTGATTTCATTAAAACACACAGAAGATGTCTATTTTCTTCTTCCCCCCACATCTAATCCTGTTGTCTCTGAGTTGTCAGCATAAAGTCCTGATTATGATGAAACATAAAGATGATAGACTCCTGAGGGTTAACAGTAAAAGGCAGTATCCCCTGAGAAGTGCCCTGACGACTTGCTGGAAACAGCTAGGGAACACATATAGGGAAGAGAAAAGTTCCTCCTCCAAATGAAGTACATTTATTCTCCATCTTCAGCTGGAGAGAAAAGTATATCATGCAACAGTGCAGCCATGTCTGACAGATTCGTCATTGTAACCCAACTCGTTAGTCATCCTTTCAAAGGCCATCTTTGTTACTACCGTCATTAAGAGGGAACAGATTAGTCAAGCAGGCATATGAACATTTAACCTCTGTCCACTGAGTCAGCATGGCCTGATCGATTCCTTCAGATCAGCAAAGGATGACAAACAATAGCAAACAGTCATTGTAAGCTCAGTACTGAGAGCAAGACCGAAAGCCTCTCCCGCAAGGTCAATACTGGAACCTCTTTACCTTGATAAGGAAGCAATGGGTGATAAAAAGAGGGCAGAGTTGACAGTGTTGTACATTCTAGTCGACATTCATAAAGAAGATGACCTCATATCCTTTTTTATCATCGTCTATCTAACATGGTTCAAAGTCCTCAATAGGTACATAGAGAGTTCGGCTCAACTTAAAAGAGCTTTGACTTCGATTTGATTAAAACAGAGGGGGATCGCAGGAGGGCCCTGACGCTGCCTAGCACAAACTAGAGCTCCAGCTAAAATCATTCATCCTGAATATTGCCAACAAAGCTATGTCACTGTTATTCAGGCTTCATCTGAAAAGGCCATGTTTGATGAAAGGACAGCTGTCATAGCGGGGACCGGAGTAAGTACTATGATGACAGAGTGATGCCGAGAGAAAAGGAGGTCATGTAGCTGAGAGTCACTTAGGAGACATGGACCAGGGGAGGCCAGGATATTGTTCGTCAACACGACTAACCTCACAGGGCTCACAGAAAACAGTCTGGCTCTCATTTAGTCTACCTCCGTCTCACCAACTGGAATCACAGTACAACAAACATACCAGCATTTAAAAAAACTGGTGTTCAACATAAAGATTCATTGATGTCGTATAGGAAATTTACATCTAGTCTGCTTATTGAAGCAAAATTCATGTTTGAATTATCTGGTAAAATGAGTCATCTAATAAAAACATTTTTTTCCTCTTTCCCTCCTTTTTTAAAAACAAAAAAAACAAAAACAAAAAACAGAACAAAACACAGAACAGAGGCATTAGAAGCACTAGAGCCAGAAAAAAAAGAATGAAAAAAATTCACTCACCAGATCCCAATAGCACCCCGGAGAGGCCGAGCTGTTAAACATAAGCGTCCTATCTGCATTTCACTGACATTTTCCTGGCAATATTTCTGGGAATATATGCAGTTTTCCACTTTTCACTTACTGCTATTTGAATCCACCAGTGTGAGCTGGCCATCATACCCCTAAGTCTATAAATAAAGGAAATGTTCAACAAGCCAAGACATTAAAATTAAACCGAGACAGTAGCAAAAGAAAACGCAAAAAGCACTGGCATGTGTCTTGTTGGTTTAGAGTAACATGCAATCAAATTGTTTTCTTCCTTCCATCCTTTCCCCTGTCAAGGGCCTGCAAACAAAACCGCCTCGTTTGAACAATAGAGCCATGATTGTTGTGGGCATAAAGTGAAACTTATCTGACATGTAGCACCCTTTGAATATACAGCACTGAAGCCTTGAGAGGGAAAAGAAACGCCAAAAAATGTCCCTCCGGTACAATGGCAGCCTTTGTCAGAGTGCAGGCTGATACATAGCAAACTAAATGGTAAATGTTTGAGCAATGAAACTGAATCCATGTTTCACTGCTCAAAGCAGGGTCTAACCTGTTCAGGACTTTGGCAGGCTATTTATGTGTCTGGGGAAGAAGGAAAGAAAAGAAAAGCAATAGAAGGCAGAAAAAGCTCAGTGCTTAACAAAATACCACACTTTAACCAGTTTAAACTCTCTGTTCTCCAGTCTGCCTTTCATTTAGTCTGAGGCTTTGCTTGTAGTCTGCATTTTTTACTGCTGACCAGATGAACCTACAGTATTTCCACATTTGTGCCTCTGATGACAAACCTATGTTTGACTTTTTGGTTAAGGTCACGTGCTCTGTTTGGTTTTGGGCCCCTGATCTCAGACTGCCAACACATACAATACAAATCCACAAGTCACTCGACTGGCTCAGTTAAGAACCCAAGCTTAAGTTAATGAGTGTTTCTTTAGCCCCAAATTAAGAAAAAGCTGAGATGATGGAGCTTTCACATAGGACAGATGATGACAACTTTCTTTGGTTGCTGAATCTATCAGAAGACCCTCTAGATCTGGATTAGGGCTCCCCAACAAAAGTGAACTTCAGTATCCACATGAGGAAAGCCAGACCATTCCTCCTACCTCAAGGGACAATGCTGTGGTAGAAGTCTTTGGCATACATGGCCATAATCAGCTGTGGCCATGTTCACTCACCTACTGAGAAAACCCAGATTGATCCCCTTTCACAAAAAAATCTCAGGGAGGGATACAAATCACATGTGACACCACAATGTAAAGACACTGAACAGAACTGCAGCACGGAAGGAGACATGGACAAGAGGAAGGAGAGGATGAAAGGAGGCACCAGAATGTCACAGTGAGTCTATTGTGGATTTTTAAAGACTGAATGTGTTCTTCTGTAGGGAGAACTCAAGCATGCCTTCCTCTGCACATCTGATAATGAGGGTATCCACACACACACACACACACACACACACACACACACACACACACCTTAAAAAATATATTGTCAAGACATCTTACTATTGAAAGAAGCTTTGCTTAGTCTACCTATTCCCATTGTATAGCCCTGCTCCATAAATAGATGAAGCCAAATGGTATAACATAAACTCAAGACTGACTTGTGTCCCTTAGTAGCATCTGCCACGGAGTAAATCTGCCCACAGCCTGCAGCTGTCAACAGGAAGCCCAGAATGACCTCCATATACACACACGCACTCAGTCAAACAGTCAGCTGCACGCACACACACACGCATAGGCTTTCATCTGTCAATGATTGGCTTACATCCAGCAGTGTATATCTGTTCCACTCAGTTTTAATAAAACTTCATACTCAGGCTTACTCAAGACCAGTCTTGAATATTAAAAACTGCTCTTTAACTTTGTCTGTGTATTAAAGGGAAATGGAATTAGTAAGACAAACTGTGTCAAAGAACTGTTAGAATAAATAAAAAAAAGTGCTCTTGGAAGGTTGGAAACACTTCCTATATTTAACTGGAGTGGCAGCACATATACCTTGTAGCAGAGTGCCGACAACCACGTTCTCGAAGGAGGGAAGGGCTTCTGGTTTTTGTCAGCGCAATAGCTCCCAGCACCTCAAGTGCTGCGCCTCGATTGCCAGTTTGCTCATATTTTCCCCCAGCCCCTTGGCAGAAAATTTACAAGAACGTTTTTAACAGTTTGTTATTTCATGGGCTGGCAGAGTCAGTTTTGCTGAGAGCCTTGTAAATGTCTTTTAGGACCTTGGATAATCAGCGGGACTATCAGCTGCAGAGACTAGAGTGCATGAAAATAACAGTTTCCAACAATCCATCATGAAGAGACAAAGGTAAAGCAGACAATAATTGCTGCATATACATATGTGGGATTGCCCTGTTTTCAGCCTGTATCAGAAAATGTCACAATGGCATTTTTTTTTCATTTCTCACAGCTTGTCATTAAGATCAGATGGAGCTGCTGTTTTAAAATTGTACAGATGGGCTTTTACAAAAGATGTTTTTCAAGTGACAGCTGATTCAACCGTCCTGCAAACATCTAAACTCTCACCAGTCTTTGTAGACAGCTGGACTAAACTGCGATAAACATCATCAATGGAACAACAGAGAGGATGCGCACACACATGCGCAAACACGCACACAAGCAAAGCATCATATGCAACAAAACAGACCAACAGCAATCCCTTAGCGATAATGGCCATATACCAGTGAGGGTGTGACTGTGGTAGAAAGATAGGGGGTGTGCACCCTGTTTCAGTGCCAATGTGCCATCTGCACCCAGTACTGGCTGAACTAATGAGAGGATTAGGCCCACATGCACAGCCCTGGGACAAGGCCCCTACCCTAACACCAGCAGGAACCCACCACACCAGCACTTTAATATGGAAAAAAATGACAGAAGCAAGGTGTGCACATGCTGAGCAGAAACCCCGCTGACTGACAATGTGCAAGGGCATGTGGGTTGTCTGTTTGGCCATTCATGGATGAGACTCAGTTTAGGTGTGTAGAAAAATACCAGTGTGCACTTGTGTGACTACATTGCATGGGCATACTAATAAAGGACAAAGCAATGTGAACATGAAGGAAACCAGAATCAAAAGCTCAGCAAAGGGAATAGTGGGGATCACAGGGAGTCTTTTCCTCATCTCTCACAGACAAAAGATCTGCTTGATAAAATAAAACAAAGAGAGAAAATAAATCTGTTCACCTATGAAAAAAAAAAATCTGGATTAAAAAAAACATGAATATGTTAGCTGTTCAGATAGCATCGACTCTATGAGTACACTGTTTATACCAAACATACCATCAACACCAACACCAGAGACTGCATATCCTAAGGCAGCCAGCCCTTTTACACGGCCCACAAGGAGTAAAAGCTCCCTTAGGCATTCCCAGCTAGTAGTGAAGCCTTTATGGGGCACTGGCTTCCTACTCAAGGCCATCATCACCTCCAGCGAGGTGTTTTGTTGCAGAGGGAAACACGAAAGGAGGGGTACAGACCTAAATGACAGCAACGGATATAAAAATACCACCAGAAAGGATGATTACTAAACAAATGAACAGATAAATGAATAAATCCACTGACCTTGGGTGCAATTAGTCGTTAATTACTGCACACCATGTGCTCTGGGAGACACATTAATTAAAAGGGGATAATGGAAGGCAACAAGGGAAGCTTCATGTGAAAATGGTTGCCGGCAAAGAAGATCCACCAAAGGCACCAAAATGAATTTTTCATTTGAAGACTGGTGCTCATCTATACTGCATGATAGTGTAGCACGACGATGGTGTGAAAATGACCACAAAGTAAAGATACACCATGAGAAAAAAAACAAAATACAACAACAACAAAAAAAATAGTTGGTCAAACAAGTGCTCAGATTTCTTGAAGCTCGAAATTTATTATTATGGCTTTGGGAAGTAATGAAATGTGAAATCACACAAAATACTAATCTGCCACAGAAAATGCCATTATAGGTATTATAGCAAATATCTACTAGCATTCATGCTGGACATTTTAATTTAAACCTTTCATGTCCAATACTGCCTCCTGACCACAGTGAGGAAACTTTAATGACCAGTCAAATTGGGTCTTGGCAAAAGAGGTAATTTGCCTTGTCCCCCTTTTAACTCCATCTGTGTCTGAGCATATTTCTGTTCATAGTCTGCTTATGGTTCTGTTCCCACAACTGAGATGGACATTCTTTCCTTTTTCTTTTCTTTATGGCTGTGGAAACCATCATTACCCTGGCCACCACCTACACTAAAGCACTCCTCTGAGGGCAAGAACAGAGACAAAATGAGTTTGCATCCACATTCAAGGGTCAAACAAAACCTAACCTTTATCATTTGGGCCACAGTCTTCCTTTCTCATTTTGTGCCACATGAAGCAACAGTAGTAAGGGCTGAATACCAAAGGACAATTATGTTTATGTCTTGACTGTCTCCTTCCTGCTCTCTGTTGCCCGTCTCTCCACACTGGCTGATCAAGGCCCTGAGAGTCCTGTAGTAACACTGAGTTTAGACACTCACTGACTGTCAATTAGAGTCTCTGTCTCTTGTGACCCCCCACACAGAGACTTTAAGGATCTGTTGACAGAGTCAGTCATCTCTACCTGGTTAGTCACAGTACTATTTAAGGATAACGTCACCTTAAAACACTGACGTACTGCTGAGTGTCTCCAGTGTGTCCAAGACAAATGGACACAGTTTCAAACAGTATAAGATGACAACTAAGAAAAAATAGTGTACAAAGCTGGAGTCTAACAGCTTGATAAAATATGTGCTCACAAATTAATAAAATAAAATCACTGGCATGCTCAGAAATGGAATGACTCACCGCTTGTTCACGCAAAGCTAATAGAGAAAAACAGACCCAAGAATAGACTTAAATAGAATGAAGGGCATGACTCTCCTGTGCCTCACATACAGGGCCAATAGCAGAGCTGGCAGAACATTGTCCAGCGGTTCTGTTTTATTGAAGTCTTGTATTTGTTAATGTGTCTGGGCTCCTGCACTGCTGAGAGAGACAGCCTCACAGAGAGGCTGTTGTGTTCGGGTCTGGCTGAGCTCCACTGTCCCCTCCAACCAAACTGCCATATTCACACTTTTTTATAAACCCTTATGAACTGGGGGCACTATGTGTGGGTGAATAGTCACTCTACCTATTCACACACAGAACACTGTTTTTAGAGTTCACAGAGTCAGCTGAGCTGAGAGCAATTGTTCCAAGAGTGTGTTTATGCTTTATTTCCATCACTTTTTCTTGTTCAGTCTTCCTCTGTGCCTTTCCAGGCTGCTGAATAGTCTACACCCTCTCTTTCATGGTGCCCTCTCTGTTGCTGGAGCAGTGACGCCTAGGCAGGACTTGGGTCTTAAATAAGGCCTTGAGGCCTGACACATGTGGCCTGTGAACTGACAGCAGCTTTGTGGCAGAGGCAAGAGGCGTGGGAGTTGGAGGCCAGGGGCCAGGGACACTCGGGGAAGAGAGACAAGCTAAAGGAGCCCCTTGAGAAAAAGCCTGAGCCAATAACCACAACAACACCTCAACAAGGGCTCCAGTCATCCAGTGGAGTCGAGCTGGAAGAAAAGTAAGGAATGGTACCACTGCTAAGTGCCAATGAGAATCAAGAAATCCAGTGGCAGAGGGAGATGAGGAACAGGCGTGCTGTGGAAAACCAAAAAGGCAAAGTGAACAGATGATAGAGTGCTGGAGAGAGGAAAAGGGAAGAAGAATGAAAAGGAAAGCAGACTTTACGGGTGGGCTACTGATGGCAGACAAAGGCATGTGGAAAAAACTGTGAGGAAGCCAACCTGTATAAAGGCACAGTAAATGTGAAGAACAGGAACAGGCAGGTGAGAGAAGAGAGGAGCTTGAAAGTGTGTTGTGTGTCACAACACATTGCTGCACATGGTGTGGTACTTGTGAACAGGCCAGCAGGGAGGTAAACAACTTCAGAAAGCATATTACAGAAAAAAGCAGCCAGAAATAGTTTGACAGCGGAAGAAAACCTGCAAATATTTAAGAGTGTCTCTATCAAATTAGATAGGGAACAGGCCTAAAACAAAAACTCTTAATGATTAGTATTATTGTTTGCCACCTATAGATTTCAACAAAGTATGAAGGAAACTCACAGCCAGGGAAAGAAACATTAAGAATAAAAGAAAGGAGGGAGTCGGTGCTTTTCCAGAACAGCAGACAAAGAGAAAGACAATTACAGAGGCTCTAAAAATCTATTCATTGCATTTTGCTGGGAACAGTTCCTCCTCCATTTCAGTCACTGTGCACTTCTCTGGCTCAATCCCAGCTTAATCCTCCAATTTACCTCCATCTCAAGTGATTTCACAGTTGTCACCGAACACTGAATTTCCTTTTTCCCCTCTTTCCACAACTGTTATGGGGTACATGCCAAGATGGCGCCAAGATAGAAAACTGGCGTGGGGGGTTGAGGTGGAGGTGTTTGTGAGTGTGCGTGTGTGTGTTTGGTGGCTGCAAACCTTTCCTTCACGGATGTTAACATTCTCGAAACAGCAAGTTTAAACACTTGACTGTCATTTAGCAGGTGAAAGCGTTCAGGCTGGACCTGCTGTCGTTAAGACTTTAGAGAGCTGGAAGAGCCGTCGCAGCAGCTAATGTCCCTCACTTAACATTGGAACCATCGACATTTCACTAACGAGACAAGAGGCCCTCTGAGAAGTCAGCAATCCAAGTCAATGAGTTCCTGAGGCACAAATAGACACACACATACACACACATATACACGCAGACACATACTGAAGGTCAAAATGTTATCCTCACCTGTCCCCAACCAATCAACTGATGTCCACACATCATGATGAAAGTCGTGTCTGTGGCTGGTCTCCAAAGCACCGAACTGGAGTTGTCTAATTACAGTTGGAGAGGTCACTGTCCTTCCTGCAGCTAATGTGGATTTACTGACACTAAATCCTGCCTTAACAAGGCATGGAATCTATCAGACACATAGAAAAAAAACAACATACAGCTGTGCAACATGGGCATTTTGGATAACAAGACAAGAGACGGTAGCTAATGGTTTAAAATCCTGCTGAACATTAAATCTCCTCTGTCATGTCCACAATTGTGCCCATTGATTCCCTCCTACAGCTGCAATACTGTTTTGTTTTCTACACTTCAGATCTCTTGAGCTTTGTGCCATGAAGCTATGCCACTGGTATGCGACGACTCTGGGCAGCGGAGTGAATTAGGTTTGAAATGGGGTCAAAATAAATACACTGGGGCAATGTTCTTGGCATTGACAGCACCATGTGTTACCCAGGCTGGTTACCGCTACACAGAGAAGTGAGGTGTGGTAACAGTAAACAGCCCAGACACAAGAATGCACAGTGCAGTAAAACGCTATACAGCACCATTCATCACAGCACCCCGAGCGCAGCAGGGGCACAAATATCAACGTTTCCTCCTCACGCCCTGTTCTACAAACAGATTTCAGCATACTTTTAGTCTCCTGCTGTCTATAATTCTCCCCCATGTGCCCCACTGTCTATAACTGACTGACATTCTTGCTGTCTGTTACTGATGTGCTTGTCACTGAGGTTTTCATTAATAGCTCTGTGAGTAAACCATTTGAGGTTTAGAGTTATGCCACATAGGCTGTGGTGAATGCCAGACGGGTCACCTCTGGGACAGAATCTCAGAAAAAAAAAGGCTCTGTAGTGCAAAGTGGTGTAGCAGTCTAATGCACAAGGTTGGAATACTGTTATTTTTTTTAATTTATTTTAGGTGGGAGGACAAGATTAAGCACATTAAATAACACTGCACCGTGCTGATTTGATGATAAAATACGAGTCAACATTTGTACGAGCTAACAATAAAAAGCAAGTGTCTGTGACCAGTAAGAGGAGGTGCAGTCCATATACACCGCTATGGATCATTTAGTGCACCATCAACAGAGCAGGGCTGCAGAAGTAGAAGCATGTGTGACATTCAGGCGTTGGAGGTGTCTTTGCGCGAGTGTGTTCAAACACTGAGTGTAGGAGTTCCTCTAAACCCTTTTGGTGATAAATTCAAGCTTTTCCGGCCAACTTAAACACAGCATAAATCTGTCCTCAGAGCCAGTCAGCAACAAACAGCCTCAGAGGCAGATTTGTAAGGAAGAAAAATCCAAGAGTGACAGCCGGCAATCTATTCTCTGCTCAACGTGTCCTTTTTCATGTTGAACACCATCAGCATTTATCTCACTAAAGCTTTTCAAGTTTCAGTCTTCATTTTCTTCAATTTACTGTATGTAAAAATATACTTATATATATATAAATGTTGCAAGCAAGCAATTCAGATAGTAATAATACATATACCGCACGCTTCCTTTTGTTTTTTTCTTTCTCAAAGATTCCCAAGGATATTGGATAGGCAAAATGATTTAACAAAGAGCTGGGAGTAGAA
Organism: Aulonocara stuartgranti; assembly: GCF_965226115.1. Taxonomy (NCBI): domain Eukaryota; kingdom Metazoa; phylum Chordata; class Actinopteri; order Cichliformes; family Cichlidae; genus Aulonocara; species Aulonocara stuartgranti. Next base: position 10,810,682 of record NC_138950.1, read on the forward strand.
CAAGGTGCTTGAAGCAGAAAACAAAAAAAGGAAACAATGAGCGATAAGGAAGACTGCACAGAGAAGATAATTAATGAATAGCTGCGTCAAATAATACAAGCTGTAACAGTGGGACCTCTTGTCCTACTTCTTGCTGTGTGTTATGCACTCACAAAGACACGCACGCTCAAATAAGGGGGAGGAGGAGGAATTAAGACGTGGTTCCGAAAGGAATTTACGAGTGATTTACTAACGGACTTTCCCATTAAAATAAAATATGGAACAGTATGGGTCATTGAGAAAGACAATGAAAACAGAGAAAAGCTGGCAAACACAAACAGTCTTATAGCAGTGACACGACTGCACTGCATTAGTTGGTTCAGTAAAAAAGAAAAAAAACCCACAGAATTTTAGGTGGAAGCAGCAGCAGTGTGGGGGGGACTCATGAATTTTGTTCTGTGGACGGGGTGTTGGAGTTCACTTTCTTTGTTAGGCTGTTCAGGTGGTCAAGGCCACGGGGGAAACAGACATGCCCACCAAAAAAAAAAAAAAAACTGGACAGAGCCAAATGGTGTGGAGAATGGGGAACTATTTTATATGGAAATCCCAAAGGTGCACTTGCATTAAAAATAGAAGTCAGTCTAGGAAAAAAATATACCGGTCAGATAATGAAACCGGTTTCCAGATGTGCATATTCACCACAAACTGTGACTTGTAAATTAATATTAAAATATATTCAGTTCACGGGTCCTGCTTCGAATTATGTGAGGCAATTTTGCCAGTGTTGAGAAAGTGCCTGATTTCTGTGGCAGGTAATTGAGAGCAGTGATGTGAATAGTGTCGGATATGGTGAAGACCTGACTCTCCCCTCAGCGTCAATGTCTCTCGGAGGCCCAGGAAAGAACCATTGTTCCATCAAGGGACACAAAAAAGGGATTAATTTGAATTTGGTTTACAATGCCATGCCTTTCAAGTTAATCCATCTGGCCTGTGCCCCGGAGTTGCCAGTTACTCCCTCCATTCCTCATTCACTCTGCCAGTGCTCTTTGTCTACAGGAGGGCTAAATGTCAACTCTACCACTGCTTGCAGACTAAGAGCCCTGAGAGATGCTGAGAGACAGAAACAGAAAATGAAGACAGAAAGAAAAGAGCGTGCTTTACAGATACATGTTTATACTGAAATTTAATTATCCTTTCACTCCTGTTTTGTGCCAGCAAAAGCTACAGTATTGACAGAGAGATGCATTAAATGATAAACTTTTAAAATCTCTCTAAATGCAAAGGAATTTTGCAGTGCTGTACTTAACAGATGGAGATTTGGCATTCTGATTCAGTAAACAGCTGCCTGTGTGGAAAATAAATAAGAAATATAGTCACGTCCTTTCTTCCTTCCTGTGTAGTTGTTAAGTGGCCCACATTATCTGGCACCCCTGCTGAGAGTGGTAAGATGAACCTTCCCATACATCCATCATGTCTGCTTCCTCTCTTTCTCTTGCAATAAAACCAGCTTCTACCAAATTACTATAATGGACTAGGACATTTCAGTCATTCTTTGGTTCTCTATATTAGTTCTTAATATTTTCTGCCATTTAAACTTTCACATTTTCCAAATGTTGTGGCTTTAAAGGTTTAAAACATAAATCTGGTACATTTTTTCTCTTTAAATGGAACAAAACTAATTGGGGAAAGAGTACAATACTTGATGCTGTCACTTCTACACTCAGTACTTAACATTTTGTGTTTGTTTCAGCAATTTTAAAAAAAATACACATTAATGGTATCTGAAGAACTGCAATAATTCATAGTCATTGCTGCTCTATAGTATATGAGCATGGTTTGGAGAACAAAGTGAGCCAGTGACTGTGAGGCACCAATGGGTGAAGCATCTAAAGGGAAAATGTATGGCGCTTTAGGGTACGGAGTAAAAGATGATTTAAAAACACTTTGCTAGCATCACTGGCTGAGATAATAGCAGCACTTCTCCTTCACTTTCTCCCTTATGCTATATCTGCTGCCAGAGGGACGGTCACATTACTGACCTGTGTTTTTTATCTTTTGTATTCTTTTTCTGCACAACTCCCATCAGACTCCTAATACACTCCTGTAGTACTCACATCTCAGCAGATCAACACAGGAGGACACTAAACAGTTGCGGTAGACATCTGCAGGGTGAGTGCGAAGTGGAGAAATACAGATGGGGTTTTTGAAGTCTCTTGGCTGTTTCCTCGCTAACAAGCCTTTCAATTAGGAAGCGCGGCAATTTATGGCAGCAAATATATCTAAATGCATGAAGATGATTCATTTGGAGCCGAACTTGATGAAAATTATTTTGGTCCCAAGAGAACAGAGCAAAACCCAGATAATAAAAAGAACAAATAAGAAAGAACACTGATTTTAATTAGAGATGTTTTGTCAATGCTACTGTCTCAGCTGATGTCCTCACCCATTCAAATACTCGTCAGTATTAAGCAGACAGCTCGCTGAGTAGATTATGCATAGAGAAAGGTCTATAATTCTCCACAGATGGAGAAAAATGGGATCAATTTTCGACTTTTTCTTCCCTCAAAATCAGGCCCAGTAACACTACTTCATACTTTCCTTTTTTTTTTTAGCAAAACGTTTCAAAAGCCTAACACAGGAGGATGACTAACCCAGTGCACAATACAAATTAACAAACCTGCCTGTGATATTTTATTTATAATCATGCACAGAGCTTTTCAAAGACTAGGTGCTAATGATACCAAATGATGTCTGCAGCTATCAGATTCATCTAACTTAAAAGCTGGTGTGAAATGGAAAAGAAAAGAGATCTAAACAAGGAATCATCAAAATACATACACAATCGACGCTCCGCTGTGGTTGGTACTAGACTTGAGGTAATCGCTGACAAACATAATAACAAAGAGATGATGATCTAATTAACTTAAGATAAACACAATGGTAGAAGCCCAACTGTGATGCCTGAAGTGGGCACAGTACTCCAATTACACATTTGGGCTTTTTAGGTCAACGCTCAGTAGTATGGCAAGGATTTAACTAATATTCAATTACACAGTGGCTTAGTTTTTCATATAAGCCTGCAGATTTAGCTGTCACTCAGAGTTTATTTCCAGCACGTAAAACTGGAAATAAACGGACACAGTGTTTTGACCAGGTCAGATGTGTTTAGCCTACAAAGATCCTGCATCCTGATTGCATTTCCTGGTACACAAGCGTGCCATCAAACCTGTTTACAAGAGGTATTTTCCCACAAATATCAAAATATCTGTTTTACTGCCAAAGTGTCAAAAAGACAGAATCAAGTTGCGGATTTGGTAAACAGCACTATGAGTTCTACAATGCAGCCATTCTTAAGTAATGAATTTGAAACTTTATACTTGAGTTAGAAGTGCAAAACATTGTAGGAGGACTGATGACTGGAGACACAGTTAAAGAGGTGTATTGAGGTAGACAGCTTGTACCACCCCCTTCTCATACACCATTAGCCCTGGCAGTGGTGGGGTGGGGCCCCACAACTGTGGGTCCATCTAAAGAGTGCTAATCCACTGCTGGGCCATGCAAAACAGGGGACGACCAAACATAAATAAATAAGAGAGAGCTGAATCTCCGTCGACTTTTCCCATTTCAATCAAGTGCAGGGATGGAAGCCAGACGGCACGGTCACATTCAGGGGTCAGTTCAGGCCATAGCTGGACTGGCCATCGGGCATACCGGGCATTTGCCCGATGGGCCGCTGGCGATTTTTTGTTTTTATGGGCCGATGTTTTTTTTTTTTTTGTTTGTTTTTTAGGAAGGGTATATATAATGAAAGGTGTTGGATTGGCCAATTGGTCATGATCGACTCTGGGCTGGACCAATTACAGCCGAGGAGGCTGGCTGCACCCTCCCCCTTCTTTAGCAATCACGTGATTTTTGCGCATTGCATGCCGGGAACTCGTGGCAAAACAATCCAAGTACCGCATCAAATGCAAACATTTGCAGCACCGCAAAACGTTCATTCTCCGGTTCCAATACCTTTTTTTCTTTGCCGCACAAAAAAGGAATGTACAAAACAAAAGGAGAACAATGCCGGTCCGTACAAAGACAGTCTCGACGAAAAGACAAAGAAAAGATACGAGGAAAAAATCAAAGGAGTGAAAGAGTGGACAAAAGACGTCAGCGTGCTGCCCAACTTTCACCACGCGCAGATTTATAATTACACGGTTCTTGGAGTGAGTGCATACACTCATGAACTTTAGTAACTTCAGGTCACTGCAACAAGCCCAGGTACAGTTTACCGACGGATGGGTACAGGACCTTGAAATGCACCGTGTAGAACGAAAGACTATTGCACATATCATAAGTTTACCAGTCTCACAAATCGTCTTCATAAATACACATTCATTAACAGTTTATTAATAGGACCTTTAAGCTCAACGGTAATTAATTAGTAGTGGAAATAATTTCTGGTAGTGTAACAGTGTTTATGTGGTATTATTCCACTTGCCACAAATATCAGTGTAATGGGGAAACAGCGCCCCCCTCTCGGTGTGGCTGGCTGCAGTAATCGCTGCCTGTCTGCCGTATGAGCCATACGAGAGGTGAGTTGTATTGTTCCGCACACAATATAGCTAAGTAGTACAGACACATAAAACATGTTTGATTAGCTGACGAGCACCGAGTGTAATAAGTGCTTAGTGGACACATGTCCAACACCAGTTTTATGTACTTTTCATTTGTTTATTAATGTGTGAAACTGTATGCTAAAGCGGAATGCTAATGAGATGTTCTGCCGTAGTGTGCTGTGCGGAGTGGTGTGTGGCGAGCCTGTGCACTGATAATACACCGTTGTTTCCATTCAGGTACATCATTTGTTGTTGCTGTTATTTTATTGTATATTAGAAATTGTAATATTGCTGCAGTAATCGCTGCCAGTCTGCCGTAGCCATACGAGAGTGTGCTGTGCGGAGTGGTGTATGGCGAGCCTGTGCACTGATAATACACCGTTGTTTCCATTTAGGAAATAAAGTGGCAACGATCGATCAGAGACTCCTTGTCTTTTTAAAAACACTACACAACGCAGAGTCGAGGAGTCTGTTTGGGCCGAACTGTTGCAGCGGGATGAAGCAGAAACCGGTTACAGTAGCATTACAGAAATGTAGCAGTGACAATAATATTGTATATTGTAATCGCACTGGACAATTAGTGATACAAAACAACTGTTTTATCCTGTGAATAAAAGTATATGTTTTTGTCAGTGTACCATGGTTATAACAGAAGCGAAACGCAATATTGTGTCAGGACAATTCACTATTTATGCACAATAAACAAAGGAGCATAGCGCGACAATTTCTGTTCAGCGCCAGACTTGCTTGTAACCTATATCACCAATTATGTTAAGAAAAATGACGTATTAACTACTACAAAACTCTGACCTTTGTGGGAATGCTTGGAGCAGACTAACATGTGAGCTGGAGTGTTCTGAGACGTTATATTTGGTATATCCAGACCATCCATCGGCTCTTACTTCGGAAACATGGCTTAAAAAAATTTCACTTCAACGACGTAATCCGATAAAAAAAAAAAACGATCTCTTTACCCGTCGGCTTCCTGTGGCTGTCATGAGACCGGCTATTGCAGTTAATAATAATACAACAGCTTCTTGCCATTTTTTGGGTTTCTTTTTATCGCTGTGTAACTGAGTTCAATTGAAAGCCTGCGTGCGCTAGTACCTCTTGCCACAAGTTCCCAGAATCCTTTGCGGTTTTATCCCTGAATGACGTCACATTTTCAATCTTTATCCTGGTGGGCCGGTCTCTAGTCAAAATGCCCGGGCCGATTTTTTGTCCCAGTCCAGCCTTGGTTCAGGCCCAATTAGAAAGCCCTCCATTGAAAACGGGAGTGATTATTTTTAAACCTTTCGAGTGTCTCTGCCTACTGGCAGACAAGTGGGGAACTTAGGCTAAGGAAGGAAGGGGGAGAAAAAAAAACCTTTGCCCCCCCCAAACCTGCCTTTCTCCCCACACTGCCTGTCAAAATGCACAAGGTTTATAAACAGAGACAGACAGGATTAAAGGTGTAAAGAGGGAGGTCAAAGAGAGAGAAAGGACCTCCAACTCTCTCACTGACACATACCAGTCGCAGGCAAGCTGAGGATCATCACCAAGACCACACTGCTATTGAGAAAAAAAAAAAATACAGCTGAGCCAGTAATGTCTGGGAGCTGGAACAGACTTTATTAATTATTATCACTCATTAAGAATTCAGGTAAAATGATAGGCACCACACTGGGGTGGAAAAAAAGAGTGGGAAGGTGTAGAATGGGCTTGTGTTAGTGCTTCATATACCAAGGGAAGATTATCATGTAAATGGTATACTGTACAGTAAAAACCCTGCTTTTATAAATGATAGCAGCTGGGCCTCAGAGAGGGAGGGATGGATCCGAGCATAAGTGCTCTTCAGGGATACTATCCCTGCATTTTGTCTGCTACATCAAAGAGATGCAGCTGAAGAGCTTCCATTTCCATAGTTCAACACTGTGAGCTTCCTCTATGACATGTCCATAATGCTTTCTCCCTGACAACAGTCATGTGCATGTATGACAGCTGCACATGTTTGTGAAAGTGAATGGTCCTCTCCATTTTATATTGCCTTTCATTTCAGACATTCACAATTATTCTATTTGTGACCTGGGGAACACTTGGGAGGATTTCATTAAAACTCTGCTTGATAACACAATTCGTTTGATTAACTTAATGGCATCCAGCTAGTTTTATGCTCTACTGTTAAACACTTATTAACACCGTAACTTCCCTCATCATCCAAAGTGTAATTCCACATGGAGAAGTATGCATACCACAACAAAATTTCAATATTTTGGTGCCAATCCCTGTCATTTTCTCAAATGTGTGTTGACACTTATTTGGATTAGGATCAAAGGAATAACAACAACAAAAACACAGCTGGGTGGCAACTGTTGTAGTTCAGCATGCAGCATGCATGATTGGTGAAATTACATCCAAGTCAATTTATTCTCTTTCTACTTTAAACACTGTAGAGGTAATACGGTCGTCACTCGCAGGTCACATTGTGCAACTGTCCACATCAGACTACTTGTCTTCTGCTTGTCTAGTGCAGAGATGTTTAATTCTGTCAGCCAATTACAGGCCAGTGCTGTCAGCAGATTGGTGCTGAAGCTTCCTGATGAATGCACGCATGTCAGGGATATGGATGGGTTTCATCTGGAGTCTCTCCACACGTCCAAAGTGCACATACAAACACACGCATCCACACACTTCCACACCCTCAGACACACATCCTTGCTGAAAAATGTCCCCTTGGGACTCATACATCTCACTTTGTTCCACAAACTCACTTGGGCTCGTTTGCAGAAAAAAGCCTTCAGTGAGCATCTGCTGAACACAGTTGTGCAGGAGTACAGTCTTTTAGCTTGACATCAAAGTTGACCAGTGAGTGCAGTACTTAGCAAGTATGAGAACTCACTACAGATCAAATGGAGAAATTGTATGAATAAAAAAATACTGCATGGAAAAAACAGGCAAAAGTGGACTATAATATGCTGAAACTGGTTCCCACCATCGCTTGGATAAAATATTCCATGACATTCATAACTAGGATGAAGTGTTTGTATAACCCAAATAACTGTATTTTATCCTGCTTTCTAGGTGCTGTAGCTCAGGAAAGCCCTGCAGGGATGAACAGTCTCATTCTGCTACGTACAGGCCTGCTAAGAAGAAATATGGCTACAAACTACCACCAAGTTGGAAAAACAGTTCCTAGTTCTCCCGGAAATGTATCAAATCCCTTGACCGTCTCTGCCTCCTTGAAGATATTCTTAAAATTCCACTGCCAATGAGAACCCCGTTGAGATTAAATATTTTCCTATTCCTCCACTAAATTCCTCAGAAAGGGGAGATAGCCTAGATAATACAATTGTGCATTTAATGTGTAGTCTACCATTTCCATGCAGCAAACCTTTTCTGTAAAAGCTAGATTGATGCTCATTCTCCATCTGTAGTAGAGAGGATTAGCAGACGGGCTGAGGGAGTGTCTTATCTCACCTTGCACAGATAAATCAGACAGGGAAACAGCTCTGTTCATGCACTGCTCTGGAGAGCAGTAGAGAGGAGACACAGGCATTTGAACAGAAATGCCACACACAGCCTCGACACCAGACTGTTTGTTTAAAACCTGCTTTAAGGGTTTATGCTCTGCTCTGGCTGCCCCAAGGAGCGAGTGGGCAACGGCCGTAAGCTCTGAGGTTGTTTGGAATGAGCAGAATAGTCACCTTGATCTCATCTCTTCTGACAGTTTCCACACAACACGACAAAGAAAGCTTCCTGCTGAGAACTTGGCCTAGTTTTTCTATACCTGACCTGTTTCAGATATTTATTCTTTCTGTGGAATATCCTGGCACTCATTTGCATAAACAAAATCAGAATCTTTTACCCAAACAAGAAAATACCAAACTGACACGTGAAGCTTAGCGATGAAAGTCACACATAAACATCAGACAACACTGGGTTTACGTGCTCCTCAAGGTTGCACTAACATGTACCAGGCAACAAGAATTTCCATAGTACTGTGACTGTTATTCACACTGGAGCATGCATACTGTTGTAACACCTGCAAAGACTTTAATGTATGATTCGGTATCACAGAAAAATTGAATGCTGACATTTCTATTGTGTCCTGCATGCCACAGTGAAAAGCTACAGGATTCCTACAACTTTATGGCCAAAAAGGAAAACAGTTGATGTTCAGAATGAATATATTTCTAGGTATGAGGACAGCTATAAAAACATGTGTGTGTCTGGAAGACAAAGATGGCTTTATGTGGACTTGCCTCAAGGGGAAATAGCTGGACCCTTGTGCAGGATGAAGGGAAACTATATTTCAGATGCCATTCAACCTTGGAAAGCAGTGCTGCAGAAGTTCTTGTGGCAAAGCGAATGTAAGGAATTGACCATGTCTGAATGCAAGCAGTGTGTGATCTAATCACTGCAGCAATTTTTCATGTAGCATTTTCCACAGTCACTGCCGAGACAAGCCTGTGCTGCTCATTTGTCTCAAGACTAGGAGACACTAAATGGTGAATCTCAAAGCTAGCTGTTCTGTTAGTGTGTTAGCTGAACAAAAAGATCATTTCCACTCACAATATCTATTAAGCAGTGGGCGTGTATTTGAAAGCTCCCAAGCAAATTAAAATCATTGATCTGCAGAATTATCTCCACGACTGTTAATTAGATATTTAGTCAAAATTAAGAGATACACACGAAGGTACCAGGAACCTTGAAGGAGTCATTCTGCATAAATGATGAAATATGTGTCCCCATTGGCCTGAATGCAAGTGTCATTATGGTCTTTAAAGGATTTTAAATTTCATTACGAGTCTGCTTTAACAGCTGATTAGATTTGGAATGTAACCATGAGTCATATATGGTGAAATGTTTAGATTCTAATCAAGACTGATAGGGAAAATAAATTGAGCGTGGATGCAGAAAGTGCTGATAGTGCTTTCATCTAAAAAAAAATCACCATCATTAATTTTTGCATATGAAAAAGTTCTTTGCCACAAAGAAGGCACCCTCATCAAGGTGACCTCTGGGGCGTGAAACATCAATGAATCAGGTGCAAGCCAACTGTTCTATTGAAGGTGGGAAGTTGAAAGGAACTTCAAAGAAACCATTAACAAGAACAGAGAAAAAAAGAACACTCATAAGAGTTGACACCAATCAATAGCGGTCTAGGAAATTGATTCCTATTCGGTTGACCAAAAGCAGTGCTGGAGGGGAATCTTTTTTCTGAGCCTCCACCAGAGCACGATGGCCACGCAGAGCATGAATTACATTTAAGAGCAACTTGCATTGTGAACAAACTTTGTGGCGCTCAGGGATGAAAGCCAGCTGTCAGGCCACTGTGGCAACTGAGTGCTTCACCACTGAGGACAGTGCTTGTTTGCCAACAGCAAATAAGCGCCTCTGGACCATTTAGTGCCATCTCTTTTTCTTTTCTGCAAACAAAAGCAGTCTGCCACTGAGATGACACAAGCTCTTCTCAGTGGCCGCTACACTGCCAGATCAAACACAGCGCTGTATGTGGAACGAGCCCAAAGCCAACACAGTAAAGAACTCCGAACTAACCACAGTACACGCATGCTACATACTGCCAGGCCAGCACAGAGGAATTTTAAGTCCCTTCTGTTTTGGCTCATTTGTCAACCCAGCATTTGCTTTGCATGGAAAAGTCTTCATTGGTCATGAAATAAAGTTCATGAGGCACCGCAGGGTGGTACCATATCGATGCGGAATCCTGCCTACAGTAAAAAGCCTAACAACAACAACAAAAATCTGTCAATTTTGTTGCTGTTCTCACATTAAGGGTGTAGGTTAAAAAAAAGGCAACAGTTCAACTGGTCATTCATACCTCAAAATGAGCACAAACACAATTGGTTGTGCAACTTTTTGTCATATAGAAAACTGAAAAACATTCACTTCTTTAAGCAGGGTTTGTTCAATTCTACTAACTAGCAACCTATCATTTCTCTCTATCCTCCCTGGTTTTTGGCTGCTAATTCTTTCCCCAAGCACTGTGCACTGTTGTGCACTGTTGACCATGACTGTAGTGGAGGCACAGATAAAGGTAAATGTACGACCCCAGTACGCCACTCCCAAAAGTTGGGACACTGCATAAAATGTAATCAAAAAGAAAATGCAATGATTTCAAATTCATAAACCCAAATTTTATGGGTTGTAGTAAATGTCAAAAATGTGCACCTTCCATTGCTCTTCTACACACAGAATCTACAGATTATTGACACGTTTAATCCTCAACATGCATGAATAAAAATAGTCTAATAAAATATTTACAGGCATAAAATCGTCAAAAGCTGCTGTGTTTCCAGAGAGAAGAAAAACAACTATAAAAAATAAAAAATATGACTCGAGAGTGACATCAGCAACATATCTTAGCTGCCAAGTGTTTAAACAACTTTCCAAATGCAGACACATGTAGCTATAAACACACAAGAACTTATAAACAAATGTCACACAAACATGCATACACGCGCTCTCGGAGACATGCACACATTGTATGGCAGCATGCTTATAGGCAGAGAGTTGCCAGCTGTCTGAGATCTTGGAGAGAACAGAACACCACCTGTCCCCTTATCTTCCCCTCACAAGCCAAAAGAGACTCTCTGTCCAACTGGAGCCACCTTCTTCTACTCTCTCATCCCACGCTTAATGGCAGCCTGTCCGCAATTTTCTCCTCAATAGTTTATCTCTCTTTGTTGTTCCTTCCTATCTCTCCTTTTGCATGTTTGATCTCAAAGCAGCAGATACTGCGCAATTATTTAAAATCGCATCAAGGCTTCTTTTTTTTTAAGTGGACAAGAGAGTAATTTAAATGTTGTACCTGGTGGAGATGGAACCTGATGACGTTTAGATTTGGGCTTAGGTGGACAGTTTTGCCAGATGTTTCTCCTATTGTTGCCAGATAGGAATTCGGCCATCAGGTCAGTGTCGGTGTGTGTGTGAGACAGGGTGTGAGGTCAACATTTTTCTGCCTCTGTGTTTACATTATCTCACTCCTTCACCTCTCTCCTCGCTGTGCCATTGTTTTGCTTTTGCTTTTGGTTAGCTGAGTCTTTGGGTGCAGACAGATTGATAAAAGGCAGACTAAAGCATGGGCAAAGTCCAACCACAGCTAAACCAAGTTTTGCTGCTTTCTGTGTAAATAGCAGCCAATATGATGTCCTGAAAGAACACAAAAAGTAAATGTGATGAGCAACAGATTTTAGTCCCAAAATCAACCTTAATTGGGAAAGATGGGGTTGGGGGGGAAAAAAAGGGAAAAAAAGAAAGCGCTACAGAGCTCTTCCATAGTCTAAGTATTGATCTAGAGCACATTTTTAGTAGCAGCTTTGCTTGGAGCTTTTAAACAAGAGAGATTGTGTCAGTCTGTTTTGGTAGCTAGACGGCAGCCAGTCAAATAAAAGCAAAATGTGCAGTCTCCAGGTAACCAGCCATAGTAAGAATGTGCATATGACGGCAGCGCTAATGGGCCAGACTTCCTCCAAGGAACACACACACACACACACACACACACACACACACACACACACACATCTTCCTGCACCTACTGTACGCACATATACATACTGAACAAGAGCACTTTAGCCTGAAAAAAGAAAAAAAAAAACTAGAAGAAGAAATGAGTGATGGTTCAACCAGCTGTCTGAGAGTTATGGTCTGAATCATGGAGAGAGGCCAGGCTGATGCTTTTCAGACAACCTGAGGAGCAGTATAGCAGATGGTGGTCACCACTGGATAGCATAGCTAAAATTAACCCAACAGCTTAGCATGAATTAAGCTGGGCCTCTGGGCAGAGAACCTGCATCCCCTCAGGACTGAGGTGGGTGCTGGGTAGAAAGTACCAGGCCGACAGGGACCAAACCGCAGCTGAAGGAAGGTTTCACAAAATCAGCAGGGTCCTGTCTGTCTCAGAGCAGTTATTCCGACTCCTCTGAGGTTGAAAGTGAATTTACATAGCAGTAGTGAACCCTGGTTAATGTGATTAAATCCTGGCAACACACTGAGTGATGATTAACTTATTCTCTCCCCTCTCCATGCCCTTCCATGTTGCTTTTTGCATCTCTGTAAGACAATCAATAAGCTATTATAGCTCCAAACAGTGGGGTAAATTAACTTAGGCTTCCACCTGCAGAGTCGGCACTCTGGACTAATCCCATTGGCAGGGGAAAAACGCTACTGGATGCACAGGCCTGGTCTCAAGATCATGCGCTTCCACACTGCGATTACTGACATGACTCAGACAGCAAAGTAGCTTCTAAAGCCCAAACATTAAATAAGTTGCACTATAAAAGCAATGGAGTAAAGGTAAGGTGTGGTATAGTGCCTCTTAAAAGTTTTCCTTTCTCAAGAACAAGAAAGGAATAATGAAAGTGTTGAAAACTAGAATCAGTAAGCGTCCAATCCCGAGGTATTTTTAGGGGTTAAGGGAAGAAACCAGCTAGATCCCAACTGGTTATTGACAGCCTGTCTATCCGATCCATCAGATGTGAGCCAATCTGCTAAAGAGAACTAAGGCACCATTGACAGATTTGAATCTGATACTAGTGTAAGGTGGACAGAGAAAGAAACATAGAGAAGGCGGTGGGAGAGGGGGTGGTAGGGTAGGGAGAATAGAAATGTCACCCCTAAGCTTAACAACATCACTATGGTCATACAATACCATGCCTCAGTGAGTCACATGTCAGCTATTTCAAACTTACCCACAGCAACACTGACTACTGTTTGAATTTTGAATGGATCCTCTCTACTTTTCTCCTTTTACACATGACGTCTCCCGTCTGTCTTTTATCCAACTCTTTGCCTGTATATGGTTACACGGAGCTCCCTTTGTGTTGCTGCCACACCCTGTTTAGAAAGGTCAAAGGGGCACAAAGAAGAGGTGAGGGTGTTTCTGTTCTGTTCACTGCTCAAGCAAGCCACCCTCTTCTTCACTGTCCAAATTAGACTGTTAGATGTATATGTTTACATACCCTCCATCGAGGATTATTATGATCACTGCACATGTAATTAACCCCAAGCTGCACAAACAACATTCGCTGTGAAGCTAGTGAGCCAGATGCTTAAACATGTCAAATAAAAGCTTTCAGATACAACCTGCATAGCATTAGTTTGTTGCTGTTCCAGTTCATCCATTTCTTTTCATTTGCTTCATCATTAGTACACAATCACTGTGGTAATGGAGCCAATCCCTTCATTTGTAACATGACCTAGCATGTTGAATATCTGGGGCTTAGAAATGAACTGTTAGAATTACAGAAAGGTCAGAAGAAAAGAAAGCTTGTGGAAGAACTACATTGTGATAATGAGCATCAACTTTCATTCATACTGGTCCTATTCTTGGACACGCTCTTGTCTATGTAACATGACAAGGAGAAACTAATTTTCTCCCAATTTGTGCCTTAATGATCAGAGTAGCTACCACAGCGACCAAGGGCGATTAAATGACAAATGAATGCCATCATATATCTCCTGTTTGTTTGTCACTGAGTGATTGCAGGGCTCTGGCTTTCCATAATCAGTAGCAAGAAGACTGCATTTCATTGGCAGTCAGATAGCACAAGGCAGATTATTATCACTGTTTGGGTCGACTGCTTAGTTCTCCAGCTTTTCCTGCCTGTCACGCTCCAGGCTCAGCAACATGCTACATTTTTGATAAAATTTCAGATGTCTTTTTTCCCCCCACTTTCCCCTCCCTTCTCCTTCGCAGAGGTCGTGGAAATACACATCGGTACTTCAATCTTTCTCTTCTTATCAAGTCACAGGAGACAGAGCGAGAGAAAGCAAAACAGTGAGGAAAAAGGGGAAGGCGAGAAACACAGTGGGCAGGAAAAGAGGAGATAGCAGTTTAAGAGGGAATACATATCACATAAAGGCTCGTATCACACGAGTGTGGCATAAACACTGTTTTCTGTGCTATCAGTCCACTGAAGCTGAGCAGAATCAGCCCATCTGTGCTTATACTGCCAGACAACCACCTAACTGCCTCTCAACAGCCCAACAGAAGCTAGAAATCCACAAATTACACAACCAGTTCACATATTTGTGTGCTGTCCACTTGCCACAGTTTCCTGTCACTATAATTTATATTTAATATTTTTTTAACCATTTCTAAAGTTTGTGAACATTACAGTTCAATATAAAGGAAAAGAACTAGCAAAAAAAAAAACCCTAACCCAAAACTTACAACTAAAAGTTCTTAAAGACTTATCAGTCTCATGTTATTTGCTTGATACATGATTCATTTGTATTTAACAGTGTATATATTATATTAGAAATATGCTTATTGTTGTTATTGAGGTTTATATATATCTTTTCTTTTCCTAAATGACCTTCTGTGTATTGTTTACATGATATAAATAAATGCTAGAAAAAGTCTGAACAGTCTGTCACATGTGCAAAATTGGTGTCTGTCTTCATGAGTAAATCACAGTATGAGACATTAGTCTTTTAAGATAAACACAAAAAATATTTACTATACTTTTTGATTTTTGGTGAAATTTTACTGGTTGTGTTTTTTACCCTAATTGTAAAACAAGCAATAAGTTTCATTCTCCCATTCATGAGAGAGTGAGAGTAGAGCTGAGGCTATCAATAGATGGTATGTTACACAGCGAAAATCCCTGGATCCTGACCTTATAGACTAATGCCTGTGCAATTTTAAAAACATTTTTCTCCATGCACGCTAGCCTTTCAACTAAATGCGAACACAGTTTTGGGTCAGTAAAAACTGACCCTTTGCAAAACTTGTTTAAGGCTGAAGAGATTCAGAAACTGTTTGCAATGCAGACAGGGAAATCTGAACTATCAGTGCTTCTGACTGGTCAACATAGCTTTGATGTTAGGTTTATATTGCCAGTGATTGGTTCCCAAATCTCTTAACAGCATGCTCTTGACACAGCTTAAGTTTTGAGTTATCGTATAGACAGAGAGCACTTGTGTGGGCAAGATTACATTTTAGAATAAAAATATTCGTGTACACTGGGGCAGAATGTGCCTCTTGAGCACACTTTCAAAACTTTGGCAAAAACCCCTAAAGTTCTGGTCTCCAAACCCCTTAATCCTCCCCAACGCCATCGTCTCGGATCGAGAAGCATGATAGAAGGTTTCAAGTGAGGGCTTAACCCAGGTTTAATAACCAGAGTGTGTCTGCAGAGCAGAACACCTCATCATATGACCAGACACCAGAATGCAGGCACGTATGAATGCGCAAGCCTCAAAGACATATGAACACTCATACGCAGAGACTCTCTGGCCAAAGGAGGGGCTCAGACCAACAAGAGATTACACCTACCAACAAGAGTAATACCCGACTCACAGCAGAAGAAGGGGAGATTAGATCTAGCAGCATGCATTCATCTAGTTCTCACCAGCACTGACGCAAGCTTTACCACCATATGGAATATAACTCAAAAAATATGGACACATTTTCATAAAAAAAAAAAAAAGAGCACAGTAAAATACACTTGCTGGACACAACTCAGTTTTTAAGAGTAGAGGAAGGGAAACTACTCTGTTATCAGTGCTGCTCCTAAGTGGTAGTACAGGACCACTGGTCTCAAGAGCTCACACACTTTATCTTATCTGTCCTAGACTAGCACTTCATAATGTTAATATCATACTTCACTATCCTGGGATCCAGCAGCTGTCCTACAAAACCTCCTGTTCTGCACTACAGCCAAAGGCGAGGATTACATCGAGATGAATAAGCAGTCACTGTGGCGACCGGGGGGTGAAAAAAAAAAAAGCTCTGACGCACAAGAGTTTGGGGAAGTGTCCAAACACTCAGACAGACATAGCTGTGAGGTAGTTTCGCCTTTTCCAAAGAAATCCAGAGATATCTGGGCAATGTCATCATATGTAAATGGACGGATTGCAAAAGCCATCACAGAAACAGAGAAAAGTGCTTGACGTGGACTCGGTAAGTCTGGGCTAGCTACCTCGTTAACAGAGACAAGTTATTTACTGCATGAATGCACACTGAGAGATCTGTAAGGCAGAAAGCGCCTCGTGTCAGTGTGTAACAGCTGTGTTTAGCACATCTAATGCGCTACACTCATTCTGTCTTTGTATATAGGGAGATCAAAGAGGCCAATATCTATCACACTAAAAAGACTAACCTAATATAAAGGAGTATATTGTCACCATTACAAAGTGCCTTACTCACCCAGGCTCTGTGTCTATCGTTTAATGGCGAAATTCTACTTGTGACAATCAGATAATATAGGTGATAGATACAGAGTGGGAATCAAATGGACTCTGGGTTCTCAGGTACTTTTGGAGGACACGTCCTGCTTGTCTCACCTGTCCCACTATGCTGTCAGAGATGGGTGGAGCATAAAGGGATTGATGGCACATTGAGCTTTACCCATCCCTATACACCTGCACCTCTAGTCTCTTTCACAGAATACATCACTAGACATTGTTCAGTAGAGCAGTGTACACAGACTGATGGAATTAAACATGAACACACACGCATACACACACACAGGAAATCTCGCTCTGTCGAAAGCATCATTCTTGTGTAAACCAATCCATTCATTCGAGTTTCTCTCACTCTGCAGGATGTGTGTTTCTCTTTAGGCTCTGTGCCCGTGTTCACTGTAAAACACCACAAAGCGCCTAAAACTCTGTCAAAAAGCTGCTCTGGCTCTTATCTGCTGCTACTCTACTGTTTCCCATGGTGAGCAATTTCAGCGCTTGGCCTCCGATCGTGCCAGCAGTATTAGTTTTGGTGGGGGAGGGCTGTGTGGGCGAGGTTACGCTTGCATGGTTGCGAAAACCATGTTCCAAAAATCCCCAAATCACTGTGGCATTTGACACATTTTCACATGACTGAAAGAGACACTAGCATCTTCTCTCCTTCACCCCAGGTTGCCATCACTGCTCAGAGTGACAACTCCATTTTAGGGCAGTTATGTCAGCCAATATCTGCCAGGATGCTTCTTATGAATATTTAGTGAACATGGTCAAAGTTTTAAGGTACATATCCAAGTCACTAACAAGAACTGCATGCTAGTTCCGGGCTTGGTTGTGTATCACAGAAATTTTCATCTCAAAAGGGGACTTGGGTATCGACCAAGCATAGCAAATGGATACTCCAGGTTTAATTAAATGGAATGCATTGATTTATGCAAACAGCCTGAAGCGGCAAAGACGCTAAGTTCAACAGACCACACGTAACATGCATGATAAAATTGCTCTATGCATATATGGCTATACAGACGACTAATTGAAATGCATGTGTTGAGCATATCTCCCCTGCAGAGGTTTCACAAAGACTAAGCTGACAGTTATGTGCTGTGGGGAGTGTAATTAGACAGTAACCAGTTGCTACCCATGTACTGCAATTTCAAAATTAACAACAGCGGACTGAAATAGGTTTGAACAGCAGTACACACCCTGGAACTATTTAGAACAAAATAAAAAAATAAACATGAATAATGAATCCAACATTTCATAGGCAACACGAATATTTTACTCTAATAGGAAATGGAGACTTTCTTTTTTTGAGGCAGCTTTGACAGCTACACATGCACACGCCATCGGGCTCAGAGATTGTGGACCGGGTCTGCATTCCAACATGAAACAGATTGGAGTGAAGGCCAAGGAGCGTCTGTGGTGTGGAGCCCACGCCTCAGCTGCATGTTGACTCACGAAGCAGACCCTGGCTGTGCCGTTTGCACCAATTTGCTCTGAACCTCCCTGAGACAAATAACTGCCACAGAGCTGTAACGCACTGCCTCCAGTCCACTGGCAGCTTGCCAGCACACTCACTGGTGCTACTGGTGGAGTAAGCTATCCTGTTTTTTTTTTCTTTTTCAAAATCAGTCAGCTCTTTCACCCTTATTCCTTTCTTTCTTCACCTCACAGTCTCATTTTGCTTCTCAAAGTTCTTAATATTTGCTGAGCTGAAAAAGGGGATTAAAAGAAGCGCAATACCCAGGCAGGGATAGCTCAGTAGGTAAAGTGGTCGCCCCATGATCGGAAGGTCGGCGGTTCGAATCCACTTAACGGCTACCCTGAGGTACCCCTGAGCAAGGTACCGTCCCTACACACTGCTCCCCGGGCGCCTGCTTAGTGGGCTGCCCACTGCTTCACTGAGTGAATGGGTCAAATGCAGAGAAAAACAAGTAATTTCCCCATGGGGATCAATAAAGTATCCATTATTATTATTATTATTATACCCCGAAAATGATAATAAAAAAAGATGGATGTGAACAAGAAGTTGATGAAATTTATAAACCCAGACCTTCTGCACTATATTGCTCCTCTCGTAATAAGTTAATGAAAGGCAAAGACCATGACAAATAAATAATTACTCTGCCATCAGGCAGTGAAAGAAGCTGTTTCAGTCACAGAGCGTGTTCCATTTCAGTGGGCAGCAGTGGAAAAATAATCACAAGAGAAGAGATGAGGAGATGGGTAAGGGCAGCGGAGAAAGAAATGTTTGACAAAGTCAACTGGAATGTTTATGTTGTGTGTCAGGTGGAGAGGATTAGTCTGAAACGTTTACAATACAAAGACCCCAACTTTTCGATATTCAACAGATGTAGTACAAGAGATGTCCTGCAAAAGAGACAGGAGGGTCTTAAGATCAGTGGGAGGTGGCTTCTTTGCCTTTGGACTGCTGCATGCCAGCCAACTGTCCTCCACTCTGCAGATGACCCTCAGGCATGGCCCAGAATCTGTCAGGATCAACTGAGCCGCCTTCAACACATCTGACGCCCTGACCTACCCCTACTAATCAGAGAGTCGGTGAAGCCAGCTGGCTGCACATGGTGACAGAGATTTCACAGCAGCATTGAGATCAATGCGATTCTGGGGTAAACTTGGCTGAAAAGAGTTATATGCTGTGGACCGAATTCAAGTAAACATCCCTTTGCTTCTGTTGTTAGTGGCTGTAAAAAGTAAACCCTGCCTCTGGAGAAAGGAATCTGTGTGTGGATATGAAGCCTGCAGCCAACCCTGTGCGGTCAGCACTGTGCAGTCAGCCAGGCCACTACACAGCAGGCCCTGAGGTTATCGCCTACTCAAGTGGAGCAGTGTGCCGTCCATTACCTCACTGTACTATCTGCACAACCAGGAAAAGGGAAATAGCTATTCATAGAGCCTCTCAGGGACTCGTACACAGCATGGGTAAAACAATCTACTCTGACAGATCACAGGGTATATCGACGATTATCATTTTGTGCCTGTCTGGAAGTGATTACTTGAAAAATTATAACCATTATAAATGATTCTCTTACTTAATATATAAAAATTAATAAAGGTATTCATTTCCATTTTAGTGGAACAGTGGTAAGAAGATTCAAATAATTAACTTAACCCTTTAAAGCACGCTCCGTTCTGCATAACTATTTTTAAATCCCGGTAGCTCTGCAACCACGTAAGCCAGGGTAATAAGTTTTTTTTGCATATGAAACCGGAGGAGTTGTACTTACATCTTATGCCATCAGCCTGTCCTAGGTCAGTTTCCTTCCACATATAGCTTTGCAAAAACTGCATAAAAAGCACTTGCAGCAACAAAAACATAATATTCGCTTTGCCATCTGATCAGCTGTTTGTAACGCTTCAGCGCGAACTATCCCGTGTCTGCCATGACCTGCCCGAAACCGGAAGTGACATAATTTTGAGGAAATGTAGTTTTTTGGTTTTTTGGTTTTTTTTTTACCATCAGGACCTTATGAGCCTATACTGGTGTTTTTAAAAGTTATGTTTGACTTTATGACTTTCTGTGTCGTTTCTGGGATGCTTGGAACTAAAATTGCACTGCTGGAAATGGTTTATTTTGATGCATATGCTGGTTTTTTTGCAAATTTACATTATAATATTTATTTTTCGTTTTTCCTGCACTATATAAAAATTGGTGTATTTCAAAAATAAAACTATGAAGACACTTAAATTTCCTGTGGTGGGAAACTATTTTGTGCAACTTTTTTGTATTTACAGTTTTGAGGGACAGGCATCTTAAATTTCTCTAACTAGAAATATATATTAAAAAAACTAAAACGATTTTCAATTTTTTTATGGTTTATTGCACTTTTTTGCAATTTATGTAATTACTATGCACTTAATGCATACATATTATTAAAATTTGGGCTGTAATGGTTGTATTGATGTATATCAACTTAAAATGCTCCCAAAAATGGCTCTACAGCATGTAAAAATATAATATAAGCTCTGGCGGACTTGGTTCTATGGTAGGTCTTAAAGGGTTAAGAAAAAAAAAATCAGTTCTGCTTCTTCTGTTCACTCACATTAAAGTAATCTCAGAAACACTTTTTACTTTTACTTTCCCCTGCTGAGTTCAGAGTCTTGTTTGCTCAGTGTTTTGCAAAGAAAAAAAAAGAAGAATGGCATTTGAAGATTTATATCATGGAAAAATAATCATAATGTTTGAAATACTTTTAGTTACAATCTTGAACAAATGGTCTTTATCACCTGGCTGTTCTCAAGCACAAAGGCATTTCATTATTTGTCGCTGACATCTCTAAAGCAAAGAAAACAATAACACAATAGGCAAAGAATTCTATCTTAAGCTTGTCTCAATGCACCAAGCAAACATGATTCATGGTAAATGGCTTTGGGTTAAGAGGCTGAGATAGAGAGATTGTGGGCTGTACTGTACATGTGGTTAATGATAAACCAAACAAACTGGGCTAGCTCTCCTAGCTGGCAAAACAGGACTTGTTGAAATGTGGATTACGTTGACAATCACTGGTGAGCACAGGAAACTGTCAAAGCCAGGGTCTTAGAATAACATCACAAAAAAATTCATGTTTTCAGCTTTTAAAGTGCTTTTAAAGCAAAAATGTTAGAGAGGGAGAACGAGGCAAAGTAAACACAATTAAACCCATGACTTCCTTCTTTGGAGTTTCATTGGAAATTAAAAGTCTGGCTAATCCCTCAACTTAACCTGAGTGAAAAATTCTATTTACTATATTGAACTCATAACAGTATCATTATGACAAGCATCTGTAATGACAACAAGGGGTAAAAAAGGGTTTAAAACTTTCCTAAACCCTCATAAGTCAGATATACGTCTCAAAGTTTATTTACTCGGGAGTTTAAATGTAGCCTCGAAAAGAAATCTCAGAGTTTCTGAACTTTTTCTTTTGCTTTTCTTTTTAATCTCCAGGGTTCCATCCTGGTTGCTCCAACAACATAATTACATGTAGTTAAGCATGAACTGTGGAGAGGGGTGAGCGAGAGACACCAGCTAAGCGAGAAGGAGAGAGAGTGCTGGAGCACAGTGGCTTGTCATTATGCATCTGTTTGAACCTTATACAGCATAGACCTAAACTTGAGACTGAGCCAGTGGTGCTCTGGTCCTCGTGTTTCCCGCCAAGTATCTTGTTTTTCTACTTGAAAAATCCACCTCTGAAACAAACACAGCATATTGCCTACTACAAGGGAAAGATATTTTTAGCACTCTGGCCTATGGAAACTTGTAAGTATACCAAACTTAAATGGTCTTCCACTTTTATTAAATTGTGCAGAATTGTAATTTTTATGTTAGAAGTTAGTTGGGAATATATATATGATACTGATTCTCTGCAGCTCTTTGTCATTATCCTTACTTCTAAAGGAAGACCTTGACTCTCAGCTCTAAATCAGAGCATAGACAATACACTATAAAAACTTATAGTCTGATCAGCAGGCCTCGAAATGTCTTGGATCTATTGCGTCTGCTTTACATTTCAGGTGACAGTTGGGATAGAAAATATTAAAAAAGCAATCAGAGTGGGGAAGTTTTGTTACATTTGTATATTCCAGATATTCCACTAATTCAGCTTAAACTACACAGCAATCCCTTGACTGACACCTCATACCCAGTACCACAACAGCAGCCCATGCCCAATGCAGCAATGGCTCACATTCATTCACACATGCTCACATTCAAGCGCACACACCATTCTTTCTTTCCCCATCTTGATTAGATTACAGTGAGTGAGGTTGGTGACAGCCTCTGGGCACGCTGGAGGAGCGGTTGATATCTGAGCTCCTCAGCCTTCACTCTAGCCAGTCAAGAGCGCAACGAGATAATATATCTGAAGAGCTGACCTCACCAACAAAATCAGTCTTTTAAAGAATCATGGGAACAATTTTGTCAACACCAGTCACAACTCTTAGAAAACACTTAAGGTTTTAGAAAGACTTTTTTATTATTTGTCCTGCATTGCAAGCACACTGACAGCCAAATATTAGCCTTGTTAATGTGTCACAAAGGCCTCTTGTTGACCCTACAGATGCTTAATCCACTCTACATCAAAGCTCAACTGTCATAGCACAAGCAAAGCAGACAATAAAAAGACATCGCCGATTCTTCAATGAAATGAGTAGGAAGGCTCTTTATTAAAAGATGACTAAACACAGATGCAGCAATTGCATTCCTTTTGCTATAAAACCTCATATCTATCTCTTTGACAAAAAGCAGAGGTAGGATGAAAACAGAAAGGACATTGTTCCTATTGTAGCTCATGACCACCTACCAAGGGCCCTTTAGAGAAGCATTCACCCTGGAATGATCAGGCCACTCTCCCCCCCCAAGGCTCTGCAGGCCTACAGAGACGGCTGGGCCAAACACATCCTGCCCATCGCCTGAGAGATTATTCAACTCAATGAACACATTGAGCGCAGAAACACAGGAAGAAACTGGAGCCTGCTATTCAGCAACATCTGAACCCAAACTACTCTATTCACACCCCACACCAGAAAGTGGCGTGGGTGTGAAAGTGGGAAGACATGCTGCACTTACTGGCTACTTCCAGCGAGGCGTTGTGGCTCACTGCCTCTCCCAGGTAGTTGCGAGCAACACAGACGTAAGAACCTTCATCCGGTTTACTCCGCCGTCCGTGGACGATGCGCAGGAAGAAGAGAGAGCCACTGGGAAGAAGCATGCGCTGAGAACGGGGATTGTCCCTGTCCGTTTCCACCCGCTCTCCATCCTTGTACCACTCCACTGTTGGGGTTGGACGGCCCTCTGCTTTACAGTTGAGAGTTGCGGGCTCCCCTTTGGAAACAATCAGGTCAGAGGGGTGCTCCACAATCCGGGGTGGGGTGTCCTCTTGGCGCAGACGGGATCCTGAGAAGAAATTACAAAAGTGACGATTTACATCTGCGAGTCCTTATTTAAGCTATTTAAAGGAATGATAGGCTTGTTGTGGACTTTGTCTTATTTGATTGAAAAGTTTTAAAGGGTTAGTGCAATGTGGCTACAGTAGATGCATGTAAATTTTAGCAGCTGATGGTAGGCCACTTTAAAATACTTTTTTCAGTATAAATTTTAAACAGTTAAATTAATTCTACTTTACATATATAGCAATAATCAGTTCTTAAGTATTAAACATGCTGATTATTTTTAAATACAGACAAAATTTGATAGTAATAGATGTATTTAAGGTACTATTTGAGGTTGTGGTGATGAAAGAAGTAAAGAACACGTCTCCCCCCCCCCCCAATAGCAGCTCCTGTGGTAAAGGTTAACATTGCTGCACCTTTGTGAGTGTCATTTCACAGATTGAAGAGCAGAAAAGGCAACGAAGGGAAAGGTAAACAAAAATATGACACACCTTGAAGGTTAAAAAGGAAATTAAGAGATAAAAGATAAGATAAAGGTGCCATGTGTAGCTTCATGACAGAAAAGGAGCAACAGCAGAAATTGCACTTTTGAAGAAAGACAGATGAGCCACAGCAGAGCCAACAGCAGTGCCAGGGGGTTAACACCCCAGTGCTATCTCTGGTCATTAATATTGCTCTCTGACCAGTCAGCTGTAGCTATCAAACCTGCTTTACATGCAAATTAGCTTCCTGTTGTTAATTCCTGAAGGGCGGGACTGGATGGCTGTGAATGCATTGTGTGGCTACACACAAAAGTGTGTTGTGTGTGTGTCTGTGTTACCAAGAGAAAGAGCTCTTCCCCTCTCACCATATCTCCCAGCATAGGCCTTTGGAGCCCATTCAGCACCAATTAAAGAGAGTCGGGTATAATTGGAGGCGCAGGCCTGCAATTAATTTACCCAGCATCCCGTGAACTTGCCACACTACCTCATTTATGTGCCATACACCCACCCATGTTACCCAAGAGAACTGGTGCTGAGAAGGCATCTTCTTGTGGTCGCCACATATTTTTGGTAAAGTCAGCATAATTAGTGACAGCTTTGTGGAAAGATAAATCACTTCAAGGCAAATGTGTACTTTGGTCAATGAGATATAATTAATCCAGTATCCCAGTGAAGGACATCACGATCCCAAGTCTTTTGAAATATCCCAATAGTAATGATTTTGACAGGTAAGGGCTGTGCGGACTTTTTGAAAATTGCTTGATTGATGAAAGAGACACTGTTAAAGAAATGGAGTTTTTATCTCAGAGGGTTGAGGCTTCTTCTGCACCTCATCATTCTTACATGAACCCTACACAAACACTGAAATGTGGCGTCAGCTCCTCCATTGGGACCCTGTTTGATGTTCATATGATTCTGCACACTTTTTTTTTAAATTATTGGTCACAAACTGCAGTGCTTGATTGCGGTGCTTGTGGGGAAAAATATCACAAAAGCAAACGAGTTGACTGTTTGCAGATTGCAAGGTTGCTGATTATTTTCTTCTCAGGTAATTTAAATTCAATGTTATTATTTTATTTAAAGCGCTTAATCTGGTGGAGGACAAAAAGAAAATCCTCCAATAACTTTTCCAAAAATGAAACACTTGGTGACACTTAACGTGAGCATTTGTTTAAAAACTGGAATTAAAATAATGATAATTAAATGAAATTCTGCGATTAAGATGGTAGCATATTAATGGTGCAGTGCAATAATTGTACACCACAGAGAACTGCAGTCAAAATGTACCCGTAATCAGTACTGTATCTGAAATTATTACACTAACGCCAGCAAAGCTGAAGTTTTATTATTTTGTGGCCACATGACACATAAGATAAAGTCACACACAGAAATCCCCACAATTCTGAAACTGTTTTGGTCCTGCACATCAGACGCTCCGTGGGTATAAAAAACACATTTGTAGATTAAAGCATTTCTGAGAGTCGAACAGAAACAGATGGAGAATTAGAGAGCGATATATCAAGCCTTTAGCAAGAATGAATTAGTCCTCTATCTGGCACTGAATAAAGTTTATAAAAAATACATATCTCTGCTTTCTGGCTATTGAAACCGTCTCAACCAGTACTAGGCTAATTAACCCCCATTTGTAACCTGCTCTCAAAACAGACCTTTTAACTTAAAGTCCATATGCTAATAAAGACCCAGCCCTTTGGTCAGACAGCATGGAGCTGCACTAACTTTGCTAGCATACACAGGCTGATTACTACTGGAGCAACTGTACCACTACCACCCCTCAGCAGACAAGGCAGGCTAATATGTTTTATTAAAGAGGACTTTGAAGAGCTCAGCCGCTATCTGCTCTGCCCGTTCCCTTCCTGATTTAGATAGCTTCTCTCTAATTTGAAATGGTCTGAAGTTTGGGGCCTTATGGGGGAACCATTAACTATTTAGATGTAGCACACTGTGAAGAGAGCTGTGCAGCAGGCGGAACTGTGTTTGATCATTGACTGTTTACTGTAGATGATTATGGCCGATCTGCATGATGAACATGCAGACTGATGATACAATATGAAGTGGGCCACTGTGTCCTGTAACAGAGAAGCTGGTGAGAATAATTGTATTAATAAATATTCAGCAGTTGAACTACTGAAGTACACTAATAAGTGTTTTGTGTGCGTTTGCTGAGAGGGTGTGCGTTTTGAGCCGTGACTGGGTGCACGGGATGTATCAGTTACACAATGCTATCATCCCTCCCTCGTCACGACTGAATTCTTTCTAGGCATATTTTGCTTGTGTGTGCGTATGTAGGCTTTGCCGTGCTGATCCCCGCAGACACTTTGAGTGACCTCTGTTACTTCAGCTCCATTACCCCTCACCAGGGGAAAGAGAATTATCCTGTCAAGGAACAAACACTCCCGTGCTCCCTTCTACAGGTGCAAGCTTTTAGGAAATGGAAGCTCACTTCACTCCTTCGATGCAGCACACACAGACGACCAAATTTGAGACCGAAATAAGAGATGAACAGAGTGCGTACTTTCACCATTGCTTTCTCGCATTACTTTAAGTTGCACTCCCCTTTATTTCAAAGCGCTGCCCTTCCTTCTCCACTGCCGCTTTCAACCATCCTCCCCCCTGTTTTCTATCCCCCTCGTCACCCCCCACCCCCACCCCACCCCCCCCCCCCCCTTTGCTTCCAGACAGAGAATGCAAGATGAGCTAATGCAATACACAGCTTCACCAAAGGGAAGCTGGGACTTCTACTGCAAGGATCTGATCGATTGGTGCCTGAGGCAAAATTCTACTTCTCCCTTAACCGTCTCACTTGCTAGAGAGCTTTGTGCATCTGTCTTCTCATTTACTCACATAGGGAGACTCACACTACACAGTGTTAAACTATGCTTGAGGGAGTCTTTGCTCACTGGAGGTAATTAAAAAACAACAACAATGGAGTCAGAGTTTTCTCACTCATGAAAGTAATCTTAGTAACAAACAACAATCCCAATAGCAAAAGCGAACACAATGAATTGGAAAGGCTCATGCCAAACCACATTGCCACAAGGGTGCAGACCTAGACATTGACCCATATACTGTACGCATGCAAGGATTCATGAAGACCTCCAGGCGTTTGCTCACTCTAAAACCCAGACTCTTCCCCCCACTCTAAACATGGATAGACATGGCATAAGAATGAGATTTATGATGGTTCTCATGAAGCAAATGGCCATTATATCACTAGGAATATTTATGTGTATTGAGATTATGGCTACTAGCTTCACATGGATTCATCTATATGTCTTGGGGCTAAACTTCATTTTCACCATGCAACATGAGATGATATACTCTGACTTTATATTCCAAAAGATAATCATGCTTCCTCAATCGGATTAAAGAAATATGCTAAAAAGAGACAGACTACTTCCAATGAAAACAACATAGTGAAACCTCAGGAGGGGACTATTTTTGCACTGGACTTGTAAAACTATCATGAGAGATGATATAATCAAATAAAGTCTCTTTAACTTTGCAGTGTAAGAATTTATTTGTTAATGTTTACTGCCAGTGTTAATCGCCCAGGTATCAACATGAAGAAGCAATAGAGTGCAACTGTACGGTAACAAGTTACAACTCTTCCTAAGTCTGGGATGTGGCAATCAATCGAGCTAACTATTCTGACTTAAAATAGAGAAGAAGGCCCTCCATCGACCTTAACTCTCAGCAGCCTGAGGACAAGAAACCCCCCCAAAAAACACAAGGTTAGCTTTCGTAGAGACACGGGCCATTTCGTTAACACTTTTGCACTTTGAATTTAAAATGCAGTTGGAAGAAATCTAGAAAAGAGAAAAATAAATGAATAGGAAATAATAATAGAAATAAACAAAGAAAAAGAGACAGAATTAAAGAATTAAAAAATACTCTTTACTTCATAGCCTCAAGGATATACTTCTAATGCACTTGAAATAATTCAGTGTATATTTTTGGATTAAAACCATTGCTGACCAGATGAAAGTCCTCTGCTTTGCTAGTTATGTCCTTAAGCCTTTTTTAAATGTTTTTTTTTTTTAAATTTCATGTCATTTTATTAATTTGTTGGCTCTTTATTCTGCTTCATAGTAGTTACCTTCTTTGCGCTGAAAAGCTCTATGATTGACTAAAACAGAACCTAGAGGAGGAACATGAATCCAGTTCCTTGTGAGACCAACTCAATACCAAAAATATTAAAATGTTAATATGATTTTTTTCTGTCCATTGACACCAGTCCATCAGTGGGGAAGACAACTGCATTTATATATATATATATATATATATATATATATAATTTTTTTAACTAATCATGCACCACTGACTAAATCCCTAGATGAAGGACTGAAGGAAAGAAGAAAGACAAGCTAAAAAGACGTAAAACAATTACCTAGCTTCAGCAATCAGTTCTGGTCCAGTGATTTCCCTAACTTCAAAAATGAATGTGCCTTTGTCCCTCACAGCTGTTTTCCATGGCTACTATCTTCACAGAGTGTGAGGAAGAGGAAGGGAGCCAGGCACCTGCCCTTTACCCCAGAGTACTCACGGGGGAGAAGGACAGTGAAGCAATTTAGATCCGTTGTCAGTCTGGTCCCCTGAGGTAGGGAGACAGGATAATGTGTCTACTTCCTTGACTGATAAAACAACTTCACAATGCCGGGTCATTTGACTGTCACAGAACAAAGGATCCCAGCGACAAATTTCATTTGATTATATGAGTGAAGTTGCTGCAAGTTTAATTTCCCCCATCAAAATGGGCAAGGTCACAGAATATCATAAAGAGAGGCAGTAAAATTGAAAGCTATTGCAGGAGCCTTAGCCGTATCATCACAAGCCATATCAGATGTCCAGCTGAGCAATGGTAAGAGATATGGAATATGGATCTGTGATAAGGAAGGCCAAGCACAGTAGGGCACTTTTTATCTACAGCCCCATTAATCTGTGATTAGGGGACTTAAGAGGGATTTATGGCAGAGATAAGAGCAAAGGGTGTGTCCCTCGGGGTAGCCAGGCGTACACAGGAGCCACGCCTGCTCGGGACAGGGCTGGCCAATAAATGACTTAACACAAAAGAAAAGGCACCCTTTTCTGATGAATTAGAGACGATAAGGGAGAGAGGGGCAGAGATAAGCGGGAGAGACGGACACAGAGAGAAAAGACGAGGTACTGTACTCCTGCTGATCAGATGACATTAACAGGAAAGTGAAACTGAATCTTTTACCGTTTCAGCCTCAGAATCCCACCCTGGAATGTGCTGCATGAATGACTTTGCCAGTTGCATCAGATCAGACCTGTTTTTAATGTTACACAAGGCTATCGCTTACACTCCTAAGAGGCAGGATTAGAGCCCTGTGTGTGAGTCTGTATGGAGCTCCAGAGGTTGGGTGATGGAGGGGGTTGATGGATATCTTTATGGCCTCTTTTCCTCCTCATCTCTTTGTCTCCATTTACCAAACACAACAGGGTATGGTTACCTCGCTTATACTACATCAGCACTTGAGAATAGTTATCAATTTCCAAAAAATGGTATCTCTGTCCAAATGCTTTTTTAACACAAGCAAACCAGAAGATTGTTATCTATGAGTTTATACACAACAGTACACTATTGGGTTGGCTGTATTTGTTGTTATAGAAACGAACACTCTCACAGATTACAATGCTCCCATTGATATTTGAGCAAAATATGGCTGTGGCAAACTGGCAATTTGCATACACATCACAACACCCCTTGATAAAAAACAAAACAACCCCCCTCCACCCTGCTTACTATTGTGCGTTTCAGCAGAGCCCACTACAATTTATCCAATCAATTCTTATAATTTTCACAATATGATAAACATAGAAGAAGAAAAAGTAAGCCCAATTACTTGTTATCTTCCACCATACTTGCTCCAATTTCCAACTTGTGCAAACACAACCTAACTATTAAGATCTGTCAGAGTCCCTTTATCACTGTTGTTGCCTTTGATCATCCTGTTGCTTGTTCTCACCTGCAATAAAATCGTGACAAATCAGCTGATGATACCATAAACAAGGCGTTCTACTTCCTTTACTCGGGGCCAAGGGTTACTAGCATAACTTCCAACGCTCTAGGATATTCACACTTATCGCTCATCAGGACAAGAGCCAGCAGAGGTCTCAAGGCCTGAAGCACCAGCCCGAGTTCCTGGCTGTGTCAGCTGGGAAACGCATCCTGGCGCATCCCTCTGCAATGCGAGCCAGGTTGAGAGTAAGACAGCATAGCAAAGTACTCCTTTGGGAGGCTGGAGCTCATCCTGCTCTGGGGCCCCCATCTGAATCTAAGACAATAGTAGCAGGATTTTAACTTCTGCACCAGGCTGTAGATACAAGGCACAGGAACAAGTATGATGAATGCAAAAATATTTGTTTCGTGTGTCTTTGAAAGAAAATGTGAGCACAAACGTATTTATAAATAATGTTACACACTGAGGTTTACCCCCACAGTTTAAACAATCCAACATAATTTCACATACACTGTCAGCAACATACCAAGCAGGAGTAAATGTGAAAAGATGTGGCAAGAGAAACACACACACTAAAAATAATGAATTTTCAGCAGGCACCCATGGGACACAATTGTGAATGAATTGCAGTTCTTCCTGATACCAATCTGCTACAGTCAGTGTCATTAGACACAAACAAAAGCTGTCAAACTCTGCAGAAGGCCATCAGGGCAGATTTCATTCCTACAGGATAAGTATAATAGCTATTCTTTATTATATCAATTCACTGGGAAGAGGAGGAAATCTGCAGTGGAAAAGACTGGAATGCTTGTTAGGATGCAGCCTGTCAAATTGGCTCTGGAGACCGCAGGCAGATGGGATGAACAGAGCAGCGTGGATGCAAGTACAGAGTCCGTCTGTCTGCATGCATGTGTGTCAGTCTGTCTGGTATCTATCTATCAATCTATTCACAATGTGTGTGTTTGTGTGTCTTTGAGCAGACTTGCAGACTCCTCAAGTTGACCCTGTATATTCACAGTGATGACCTGAGAAGAAAACCTAGCTCAGACTTCTCATGAATGCCGGTGTCAAAGATGTCATTCCATCAGCAGTGCAGATACCCCAGGAAAAGAGTTGTAATTAATATGGAGTGCAGATGACAGGCTTGGACCTTCTATTAAGGAGCTTCATGCAGCACAGTCAAGGCTTCAAGTAAGAGTGGGGAGGGGATGGGGGGGATTACTGAAAAGAAGCACAAGGGAGCAAGACTGGGCAATTACTTCTTGTTTTTGTTTTCCAGCATTGCCGGTTTTTAATGAGGTTTGACCAGTGTGATCTCTGGGATACATCAAAGCTTTCTACAACAGCAGGATAGGAGAAGCAGAGGTAATTGAATACACTGGTACATTTATTTCCCAACAGGGGACAGTGAGTATCTCACTGCTGACTTACGCAAGCTGCTAGACTTGAAATCCTCAAGTGATTAATACAACTGTATTTCAGCAAAATTAAGTGTTTACTGTTTTTGAAAAAATAAAAAAAAGCATTCAAGCAAGAATTATGAGCATATTTCGATGGGAATGGCACAGTAGAGTAAATGTAAATAAAACAGTTTGCTTAATTTAATTTCGAAAAGTGCTGCCTGCTTAGTTTTGTGTCAGTAACAATATGATCAGGTGATTCTCTCCTCCCAAGGTCGCTCTCTGGGCTAACTGCAGTATTTCTGTCCAGCCACTAGACATGTGGGGACTGAAGGCAGGGGAGGGGCTGAAAGAGCAGTGAGGAGGAAGAGGGACCAGCACACTCAGCTGGCACAGCCCAGTCGTGGGGAGTAGGGCATGTGGGCTTAATGCCAAGAAAGAGAACTGCTCTGAAGAGATGCCAATGTGAATTGAGGCAGGCATGGCCAAAAGCACCTAATGCTTTTTTAAATGTTATTTATTTGATGGCAACAGTGATACAAGTCTACTTTGGACCAGCGTTACATTACAGTTGCTTAGTGCAAAGCTGAGGACCTTAACTTCTTATGTGGGCTATTCTAAACACTCAGCCAAAAACATTCTGTAGTAAATCTCAGACAGCTGCATGCAGAAAGGGAATTTCATTTATTGCATTCAGTCGAGGGCACAGTGGTAACATCTGAATGTAGAAACCCGGCACATTTCCTTCTGGTGCCCTTTAGGTTAAAAGGGCAAATACAGAGCACATAGTATTGATGTGTCAATGTGTGCAAGCTTAGGTATTGGCATATGCAACAGCGGTTCACATACTGTTGGCTATGATGGTATTCTTAAAGTGAAACGTGGCTCCCACAGCATAGGTTAAGACTCTGTGGAGCCATGTGGCAAAATCCCAGATACACCAGCATGGGCCTGCTGAGTGGGACATGGCCCAAGTCCAGCCAAATGGAACACAAATTGCCCCAAACTGTTCAAAACCTTGCCTGGAAAAAATTTAAGTGGGATGTAAGGTTTGCCATGTGATGCACAGTAAATATTTGGTCAAAATTAATGAAGGGGCAAAGTCTGCCAAGAAGCCTTTTTCTAGACGTCCACAGAGGGGAGACTGTGCCCAGTCTGGCATTAAAAAGAAATTTCCTTTTGCAGACAACTGCTCACTGGCCTGAATGCTTTCCAGCACCCACTTACCATGTCTCTTCCTCAAAACATACACACCAACTGTCCAGGTACACAATGTAATGAACCAAATACTGCTTCCTTTGATGCTTCAAAGTGAAAACAACTTGATCGCAAATTTAGTTACTCCCCATCTGTCAGTGTTCCACATTTGACAGCAGAAGCACTGCTCAGACTAAAGCTGTGAGAAATGCTAGTTTGGAAATATTGATTTAGGATGATTTAAAAAAAAAAAAGAAAAGAAAAGAGAAAGTATATCTGAGTAAATCTTAACATCATGCCCTGCCACTGGTCTACTCAACATCCTCTTTTAAAAGTGACCTGTTGAACTGCCAAAATAATGATTTTCAGACAGTACTTCATCATATATGCAGTGCAATACATTATGGTGTGAAAGTCCTTTGTTAGGATAACGGGAAATATGACCATATGTGGAAACGTGTGGAAATATACATGAAAATACAGCACACAAAACAAAAACTGAGTTTGTAAAATTTAACAAGCTTGTAAGTCAATATTTGGTATGACCAATGCCAACGTATTCTTCAATACACTCCAAGTCTTTTAGGCAAACTTTCTTGTAATTTCTTTAAAAAGTCTTCAGGAATAGTTATTCAGGACATTCAAAGTTCTCCTTTGGATGTTGGCTGCCTTTTGTGCCATCGTCTATCAGGATGCCACACTGGTTCAACGTTAGTTAGATTCCTTTTTATGCTGAATGCTCCACAGGTCACTGTTAAGTCATTTAACGAACAACAACAAACCAAAAAAAGAAAGAAAGGAAAATGGTCAGGTTCAAGGACTGTAATTAAAATGAATGAAAAAGCAGCCAATGGCCAAACTTTAAAAGATCTTCAGAAAGCCTGACCAGACCAGAGAATTATAAGTCTGGCTCGTTGAAAGAAAAAATAAAGAAATAAGGGGTCGCTCAAGACTTTTGCACAGTACTGCAGCTAAATTGAACATTAGTTAGATTTAGAAGCTACGAATGGAAGAAGAGTTCTGAATTATTTTGGTCTTGTCTAAGATGCTCAACGTATTCCCATCATTGTCACTGTACGCTGTGTAGAGGTGAAGAAAGAACTGTAGTATTTTCTGGCTAGACAACCTGTCAAGACTACATTTTAGCAGGAAGTAAAGCCTTTCTACATTAATGACTTCTAAGGCAGGAAAGGTGAATCTGTCAAGGCAAAGTGCAAACAGGGAAATGGGGATGAGGCCCTAAACCTACAATGAACCTGTTTTAAGTCAGAAGTATGAAGCTCACCATTGAGAGTTGCTGACTGACATACAGACAAATACCAAAGCAATCTTATGTTTAAACGCTGAGGAAGCTGTCTTTCACAGAGTACCTACAATTGTTATTCAATTAGAGCTTTCATGGTTTAAGCAAAAGACGGCACATCAGAAGGAAAGACGGGAGGTGACTGCAAAACAATCACACAGTTGAAGGACTCTGAACTCTTTACAGAAGAACTGAAGCAGATTTGCAAGTCTCTCGAAACTGAGAAGTAAAAGCTTTCTGAAAGAGGGGAAATTCGGAGCCTTTACACATAATTAAAAGGCGTTATTCTTGTTCAAAGAGTTCAATAGCATTTGGACATTTTAGAGACTGTGGCACTTCACACATTATCAACCAAGAAAATAAGAGGAAAAAACAGTTTGGGGTTTTTGTGTGAGATTCAATGGTGACATCAGGTTTCAGAAAAAATAATGTCACCAATTCCCAGAAAATATGTGAGGCTGATAATGGGCTGGGATTAAAGTTAATCTCTTAACTCAGAGCAACAGTGTATTTACATGATGGGAAAAAAAAATCACCCAGTTATTTGAAGCCTCCTCACCATGGTTACTGCTGAATGGTAGAACAGGCTCCAAAAGCAGTCCTGTAATAGTAAGTTTCAAGGTCACCTTCCCATTAATTATGTTTTTCAGTGCTTCCCCTTAAATAAAGTGCACCCCTCCTACTTCTATCACTGTCTTTTGTGTGACAGAATTAGCCCCCAGGAACCAGTAGATTTAGCTGCTGACAGAACTCACAATAAGAGTGGCTTTTAATCATGAATCTGCACTGCATAAATAGATAACAAATGTTTCAAAACATAAAATAAACAGAATAATAATAAAAAAATGTTTGATATAGGAAGACAACCTTGTCACCAAAGGGAATCTTGAATCTTAACAGTGGCAGCATAGCTGAGAGGGGGAGGAACCAAATACATTAATCAACTAATTAGCAGTCTCTCTTTTAACTGCTAATTTAATCTATTCCTCTCAGCCTCTTTAATGGTATTTTCCCCTGTCAGTTATAACCAAAGGGAGGTTTAGCATTTCAAAAGTGTATCCAGGCCTTGAAATGAGAGGGTAATAGAATGGTCACAGAGGCTGGGAGGAGGCCTGAGCTCTGGGAGTGAGAAAGAAAAGACGGATACAGGGAAAGGCTGTCCTCAATGCCATCTCTCAGTCTCCCCAGTGGAGAAAATGAAAGGGAGGGAGGTCTGAACCTTTTTAAAATGCACAAGGCAGAGCACCCCACGGTAGCACAGCTTCACCGCCACAGCAAACGGTAGGCCCAGGGCAAGCCCTGTGAGAGTTCCTGAGCATGCAAATGTTAGACACGTGAGGGATGTTGGCCATGCAGCCCGAAAACCAAACCAAACCCTCACCGCACCACTGAAGCTTTGTTCCAGGATCTTTAATTTACTCAGCACTTCTAAAAATCAACTTCACCTGTCCCCACATGTCCTCCTCTAAAAAACCCAACTCACAGTTTACCACCTCTATCACCCTAATCAGCACATTCAGCAGTGCCATGAGGGAACAGTAAGAATATGCAATGTGCGCACAGGGAGCCATATCAAGAGTATTCCCACAAGCTGGCGTATCGTGGTATGTTTGACTGCTCCATCCTCCCCTTCGTCCTCTGTTCTTCCTCCCTCCATCCCCCTTCAACACCCTAGGGTAGCCTTTGTGTGTAGCTGCACTCCTCTCTTCACACACCCTCAGTCTCTGGTGAACTATTCTCTTCCCCTCCTCCATGCCTTACAATCGCCCCGTTAAGGCAATACAATACGGCCTCCTCGTCCCTTCCCCACAGGCTTTTTCTGCGTGTCGGCCTGCTTTATTTAAGAAAGACTCTGCACTGACCAGTCACAAAAAAGGCAAGTCTTAAAAAAATTGGGCCAAAACAAAAAAAGAAAAGAAAAAAAGTGGGGGATGGGTAAAAGGATGAAGAGATTTCTTAAGCCCCTTTTGCCACCCCACACAAACACAAGCCCCATGTGCCTGTCTTTTATTCTTGATCACATCTATATTACTGAAATGATCAGGACACCAGTAATACATTCAGGATAGATCAAAAAAGCATGCATGTGTGATACAGAATCAAATGTAACTTGTAGGGCTCTGTAGGAAACAAAAAAGGTCTTTATATTTTTTTAATAACAGAAAGCTGTGGGAATTCTAAGGGTGCCATTTGTGAAATGGGACGGAAACCAGACAACACCGTTCATCCTATAAGGACACAACATTCATCACTTTTAGACCGAGTGGCAAGAGGGAATGTTTGTCCTCCACGTCAACCGACAGAACAAGATGCATTAACTATATTGGCCCAGGAGTCTAATAGCCTAGACATGCCTGCTGCCTTCAAATATCAGCCAGCTGCAGACTAAAATGCTTATATGACTTATATGAAGTTATGTTCCAGAGTATTCTTAGTGTAGACAGCTTATCTCTGTCTGGCTATACGTTTTTGGGGCTTAGACCGACAGACAACTTGACAGACAAAGTGATACTTGCTAAGTAAGTCATGACAACATTATCAGCATGGAGCGAGCAATACTCTACGAAACTCACACCGTCTAAACTGAATCCTGGTGAGACACAGCCGTTAATTCCTGTGGTACTTAAAATACCAAGAAGTTGACACAAAGGACATTGAGAAGTATCTTCCTCAGGTTTTTTTTTTTTAATCTAAATCCTCCATTTCTCCTTGCAGACATCCGTATCAGTTGAGCTGCAGCCACGGCAAATTACAAACTATTGACGTCAGATGGATTTGTTAATTAATCCAATTAAGCAGTCCTTTGAGGTCATTAAAAGAAGAGCAGCCGAGGGAAGGCAGATCATCAAGAGTCACTGCCTAATTTATCTGCCCTCAAACAAACTGTTTTGAAATGTTTATCTTGTCGGTCATTAATGAGTTAGCCACAGTTCTCATGGACAGGAAGAGCACACTCGCTGGCCTCCCACATTCCTCCATGTGTTTTCACTAAGCCAAAGTCTACCTAATCCCGGATCTTAGGGTGTAAAACCCAGTTTGATTCGGATTAGGATCAGATTAAAGTGTATTAGTGGAAGTTATGGAGCTACAGCTTTATGGACACCATCATCTCACGCAGGTGTGAGATTTTTAGAGGTGACACGACAGACTCGAGACTCAAATTTCTTAAGAAATCTGCTTTGCTTACCCAAAATCAGTTCAGAAGGTTAAACGCTCAGATAAATCATTATTTCATCATCATCAAATTTTCATCATATTTTATTCGCCACATGCAGTAAACTGCAGTGAAAT
Source organism: Aulonocara stuartgranti (assembly GCF_965226115.1). Classification (NCBI taxonomy): domain Eukaryota; kingdom Metazoa; phylum Chordata; class Actinopteri; order Cichliformes; family Cichlidae; genus Aulonocara; species Aulonocara stuartgranti. Next base: position 10,848,011 of record NC_138950.1, read on the forward strand.
GATTATTTGTATTTTGGGGCCATTTGAAGCAACTCCTAAACACTATTTCACAGAACTGATAAAGAGAAATGGGTAAGGGAAAGACTGGCTTTAATGAGCATGTTTCCAGGCCATGTGGTAAGAAGCCAGGAGACAGAGATACGTCTCACCTGTGGTCTCTGGCCATTAATTGGCTCTGGAACCTGCTGTGTCCTGTCATATGAAATGTTGTGATGTAGCAGGTGGAAGTGCTCCACGATTTATCAGCACTTATGGGTCAATTTGTCAAGACCTCCACAGCTTGAATGTGCCGGGGCTGGAGATGCTTACCGAGGTGGTACCACTCCCACTGTCTATGTTTTTATCAGCATGACTACACATTCACACTTAGGCACTCTGTTGGGCTGGATGTAATCACTCCAAGGGTTTATAACAGCATAGAAGCCAACTTTTAGAGGAAAGTCTGATATGTGCCTTAAAGGTAGAGCCTCCCTGTTAATATATATATATCATTCTAACAACCCTTATTTCCTCAGAGTAATCCATAGCATCTTTCTGTGTGTGAGAAGCAGAGCCACCTCTTGCCCTCATCTGAATGGCACCTCTGAGGCGAGTGCAAGGTTTGATGAGCACTTGGAGGAGAGATAACAACCATTTAGTGTATAGCAGGAGGACAGATCATTCTGATAACAGGGCAAGACAAGACAGAAGGAGGTATCAATTTACACCCTTCACACACAGCAAAGCGGCAATAAGCAAGTCATCACAAGTCTGTCAGGGCAAAGGTCATTTTATCTCTTACTTGCTATTTCACAGATACAAGAAGTATTAAAAATATATTCTCTCACCCAGGCTAAATCTTGAACGTTTAGAATAGGATACAAAGACATGTTACTAAATGCCACTGAGAGTTTGCTTAAGGGATCTGATATATTCCCTACTCCAGAATAAAGTTCTCAGCCATGCAATTAGTGGCAAATGTGAAATATTTTTTCCTGGGAAGTGGCATGAAATCTAATTTTCCTGACACTTGTGTCTAAACCAGGGCTAGTCATTATAGTATTTCTTGTCCAGTCCATCTCTCCCCAGAAAACATCCCGAGACATTCACAGACGGGAGTAATTGGAAACTCTGCTCTCCTACAGGACGGGACCATTACTGGCTTAGGAGCCAGCTTAGGGCGGAGCAGATTCAGTTCTCAGCCCTCACCTCTGACCTGACTTCCTGTTTAGGTGCTACAATATTTTCTTGTAGGTTCACAAGCTCTCCCCATCACCATACAATAAACAATGGCCAAACTTGCATGAAACAAGTCAGAGGTTCAAATAACTCAATGCAGAAACACTGAATCAAAAAATGGATGAATATGGGCTGCCAGACCTTATAGGGAATGAACTGGATATTTTATTGGGGATAGGTCACTTTAAGGCTTAATAAAAGTCATTTAAGTGTGAGTATGAGTTTTGCTGACTATTACTTAGGTAATGAGGTGTGCAGTAGCAACAGTAAACTGCAGTAAAGGGTTCAAATGTCACTGCTATTTCTCTGACACAGTAGTTTCTTTACAAATATAATGTATATTGAGCATCTTCCTGTATAGAAGTTCTGATAACTAGTTTTTTTTGTTTTGTTGTGCAGTTCTTTGTCTACAAAATGTCCCCATTCCAAACCCTCTCCTCTTAATGTCCTAAAATGAGGTGGTAAGCATTTCTTCTCAACTCTGAAGCAGCTGACCTGGAAACCCCAGCTAGCACGGTCCAGAAACTCTATAAAGAGATCCATGTGATGGGTGAGAAGAAACAAAATGTGAAAGATAATGGGAGGGGGGTAATGCAGGATTAGGCAACAAAGACACCTAAAACTGTTGTAGTTCTACATGAGTTGCATACATTTGTATTACAAAACAACCGATGTAAAAAAAAAAGAAAGAAAAGAGAATAATCTCTGTGATTTGATTTTAATTTTATAAGCATAAAAATAGTGTTGCACTCAGCAATAATCGTGGTCCAGGGGGAGAATCTTGACATACATAGAAACATGTTCCCCATAGGGGCATGTGCTGTCTGTATGACCGATGATAGCTGCTCTTTCCACTCATCCCATACGGCCTCAGCACTTTATGTGTGACTTTATGTGTGCTCAGCTTTTAAAAGTTAAGACAACCCCTTTATCCTGGATGTTGACTTTTGTGGTGAAAGAAAAAAAAAAAAAAAATCACCGTTTCGTGTACTTTTCTCATTTCAAAGCATGAAAGTGAAAGAAAATACATTAATAAAATAGGATCATCTTACAAAGGGCAGAGCAATGACTACAACACACTTCCTAACAAAACTCCAGCTCTCAAAATGTGTTTACTTATTTCTGGTAAAGTTTGTAACTACATTAGTGCAGAAACCATTCTGCACGGAGTGCTCCTAAATCAAATACGTTTGTGCATCCACTGTCACTTAAATCATTTTAAAATGGCCTTTATAAAATTAAAGATTAAAACTTGAATTTAATTCTTCCCCGAATTTTTCATTTCAGCTAGTAAAACCCCAGTTAAAGGCTAGCAGATTACTTTGAATTATTACCAACGACTTACCTGAGCACACATGGAGAATTCCTAACAGAAATACAAATCCAATTAAAGTTGGAGACATCATTCAACGTCTCTCTTGTGAGAAATGTTCTCGTATAATCCAAATTATATAAATAAAAATTGAGGCATCCGCTTCTTCATGTCAAACTTCACTCAAAGGGAAAAAGCTTAAAATCCACAGTTTAAAAACAAACACACTGATTTTCGTTTGTGAGTCCCAAACGCAAATGATAAAAGTCCAAGATCAGTCCAACACGAGCCTGATATGGCTTCTTGGTGTAGGTGAAATTGGGGAGTTGAGATGGGAAAGAATAAAACAGAAACAGTCCGAGATTTCAACACATGTTCTGTTCCAGTAGTCCAGTTCAACTGAATGATAGCATGTGTTAAATGTGTGCTAGAATCTCTCAGCGCAGAAGTGGCAGAGCTTTATCCTTTCTTTGGATTCATCCCGTTGCTGCTTTCACTGATCAACCAGGATGTGTTGTTTAAATCGTTTAGTTCCTTTGTGCAAAAAAAGTAGCAAAGTAATAATTCCAGCGCAAAGCAAAACTTAAGTCCAAAAGTGCGTGAAATCACGCCAGCGGTCGCCAGAGTCCACGCTAAACTGCTTGCAGTCACATTATTTCATTCCAGTTCTGAATGTGTCACTTGAGATCGGAAACTTTGCGAGTTAGTCCTATCCTCTCTCATCCACCGGATCCGGACACAAGATCACTGCAACTTTTCCATCACTTTCCCCCCCGTTTCTCCTCCGCTGCAACTCCTATCACTTGTGCGCGTCGCAGACACCGAACCTCAGGCGAGTGGGGGGGAATACGGATTCATATTCACAGGATTTCATTCAAGGAAAGCGGAATGCCTCGTCAGTTGGTATGCGCCTTTCTACCCCCTCCATAGACCCGAATCTTTCGCAGAGAGGAAATTTAACCTCTTCCTGCCTGGATCCCACCGAGCAGCAAAGTTTCACAGAGACAACTGGCAGTCTACTGTAATTTCTTTCAGTATGTCCAGTCATGAGACAAACCCTAGAAAGCTAGTCTATCCGGATATGTGTTTTATTATTTCTGTGGCTCCTGACCACGAACATGCAACAGCCGATTCCAGTGCTATTCCTACAGGGATTTAATATAATGTTTTCACAACTCATAGTTAGTAGTCCCTGTAATGGGTTTAACATACTTTAAGGTTTTGTTTTCCCTCCGATGGTTTCTTAGACCAGTGATTATGCAACTTTATAAACTACTTTAGGTATAAAATTTTGTTATTTTAATCATTTTAAGCATTAGGCTAGAGTTGGATGAAATATCTCTTCTTTAAATATCCAATACTGTTTTTAAAACTCCCTTTGTTTTACAGTACATGTAAAACAGTAGTCCTCCAGTCCAAGCAGCTAAATGCTGAGACTGGGAGCTGAACTCATAACATGTTTTTCCAAATACCCCCAGCCTTTCCACCGTTTCAGAGAAACAGTATGAATACATTTTAATATAAACCCAAAGAAAACAGCTCACAGTTAAAGTGCACCGTCCATGACCACAGATAGTTAATTGAATTCTGACAGTATTTATATTCTAGCTTATCATTTCCTTAAAACAAAAACAAAAACAACAACAACAACAACAACAACAGAATAACCTATATAAAATGTGTCGTCCCGCTCCCCCTTTTTTGTGAGATTTCTCCGCTATGGTCAAATCAGTGCAGTTTATAGATCCCAACTTCTGAGGCGCAATAGTAGGCATGACGACTTTAGACAGCGAGTAGCTGTCTAACATGTATAAATTACAACTCAGCAGGATATACTATATACTTTATTAGAAGACCCAAAATGTGGAAAGAAAAAAAAAAGGAATAGCAAAAAAAGAGCCACTGAAAGACACATTGCCTCACATTAGATCAGAGCGTCTGTGTCGGATCAATTGAGCATTTGTTACCACACAGCGCCCTCCAGTGAACACTATGTGAAATAATCCAACAACGACTGCTTTGTCTGCTTTCGTGAAAGAAGGTGTGGCAGTATTACCACCTGGCACTGAAATATGTGCCCCAGCTTTTTTCAGACAACAAGGAAGTGTTCACACTGTGAAACCTGAGCACACTGGCTTGCTGTGATTACTGTTATAAGGCGTTCATCTTCATTAGAGGGAAGGAAACAGAGTATAACAAGCCCTAACAATCCTTTCTGTTTTACCATGACAGCATTTTGGATGGTAAAAATATTATTATGAATACATAAATTAAAAATATTTCTAACACGCATGGTTTAGAACACCTCTTTCTGCATTCTTAAATTTAAAAAAATATTCTTAGATCTACTTTAAGCCTTCGCTGCTTTGATTGTTTCCTTCTCTGTGCCCCAGTTTTCACTCCTGCTGATGAACAATTCCACATGACTGACATATTAAGAGAGCAGTCTGTTTTTGTTTCTCATTCATCCATGTGTGCATTACATTACACTTTTACACACTCCATTCTCACTCCATCCTTGTGCCAGGTTTTCCTAAAAGCTTTTGCAGCCCTGGATCTCTAAAGTGGCTGTTCAGTTGATCACTACCAGTTGAATAGTAAAATTTCCTCTAGCCAGCAGCAGATGACAGTAACATAGAAGCAATTATCAGCTAAGTTCATGGTTAGCTCCATCAACACAGGAGGGTGTATGAAAATGCTGACTGCTACAAGAGGACGTGAGTATTTTAATGGCTAGATGTTGCCCAGCAAAGACTAAAATGTAGGTATAAAACTGAATTTCACATAGCAGACACAGTTATCTGTGTCACAGATCACTCATAGGGCTGTCTTATGTCTTTTTTCACATTAGCTACAAAAAAGGAGACCCCCCCCCCCTCCCAAGATGACACAAGAGAGGCCGAAAATTGTTCCCAACAATAAAATGCCGTTATGCTTTTATGCCATTCTTGGACTCTAACCAGGACCAGGACAATAACTAAATATGGTCAAATTACATTAAAGTCTTTTGTAATCTGTCTTCTTGTAGTTTATTTTCTTCTTTCTTCACTCTTCTTCAATGGTTGTTAAGAAAAGAAAAGAAAAGACAAGAAAAGACAAGAAAAGAAAAGAAAAGAGCCAGTACAAGTTATGATGACTGAGCTCTGTAAATGGAGGTTCTTTGTCCTCACACTTCCTTCTATAACCTTGATTAGACTAGCAAAGGGAAAAAAAGTGACACAATATCAAGGCTGTGATGGCAAGAGCCAAGCTGAGAGCTTTTAACACTACAGCCTAACGTTTCCTACAAAACATCTTCCAAGAATTTGTGAGGTAAAAAAGGACACAAAAACACCCGCTCCCAGACTGCAAAGTGCTCCAAATAATGTTTTAACAGTTGTTAACTAAAATTACTTTTTGATCCTGTCAAAAATTTCAACTGGTAGTTACATGGCATTGCAGTTTTGTACTTACTGTGAAAGATCTGGCTACACTTGTGGAATCGCCTCAAAGTCTGATGTTTTCTGTGAAGTTCAGGATTGTTTGGCATCTGTTTGCACCAATGGGACTTCTGTAATCCAGATAGGCGATGGGTCGCGTGTGGACCCTTATGGTCTTTAGGGACTCCCAGCATGACCAACATTGCAAACACCATCACCAGCAAACCAACAATCTGCATGGCGATGAGTCTACACAACACAGAGCCAGGGTAATGTAGATGTGCATATAAAAACACACCTTTCAAACAATCTACTGAAGTAAGGAAATTTCACAAACACTCCTTAATTCATCCCTGCTCCAATTAGATAAAAGACACTCCTTAAAATGTAGCAAATAATAAAAATGCAATCCAAATTCTCCAAAGCAACAACTTGCAAACACTGCCGCACTTCCCACCAGTCCTTCATGCTGCTACTCCTGAGATCTGCCAAAATACATAAACCCCTGCAGTCTTGGCTACCCTCCTAAATCCAGGGACAATGTTTCGCCCCAGAGTACGATGGGATCCTAATGAGGGCAAGTCTATGTACAATATGCGTGGTGAAATTCGCTCCCTTCTCCATCTCTTCATCCCAATGCTCAAAGGAGAGACTCTCTCTCATCTTCCCAGTCTTTTCTTTCTCTGATAATTCTTTTTAATATTCAAAAGGAGTTTGTGGACATTCTGTCTTTTCTTATGATGTTTCTATGCATGCAGCAGCACAGGGGATCCTGTTGACTACATGCTGGGCGTCTTTTCAATTCTGCTGGCCTCCTCACAAAACCTAGGCCCCCTCAGCACAGAGGTGATGGGGTGAAACACAGGCAGGCTATAGCAAGGGAGCCTACATCCCCCTTTTTTCTGACTAAGACTATTTAATGGCTTTCATTCCCATCTTGCCAGCACACCAAACAAGATCGCATAAGACAAAAACTTTCCCCCTCAAAAAGATGCTCCCTATTGAGAGGCAAACACAACACTCTTTCCCAGAAGACAGAAAAGTGATGCAGTATGGGATTTAACGTTCCACAGGCTAGCGTTGTTACTCCTAAATCCATTGAGGCATAAACAGAGACAGACTTGCAATTGGAGTCACCTTGGAACCACAGGTACAGTATGTTTGAGTTTCCTTCACAGGCATTTCGGCTGGACTGTTACCATACTTTACTCGCCTCACATTCACTACAGTCAGCTTCTTCTCATTCATGTCGTGTCCTTGCAGAGCCATCCTTTTATTTATTCATTGTGCTACTTTTATAACACAACAATTCAAATTTACAGTCTCCTTGAGTTAGCAGTGGACAGCACAACCCCAAGGTGTTTTCAAAAGATAAAGACAAACAACTTGAAGAAAAAAGGACTTGTTTAAATGGATTCTCATAGCATTTTACAAGACAATCAGCAAACACCTCCAGGGAAACTTTGTCCTGCTCCTGATTTTGACTGTAATGCATTTTACAGTTGCACAAGTAGCCCATCACAAATCAAAGAGAATATCTGAGATGTCAGGAGAGAAATGTCCTTTGACAAGCAAGGTCAAGTCTCTCTGGGCTTTATGCTCAGATCCAGACCTGAAGCTCCATGAAATAAACAAAAGAAGACCAGAAAAAAGCCATGTCCTCTAGTCACCACAAAGCAAAAGATGGACTTAAAACAGATTCAATTAAAGATATGAAATTGGACTTCATAAAACTCCTGTGCCAGTTTGCAGAAATACCCCTTTTTTTAACAACGTAAAACAAAGTAAGTGTTGCATATGTGCTGGATTGAACCTGCAGAATATATCATGTTGAATAAAGATTGCTTCATCATACATGGATCCTACAATGAGAACTTCTTCTTTGTCAGGTCTCTCTTGAGACAACTTGATTTTTAGGAGGCATGACAGACTCAGTGGAAGGAGTGGGAGACAAGAACTGATGTGAGGTGGAAAGAAGAGGTGACTTAGGGTCCTGAAGAAGTTGGATGATATTATTGTTACTGTGTCACTGTGGCAACAAATCATTTCTGATTGGTTGGTGAGGGGGTGATAAAGCTTCAGGAGCACCAACCACACTATAACTAGGTGTACAATCATAAGAATTTCACTACAGTTACCGTAAAGAGAATTACTGCAGTGTTTAACCACAGAACAGTCAAAAACATTAACATATCAATGAAATGGGGGAGGCTCATCAACCAGTGTGGACAAGAGTTTAGTGCACACATCTTCAGGAGTTAGACTGCCACGGTGCCAAACAATGAATCAAATTAAAAACACAGCTGTCTAGTTAGTCTCAAATCAGCCATATTTAGACCCTGACACTATTCAGTGTGCAGTAAGTGCAGTCATGTCATATTTCTGGAACATCTATGACAGAAACCTCAGCAGCTGTCAGGCCATTTCGTGATGCCTCTCCACTATGCACAATTACACTGGAACATCAGCTCTACAAGAGAGCCCAAGAATGTATCATTCTGGGCTCTGTCCCAGGATAAATACAGTTAATCCACTAACGTGCAGCCAAGGAACAAGGCAAAAGCCAAAAAGCCTTTTAAAACTGGACATGACCAAAATGTTTTTGCTATTCTCTACTGACAGAAATATCACAGAATCAAAAAAAGGACAGGCAAAACAAAAAAGCAAGATGCAAAGCTGCATGTAACAAAAGCTGAAGAAAAGAGTAAGAGTTTTTGTCTTCTTACTATAGAATCTTTGTTCAGGCATTTAAAAAAAAAAAAAGTAAGAGATCCACTAAAAGAAAATCACAGAACAAATGTGTTTCTGTTCAGGGAATGTCCTCATGCATGACACTGCTGCAAGAAATGCGAGGCCGGGGTGGGCACTGACGACAAGAAAGAAGGGGTGCTTTGCAGGATGCCACAACGAGGTTTGGAACACAAAACAGGATGAGGCGATAAACAGGCTGTTGCTTTTCCGCTTGCCTGCGCACACTGAATCCCTCTTTCCCTGTGTCTTTTAATGGGCCTCACATTAGCATCTGTTTAGCGTCAGCCTCGACATGGCCTGTGGAGTCTGATTAAAATAACCCAGCTATCACGTAACACGCTGGCAGCGACATCAAAATACAGTCAGACATTGGAATATGTGCAGCAACAGACATTGGGGAAGTTAACATGAATGTTCTCTACTTCTGTTGTCCGAACATTTTTGATTAGTCGCTTCTGTTCAGACTCTCGTCTTGCGAGACCACATTCCGTATGGAAAGACATCAAGCGTTCAGATTACTGTGCAGCGCTCACTATGGTATCTGATTGTTTTTTTTTTTATTCATGACTGTGCTTGCATCACGTGGAGATAAGATTTGAACAGTACAGGCCTCTCTGGCTGTCCTTGGATGCTCTTATTTTCCTTGAATGCAGCTTGTTCAGTGACCAAAACTTCACTCCTTCCCTCATAAAAATGCACAACGGAAGAAAGAAGCAGCATTGTGTTTCATGCTTAATTGGCTTAATTGCTTTAGAGACACAGGAGCTTTAATGACTGACAGTAGGACTCAGTAACTGAGCCAAGAGATTCTTTTGTTCTTATCACTGCTGGACCTCAGCCAATCACATGGCAGTGAGATTGAAAACAAGAGCCAGAGTGGAGCAGCAATCTGACTTTAATTTAGGTGGAAACATAAACAATCATTTCCTGGTCAGATTCATTTTATGCAAGTCACACACTGCAGCTGTCTGATACAGTATATTTAGGTTTTGACTCTTATGTCCAACTGAGTCAACTCTGTAGGTACTGGTTTGCAGATACGGCATACCTGTACAAAGAAAGTCACATATAAGGAAAAGTATTGCTATAGGCAATCATATATTCAGAATGTTCTGGAGTGCGTCTATGTCAAGAGCAGTTGCTCATTTTACCCACATTCAGGTAATTTTCTTTAAAAAAAATAGTCAAATTTTAACTGAGAAAAGCAGTAGTTCAGCTAAGATGGAAGTACTGTCAGATAGGCAAAGTCAAAGTTATTTATATAGCACATTGAAAACAACAACTGTTGACCAAAGAGCTATGCATTTAAAAAAATCAAGAGATAAAATAGAGAAAAGAAAATCTGATTAAGAAATAAGACAAATAATAGTAGTAAGAAAAAAGTAAGTAAGAAAAAATCTAAAAGCTCCTTTACTTCCCAGAATTCATAGAAAGTCTGAGGCACCACTTAGAGGTAAAAACAGAAATAAAAATTTTCACCTCCAAAAAGTGAGTAGCATGGCTGCTCTCTCACCTGTTAAAACAGGTGTTACCTGTTTTAACAACCAGGCATCTAAGAAAAATAGGCTTTATAAGATTTAGCCAAGCTAGAAGTTAGCAGGAAGTTAGAAAGATAGTTTCCACCTAAACATGATATACCATATCCCAAATGAATTATTTCTAAAAAAAAAAAGTACAGCTCTGTTAGCAATGTTTGGAGGGGAAGTGAAGTTGTGCTAAGTGGGGTATAAGGATGTCCTCGCTACAGAGGTATGGTTAGTTTAATATAAACGCATTAGCACAGAAAAGGTTGGGAGGGGGGATAGATTGTTCTTGACAGTTCTTGAAGTTCATATTGAGGGTTCCTGCTGGGCAGAGATAAATACCATTATATGGCAGGAAGAAGATGCTGAAAATAGATCCGATTTTATCCAAGAGAAAATCTGAGATGATCCCTTTCACTACAAGGTTTGTCATTAATATGTTGCTATGTGGTTTGGATTACTTGCTGTGAAAAACTCCTGATCCTATACTCAATATTCACACTGAAGTCTTAGTTTGCCTGACTGGGGATTTAGACTTCAGCAGGAAATCTACAGCATAGGTTCGTCGTACCCACAAACCTCTCTGAAACCCTGTAACATAGCCTGATGTGCAGCCCCCTGGAAATGTAACTGCACGACCACAAAGTAATTAACACAAGCATAAGTACTGGCGATGACATCAGCCACTTACATCGGTTACATTGTTGGCTCTACAAAGATGCACTGCTGAAGTCTAAGACATTCTAATATTTGGTGTCCAGAATCCATGAGCTGTAATGTACATTTGTTTTTAAAACTCAGTTTAAAGACATTTTGCACATACAAATAAATAGTGCTTATAAAACGCTGGAGGGGCACAGAATGACTACTGATTATTTTTGGGGGGCTTGTTTTTTTATTAAATAAAACAACACACGCACAGCATTACCACATGTTAAAAACATGACAGCCTTAATCACTCAGACACTGGAAACAGGGTTGATCTGTCACTTAACAAGTGGATTTTCTAACAGTTTTGAGCGTACACTATTGTGAAATTACTACAATACTACCAGCTCTCTGAGACTGTAGCACAGTAGCATTTAAGGCTAAATGCTAACACACTCCACATCCTGACCTGAGTTTGGTAAGTGTAAAGGACAATTGTAGTTTAGAATATTAGAATACAAATATTTCTGACTAATAATGCATAAGGCTTGTTGTGATGCCATTAATTTTACAGCTATATTTCCTAATTTACTAATGACGGCCGGAGACGATCACTATTTACAGTTTTAATAATGAAGAAGCCATAATTTTGTATCTGCAAAACCTTGACAAGCTATCCAGTTGTAGTTTAGTGTTTTCACTAAGCTACATTGTGGTGGTAGGTAAGAAGTCAGAGAAAACTAAAGCTCTCAAGGTAAACCTTCTAGGACCACATTTTATGCCAGTCCAGTGATTCAGCTAGCCAACAGGCCCACACTGCCATTGTCAGAGTCTTACAGCTACTTTTATTATAGCCGGTTACTGCTTAACATTCCTAATTCAAAATGGTTTGGTTTGTAAAATCTTTCTTTTATATTTTGAAAAGAAATTGATCAGTGAAGCAACAACACAAACTGTTGTTTCAATAATCCACACAAACCTAAAGTGGCACAAAGCTGAGAATTGATGGGGCATTAATATTTTTCCTGTGAGGTAGTTCTTATAGTAACTTTCCAAGTGTATTTAGAATATCATTCTAGTTGCGGTTACAGTGGATGCTTTGAGCCAACATCAGCGATTGATCTTCTAAGATCCCGAGCAAGGAAAGACGCTGCTCATGCTAAAAGCATTCACATCCCTCAAATAAAAAGCCTATTCTTTCTTTTTCTTTCCCTGGTGCGATCAGCTGCCAAAACAAACTGGTGCTGTGATGAATGCAATAAATATGATCGATGGGATATCTGGGTGCTGCTGACCTCACACCACGCGCCAGAGTAGAGGGAGCAGGTGCTGCTCAGATTTACAGCCCACCTCCTCGTGATATTCCCCTCTCTCACACACACAGACAGCGAGCCCTTCTGAGACACAGTCACACTGTTGAGTTTCCACAGCACCCCTGCAGCTCACACCGACTCTCAGAGAAACAGGCTTATTATTGTCTCTGGCTATACTTCATGTCCAACATGACTATGCATGAATCATATCACCACTAATAAAACCAGCAATGATTTTACAGATCATCAACCAGTCAGTCCGGCTGACAGTTATTACAGTAATTTCTACTGGGAGGAGCACATGGGGTTGTCGGCGAGGTCGAAGAACTCCTTATGCGTTGGCTCGTAAAGATAGCTAATTGATCTGAGGGCAAAGGCAACTCTGGAAGTGAACATATAAACTACAGAGTTTTGCCAGGAATAATAAACACCAGTGCTTTGGATGGGTCATTATCTGGGAGGCATACAACAAGTTCAAAAGAGCCACTGATGAGTCACAAGATTAAAACCAAAGGCAAAATTTCTTTGGTCCCCCTTGTGCTGCTTATGCATCAGGGTTTTTATACTTTGGTGGTTGTTTTGGAATCCTAGATGTAGTTATGGGACACTTAGACATTTTAGTACACTTTAGTAAATGGATCAGGGCTTTATTGAACTGTAGCTTAAGTGAAAAAATTACCCTTGCTCTTAGATCCTGATCAATCCTGCCTTTGTGCCAGGCTGATTGAGGATAGGTAATTAATGTGCATTTGTGGATAAATAACTAAACTCAAATGCTCTCTCCCTTTCAAAAAGCTTGTGAATAGATTGTAGTGCTATGTAATGCTTCAAGTACATAATGAACTGACAACAAACTACCTTCAGCTCCAGTTAATGTTTTGTCAAACTCAGCTTAATGATGAGTCTAGTTTGACCAGTCCTACTTTGTCTTTAACAGTCTTTAACAGAGGTTACTTTTTTGAAAACAAATGAGTTTCACTTGGAACAAGAAATTGAGTGTAGTGTGTTGTACCTCTGCTCTCAAGTCAATGTTTTGATTGTAAATCCACCGAATTTCATCACATAACTAACTAACTCCACATATCTGTACCAAATGTTGCTGTGCTGAACAGATTAAATTCTGATTTTGCAAAAAGCCATTCTGCTCACAGCTGCCTCTTTTGTAAAGGAAAATTGTTTGGGGACTTGTGCGCACAACACTGTTACTGCATTGTTATACCAGAATTATAGTAGCCTCTCTGTGTGTTGAGCAAAGAGATCCAAACAGGTCAATAAAATGAGGTAAAGATTTCTTCCTGAAATTATTTTATTGGCAGGATCCTCACCCTGACATGTGACAGGTTTGCCTTTCTGAGCTTTCATTTGAGGTCCCTGTTATAGAAACTTTGTGAACCACCAACTTATGTATGGCTGGACAAACCAAACCAGTTCGACCACTACCATTTAGGAATGAAAAATTTTGACCCATTTACACTCTAAAATACCCCCAAAACATTTATTATCCTTTCATTTGGAAACAAAGCATATTTGACAGGACAAGAGCAGAAGATTATTAGCACTTAGCAAAACCCCATCCAATTTTCTTCCCAATTATCATGAGGACACTAGAAACGTGAATCTGAATATTCTAATTTAATTCTCACCTCATAGTCTTTGTGTTTTGACCCCTTTGCACTCATGCTAACTCCCATCTCCAATCTTACTGCCACTCCAGTGCCTCTTGACCACATTACTACACTTGCTATCCTGACAAGAATGGCTAATAGACCTATTTTTTTGGACAGGGCTAAGCTAAGCTGTGCAGATCAGGGAGATGAAAAGAGATTGGATGGGGAACAAAAAAACCTCCAGCAGCAAAGAGACTACGGGGAAGCTGTATATAGGGCATTAGTGCTTGGTTATAACTAATTATATCTCAAGTGAATCGCTCCTCCAGGCGTGGCAAGGGATATCTCTCTATTGTTGCACTGTTATGAAATGAGTGCTGTTGCCATACTGGGGATAATGTGTGTGAGTGCAGCAAGCTGAATGTGTACAATTCTCTTTGCTTCCTGTATCATGATTATCAGGGCACTACGTCTGATGAACATAAATGAGTGTCATGGAGATGTGACACGATGATGCTGTGGGGACTCTTGGGTAATATATGTGAAGGTGATGGTGTCAAGGAAATTGGTTTTCAGGGTGGGGACTCAAGGCCAGCGCAAGAGCCCAGTAATGAAAAGAAAGGATGAACAGGGAATAGAGTTCTCCATCTCTATCATGATAACGCTGTCTGTGCCATGTATCCAGGCACAGTCCACTTCAGCTCCACATCAATAAGGTGAAAACAAGCGCCAAGATCATAAAGACATCGAGTAAGCATTAACTCCATCCACTCCAGTTAAATAGAGGTATTATTTCTTTTCCTAGAGGTTAAATTGCTTTTTGTACAGTTTGGTAGCAGCAGCTGATTTTTAAAATTCCTTTTCTGCTAAATTTGTTTGATTGTGCAGTTTGATAGATCATGGTTTAAAATGATTTTATTATTAGTTTATGGACCAAAATCAATACTTGGTAAAACTGAGTGTAACTGATTAGATATTGAGACTTTATTTAGTTAAATATGCTGGATTTGAACATACAATAACTACTGCAACATTAGCATGAATATAAAAAAATACCTTCTCCCTCCAAAAAATTAAATTTGTGTTTGCTTTTATCGTCATTGTAAAATAAAAATGTGCCATGTGACAAAATGACACCTGACAGAACTGTGTCACACAATGTATGCTTTTACTACAGTATAGGCAAGAAGCTAGGCTCAGCTCAGTGTTGCCTATATTCTTTTGAAAGTACCAGCATGGTTCATCATGAATAGGGTACACACTAAATGTTTTTCTACATTCATGCTGCACTTGGTATATGCATCAGTCTGGTGGATGTTTCGGTAGAATACTGTTTATTCTTAGGTAGACATCAGGTGACTGCTGTTTGACAAATACAGTATTTTAGAGTGTGAGACATCATCAGAAATGACTCGACTACAGTATATACTACAATGTGACAACCAGTGCTTATTGCTTACATACAATTTAGAGATAGAAGTATGCATATGAGTAAGTCAGTAGAAGTGACTGTAAAGACAAAAAGGAGCAACAGCCTAGAGAATGAATATCTTACATGGTGTATATACAGTCATCATCTTTATCACTCGCACTACACCTTTTTTCATTTCACTACAGAAATGTGGACTAACAGCCTGCATTGCACTATGTGAACGCCCTGATGGATAATTTCTATTTGATCACATCTTCAGCAATATTAACCTTGATGCCTCCGCAGCTCTCGGCTAGACACGGCTTTGTTCTCCCATCACCTGTCTGCACATCCATCAGTGTCGTGAATGGTTTCTTGGAGACATTGAGGGGTGACTGCTTTGAGAGAAGATAAAATGCTGCATTTTGACATGCCTGGACCCCTCTATTCTGAAGCCAATCAGTGATGACAGCGTGGCAACCTTCAGTTCCCTCTCTTCCTCCCTATTTCTATTTCCATAACCTTACAAATAGAGCAGCTCTCTGAAGTTGCCGTCCTTTGTGATCTGTGACAAACGCAATGGTAGCTGTCAGCGGAGAGGGAGGATATGAGTGCTGATGTGCTCTCTGAAGTAATGCTCAGCCTTTCATGTTGAGGCAGAAGAACCAAAGACCTGTCTCCTCTGTGTGTGTAGGCCTGCCAAGCACTGGCTAGCAAAGTGTAAGTGCAGGAGTTTTAGCGTGCCTTTCTAATCCACTGCTTTCACACAGGTCAGTCTCATTTATTATGAATGTGAAGTTCTGTGCAAAGCTCTTTGATATCGGGAAACAATTTAGAGCTGGCTGAGAGTCAATATCATAAGGGACCAATAAAAAACATTTTTAATGTGTTACAAACTTCAGGTCAGCTTGTGTTTCCTTATAAAATTCACAGTAGGCTGTATTAGTCCCGGGTGACCATAATATAAAACATTACTGAGTCAGTGCCTGGACATGTGGCAGTTGTTTTTAGTTTCACCTAAACTAAAGAAGGTCAGGTTAAAGTAATGATGATATTGGTAGTGATTTCAGACATGTTATAAAAGGACATGGATGACAAGGACATAGGATCCTTGAATCGCGTGCATAGAGTGTGATTAGTTAATCAGTGAAACTTACACAGAAATCAATGAACTTTGTTTCTGGATGAAGGTCACAGAGATCGAATGAAAAACACTCATAATTAAACAAACCCAGGCACCTAAAAGGTTCTTCACCTTAACAATTAATGGAGCAGTCTTTTTTTTTTTTTTTTTTTTTTTTTAGCTCAGACTGGCAGCTGTCAAGATTATCCTCACGTTTCATCCAGAGAGTCACGCTCCTTGTAAATGGAGTCTTTGGCAGCAGCCCACTTTGTTCTATCAGGGGCAGAATGAGGTATTAGGGCACATTAGTCTCATTTCCAATTCACTGACTGGGCCAGATCGATTTCCTTCATTTTCATGCACAGATGGGATTAAATGGCCAGATTAAAGATGAACTCTTGGCACTGTCCAAAAGGTAGATTTATCATTCTAAAGATGAACACAAATGCAGTGAAGCAGACACAACATGATTTTCCTCTTTAAACCTGCATTCAAAGTCTTCAAGGCCTGTTAGCTAGGTCATTAGCTGCCATTTTCTAGGAGATATCTGTAATGTCTCAGACCTTTTCCCTTGGCATTACTGATGAAGGCCACACTATGGTGTTTCTGATGGTTATGTTATAGTTTTGCTGGTTATCTTTTAGAAGTCCAAGTATAAAAACAAGCTACCAGGCTACAACACATTGTGATGGACCACATAAAGATTTTGGCAGTCAATTTGGATTTCCCTTTTCTTCACAATATTTCCTGAAGATGTGTGAGGTCCGGTAAATCACCTAGTGAGGTAGGCCTTCTTGCTACAACAACACAGGGGGAACACTATTCACCCGCACTCTGGGAAAAGAGCCCAAAACTCAAACAAAACACATGCATCATCAATAATTTTTTCCAGACTTGTTTCCTTTTTGAGTTTGTGCGTATGTGTGTCTGTTAGTCTCTTGGGCTCAGAAGCTGCTTCTGGCTTCTCATTTCCCTACAGAGCACTCATTTATTGAAGACATCCAACTACAAATGCTATTCAGTTTGGTGCCTCATTTTCCCACAATTCTCCTCTTTCAGAAGCGGCTTCCACTGAAACACATATGGAACATGGTGTCTAAACTAAGTGCTTATTTATTCTGTGAAAATACTTTCTGATTGAAAAATATAAACAACTGGCTGTTCTGAAAGCATTCTGAAATCCTTTTGACTGCCAATCTTAGTAAAGGATTAGGTACAGTATAATTGGCTGGTGTGCCTTGCTGTGACAGTCAGCTCACTTTTTCTGATTTTAAATTGAATTCCAAGTCTAAGTATAACCTGTTTTGCAGAAGAGAGGCCTAATGTTTGCTTGTTCATTGCAGATCAATAATAAAAAAAAAAAGATGAAAATTGAACTTGAAAATTCTCTCGAAAAGTGAACCTGGAAAATATTTCGATTTTTTTCACATCCCCCAAGAAAGTTATGTTTTTGGTACCACTGACATGCATGTCATTCTGTCTGTCAACATGATAAGTATCATATTCCTTTGGACTTCTGACCTCTTCTTTAGAGTAAAATAAGGTCAAACATTCACAAAATGCAATTTATCTTTAAAATTATACTTAAAATTCTGCTGCCTTTGTTTGTGTTGGCAACATTTAGGAAATGATACTAATATACGGGGGTTCTAAATACCACACTTTAGTTTGCATCCAAATATCATATCACATTTGACCTCTGATCTATAACCTTGATTTATGTTCAGTTATTTACAAATCAATGCCTCTTATCTATTATTATCCTCTTGCATGTTTATGTAATCAAAGTAAACATCTATCATGCACGATTAACCTTAAAAAACATTTACAACATAAACAAACAAAAATCAAAAATGAATGTGTACTGCTCTCTGGGCAGGTACCTTGGTTGACATAGAGTTCCTGTTTTGTTTGTTCTAAAGTTTACTGCTGGACACAAGGCCGGTCTTACTTTACTAAAAGTTTGCACAGAGGACTCAGTGGCTTCAAAACTGATTGGCAACAATTTAAGGTGAGCACTGAGACATATTTCCACTAAAAACAGCCAAAAGTAGTGTTGTGTAACCAATAAACACAGAACATATGTGAGTGGACTTTTAAGTTAAAAGCAGCAGCAGTACCTGTGTAGCCCAAAGAGTTGTCATCCTCATGCTCAGTGGTAGGAGCTGGTGTTGCCCCTTCGCTGGCACCATCTTGAGCGACTCCCATCTCTGTCAACAATAACACCAAAGGGACTGAGAAACTAGATGCATTCTGCCCACTTTCCACACCCACGGTCCAGACCTCCAGCCCTCTGCCTCCCTGACACAGGCAGACTGTAAATATGCTCAGAAGTGCCAGGCTCCATCCCTGTAAACGCTGTCTCTTGCAGAGGAGTCCAAACACCCACATCACGCAAACATCAAATAATCCAAACACTTGTTTAAATTCCTTTTTATGTGCCTAAAACAAAGCAACCAAAAACTTTTGAAGTTTCAATCAGCCGGTAGGTGAGAACAGATCCATCAGAATGATCGGTTGATGCAATCTTCAGCTTTTCTTTGGGCTCAGCAGGAGGCTGTTCTGCTACCCTGTGTTGGGATTGAATGTGAGCATGTGTGCGCACAACAGAGTCATCCCTACAATATCAATAGCCATAAGTGGCTGCACCCCTATAGGAGCACATGTGGTGGACAGAAGAGGGAGGGCCAGGGCACACTCTGCATGACTGACAACATCACTCTATATGCACACACATACACCGTGCACGCAGTCCTGATGCAAATACAATGATGCACCATTAATCGTTAATCAGTTTCTTTTGATTTGTGCCCGTCTTTGTGCCTGTCTCTCTTTTTGGATTGACAGATTGAGTATGTGTGACAGACTGCATGAGGGCGGGACAGCACGGGGAAGAGAGTAAAAAGAAAGGCCAACGGGGCCCTGGTGTATCTGGCTTATCGAGGAGCCGAGAGGCCCGCTGTGCCCTTATGATGACTCTGTGTGAAATAAATCAGGCTCAGCCATGCCCATTCTTTTTGTGTACCACTGACAGGGGGTTAATGTGGGCTGGGCAGTTGGGGTGGGTGGTGGTGGGGGTAAACTGAATCTTAATCATCTAACCCCTTTAGCTAAGTGAGTGGCAGTCTGTCGGAAGTATCTGTTTCCTCAATGAGATCTGGCATCACTTCAGATAAATAGCAGACGGGCAGATGGAATTGTTCATTGGAGAGTACTTTAAGCCATTAGAGTGAGAAGAAGAAGGTGACCTACAATATCGTCTGCCACTCCCACCATTAGAAAATTGACAGTCCAAATTTATGCAAACTTTTCATACACAGCAATGACCTGAAATCACATTTAACAACAGCACTGGACACATTAATGATGGTAACCACAAAGAAGACATTCAAAATGCAGCGATTACGCACCCCTGCTGTGCTCGCAGTGATGCAATTAGCGTGGCAGTAAAAGGGCTTCATGCTGGCCCGAACGTATTATCTGGCACTTTTCTGCCTGTGTGTTTGTCTAAGCAACAGGATCCGACTGACACAACAGGAGAGCAGAGCCACTGAGTCACACATTAATAACCATGTAGGTTACTCAGTATCGTGCATGCGAATGAAGTGTGATGACACATGTAACGAATGAGATGAAAATGTGCATGGCATGAAGAAACACAGACATCAACAGCAGGTCTGATGCACTGTCTGACAATTATAGCGTGACACCGGCAGTCAGAGATTGTTTTTAATTAACAACAGACAGATTAAACACAAACATCTGCTACTGGAAAAAAATGTAGCTTGACACTGGCAGCAATTATAGCCTGAAAGCAAGGACAAAAATATAAATGTGTGTTTTTGCAAAAAAATAAAAGAAAAAAAATAGTATACATAATTCCACAACCAGGCATATATAAACTAAATCAAATACACCGACTTAAAGGCTTTTTTCTCATTCTAGTGGAAAAGGATGAAATTAAAAAAAATGTTGTTAAGTTTATAAACTGAGTCCAAAGGTCCATTAATAGCAAATAACACTAACAAATATTGTGGAAAGTATTTTCAGCTTTACTTAGCTTTAATTGAACATCTTCCTTACAAGCATAAGGAAAAATATCAATCTGCCAATTTTAAATAAAATAATATCCTGAATTTGTTTACTTTTTGGATGATTATGACTTACTAGTTTATTTCAGAGCTTTCAACATCATCTTACAGTTTTTAATCAGCAGATGATCTTTGCTCAGTTGTGAAAATGGCCTTTACCATCTATTTCTGCTGGTGAAAACAGTTTGATATGACTGACAACCATTGAGCTAACCTTTGAGTTAAGATAATTGTGTCAAAGACATATCAGCAGAAGCATGTTATTATATAAAAAAAAAAAGCATAAGATCAGATAGTCTTAGACTTTGTGTTTCTCCATCTCCACTAGCTTCGAGTCTTGTCTGCAGTATCTGCCCTTTACATCTTTATGCTGTATTTCCTGGGTGGTCCATAAGCGGAGGTCCTATTAGAGACCACTTCAGAGTTCATTAACAGGTGGTGTACACAGATCCCCCTGGGGCATCAAGACAGATATCCAGACCCACAGTCTGGATCTCCCTTTCCTTTTAGCCCAAACACAGCACACAACATCAGATCCCCTGCTAACTAATTAACATGGTCCATGTGGAGTGAACTAACTACTTATTTAAAGATACAAAAGCATACATTCTGTCTCTTAAACCACTCCCTTGTTACTCACGGGCCCCTGGTTATAAGCCCTGGCCTCGGAGTCAAACAGAACAGCACGTTGCTTTTTCTCCACCACAGCTGTTTCTTCATGTCCACAGGTTAGGAACTGTTAGTATCTTGGCAACAACGCGAAGTCAATCAGCACTTCAGCTGCTGTCCAGTCTGACTTATGCAGTTATTGCTAAGTGACAAACGCTGGGAGCTTGTAATAAATGTGAATGAAGAAGCTGAGAGACTTGCTGTTGTCTCATTGTTATCTTGTCACTGGCACCCTGGCAGTCTGCAAAAGTGATGGATGGGCTTAAAATGATTAGTTTGGGGAGTCTGACTGTGGAGCTTGTTAAGAGGACTGACTGATTATTTGCTGTAGGACATGTTCCTTCACACAGGCTGATCAGAGAAGCAGCATATTTCTGTAAGGGACCTCAAGCCATTTCACTTATTAAATTGGTTTCTTTGAGAATGTTCTCCACTAACATCTGTTTACTTTTTTTGTCTGATGACAGAGGGGAAAAGTATGAACAGCCAACAAGAATGCTAATTATTAAGCACAGTCAACAAGATTCCCACTGCTTTCATTTGTAGCAGTCATTCTCAAAGCTGCAAATTTAAATAAAATCTTTGCTGCTGATAGTCAAACGCATGACATCATCTTAAAACTTCATTTTTTTGTCGTTGAGGAGCTGAATTCAATGGCCTTCACTATAACAAAACGGTAAAGAAAGAAAGTACAAAAAGCTCCTTCAAAAGAGCCCTTTTCAGCAGAATCTACTCTGTCTGCTTCATCTGTTTCCACAGCACCATTACATTCATTTCCATTTTGATTACTCTTTCTTTGTTTTCTGCATGACTAATGGAGTTTTAATTAGGCCTTGAGATAATACATACGTACGCATTAAGGACAGAAAGCTGGAGAGAAGTACAAAGTCAAAGTGGAGAGGCAGTTTTGTCACATACAGTGTAAAGAAGAATGGTGGAGGGTGAGCTTAAAGAATAAAAAAAATCAACTTGTGCCAGACAGTGGATGAACTGAATGGCCACACAATCCCCAGTATATAGTAAATAAGTATTTTTTTTTTAACTGTGAATCATGGAAATCTGTTTTAGTAGAGTCTGAGAATAAAACCATGATCGTCAAAATGAGCATATTAGGACCTGTTTAAATGAGAAGTTTGACTTTAATTAAAAAAAATGCATAGTTTCTTTCCCCTTGAAGATTAGAGATGATCAATACTACTCACATTATCTTATAGTTGGGGTCAGCAGACTTAGTTTAGTACAAACACTAAGAAAATCTGCCTACTGCTGCTCACAGTTTTTTTTTCCTTGGAGTCCACACTCATGGCAAATAAATAATCCAACACAATTGCCAATAAAATCCCTATTTTTCATTTTTACATTTCAGTTTTTGTACAGATTAAACTACTGATATAATATAATATATATAATATATACTCATTTGTGACTTTAGAGATGCTGGTAGGCAGATTTTATAGCTTTAACACAAAGCCAAGCTGGGTATCACCCTTCACACTAATCTAAGCTAGCCAGCTGTAGCTACATACCATATAGACCACATTTCACATTTTATTTTCAAAACTGGTAAACTATTGTTTAAAGACAAGATTAAAACGGTGCGTTGACAGCATAAAATACCATGTCACAAATCATTAAGTTGTGCAGCAGCTGTCGTGAGAAAGTGGAGCAAATGGCTCACACTCACACATGCACACTTCAGCTGTGCCGAAAGGCTGGCTCTTAACGTTCATGTATGAAACCATACCCCTGCAAACACGGTAAAGTACATTAATAGCTAGCTGATAATACCTTTAGCTCCAAGCATGAACTAATTATTATACCAGAGCAGTTTAATTCATGATAAATGAGAGGAAACCAATATATACAATCCACAAGCTGTTACTGTTTGTATTTTATGTTGCTCTGCCAAGCCCTGTGCATATTAGTTGTCTATAACCTGATCTGTGAAGGATTAAAGTATATTTAACCAGCTAAAACTGCCCCATTAGAAAGAACAAACATGACTTAGAAACTGAAAAAGATATTTTATGTGTTTTTCAATAGTTTCTGTAAGAACAGGGGGAGCGCTTGAGTATGTTTAAGACTCTATTTAATTTCCCACACAACTATTATGTTCTCAACAGATATTTAAGAATCAAGCCATGATATTGACAATGACAAACTACAATAATCAGGCCTGTATTAGTTCCCATGAGTGAACTGCGGGGAAAGGCTGACTGAATGACTTTGCAGCTTTTCCACCAAACCCTCTGATGTCCTTAACAGCCACAGGTTCATTGCACCAGCTGGAGAAAATAAAACGAGTATAACGACAAAGTGTTCTGATCAGACATGTTAGTTTGTGCATGAATGCCTGCAAACAGGATTTTGCTATTGACAATTTCACTGCGGTTGTGCGAACTGTATCCTTTCCCCCCTCATGGTTTCGTTGGTTACAAAACTGCCACACACCTCAAAGTTGGAATGTGACTCACCTCTGAATACATGATTGGTTGATTGTTATTAAATAGAAGCGCAAACGTCAAGGAAGAAATATGTGCCAATTTGCTCACTGATAGATTTGCTCGGAGGGCATCGGCAACCAACCACAGAAAGAAAAACAGTGAGACAGATCCAGGACAAAGAGTGCTGATTGGCTTGAAGGGTGCTAAATATTGCATGGTCACTCTGCTGAGCTGCAATCGGTGAGTGCCAAGTAGAATCCCACTGAGCGAGCAGCTCACGCTGAAGCTCTCATAGCTGCTTTCAGGGCACCTTTATCCCTGAAAAGCTAACTTTTGCAAAACACTTTTTTATGGACATCTTATTCCCATACCTTTACGTTATGTAAAATAGATATTATCATGCTCACTTAAAATGTTGCCTCTCAGATTTGTTTAACCACACTGATGTCAAATAAGTTCAAAGCCTGCAAGGAGTCTGAACTTGCTTTGACATCCCAGTGGAGCTGAGGCAAGCATACTCCAAGCTGCCAAAAGCCCAGATGTCCATTTCTGTGACACTGGAACACTTTTTCTGCTCAGAGAGAGACAAATTGGAGGATGGAGAAAAGAGAATGATAGAGAGGGAGAGACTTCTCATAGGTGAGAAAAATATGATCTTTCTAGAATTTAAAGTTCTGTAGCCAAGGTGAACAGCTCATGGTCATGACTCAGAAGCAGCTTGTCAACATCCGCACCATCACTGCCGACAGACTAGTGACCTTCTCTGACTTCCCGGTATAAAATCTGCTTCATGCAGCTGCTCTACCCTGCACTTCACTCAAATACCATAAGATTTCTTTGTATGTGGGGGTGGTTTGTGTGAGTAATGACAGCTAATACTAGTGTTCAGATTCTCTTTCTTGGTCTATATAAGACAGAGGATGGTAGGGGAAAAAGTAATCTATAAGAGAAACTGGAGGCTCGTGATGATAGAAAATGAGTTTAGAGGGCAGCAGAGCAAATAAATTAGACCTCACTTCAAAGCAGCGGCAAATTACTGACAAAATACAATGATGGCATATTGTCCTGCTCATTGATTCACTTAATCAGGCAGTGTGCTCTAAACATACAAACACACATGCATGAACACACAGGGAAAAAACACCCTCTAACTCAGTTCACATGTGTTTTTTAATAATCTCTGAAAATTCCATCAATATGTTAATGTGAACAATTCTTTCCCAAACCAAGAGACCAAAAAGCAAGCCTCTAATCCGTCATTCCTCCCAGTAACATTTTCTGGAGCTGCTCCATCGTCGAAGTCTGACTTTCCAGGGACAAGGAAAATTTCTTGGGTTTTTATGCTTAAATGAGATTTGGTGGTTACTGACCAAAATTCTTGACATGTGACCCCAAAACTTGTTGGTGTATTTAAACACGAACTCTTCTCATGCAAATTATGCAGGACAGAGATGTAAAGACTTGATAGTTGTTTATCATTTCCAGTTCACCTGTGCCCTCAATGCCCAGCAAAGTTTCCTGGTAAACGCCTCGAGGTTGTTTGTGGCATTAACGTAAGCCAAGGGGAATTCTGCGACTTTTTAATTAAAGCTCATGAGAGGGGAAAAGATCCACAGCTGATGTAAAACCTTGTCAGTCTTTGATGTTATGACACCCGGCTTTCAGTTCACACTAGGCACACCTCTTAATCTCTTTCTTCTCTCAAGCTGTGTTGTGGTCAAAACAAATGAGCAAATATGAAATGCATCTTGGTTTGGCAGTGTTTGCTGAACCGCTTCAATGACATGCAATTATTCCTTCACATAATACCTTTTTCCCCCTGACCTCTACTTAGAAAAAAAGACCAGCTGTTAAAGGATGTGTGCATACATAAAGACAACATGACAAATTAAAGGAAAAAGCCTTGACCCATAATAAACTAGTCTCTCTGTTGTACTACGGAAGAAACCGCATTATGAAGGAAAGATCTGGCACTTAAAGAATTTAAGGAAATAGAAGGACTCCATAACCAAAGCTGGTTGTTGTCCTTCCCTGTCAACTAAAGAGCTAATCATCTGTTTAGTAACTGTGGGATCAGGAAACATATAAAGCCAAACATGTTGTTACACAGTTGCTGTTCACGGCAGCTTCTGACTTATGGTAGCAAGGATATTTCCTCATTAGAGATGTACGCTTATAAGTGTGCTTTTCATTTTTCCTTGCATATTATGTTCTGGTGAGATGAGCCAGAGTCACTAATTATGGTGACACTCTGGAGTGAACTGTAAATGATGTTGTAAATTTGCATATGTAGCAGAAGTAAGCAAACCATATTTTGCGGCAAACAACAACAAACTTTTGAGGGATGTTTTTCTTTAATCTAATTTCTATATTTATCATATACACTGGTCAATGCCCATGCCCTGCTCTATTATAGAAATATAATTGTAGTAGTTATTAGGTGGTTGCCAAGCAATGTGATGGCTTAATAATATAAATCATAATATTCAAGTTTTGTTTTTAAAGTAGAAGTTAATTGTGGTGATATGAAAAATGTCTATAGGTACAAATGCTAAAATATGAGGAATTTTAGTCTATTTGTAGGTGGTTGCCAGGCAACACAACAATGTCGTAATATCTGATATAGATAAGAAAACTCTGGAGCCTAAGATGTACCTGTGTGCTCGCTTTTGTTGCTCAACTTTTGATCATGTAGAAGGAGTTGGCAGACAAAGGAACAAGCACACAGACAGAAGGAAAGAGATTTACTGTAATGACTCAAGGGAATGATTCTGTCAATGTACGGTATTTAGATTAAGATTTTATATACCATTGAAATTAAAGTTACAGATCTCTCCCCATTTATTTAGGTGGGGCCTTGTTTAACCAGAAATAACGATGCAGAAGGTTAGCCCAGAAGCTTTTAGAAGGACTGGGGGAGCATTTTGCTGCCATAGTTTTGGTCCAGTTCCTCTCTTAGAGGACAGATGCAATGCCAACAAGTACAAAGTTGCTCTAAGCAATCCTGTTAGAAAACATAAAACATGCAATAAAACATTTCCATAAGGTAGTGGTGACAGTACACTCAATTACCAGTATCAAAACATCAAATATGGGAATATCTTTTGGAAGACTGACAATTATTCCTGAGGCACAGATCCAGTTCCAACTTAGAGAATCAGTGCCAAGGAGCACTGAAGTTGTTCCGATTTCACATCAGGATCTAACTTACTGAGACACTTTTAGTTTTTACTAGAGATTAAATCATTACATTGTATCACATTTTATTATTTATACAAATAATTAGTTTGCAGTTTTACAAACCTGAGTTTCCATGCTTCAGCTTTAGTTTGATGTATAAGACAACACTTACTGGCCTTTACTCTGAGATACAGGTATTTTGCACATAGCAGTTTTGTAATGATTCTGTTCATTTGCCCATGTCACAGTTCAGTCACGATCTGATCTGAAGTCAAGCAAACTGAACAAACAGCGAGCGCTATCTCTCTTTCCCAGCCTATCTCCCTCTCTTTCTGCCTACACAAACACTCTCATTCCACCACGGACTGGTGCTTGTCAGGGAGAAACATGTGTATGCTAATTTACTGGAGCACACACTAACCATTCACAGTCCAATGAGAGAGGGCAGATAAACCAACTCATGCTCTGAGTATGCCACTTTCTGATTAGAAGAGATGAAAATGAGGACTTGAGACGATGTGCGGTAAGAATGTTGCAGGCATGCAGCCAGTTTCTCAGCACTCATAAAACTAACAATCTCAGTAGACAGCCAGATCAAGTTGGTAAGACCACAAGGGGACTGTAAGGATTGTTTAAATCTACAGGTCAACTTGAAAAACCCACCTCTTTTTCTGATGTTTAAGTTACAGTGTAGTTTACAGCTGCCAGCACGGATCAAATGTCAGGAAACCTGCGGCACGGCTGTGATTTTGGTCTATATCACACACAGGCACGTCTCAAGTTTGTCATACAGTCTTGCACATCTGTGATGCCATTTTTAGTATAACAAACCAAAATCACTGTTTCAAACTTCAACTAACTCAGTGGACAAGAATGTGGATGCTGTTGGTAGGCCAGCTCAGATTAAACCCATTTGTGCTCTTGTTAAAAGAAAGCCTTTCTAAAGACAACAAAGACAGTAAGAAAAAAAGAAAGAAAAGAAAGCAAATGTAGTGTCTCACCTGAGGCAGTTTTTAAGCAAAATTCTTAAGGATGAAGACTGGATCAAGTTTTACAATGTGAGACCTCAACATCTGCTTTCTCTGACAGCTTAAGCCATTCATTGTATGTTCACAAAAGCAGTTTTAAAGCAGTATAGTGTATTTATGCTTTTTTAATGTCCAGCAGGTTTAAGGAAGCTATCAACCCAGTCACTTTACCAACGTAAGAAATACACTAAAATTGAGCAACATATGGCTTTTGACAATATGACCTCAAACATACCCTTGAAACAATATTCTTCTATGCAATTCATCTAACTGTCATCTCATTAAATCAAAGCTTGTTTCCACCTGAAATTCTGCCTCTGCCACGGGGTGTTTAGATGACGACATAATTATAGGCCATAAAACAAATCACAATATTTCATTCACCAGTTTCCATAAGTCATTTCAGTCCAAAATCTTTTCTTAAAGATTTACAACCTTAAATGTATCTACTAACCTCCCACTTTATATCTCCTTTAATATGATTCTCAGCTGTCTAAGAAAAACTGTATTTGTGTGTAGAATAGGAGCCACATACAAAAAGGGACGATCTGTGATATCCAACCTTATACCTGATATGGAAAATAGTAGCTGACTGGCCTCATATAGGACCATATGAAGACTTTTTTCCTATCACATTCCAATATATACCAAGAGCAAATTCATTATTTAACCTCTTATTCAGTCACTGTATTAGGCAGATAATAATAATTTGCATGGGCATATACAATGTTTTCCTTAGACCCTTACTTTAAAAGCTAAAACTTTAAAAGTTATACATATAATAAATAACTTAATATTATTATTAGCTTTGGCAGTGTTAAAAAAGCCCACAAGCAGCTTCCCAGGCATGGCCTCTGATGATTTTTGCTAGCTGTAAAGCAGAGGTGTCACATGACACATGGGAGAGCCGAAGCACCGGAGGGCCGGAGGCTGTGAGAAGCACATCGTAAATCCAAGAAAGGCAGGAAATGCAACAAAAGGACAAAGTGCAACCCTCCAGTCCTCCTGTAAAGGCATAACAGCTCTCCCTTCTGTCACCCCTTCACCAAATGAAATCAGCAAAATTTATTAGTGACAGGTGAATTTCTGGATTGCAGCTAGATTATGGAGTGATGTGTTACAGGCAGGGTATTGCATTACCATCTGCTTGTGTTGAGTACTTTAAAAAAAAGGGTGAATTTCTATCCAAGGAAACTTGGCACACTGTCCATGAAAGATGAGAACGTAAGGTGGCTGCACACAATGGAATGGGTGATGTTTTTAGTTAATGCTTTATTGCAGTACATCTGAAGAAATATAAAACGTGCAAGAGACCAACAACATTTTTGTTACATTCAAAGGGGTTACAGAGGGTGAAACAAATCACATGGTGTCAGACATCTGGTGGTAATATGTCCAATAGCGCCTTTATGTGGCTAGGGACTATTTCTGTGCTCATTCCCTTTTATCCCACCGTTTTCTGAATGATGTGTAAGGCTGCTTCCAGCATCTAGTACAAAATGAAGTGAGCATCTAAATATAATACCTATAACATTAATCAAACTCAGTTATTAATTGTATTCCAGCTGCTTTTTCTACTTACAGTCTTCTCAAAATTAAGTTACAACAAGACAGTTCAATATAAGAACACCAACCTTGTATTGTTCCAGATTTCCAATTAGCAAATTAATTAGACAGGTTCATTTTAGGTCTTATGACGTGAGACTCCACAGCCAGTCTTCATTAGTGCTGATTAGTGTCGCTGCCACAATAGGCCTCTCACTGAATCATAAGTAGTGGGTGATTCCCTACTGTTCCATTACTCACGCTGCACTTAAAAAAGATGTTACAGCAAGACATCAATATTTCATTCATGCAGTAATGTGACATCATTTGAAAATGTTAAAAGCACAAAACCAGAATACCTCTTTGAATTAAAATCGTTTTAATTTTTTATGCAGTTTTATTAGAGATGCTCCGTGTGGTGGCAGTAAAGAGCAATTTAACGTCAGGAGTCTACCCACTAATCAGCCTTGGATTCTGCATTCACTTTGTAAGCCACGATCATCGTAGCTCAAGAGTTGGCAGTTCATCTTGTAATCGGAAGGTTGCCGGTTTGAGCCCTGGCTTGGACAGTCTCAGTCGTTGTGTCCTTGGGCAAGACACTTCACCTGCTGCCTACTGGTGATGGCCAGAGGGGCCAATGGTGCGATATGGCAGCCTCGCTTCTGTCTGTCTGCCCCAGGGCAGCTGTGGCTACAACTGTAGCTTGTCTCCACCAGTGTGTGAATGTGAGAGTGAATGAATAGTGGAATTGTAAAGCGCTTTGAGGGTCTCGAAAACCGCTATATAAAGGTCCAGATCATCAAGTGGCATTATTATTAATGCCACTTGATGATCTGGACCTGGACCAAGAGAAAATCTCTTGTATGCCTGGGTTGTGGAAACAGATGGCTTGAATATCTCCACACAAATGCAAATCATGAGCTCACAAGTTAACCAGTGTCTGAGGAATGGATTTCCATTATGACAGTGCTGATACTGTAAGATGGAGCAGGGGATTGTTGTGAGTAAATGGGGTGTGTGAATGCTGTGGAATGCTGATACATAGACCCTCTCCCACGATGGACGCCCAACCACTGGCACAGCTGGATTGTGCTTAAACCGATGTGTGTTTGCCACTATTGAGGACATGCAGACAGCAGAGGTGGATTAGTTATTGAGCTTTCCAAAAGAAAAAAACAACAACAAAACTGTGGGGGAAAATATGTTTTTGTTTATACAGGGCTGCTCCAATGGTTCTTTAAAAAGATAGGAAAAGCATAAAAAAATAAATATAATCGTTCAAATGGAGTGAAAACAATTAGTTGCAACTCAAATATTTTTTGTTCCATTTGATAAGAACTTAAATTTATGTTAAATTTGTGTAAACCATGAATCAGCAGAAACAGTAACAAAACACTGCAACAGCCACAAACCTCCACTAGCCACGTTGCCTCTGGTTCACAGTGTGACCAAAATGTGTTACAGACAGGCATAACACCACAGCGACTTAAGATTGTGCGCTCTCTGGAGGTGTGAGACCTCTATAATTACCACTTCATCAGTGAAGTGAGGGGAACGAGAGCCTCAGCAGATTTTCATCTGGGCTGGTAAACAGCTTGCTCTGTCTTTGCTGTGGTTGGACGGTGTGGGTTTGCTGCTGTCTGGCAGACAGACTGCCTGTCCTATATATGCACAGTTATGTCTGAATGCCCTACAGCATGTAGTTCAGAAAATCAAAGCAAACCTGTCTCATCAGCAGAAAAGTTAATGGAGTCGACAAATGTACCTTAAATTGAACTCGCTCTATCAAACGTGAATATTTAATGTTCATGCAAGAATGTGCAGTCATCAGTATTTCTCTTCAACAATAGCATAGACTTGCAAAACCTCAACATTAATTTCTGTTAAACCAAGAAGGCAAAGACATGAAAAGTGTGATTTTTTTAACTTTTACCGCAACCTCAATATACTGTGCAACACAGACTTAGTAGTACTATAGTGAGAGCATAAACACAACCATGTTTCCCTTCTAATAAACACTGGATTGACAATTTCCGCAGACTGGGCTACTATGATGTCACCCATGACTTGTAAGTTTTTTGCAGCCAGAAGTTGCCATAATTGGTTGAGCAGCTGGAATGCTAACTAAGATTAGCAAGCTATCTCCATGAATGTGCAATGCACAACATGCATATCTGTTCATTTGCACAGACCAATAAACTAACAAGACAGAGTGCACCACCATGTTATTTCTCAGATAATTTAATTAAAAATGGCAAAAGGCACAAACATGAGAGGTCCAGTATAGTGTTTGCTGGCAGCCAGCTGCTATAGCTACCAGTATATCAAAGCAGAAACATAGTTTTTAAAGCTATACAGCTGGGCATATAATAATGTGACTTGCTTTAAGAGCTAGTCAGAAGTGATGTCAGTGACTTTGCTGAGCGCAAGTCCTGAAAGCTGAAGTTCTGATAGGTGAATATTTTGTGTCTTTTTAAAGGACGAAACACTGGCACCAGTTACGTGTTCAGAAAATTAGAATTAGAAATAGAATTAGAAGCGCTTTTTGTCATTATAGAATGTGTAATAAATTTGCAGATTGGCTATGCCTCAGGTGCAATGAAAAAGACAAACATACAGTCATATACAAAGAAAATGTAGAGATAAAAGTAGTAGAAATGTTAGTAGGGCTAAATAAATAAGGTAAATACAAGGTATGGTGAGGTTATTCAAGATTTGATGTATATGTACTCAGACTATAATATGTGTTACATATCTGGAAGATATATGGGTGTCCAGACTAAAACAGAATAAGAAAGTGAAGTAAGAGCATGTGCTTTCCCCCCCATTTTATATATCTCACATCCAGATGTACAAAAGAAAAGCATCTGCGTGTGCAAACATTTCCCTATAAAATGGCTAAAGTGAAAGTGGCGTGAAAAAAGGAGGAATAAAACATCAAGGAGTGGTACCATTTGAATTTTAGCCTTTAAAGACATGCCTCAGTACTTAATGACCCTTGACCCTGAATGTTCTCAGAATCCTGTGATTTCCCTCTGGCTCATGCTTCTCTGAGCCCCATATTTATGGGCCATGTCTGATCACAGTATCCACCTGTTTTTTTGACATCTCTCTGCTGAAAAGTTTAAATTCTTCTCACATGAAGCTGTTTTTGTGAACGCATTAGAAATTCAAGGATTGGATTACTACAATAAGAAAACATTTATTTAATTATTTATTTATTTATTGTGCAGGCTTGTTTGGAAAGCAAAAGAATAGCCACTGAACAGGCATAGAAAACACACGCATGATTATCATGTGTGCCATGTCTTGCTATAGATCCTGTTTTTACAAATACTGAGTGAATCAGGTTCATTGCATTTTAGGAACTGTAACAAGATAAATGATCCAATATCAGTGACACTGAGATTCCATTTGCACCCTCTTCCCTTTTGCCATCCCACTGTGCCATAAACTGACCTTCCATCGCTTTGTTTCTGACCTTGTGTATGGCGTGCGGTAATTGAGATTCCCAGCTCACGGTTATCTAATTAAAAAATGTCTGTACCTCTTAGAGCCTTGGGCAGGGAGAGAAATGGGAAAGGTGTGATGAAGAGCACAGCTTAGAGGAAGCAATGCATAGAATGACCAAAAAACCTGGGGAAAAAAAAAAGAGAGAACACAT
This sequence comes from Aulonocara stuartgranti, assembly GCF_965226115.1. Lineage (NCBI taxonomy): Eukaryota > Metazoa > Chordata > Actinopteri > Cichliformes > Cichlidae > Aulonocara > Aulonocara stuartgranti. The sequence goes on from NC_138950.1 coordinate 10,880,957, forward strand.
CTGGGCTCCGGTACTCATTAGCACATCTAATAGTGAATTAATTAGAGTGTGAGTGTGAATAATGAAGAGTTGTTTCTTATTTGGTTCCAAATATGGAAAAAGTAAGTGATGAGGGTTGAGGAAGGTTTCTAATATTACAGCAAAGAAAAGATTTGGATCTGGTGCTCATACCATGAGATTCACTTTATTCCTTACACACAGTGAGACATCTACAATAATTGTTCCACATATTTACAAGCTTCTACTGCTTTGGGCTTTGTTTCTGATGACTGTGTGTCTGTGGTTAAGACTGTCTGGACTCCATCTGGCCTCTGACCCAAACCACATGATACAGTCCACTGCTCTTTATCACTCATTATTTCCCTCAAACTCAAACCAGCCCAGCATGTCGCTGTTGCCATCTATTGGATGTATCAGTTTATATCTTTGCATATGCAGCTCCAACAAAAAATCATTCATGCTAGCCACAAACTCCCACAGAAAATCATTTATGCTAGCCACAACTAAATTTGATATTTACAATGTAGCGTAAAGCTGCACACAACGAGGTTTCATAAGTTCAGGCAAATGAAACCAGAGAATTATACCAGAGACTTATATAGGCCACATACTTTAAACTACATACAGCTAGATAATTTATCATGACAATATTGCAGGCAGTAGTATTTTTTGTCACACAAATCGACCATGTAATGGAAAAATATGGCGATAAATCAGTCAGTTTATTTACTTTTTTTGCAGAATAAACTGGAATGGTTATAAACCGTTTGCATGGAAAACATTTAGTATATCTGAAATAAATAAGGCACTTTGATCAAATTTTGAGAGGCAGCCAGCTAGATTTCTGTGGATTCTGTTAGCATCCAGAGCAGAGTAAATCAGCCATAAATCCTATAATCTGCCTCATAAATCACAAGGATGAGGCTGTGACAGAAGCAGAACCGAAACCTCAGCAAACAGCATAAAGCTGGTGGTCCATTTGTGGACTTGTTCATGTAAGGGTTCACCAAAGCTCATGTTTATCCATGAATACTGTAAATATACTGTATCAGTTATAAATAATTATGTCATATCTGCTTGGAACAATAGAGTTAACACACTCCTGAGTTGTCTTCTTGACAAGCAGAATGTTGTAAAAACTAAAAGTTACACATAGAGATGGTGCATCTGAGGTGTGTGGAGACAACTTGATGCTAAAAACAGAAAATGTAATATTTTATTTATTAACTGCATGCACTCATACCTGCACACCAGTTTTATGGATTCTGCTTCGAGTTCATGCACTGGCCAACGTGTAAGATCATGAGAGGGTGTGACATGAAAATACAAAAAACCCACTGTGTGCTGACATTAGCTGTAAAAGTACACGTTACTCTTCCAGCGAGAGGAGCTCTGCCTGCACACTCTTAGCAGAGATTTAGTCTCGGATAGCAAATATTAGCTAGTGACATTATTACTTATATCGTCAGAATTCACTTATGCATATCTCTTTATGCTTTGTGTGCTGCTAAATGAAACTTGCATGCAGCAGTCTGCATGCCACATTCAGTATCCAGGAGATGAGTCGGATAAACCCATGAACATTTTATGAGTAACATTTCCCCATTTTCGTGGTTTTTAGAGATTAAACAATTTTTTTCTGTAGAGTGGATAAGGTGACAAGATAAGGCGACTCTAAGGTGACAGCCTGCCACAACAGAAAGGTTAAATGATTATATCACCACATGGGCTTGGATGGAATACAGATGAATATTATTGTGGAGACATAAACCCCAGCATTAGCTCATTTGTTGACCATTTTCACTGGCAGCAAGCTATAAACACTAAAAAACTGATGTGTTATCACTGGCAAACAGCTGTGTATTTACATATCTAGCAGACATAGAGGAACATCTGTGTTCATTTTGATTTGTAATACAAAAACCTTTTAGACATCTGTTAATGCAAAATATGAGGAAAATGCATTAAAAGAAAAACACATAAAATTTGATCACGTCCTATTGCATTGATAAAACTACATTAACACTTTAAGTAGTCCTTAGAATGCAAATAAAACAAGAAAAATATAAAAATGTAGCATATTGTCCATCATTATAACCCTTTATTGCTATGTTTTGAGTCATGTTTTATTGTAATAACCACACATCCTGTTAAATAGATAATTAAGTGGTTAACCAGCTTGGTTCACACAGGGGGCTATAGCCTAACTCACCCAGCATTGGAGTGACACAGACGTGACACAGACGTCTATGTCACAGACATCTTGGAGTTTGTGAGGCTTCACTCAGAACTAACAGAACCATACACTGCATATAAAACATGAATATGACTTATTAGTTTGTGAAGTTTTTGCTGGAAAGTTTGCCTGGCTTCTTTTTAAGGTCTCATTATACCTGCTGTGTGGGATCTGATGAAGAGCACTGTATGACAAAGATGATGTCAAACTGACATCACAATCTGCTGTCACGAGCTGCCCTTCCTGCTTGTGCTGTACCTCTTGATTTTTGTGAGCTGGCTTGTTGTGCCCCCGCTGCTCAAGCTGGGTTGAAGCACAGGTGTATGACTGTGTCCATTTTTACTGTTGTTTTAATGGCGTATCAGAAGCTTAGAGATTCACAGATTATAAGGAGAGATATATTTCAACCATTTCCAAAGATGAAATTTTGCAGGGACAAAAAGTAATTTTGAGATTACAATAATAAAGACTATCACTGCCAGGGTACATTTACTATACACCCTCCACAATTCTCACTGTGTTGCCCAAACACAAAAAACACATCAGCACTACTGCTGTTGGTCAGACAGATACACATATTAAGGAGTTAATTTCCCACATTTGTAGACTGAGCATATACAAAGTTGTTCAGTTTATATGTTTTAAATGGTTCAACAGTCTTTTCCCCACTCTTTATCATTCTCTCCAAACACACAGGGACATCTTTCAGTGACAAACAAATACACAAAAAAAACCCCAAGGAGTTGTGATCAACCAACATCTGTGCAACCACACAGTTTCATTAACTCTAATTTAAAACTCAAAACCAACAGACATAAATACCTCACTCGACCCTCTCCTTTTTTCTCTCATTTTGAGCTGAAGATGGATTGCAATAGCTGAGTCTCACATGTACATTCAACTTTTCAAAAACAGCTTGCCTGCAAGCTTGAACCTGTGTACACTTCCACCTGGGCATGTCCTTTTTGTCCATTATGTTCACAAATGTCAACATGAAACTGTAGCGAGATATATTAAATTTAACATGAACTGCCCCCTGCAGGCCATTAGAAAAAATGCGGGTTCAAAACACTGCCGGGGTGATTTCTTTGTTCAGACCCAAAAGCTATGTCCATCTTTTGTGTACAGTCTGTGGTTGGAGATGATGATTGACAGCAGGTGACAAAAGAGTAACAAGTCTGAGTGGATGCTGCAAGTTTGTTTGATAAACACTGAAGCATGGAAACATTTCTTATCTCTTATTATATCTAAAATAGAATTATGAACATGGGCATGAGCAACCAGCTTAAATAACAACCTAGAAACTCTGAACTAAAATTACTTGAAATTTGAAAGTGAAAATGTATTCTAGTCATAAACCAGTCAGACAATACACACCTGTATTTCCCTGCGGATGTTAACTGAGTGAAACTGCATAACTGCATATTAATGTGTATGAGCGTGCTTCTGTCTCTAGATACACAGAAGTTGTTTCGAGCTTAAAAAAAGCACAGCTTTAGAGCACAAACTTGCTGTGGCTGCTGTAAAAAGGCAAATTATCAGTAAATTTGATTGACAGGGAGACTGCATAACAGAAACAAGGCTTAAGCAATAATTTGTACAATTTGCAGAAACAGTCTTTTCTATATTTTCTGGGTAAAAATGTTTCACTTATTCAAGATGATATATTTTATAGAGAGCACACTGTGTGCAGAAGTGCTTCCCAGAGTGGTGTAGGTTTTTGAGAGTCTCGTACCTTTTTGTATTTACATTTCACTTCCAACGTTTAGTCTCAGTGTAGGTTTCCAAACCAAAAGCCAAACATTTCTTTCAGTTTGCCATTCACTAAAAAAGAAAGAGGGTTCTTGTAAAAAATACTCTAGTGATCTGGTGACTGAGACTACTAATGCACTTTACAGGATTTCCAATTCCTTTGTCAAGTAACTAAATATAACACCAAACGCAACACTTCCAGTGTCATTGCCATCTAAAACTGTTAACAATATCAATTTTCATGCCAACTTGAGACCAGCTCTGTCTCCTTGGGAAGGCAGTGACCTCCTCTAGGCTGACTTAGTGTCTTTTCCATCCCATTCCAGTCATTTAATCTTGGAACAGTATCAAGATAGCGATCTCCCTTTAACCTCCACAGAGGGGACAGACACAGACACAAAGGGACATACCCTGCACTTCATCACTCAGAGTCAAGCAGTGGTGGCATGCCAAACAATCCTATTAGCCAGCAGCCAAAAGCCAGGGACAGCAGCAATGTCCTGAAACAACCGCAGCTCTCATTTGAACATTCTCTCTCCTCCCAACATCCATGCACTCATGTGTCAGCATATATAATGAAGTCGGAGCTACTCTCAGCTTTTACTCTGAGGAAATAGGCAGCTCTATCACTCTGAGTAGCTTTTTACAACTCCACACTGATCAATTAATGACTACGAATGAGACCCGGAGAGATATTCATACAGGAATATTAGAGTAATGCTGAGCGAAAGAAGGACACATGGAACAGGATAATAAACTATGGATTGCAACTCATAGTAAATTCAAAAGCAGAAAGGCACTTTGCAGTCACGTACATATTGATACCTCTTAAAGCTGGCAACACATGCCAAGCTTGCTGGACTCATATAAGTGAGTTATTTCACTCTCATATCCAGGTGCCTGTCACAGAGAAATGAGCTGAGACTCAAACAGCAACCAGAGCAATCAAAGTGGCACACAGTGCTTAGTGCTTCCCAGCTCGTATGTCACAAGTCCCAACAGTGAAAAGAGCAGTAAAAAAACAGCCAGAAAAGAAATGCTGTTGGACACTCTTGCAAAAGAGGAAAAGGAAAGACAAGAAAGAACAAGTAGAGAAAATCTGATGCAGTAAAGGAAGGAGGAGTTACTCACGGCTCCTGTCACCTTTCCACCTCCAGCTTCCTTTGTACTTCCCTGAGCCATCTGCTGGTGCACAGACTCCACTCAACACCTCCACCAGCACCACCAACAAGAGAAGAGGCAGCTGCCCGGTGGCCATGCGCGTCTCTGAAGCTTGCATCAGGGCTACAGCAAAGAGTCAAGGGCCATGGGGAGTGCTGTCCCACTCTCAGACATATTTCACACAGCTGTTTGGTTTGAGAACACCTCCTCCCCGGCTTCCCCTGGAGCGTTATTCTCAGGTCACAACAGTGAAGCCCCAGAAAGGGTCACACAATCACAGCAGAAACCACTCCTCCTCCTTTCCTTGGAAAGATCCTTTTGAAAGAAATAGCCTCGCAGACTGACTGTAATCCCAGCATTGATAGGAAGTGAAAGTAAGCCTAGAATTTTGGAACTTTGTAAGTTTTCTCTGTCTTTGCACTATTTTTCTGTGCCTCACAGAGTTAAGAAGCTATCTGTTGCAGTCCTGGTCAAAGCAGAAGAATGAGCTAGAAACTGTTGAAACAGCAATAAATCCCCTTCATAAACATACATAGCACAAGAAAAAGCAAATGTTTCACCCTCTTGCAAAGCTGAAGTTGTCACACTGATGGTGACACATCCGACAGCAGCTCACGCTTGTCACCCACACCAGGTAGTAGCTGAGTGAGTCCAGGACTGTGTGCAAATGCATGTGTGTCCTCCCCCTCTCTCTTCATCCACCAACCACAGGTCTCAGATCACAAGAGGTAGTGTTGATATAAAAAAAAAAAAGAATAAATCACAGAGATAGTCACTTCAGAGCAGCCTTGACTTTGTAAACAGAGCGTCTGAGAGAGGGAGAGAGAGCACATCCACAGAGCAAGTGAGGAGGGAGGGCAATGGAAGGAGAGAGAGACGCTGAGTGAGGGGGGGTGGGGGTGTTAATAGCAATTTCACAAGTGCAATGGCGCTCTTGTATCCATATCCATGATGCTCATTCATGAGCGGATTTTCAACGTGGCCAGACTGATTGAGCTAACTGGTTATAACATGTGGCATACATGTTACTAGAACAAGATCACAGAAGACTAATGCCTTGCAACAAACAAGACAAACTCTAGGACCTGTATGCAAATAATCAACCGACACGGCTGTTTAAATAAGTAAACAAACCTGCATGACAGCCTGTGTTAGTGCGTGTGACAGTAAGTCTATAATTCAAATTATTACAAAAGTCTGGAAAGGAAGTCAGAACAATATCACTCCTGTGAAACAGATTAAAAAGTTATTATGACACAATAAACGTAAGCTTGTTTCACTGTCAAAGAATCATTTCCCATCATTGAATCAAACTGATGAGTTGTTCAAGTTTAAACAAGTTTAGGCTGGTTTGGATATATATTAATAGACCTAATAATTTAAGATGAATTTTGTATGAAAAAAGCAATTACAGTTATAGAAGCTTGTTTTGCAAGATGTTTGTACCTCTAAAGTCTTCATTCAGGAAAAAAGAACAACATTATTCCACTAAATTACCATGCTTCTTTATTTGAAGTGTAGTAAATACCCCATATTTTGTATATCTTATTAAAAATATATGCAATACACCACACACATACACACATTTGCAAACACATACACGCATTGCAAAAGACTATTTTTATAAAACACAAGCTCAGCAAGTCTGAGTTTCAAGTTACATTGCCCGTTTCCTCCCGCTGCCCCAGCTGTCAGGAGGCAGGTGAACACAGGTTAACGTGGGAATCTGGAAGTGTCAGCAGCACCTCCCCCTCTGCCCACTCCCCACATCTCTTTCACATGCCCTTCATTACTGCTGTGTAATTGCCAAGTGTAAAATACTACACAAAAGCAGCCAAGTCCAAAGTATTTCAAGTATGGGAGGTGAATCTAAAGATAATAACAAATGTGTATACTGACTTTACTATAAAATTTATTCTACATATTGAGTTCCTAATTTAAGTCTAGTCACTTGATGTTCTAACCTAATTGAATAGTATGGACAATGCCTTACAAAACCATGCCTATTTGTCAGTCATGTAATCCTGATGTAGTGGTCCTTAAGGATCACGCTGCTGGAGATGTAATTAATCACGTTCCATTGGGCACTGATGGAAGTCTGATTAAAACAGCTCTCTAATGATTAGGCCTCTGGAATAATTATCACTGCAGTGACGACAGGCCACTTCAACCCCTCGGGGTGCCAATCTAGCTCTCCCACTACCTGCGAAATGTCACTGCTAATGCCAACAGCACAGACGCTTAGACAATGCAATGCTAATTCTACTCATGAAGAATAAATGGTGTGACAAGTTACAACAGAGGCAGCATTTGCAAACTGTCCGCCTGGTTGCCTAACATGTATAAGGTGTATCTTTGTTTATATGCAGTGTGAAAAAAACTGTTTCGCCTTATGTTTACTCAGAGTATGCCTAATGAAAACATATAAATAACCCTCTCTGACAGGTTTTAAAGAACGGATTTATTAATAAAAGATTCTAATGCAAACTCTTAGCATGGCTATTATGGACTCCAGTCATTTTTCTTTTCATGTGTGCTATGAAAATGTGACAAACAAAGGGGCTAAAAATTAGTGTTCGCACAAAGAGGGAGAGAGATGAGGAGATTTATTGTACTGTCTTAAGCAACTCCTTGTTTCTTTAGATCTTGCTTTGAAGGACCCACACTTTATTGTAATTTTTTTTAAGTGTGTCTTCCTGTCTTCCAAACAGTTCTCCCGGTGTTTCAAAGCTTTTCTTTGGATATTGGCTGGTTTTTCATTCATTTTCAGTCCAGTTCTTGTACCTGATTATGTTTAAAGGATTTGTTTGTTTGTTTCTTTGTTAATTTTGTTAACTTAACACTGACCCGTGAATTGGAAATGAATTACTATTGTGTGTACATATAAAAAAAAAAAACTTAGCAATGCAGTGTGGACAGCACGGTGGCATGGTGGTTAGCACTGTTGCCTCACTGCAAGAAGGTCCTGAGTTCAGTCTATCATCAGGCCGTGGCCTTTCTGTGTGGAGTTTGCATGTTCTCCCCATGTTTGAGTGGGTTCTCTCTGGATACTCCGGCTTCCTCCCACAGTCAAAAGACATGCAGTTCGTTGGGTTAGGTGAATTGGTAACTGTAAACTGTCCATAGGTGTGAATGTAAGTGCGAATGGTTGTATGTCTCTCTTGTTAGGCCTGCGGCAGACTGGCCAGGGTATACCCTGCTTTTCGCCCTGTGACAGACTGGGATACGCTCCTGCGACCCTGAAAGGATAAGCGTAAGAGAATGGATGGATGGGGTCTTGAGGCATTGTGTTACTGCTTTTTGCACATCATTAGTTCCATCATTTTTTCTTTAGCTGAATCTACAAAAAAGAGAAGACAGTTTGACCAAGGCGATTCACTATTAGCCAAGAATTTGTCGGAATTTAGCAATTAATGTGCCATGTCCTTAAAAAATCTGAAGAAACTGTACAAGTGGAGAACAAAAGAAGTAGTATCAGGCCTGAAAGACAATCTACAGCAGATCAACAGTATCTGATGAGTCCTGATGTGTCCTTACACAATCAAAATATCTTTTCTATCTCTTAAAGAATGCTGTTTTAAAGAAAGAGCTTAAAGATGTAAGACTCAGCACAGTAATAAACAGTTAGGTCAACATATATTTGAACACTGACACAAGTTTTTTTTTTTTTTTGGTTTTTTTATCTGTTTACTGAAAGATATTGTAATTATAGTGTTGTGGACATGGACATAGTGTGTAGTGTCTTAGTTTTCATTAGTGGGTAACCACATTCAAATTGGGTGTAGGGCTTAGAAGTTTCAGCTCCTTAACATGTGCCACCCTCTTTTTAAAGGCAACAAAAGTAATTTTGGACAATTGACTAAAAGGCTATTTCATGGCTGTGAAGAAACAACATGGGGTCAAAGGAGCTCTCCATGCAGGTGAAACAAGCTATCCTTAAACTGTGAAAACAGAAAAAAAAAACATCTGAGAAATTGCTACAGTATTAGGAGTGGCAAAATCTACAGTGTGGTACTTCCTGAGAAAGAAAGAAAGCCCTGGTGAACTCAGCTACGCAAAACGATACAGAAGTCCATGGAAAACAACGGTGGTGGATGCTCAAAAAAAAAAAAGATATGCATATCACATCACCAGCATAGCTGTACCAGGAAATCTAACCTGGTTTGTGAAAATTTAGCTGTAATACCATTGAAGTTGACTGTTGTAGTATATTGTTTGTTAACTTGTTTGTAGATTTTTATTTGATTTTCTTTATAATTAGAATGAACTGTAAGATAAAGCAAAATCATCTACGCATTATTATGTAGCTTTTGGTTTAAAATAAAAAATGTGCAGCTTTCAAAATAACTTTAAAAAAAGACAAATAAACACTTCAGTTCTCGCAAAGAAACTGACAGATTATTGTGCAAGGTTACACCATCTGCTATTTTGTTTTATTTAAACTTTTGTCTCACCTCCACATGCTATTATATCTCTCAGGTTTCACATGCTCTGTGTGTACTTCTTCCTTTTTTAAATGCTGGTTTATGTGTAGGAAAAGGTATACCCATTGTTTTTGCCTGTGTATGTTGTTTATACATAAAATTCTACATCTCTTAATGCTGTATGGTACAAAACAACCTTTCTTGTGCCTCCACAATACAATAAGACTGTTATGTATTGGATCTTTCAAAATTTACCTCCATTTTCTTACTGCCTGAGGTCAGAGGTCATACATATTTGCATGTGTGGGTTCTAACAGAGAAAAACCTTTGCCTATAGGGAGTTACAAAAGCTGCCATATACAAAGTCACATCCATAAAGTGTCTATAAAAGTCCAGGGCCAACAGTGCTATGTAACACTGATAAAAAAAACCCCCAAAACATTTATCTCTCTTTTCTACCTCCACTGCAAGTCTGCACATAAGGTTTGGATGGACAATTAAACTGAGAGCTATTACATCAACAACCTAAGACCTCGGTCCTAGGCAACAACATCAGACTCCACCCCACCATAAGCTGAGATGAAGAGGAGATGAGAGGAGCCACAGAGTGATTTAGCTTCAAGGTTAAACCACTGCAATGTACTCTTTACTGGGACCTTTTCCAGAAATCTCCAGAGACTTCATTCAGTGCAGCAGACTACACTCAAATCACACCTCAGATTAAATAGCTACCCCCAGGACTAGGGAGGGTGAAAAAAGTATTAAATGTTTCATATTGAAATTCTATTTCCAAAAAAAAACAACGTCCAACATCCAGAAAAGTTGGTGAAAAATAGATACAAAAGGGTGGAACTTCTCCCAAGTGAGGAGTTTGGGACATTGCAAATGCATTATGAATGCTAACAAAATATAAATGTTTTGGACAAACATATGCTAAAAAGCTCTTTAGTCCCTAGGGAAGGGTTTGTTTATTTCAGCAAGAAAATGCACAACCACATTCTGCATATTTTACAACTGCATGTCTCTATAGTCAAAGCAGGCCTTTGACTATAGAGCCTGAGACGTCTCCTATTGAAAATGTTCAAAAACAGACAAAAATTACAAAGTCTCAAAGAGGTGATGCAAGATGGCCCTGACTTCACTTTTTGTTTTTAAATTTTGCATCAAATGCCATACACTCAAATAATTTTCAAAAAACAGTGAAATGTATTATTTTCATCATTTGATGTGTTGTGTAGAATTGTAAATTATTAGTTAGGAGTTGTTTTTTCTTTTAAGACAGTGGGGTTTTTTCAGCCAGAATCATAAGCTGAATGCACTATGCCCAACATATTTGATTTTCCATTGGTTTACTCACTATTTTCTTGATAAATGTCGGATATAACAAGATTATTGGATGGCACTATTCAAAGCATGCATCACATGCCCACAGCTCAGCCTCTATAAAATATAGTCTTGAAAATTAGATCGCCATCTTGTGCCTCCCCCCTTGTGCAAGTAGGGTGTTTATGATGCTTCCTTTCTGGCTCCTCTTAGTTCTGGCAATGTGATGTGACAGCAGGGTTGATGGGTGGTACAAAGACTCCCACCAGAGATGAACAGACAAATGACTGGACATTAGCACACAGCTTGGAACACAGCAAGATACTGATTGGGAGGTGGGCGGGGAAAGTGACTCTCTCCCTCTTTTACCAGCATGTAGCCTCAACCATTGTGAAGTGAATGCCTGCAGGGGTGATTACAGGGCCGGTTTTCCCTGCTATCTTAGTGTGGACTTTTAGAAGTTAAAAACAAATAGATAAATATACATGGACAACATGGACAGTGGAAAAAGCCCAGAGATCAGAAAAACAGGCTAAGTAGAAAAACCTTTGGGCAACTGCAAGCTTACATCTATTTTTTTTTAACATTTTGGCTGACTAAGAAGAGGTTATACAGGATTGATTTGGGAAACTTTTAAAGGGTATTTCTCTGCCTGTCATAAATATTGCAAAGATAGTCTACAAGCTATGAGTCAAGCTAGGGTAAAGATAACCTGGCTTACACACAGACACACTTGTTTAAAGTATGGTTTGGTGTGGGGTGATACAAACATTCATTCAGACACTGGCTGCTGATAATCCAGATGCCAACGTGCATTTGAGTGCACCAAGAAAAGCTTGCCTACCCAACAGCCACTTAGCTTAGCGCAAAGCCTCAAAATAAAAGAATGTCACTGGCTCAAAATGAAATACAATGTGCTAATACTGTATGTGAGATTAAAAGATGGTGGTAAATGGATTACTTTAAACTGAATTTTTCTCCAAACTTTAAGCAGAAGTTGAATATTGGCTGTTCCATATCAACGTTTTGTCTTCAAGAGTGATATCAGTTTTTTACCCAGCACGGGGAAACACAGCAAACAATGAAATTCCCAAAATGTGAAACCATTACTAGTGAGTGAGTAGCTAAAATGTAACACCTTTACCAAACTTACCAAACAAACTTGACTATTTAATAACTGCTTCATCTAAAGTATATACTAAGCTCATCAAAGTAATAACATTCAACTTTATAAACTAAAGAATAATTTTAATAATTTTTCTTTCACAACTTTAAAATATAATAACTTAAATATAACTTTTTTTCCCCAAAACTTGATTAGGATTTTAATTACAGTGGAGGATGGCAGCTGGAGCTTAAATTAGCCATCGTGATGCTGTACAGTAATACTGTATGATGACAGAAGGGTTCCTAGTGATTCATGTTTCATTAGTGTCTCAACCTCAAGAATAAAAAAATCAGTACCCATCCACATTTAAAGGGACGGGAGTGTCGACCCAAGGTAAGAGTTACAGCACAGCACAGGCTGTAAATATAGTTCACAACCTGGATGTGCTGTGGTGTTCCAGTATGTAGGCACGCTCTTTGGAAGACTGCAGCAATACTGTACTGCTGTTGGAAACACATGTGCTGCACAGCAAAGCCCTGATGTTTCTCAGTGATTTATGTCAACCATGTATGGAGGATGATAAACAGGACCACACCCAGCATTCCCTGCATGATCATGATGATGGCCCCACTCAATCAACACCACTGTCCCACCCACACCTCCATCCTTCAATCTGTCTTCTCCAATACAAATATATCACCTGCCTCTCCAGTGCAACTCTCCAATCAATGAGAAGTCACAAGAGGAACCTGGCTGAAGGTTAATGTGTGCAGGGGAAAACACACGTGATTACTTACAAAGATGCAAAGGGGAAGAAACTGCTTCTAGACAGTTGCTTAGTTACAAAACTCAAGTTTTACAAAATGTTTTCAGTCTTTAATGTTCATTTGTTCATTTTTTCTCACCTGTACGCTTCCCATGTTACCATTCAAATAATGCAGTGTGTAAGTTGAAATCATGTCTGAATGCGTTACTATCATTCAATCTCTAAATGTAATCAATTAAAAATGATTAAATATGATTAATGATTGCAGCAGTCAAACTAAAAAAAAGAAAACAGTACAACAATTTTCTCAAATTGTGTGTTAAATGAAGCTGGCTGACATTAGCATTCAAGAAGAAGGCAGAATGAATGAGTTCAAAATACTTCTGTTTATGTCAGATGATTTTATGGTGCCACACTGCTCCACTAACATCTGCCATTTTATAGAGACAAATAGGGTGAATGTCATTTGCCTCCCCTACCTCCACCCAAGTGTCCTGGTTTCATTTCCTGTAATGGCCGTTGTCAGCAGTCTCACCTTGCAGAGAGATTCCAGCCCGCAGCACTATCGTCCAGATCGTAGAACGCACTGTGATTTACAGCTGCTGTGGCTGCAGGGCCATCTGGACCATAACCACTCCTGAACACTCAGCATTAGGCTTTACATCTCTCTCTCCTTAGCGCTCTCTTGGTGCATGCTGCGTGCTTTCGGTATAAATCTTCTTCTCTTGCATATATACATATTCCCTGCTCTTTCTTCATCCAGATGCAAACTTTCTACCTGGACACCCTCTCTCTTTCATCTTTGGATGACATACATGCGTACATCTGCTCCATATAGACGCATTCATGCTTGCTTTCTCCAATGTCACTGGGTTTTGAGGCATCTCAAATTATAAATTGCTACTGTTAAAATGAAAACAACCAGGAAAACGGCATGCAACACCTTTTATTATCATTATAGAAGACCAAAAAAGCAGTGTAGATTATATTACTGAGTAGAACACCCTATACCATCTAATCTAATCTAGTCTTTTTCTCTTTACTGTAAACATGTTCACAGGAACAGGTTCACAATTACAGCAAGGGTAAAAATGTGCTTTTGCTTGCAAAAAATCAGCTAACAGGTGCCTGCATTGCATTTAATGATGTCTAATTAAGAAAAACACACACAATATCAATGCTGAAGCTGCACTTAAGGTTTGCTGGCTTCCTCCCAAGTGCATAGGTGATAATCGCAAAACCTACAGCGTAAATGTGCACCATTCATGATTATGGGGTTGTCATAAATGTGTACCTGCATCTTTTACTGCCCTGTTCCTCTGATTCGGTGTCTCTCAAAGGGCTCCTGCAGCAGTATGCGCTCGCTGAGCTGTGTGATGAGACCCAGTTGAAACATCTGGTGTCATATAAAAGGTGTTAGAGCATTAAGAGCATAGGCATACCAGCTTCAAAATAGCTGCAGATGTAAGAAGGTGCAGCTGAGGTCAGCTGCTGCAATGTACCTATTGTCCAGGAGGAGGCAGTGTTGGGTTTGACATCAATATCAATCTGAGCCACCACTGAAAGTGATTCCACCCCAGGGAGGTCAGGGACACCTGAGGAAAATCAGGGTTTTGGTGTTGATGTGACACCTAGCAGCCAGGCCTGAATTAGAACCATTTAGAAAACATTTCTCATTCAGCCACCCTCAATCTAAACAATAACTTACACCACAGACTGATTGGAATAAATAATTGTCAGTTAATTTATTTAACCTTATATCCTTTCAAGGACAAGCCCTTGTACTGCTCAGGCTGATGGGAAAATCATGTGACATCCAGAGGAGTGATCTGATTTTGGTAGTTTACTCAAGGAATGTGACATTTTTCATCTAGTCGAAAAAGGAAATGGGTTTAACAGAAAATATGCAAATTTCTTTTCTGTGGGCTACATAATATACCTGATAGAGTAATTTTAAAATGCCAGCTAATTTTAAAGTCTATTTTCAGTACAAATTCTTTTTCTGCTTATAAAGAGCCCTTGATTACTTTGGGTCCTACGTGGGTTTAAATTTCATTCTCAGCTCTCAATATCAGCAGAAAATATGTGTGTGTATTCCTGTAACTCGGTGCAGGACGTATACCCTATCCCATAAGTGTGCTTCGTTTATATTAAATTTGTGCATCACAGAGGAGCACTGCAAATCAAGTGGGATCTCACTCTGTTTTGTGCTAAAAACCAATCTCTGCAGAAGCTGTGCACATAAAACATTTACCCTTTAAAACGGCACAGAAGAGTCTCGGATATAAAGTAAAATTCTAAAGTTATATTTATTTGTGAATCAAATTTTAGTACCTGCTGTTGTGTGAAGCAGAAGATAATGGGAGAGATATGAGAAATACAGCCTCTGACCACAAGGTGGCACTCTAAACCAAGATAAACTTGGAATCATGACTGGAGGCTCTGAACGGATCTGTTCATGCTGTGGAGATATTTCTTATATCAAACAGCGCTTTTTGTGGACCTCAGTTCACACTAAGACGTCTTTAAATCTTTCAGTTTAATACACAGATCGATGTTCTACAAAAAAATAAAATAGACCTACAATTAAAAACATTTTTGTTAATGGTACCACAGCCCGACACTGAGGAAAATTATGATAACAACAGATGCAGAAAGTATAAATGTATATGCATCTTTGACTTGTTCCTTGCAGTTTCATATCACTATATTTGTGTTCTCTTCTCTTTGGAAAGTTTGATGTTTTTTATTTAACTTTCTTCCCCCATTTTTATTTACGTTCTTCTAAAATCCAAAGTCCTTTACTTTTAGATTGCTGTGTTTCGTGTGACGTTTTCTTTTCTTCCAAAAGAGGGCAGTAGAGTCTCATATTGTGAGACTGACAGGGCCAGCACTTAAAGCTCTGATTGTTCATGCTATAGTTTCCTCGAGCCTATGCTCGTCACGCTGTTTCATCGGGACTAATTAAAGTGTCCTTCATCAAAAGCAAAATGTTAATGATTTGCTCCCAAATTGGTACTAAAATGGCTGCACTGGGTAAGTGTTCACTAATTGTTCAAAGTACACACACACACCTACCTGAAGTATATGCTGACATACTGCTCACATTAAATACTCAAGTTTCTCTCTCATTTCTCTTTCCCCTTGAGAGCCCACTATAGGGTTTATTTTTCCACTCTTGCACTGTTCCCCCTTTCTATCTGGATGAATTGACACACCAATAAGCCTTTAATCTCTTTAATATAAACTTAACAGAATGATTTCTTGTGGCATAAAATAAACAGAGAGTGTGTAAACAGATCTTCTCCCAGGATACGTTTAGTTCGGCTGCATACAGCGGATTAACTTGAGAAGTAAGCCTGCAAGTTATTTTAAGAGAAAAAAAAGAATGGAAGTGTGGAGAATAGCACTGAATGTCACAATAAGTCCTGTGCAGAAAGGAGTTAGGCAACACATGAGGAGAATAATCATATGGAGATGATGGTGGTGGTGGCTCTGTGATTAATGGGCCCATTTTCTTTGCACAGCTTGGATAGTGGGCCTACTTGGCCCCATTAGGAAGAAGCCTAAAGCCACCCGGTTCTGCTGTATGCCATTCATCAGAAAAATATGAGCAACAGAAATGGTTTTGCCCCAAAACCCATGAAATATGCACTGTAAAATTCCCAGAAACACATTCCTAAATTCCTTTTATCCTACTTTGGGTTATGATCTATATAGGAGAATACCTGTGTCAGAGGTCTTCAGTAGTCAGTGAGATGCACCAAGAGAGGCATTTTTTCTTTTCTGCTGTGCAGAATTGGAGGCAGAAACTAGTCCTTGTGTATTTTCTTTCTTATTTGATGGACTACAGGGAGCAAAAGTGCCAAATACTGGCCATACAAGCACAGAGACATGCCAGTCCCCCCTTTTAGAGCAATATGCAAATCCACTGTTAAATTTCATTTTTCTAATCCCTTTAATCAGAAACGGGGGAATAAAGCCAGCTGGTAGGAACCCATGTTAAGATGTAATTAAGCATCTGATTGAATTTCAGTGCATACCAGAGTGTGTGTGCCAAGGCGAGAGCAGGAGTAGGAGGAAGGGGTAGAAGATGGACGGGGGGGAGGGATGGGCACTTGTACACCAGATTGAGTGTGCGGGCTGGTGGGGGGGACACATTGCCCAGCGACAGGGGACCTAGAGCTCGTGGTGGGCTTGGTATTTTCCAGCACGCTCCACTGCATGAGTGAACAGTGATCAGAGGCACATTTTTATACATTACTACAACGGCTCCCATGTCAATCATCTCCCTGCTGGCACTGGAATGGTTTTCTCCTGCTTGAAAGTCAACAAAGTTTCCAGAAAACAGACACAAACTGCATCGCAACATGTCGTTCCCATTAGCAAATATGTGAAGGAAAGTAGCGCACGGGTTATTTGCCTGTTAAGTAAACTTCAACACGGCCTTTTACTCTTCCATCTCATTCGGTCTGGTTTTGTTATCGCCACACAGTATTCTTTTGGGGTCAAAGATAATCCATGCTTACCTTGGTAGCAACCAAATATGTGACCCAATTCATGTGCAGTCAATAAAGGCAAATGTAGGAGTGAAGAGAAAAGAAAAGAAAAGAAAAGAAAAAACATGTGAGCATACACACACGAGAGCCTCTAATGAAATTCATTCACTCAAAATGTATTCGCTCCCAGACAGAGACAATATAAAGTCTGGAATGGGGAGAGGGAAGAGCTGTCACTCTAGTTTAGTTAAGCTTGGATATAGAAAAGATCCATTACTGAGACCTTTCATCACCAAATGATGCATAATACCTGTGGGGCTCTGAGGCAGACCCTGACAAGGGGAGGGTGGTGGGCCACGAAGAACAAAAAAGCAGACAGAGACAGGTGACAGAAGTTGACAGGTCATCATGTGTGTGCCCTCCCACTGTCCTTTCCCAGTCCTCCTTCACCCCTGCTCCGTACTATGGCTGTCAGCACCCAAGGCCCATCTGCCGAACAAGCTGCCTCTGACAAACAGAGTTAAATGAGACCCAGACTACACCACCCTGACCTCTGCTACCCCAATTACACATAACTAGTCAACAATATTATGCAGATATTATGCAGGCATCATTTGCCAGCAGATAACCAATTTTAAACTGATACACGAGCTTAAGAAGTCCAGATTGATCTCAAATGTCCCCGAATAATGGCTAAGTGCCTAAAAGCATTCATTCAAACTACATTGTCTCAGTCTACAGCACAACAGCATCACCCTCATCTGGTATGGACTCTGTGAAATGAACAAGTTCCAATATTCAGTCTCTTATTCATTCTTCCACTTGGATTTTTCACAGCAGTTCAACAACATCTCGGAGTAATTTCCTTTGTAGTAATGTGTGTAACATTCAAAGCTGACAGGGAAAATCCTTTTTTTTTCTTCTGTTGTCAAGCTTCACTCAGACAGATTTAATGCTGCATTCTCACAACCAGTTACAGTGTGTATACATAACTATAGATAGCTCTTTGTCTACAAGCCACAAAAAGAAGTAGAACTGTTATGTGTTTGTTTACAATTCATTGTTAGAGAGCCACGGTTTCTTTCAGGGAGACAAAAGGACAGAGGTAAGCACTAGTTCAGTGAAAGGTGATGTATGATCAAACGTGAAAGCAGTATTGATTTTCCTGAATTGTGTTTGCTCCGTTTGCCACTATTAAATATGGATTCTGCGTGACTGCCAACTTGACTTTGTCTTGAAATTGACACTCTCTCTATAAAGGGCTATAGCTTTTTCAACAAAGTGTGTGTCAAGAGAGACAGAGCCAGAGATTCCACGTTGGACTTGATTCAATGCCACAGCTGGGCTCAGGTTTAAAACAGCCCAACCAATGGTAAGACAGGGAGCAGCCACATAAGAAAGCGACTGATGTTGGATGCTCCTCTAAAAACAGTACTGTCTAAAATTTGATACTGATTTCAATGCATTGCATTTATTGCCCAGGTGCACATGTTATTTATTTTCACAGAGGTTCTAGATGTAACAGCTCCAAAAACAACCACACAGGGCCATGTAACAAACTGAAGAAGACCAAGCTTCGTAAAGCTGTGCCATGATGCTGCCCTGGTTCCCCTAGGGTGGTGAAACTGTGTCTCCATTTCCCACCCACTCCATAGTTACTGTAGCTAAACTTCAGTGTTCAAGATGGTTATGTGCTGTCAAAGGAGAGCAGGAAAATGATTATGAAGTTGATTGGGCAGTTGTGTTTTTATAGCATACTAATTATTATTTTAAAAAAGAAATAACTTGCATAAAAAAAGATAACAGAACCTTTATAGTAAAATAACAATATACTTTACATTGTTAAAAACAAAAACGAGTAACACATGAACATGTCTGAGAGACGAAGTATCTGTAGCTTGAAATGAGGACAGTCTTTGAATTGTGACAGTGAACACAGAATAATCTTTCTCTGCAGCATCGATTATGGTCAAACATTTCATTCAGTGCTGTTCCTGCTTTTGTCTGGAGATGAATAAATCCAGGCTGATGCCCATCTAATGCAGTGTTTACAGCCATCGCTTGTGACAAATTGCACATTACCCTGGATGCCATGTCCTTGTGAGGCCGTTCCTGCATTGTAGCATCTATTAGACACATTTTGTTTGAGTTTTTCCTGACCATTACAACCCCTTCAAAGAAACCAATGCTGCTCAGCATCACACTGAGAAAGTAGAAAGCGTGCGTCACTCTGGCTTTCACAGTTCTTTAAACTGAGAAGGTGAAGCTATGAATAATTGTCCGTTTAAAGCACATATGTAGACACAGGTCTGTTTTGAATATATATATATATATATTCTGATATAGAGTTGGTTTTCAAGATACTGGCTCACATCTGCGTATATTAAAAAAAATATTAATGCTACAGTTAACAATGGACCAGAGAATGAATCCTATTGCAACAGCCAGAGTTTGATAATGAGATATTCATCATCATGTATAGTTATAATAGCAGTATAACTTGATTGCCTAACATTACAAAGTAATTAACTTAAAAACTATAGAGACCAGTAGCTATAACTGTGACTCCAGAGATTAAATTAAGGATATATAAAATAAGCGCAATAGTCCAGAAGATCTCAACACAAATGAACACCAATGGGAGATTGTTGAATAGTGTCTTTGACAGTGCTCTCCAACACTTTCATCAAAACAACAAATGAAAAAATATATTTTTCCAGGAACAGCTTTATGCCTCCAGCAAAGGCTCACTACCAAAGTACAGTGAAACTGCTCTGGTAGCACATGGCGTAGCCTTTACATTGTTTTTTCCTTCAATTTGTATTGTGCCTTTATGTGCGAGTGCACATAGTCAAAGTTAAGTAAAAAATATGCTGATTTGGCTTTTAATATCTCCTGCAGCAGTGTCTGCCAAGGGTTGTAATCTTATTATGAAACCATATTAAAGAGCACACATTTTGACCTTCACATTAGAGTCACCACTGATACTGGCAAGCCTATAGCCATTGTGTGTCTGCATATTGCAGAATCACAAATTGGTAGCATGTGCTCATATAGGTATGTTATCCCTACAAAGCCACTCTCATTATTCCGTGCCCCTGATATTTCAGAACCGCGGACAGCTCCCATATTAATCTTGAACTGTGTATTGCCTGTTCCCCACACATTCCTGCCCCTAATGACAGTTTTATCATAACTTATTATTGCTGCCCCAACCCTGAGCTGAAATTATGTAAATGTTGTATGTTTGGTGGGGGAAACATCTTTATGTTTTGCTCAATGGTCGCTCAAGCAGGAATCTAATTCTGCTCACCGACAGCCTAAATGAATCGTCTTGTTACGGTTTGAATAATGGCCTAAGCAATGGGAGACGGGGTCGGGCTAACTGAAGGTTGAGAAGGAGAGACCCACTTAGTTAGATGCCGCCTTATCGGATTGTACCCCCGCCTCATTCATTACCTTCCATCACTTCCCTCATTTGCAATGAGCAATATCATTACAGGATGATTTGCCTCAAACGTGGGGTTGAAGTAACATCTCCAGGCAGGAATAACTGCTCCAAGATTTGTAATTTGGGGTGCAATATAGGCCAGTAATAAAGCTTCAAATTTACTCTGAGACACACACACACACACACCCTGCTCTCTTTGTTTTCCCTTTGTCTTTTTCACTTTTTCACACACACACCTACACACCTACACACCTACACACACACACACACACACACACACACACACACACACACACACACACACACACACACACACACACACACACAGCGAGGCAATAACACAGAGAACACCACTTTAGCTTTAATAGGATTTTCTTGAATGCACATCTTAATTGGCCATAAAAGCTTCACAGATGTCCAAAAAGTATCTACTCCTATCTACATTTCTGTCTGTGTTGCTATCAATTTGTCCATTTCTGACGCTTTGTCTTTCTCTCTCTTTCTGTCTCTTGAATTCTCTCCCCTTCTCATTTGCAGTCAGCAACATCAGACTCCAGCCATATTATTCATTAAGGTAGTTAAGTTAGCAGCCTCACAAGCAGCAAGCCTGATTTCCAATTACCGGTACACTCCATTTTTCTTCCTATGAGAACATCTTTAGCTTTAGGAAGTTTGTGCTGCTGTTAGTGCTGGACTTAATTTATGTGAGTTTACAACTTTCCAAAGCCCCACCAAGATTATAAATCCACCATGATTGATATCTATACAGAAAATGGGTCTATACATTAGAAAATTTCTTCCTTCCACTCAATGCACATGACAGTCCATAAAGTCTAAAAGTAGACTCAGATAAAACAAAATAGGCACTGGTTTTGAGTACTCTTAATTCAATCTCATTTTGACAACTCACGCTGGCTTAGCAACAGCATCTGAATCCCTCAACCACTCCTGCCACCATGTGGTAAAGCACCAGTGGGCACGTCTAGCGTCTTACTGGTGATGGAATCCCATCCTCCGTAATTAGATAAATGTCCCCTAACCACCCTTTCAGTGCACACTAACATGACTAAGTATATGAGTCCTAATAAATTAGCAGCTTGTGAAAATGAAATTAAAAGGATCACGGACCTATTTTGAAAACTAAGCCTCCACCCCTACGATCCATCACTCATGTAGCATGAATTAAGCACACCCAGGGAGCAAAATAAATTCAGAGAAGAATATAAAGTATAACTTGTGATATGCGTTTATGGTTGACATTTAGAGTCTCACACTTCATTTTCTGTCTGGAAATGTCACACAAAGAATATAGACGTTCCTAAATCCGTGCCCTTTGCTGTAAAGCAGATGCTAAAAAACACAGGTGTCTTTTAGGGATAAATTGAGGAAAGACAAAGAAGAAAACAACATGATCGTAATCAGTGGGTAACAATGGGTCCCTGACAGGAAAACAAACCAGAGATAAAAAAGAACGTTTGCAGCTGCAGGGTTCAGCTGCTAACGCTAATGATGAACCTGTACAGTTGCCTTTAGGATCGTAATTACTATTGCAAACAGCCTCACTGCTTCATGTTTTCCACAAGGTTTGTGTAATGGGTGATGGGGTTCGATAGCACTGGGTGTGAGTCACAGACAACAAACAGAGGGATATAAAAAGAAAGACAGCCTTCTTGAGAGTAAACACACCACACCTGCAAACTGGTCAGAGTTGGAGTTGGAGGAACATTTCTCCCTTCCCCTGTATGGTCATTGATTATGAGACTGCTGAATATCGACAACACAGCCTGCAGGCAGGGACAGATGGGCCGGTGCTGCTGGAGCACACCGACAGCACCGAGTCTATCTCTGCTGTTGGGGCCAGCTGATCCCAGATGGCTGGCTGGACAGGGGACAATGAATTATGAGTGATGCAAAACCACTGGGTAAGTGCACTGGAGCATTTTTCATGGTTTGTGTAGCTGTATGGCTAAGGGAATGGCTTCTCGGTGCAGGACAAAGTAACAGAAATAAACAAGTATGTAGCAACAGCAGAAGACAAAGAATTATTAAATTACTGAAACAGCATTTCAAGTTGTGTTGGAGTATTTTTGGTTTTTATGTTTGCTTGTTACAGTCTGTTATCGTCTTCTTCTTGTTTTTAAGGTCTGTCTCAGACACACTGTTCTCTTAAAATAAACAAAGAGTGGCCTTTCACCTTTCTTGGCACACACACAAACATACACGCACGCACACAGCTTTCTCCATCTCTACTGAACTGGAGGCAACTTCTTATTCTGTACTTATGTCTGTATATTTAGGGGAGTGGAGCTGGAGTGCTTCTCCTTGGCTCTAGGTCAGGGGTTTTGTCCGCCAGGGACTCTGGCTTCTACCAACTTCTCAGTGCTCTAATGGGGCATCGAGGGAGAGGGGGTGTCAGCCGGGATCGTCTACCTCCTGTGGAAAGCTTAATTGGATATAAAGAGGTAGCCCTCTCTGCGCCCTCCACCTCAGGGTAAATCATATGATATGTTTAAGGAAAGGCTCTAGACGTGGTGTGCAGGTTAAAGCTTTCTTTGCCTGGAAGGGAAAGACAGCATCTGCCTGAGCCTTTGTATTCTTAGATGTGTGCAGGACATTACCCTCAGCTGAACAGTTTTCATTTTTTCTGATGACCACAAGCTTCAAGTCATAAACGAACAAAATATCCAAAACATGCTGATAGCAATACTTGTGCTTCACATGTAGAAAAAAAATGTTGGAATAGATGTTTCTGACATTAAAAAAAACTTGATAAAACTATAGATTTCCTGAATAAGTTACCTACTCTATTAAAACAGATACAAACATGTTGTCTCGCTTAGAAAAAGTGCAGATATATAAACCAAAGATACACATAGCAGAGAACCATGTTACGAAATACATAGTTGGATCATTTTGATGATATTTATCCACTAATGATATAGTATATTCCATTTATCCATTCTATTACCAATAAAGTATTGGTCAGGGTTGGACCATGCATAAGCCCATGACTGATGGCTAATCAATATCAAGCGGCACAGGTCTTATTGAACAAATGGCTATAGATAGAGAAACATCTGGAAATGCTAAGCCTTCTGAAAGCTCTGGTAATGGAAGACAGCAACACATTCACAAGAAAACTGGTGAGCACAAATACATGTCTGTAGTGAAAGTTGGAGTATACTGTGCACATCTTTAAAAACCTGACCTGTCAAAATCCCAACACGCAAAGCAATAAAACTATTAAACCACGCAGATCTGTCCCGAAGACCCACGTAATGCTGGTGAGGTGGAGCACAGTGGGGAGGGTCAGTGTTTGACAGCAAATGTCAGATCTGGTGTGAACATGTCAGGTAGGAGTGAAACAAGCCCTGTCAGGTCCTCACTCACACTCCAGCCTAGAGCGCTGTGTCAGCTATCTTGCTATTGATTCGTACGCTTCTTTGGGGAATTTTGCTTCATCCATTGTCACAGGAACAGCAAAACCAATTGAAAAGAGAAATCAGATGTATAAATAAGCAATGTTCTGCATGAGGGCGCCCAGGAATGACACACTGACATAGTCACCTTGACATAAACCTGCAGCCCCCCTCCCAGAGCAATCAGTGCTGACCAGTGCTGTAAAGCCTTTACACAATGACACACTCACATCCCCTAATGACTCTATATGTGCTTTTAAGTAGATAGAGTCCGTGTCTTTCACTGTCATCAGTAGAAGATTCTTTTTTTTTTCAAAGTGGAAGAGAGATTTCTCCATCAATTTTTATTGCTACTATAAAATTATAAGACAAGTTTTAAATCTGCCGTTAAAGGGATCATTAAAGACTGTAATAGCTATGCTTGATACTGTCCTGTCATTCGTAATTATTACTATCACAGGATATCTTAAGAGTGTGTATAGTACTGTGCCACAAGACTGTCTGACCTGCTCTTTGTGATTGACTATAAAGATCTAAAAAGTAAATATTTAAGCAAACTAATATTTGATATGTGAGGGTGGGTATGATGAGGTCAAATTATGCTCTTTGTCTGCTCCTTCATAGGTTTGGACAAAAGAAGACTGATCAAAGAATGAAATGTACCATTTATTTATTCACCCTAGAGTTGGCGATATGCACTTTTAGGATATTTAAGCAACTTGTGTGTAGAGGGCAAGAAAACATCTCTATTTTGTTATTCATTTCACTCTGTGGGTAAATTACACTTTATCACAGTTCATAAATAACTGTCTCT
Source organism: Aulonocara stuartgranti (assembly GCF_965226115.1). Classification (NCBI taxonomy): domain Eukaryota; kingdom Metazoa; phylum Chordata; class Actinopteri; order Cichliformes; family Cichlidae; genus Aulonocara; species Aulonocara stuartgranti. The sequence goes on from NC_138950.1 coordinate 10,905,910, forward strand.
TGCAATTGCATTTTTCATCTCTCTGGCATGATAAGCAGAAGACTCTTTTTCTAAAGCAGCCACACTCACAAAATCACACAAATGAAGCATTAAAGGGGATTGTCTAAAATGGGCACAGCTCACACAGTCATCTTACTACTGTTAAGTGAGAGTTGAGTGCTTCTCTTCTCTTTTCTATGCTTTGCTTCCTGCTGTTGCTGGGTCAGGAAACATGAGCTTAGCCCCTTAGCTTCTCCCTCAGACATGCAAAGAATGGTCATGTCAGCAGACACTAAGGGCAGTTTTCACTATGGTCCACTTATTCACCATGCAAAGATGTTTACTGTGCAGCTGCACAGAAGCTGAAAATCATTTTGCGGTGTGATTTGCAATGCACAGAGGGCCTTTGGAAAGTAACAGGAAAGCTCATTCTGCAGTGTAGTTTAGTTCCATCATAGTTCTACTTCCAATGAGAAGTAGGTAAAGATGAGCCACCCCATGGGTCTCTTCTGCCCACCTCCACTCAGCACACTCATCATCAAATACAGCTCTGATCAAGTGAGTGCATGAGTGGTAAATGGGTGGAAGCCTAAGAGGGATGGGACACGCTTTCTTTTGCTTTTACAACTCCGGGCGGTCAGGAAAAAGAAGAAGAAGGGTGAGGACGAGGTAAAAGATACTTTGAAAGACAGTTCACTGACAGCAAGATTAATCACCCAACACAGAGAGGTCTGGGGCAGTGTAGCCATTTGATATGGAACTCTGTACCCCCTCCACACCTGGCCACAATCCATATGAGTCCTGTAGATTTCAGCACCCATTAGCAGCAGCCTTGGCAAATGATACTGTCCCTCACATCCCGTCCCTGCCAGCATCTACTCTAGATAATAAAATACCGCATAACAGACAAAAAGAAAAAGGACCTGTCAAAGATTGTGAAGGGCAGTTATATGGTAATCTGGGATATGTGTGTGTAACTGTGTGTGTATTAGCGTTGTGCAATTTATAAGCACAGTAGAGGTAAGTGGGCAGGTTGAAGACCTCTTCACCACTGTTGTTCATATGGAAATGAGCAATAATGAAGTCAACACTGTCAACTTCACATCTCTCTGTATTGTCACAGTGATAAAGGGCACTAGAGGCAATTAATTTCAGTCAAAATAGTGAATACAGAAGGCCGGGGAAAGGATGTCACAGAGGCTGAAGAGGCTGTATTGTGCCATTGTCAAGTTTCATGTCCTCACAAATCTGTCACAGCACTTCACACAGTTTCACAACAGGCCTCTTTAAACACTAATAACTACCTATTTACACATTAATTTATGTAATTTATGAAAAAAGGAAAACCAGGGCTACACCCCCCCCCCCCCCCCCCCCACCCCCACCCCCACCCTCTTTTTCCCCTGTTCGGTTGAAATATGCAAAAGCACTCTTTGTCCAAAAGAGTGCAATCCATTGCATGCATGGTGCGACACATAATGTGTAGATGTGATGTATTATGCAGCTCAGTCAACACTGTTGGACATAAATTTATTTCTTCCTTCATCTTTGGGGTAACTGTGGCTCAGGTAGAGCAGGTCATATACTAATTGGAAGGTTGGTGGTTTGATCCCAGGCTGCTACAGTCTGCATGCAAAAGTATTCTTGGGCAAGCTTCTGAACCCCGAGTTTATCCAGGAGGGAATATTAGATAGAAAGCACTTATACACAAAAAAGGAGTAGAAAGGTGCTACAGAAAATCAGTCCTCTTACCAATTTAAAGGAACATCTTCTAAAACAACTTAATCTTTTTGTCTTTGAACAAAGCTAATGCAGTGGAATGCAACAGCACATTGAAGTCGCAACAGCATATTGATTGAAAACATGAACATGACATGAATACATCACCGGTGCTCTTATTTCAGAAATGACTGATCTGACGTCATATAAACCCGTTTAACTGTGGCAAAACACAATCAAACGTTTAAATATCAGATGTTAATTATATTATAATGCATCTGAAAGGCTGCCAATAAAATACATAACTCTGTAATTTGCTACAGTACATTGGTGCATTTTCATCACCTCAGCTCAGTCAGTAAACTCAAAAGTATATCTTTAAAAATTACAGAAAGAACATACGTAAACATAACATTAGCCAAAACGTGTTTTTATTTAAGTTACTGACTTTTATACAAAATTCCCTCTTGGTCTCACAACAAGTAAACTCTATCCAGAGACACACAGAGAGAAGCTTCCATACTGTGAGAACTAACTTTAAAAGGTAATATAATTGTGGCATTAATTATAGCTTCTGTTTACCTTCAGAATATATTTTTGCACAGAGCGGTGCACAGCTGCGGATTTTATCACCAACCGCTTAAATCCGAATCGATTCTTTCACAGTCCGTATAAACCGGAGAAACAATTACACACAGCATTATCTCTTTCAGTGTACATACAAGTATGAGAGTGTTATATCAAGAACACATCTCAGAAGTCATCTCTTGATGAAGGCTGTTGGCTAATGAGGCTAATAATGTGAGTGAATCTTGAACAAACAAAAGAACAAGCTGGTACCTGTATTACACAGGTCAGAAATTCTCAAATAATGATCATTAACTTGCTATTAAAGCCTTCAGGCATAAAAAACCTGTGACTAATACTAATGTTATAGCACTAAAATGATCGTGAAGGATATATCAATACATCGTTTTGAATTGCTGCTACTCGTGGGGCACTGTAACCTTCAAGCTATGCCTCCTGCAATCAACTCCATGCAGCCGATAAAAGTGAATGTCGAGTACACAGCTGCACTTTTGTGCAGCAAAGCCTGAAGGTGTGACAGACACAGGCAATAAAACTGCGCAAAGAAAAGCAAGATGGTAGAGGAAGCTCGGTTTCCCCTTACCTTTACTCGAAGAAACTTGACATTAATATGACAGGGAGAGATGTAGAGTGGGGGGAGTGCATCATATGGATTCAAGGAGAGGGAAGCAGGGAAAGAAAAAGAACAAGGTAGAAAAGCTGACACTTGACATCAGTCAAGTGAATGTAGTTGGTGGTTCTATCACCATCAGTACCATCATTATCACCACGAAGCTGTCTCTACAAACAAATGTGTACTTAAAGTATGCGCAGGTGTGTGAGAATATTTACTGTGAGCATATCTGGACTCTTGTGTCTGACTGCATGCGGAAAGATTCCCTTTTCTTCGATGCTGCGGCCTAGCTGTGTACGTTTAACCCCCCACACACTTGGCTCTGCCATAGGTCTTCTCATCCAGGCAATCACATGACAAAGGCCAACGTCCTCTCAGCATCCTTGAGTGCCTGTGATGGGCACCCAGCCAGTGACTGATCACCCGCTCGTTCCCTCTTGTCAGCACTTTCGCTCATCCAGCTCGTCATCAGTGCTCCGGGGTAATAAAACCAATGTCAACCTGCTCCTTGTGAAGTTCACATGGAGAGATAAGGGGAAAAAACCTTCCACTGGCTTTTTGTTCCAAATTAATTTCCCGCAGTCTTTGTGCACACCGTTTCCTGGGTGGCATTTAGTGCTGACAGAATGCTAATCTGATGTTTTCCTGCCTGATTTAAGTGTTCATTAGGAAATTCTGCTGTTTTAAAGCCATTTTCCATTTGACTTTTATAGTCAAGTGTGTGTTTCTAAATGGAAATAACTGATCAGGTGAGGCTGTTCTAGAGCAACAGGGACACCTCTTTCGTTAATTAAAGCTGCATGGGGCTGCTGTAAACATCAGGAAAATAGGGCTGTATATCAGGCTTATTACCTAGATATGATCATCAGCATGGGGACTTTGTCCAGGGAAATCTCTTTTAGTCCGTCAAACAAAGGCTTTGCTCCCCCTAAGGCCACCTGTTCTATATACACACATCATGAGATCCAGAAGAAATTGTAGTCATAGAGAAGGTTAACAGCAAGAGAAATGGAGCAAAAGTTTTGGTAGATCTGCTATAACTCCAACTGGGACTTGGAATGTGCCTTTTTAAATTTCTGCCTATTTACTATTATATAAAAAGTGGAACATTCCCTTTGTACAGTAAAGAATCCTATCTCCCAATGTCCCCTAACAGTTTTTACCCAAATCATTACTTGGAATTGCAACAGACAGCAGTATGTTGGAAGCAAGAGGACCTGTAGGGATTATGAGGGTACAGGTGGGACAACATTAAGAGGAGATAAGGGAAAAACAGAAATATTCTTCCCTAAAACCACAATAGATGCTAAGGCAGTCTTACAGACCGTTATCAGGCCATCATCATAGCTTGGTTATCGTCCCACTGAATGGAAAGGTGGACCGAGACCATCTCAGCACTGTTTACTAGAATGTAGGCATGCAGGCAAACATTTTCTGATTAGTGAGCTTACATTCATAATGACTTGACAACCTAAAAATGTGATAGAGGAACTTTTTGTCACAATAATAACTGAATTTTTACTATAAATGAATTCAATATATAAAATATGCTTATTTTTTTGGAAAAATATACACCTTCTAATTAAATTAACTTTTAGAAACATTATGGAAAATTCAATTACAAAGTCTACTGTTACATGCAATATGTGTTGTCTCAATTGGAAGTGCTTCCAAGCAAGCCACTGCGGTTGTTTTCCACTCTCAGCCATGATATATAACATCCAGTTAAGTCTTCAATGTTAGACTCGATATGAGCAAATACACTAAACACATTATATTTGTGGTAGAATACTATTAAAAATTACTGTATAACACTGAAATCCTTTTTACATACTGTAATAATGGATCAGATGCATCTTTCAGCTGTGGTTTATTGATGTGGTTGGAAATTTTATTGTAAAGAAAAATATATAACACTGTCCACAGAAGGAGTTGTTTTTTTTTAATGATTTTTGGTGTACACCGTTTTTCAGCTCCAACATTTCCAACAAGTTGTGATTTTTTTTTTTTTTTTTTTAAATAAAAGTCTATTAAAATCAGCAAAATCATTGTGCTACTCCACTATATATAGGCAATGAGGGCAGCTTCTACAGGTGGATCCAAATCCCTAAATATTGCAATTTTCACTCAGAAAGAGCCTTAAAAATGGAGACAGGAAGCCTTCATCCTGCTCGCTTTTTCCTCATCGATTGTCTGCATGTCTGTGCCATTGTGCCTCACGGTGGCAGAAGCTAAAGTGATGGAGACAAAAGGCAGTTTGAGTATTAATTCAGCACTCACGTCTTCTTTCAGGATCTTTTCACATGCAAAGCACCGGGCTGCGCATTGGGCAGAAGGGGACGCTGACAATTACAGCCTCACATTGAGCCACCGTCAGAGACTCACTCTTCAGCCTGATTGACAAATGAAAGAGCTGAAATAGCTTCCATTTAAAATGGCCACTTGCCAGAATAGGGGGATCATCTCCAATATCTTGTCTCAAATGGGAAAGGGAAACGATGAGCGTGCATAGGAAATTGAGCTCACAATTCAGTACTTTACAAAGGCCATTCAGGCTACATGCACAGAATACCCAGTGGTACTGCAGAGGCTTTAAAGCTCAAATTCAATGGAACATCAATTAAGACAGAGCAGCGACTTTAAGAGAGGATTTGCATCCAACTGTTCTTTCCCGCAAAACCAAAACATTTTCATACTTTTCCAACTCACCCACCCCCTGACAGATGCACAGATGAACATATACAAGGAGTGCATGTGGAACATAAACATACACTGATGAGTGAAAATTGCCTTTTCTATATGCCTGGAAATCCCTGAAATCCCTGCATGTGATTTCAGCAGGAACAAATAAGATGCTCATTGTCCCAAAAAGCACGTAGGCAGGCACATGGATTTCCAATCATGGGTGATGCTCAATTTGTCTGCCAGTCCTTCAATACATCTCCACAACTGAGTTCAGAATCCAAATCAACAGTTTGTAGAGACGGATGCCTATTGAGCTCCTCATCAAAAGTGAAACTGGAACGACATGACTCCTGTGTGAGTGAGAAATGACAATGTTTTCCTGTTGTGGCAGTGTTATATTTTACTGACCTTGAAAACGTTAATATCCTGTCATTACTGCATGCAACTATGCTAGATCCAAAAGAATAAAGCAAAAAAGCCAAGAGGAGTTTTCAATAGGCTGGACATTCAATGTAATCTAAACCAAAATCATAAAACGATAGCTGTGACTACATAGGAAACAAGGAAGCATGTGATTTTTGTAGTTTGTCTGCTTTCTTGATCATGACATTAAATTTAAAGACCACCCTTTGCAAGAATGCAATAATGTCTTCACACTGACTTAACAAATTCAACAACCTTGATGGGAAAAACTAGTAAAACAATGAGAAGCACACATGAACAAAAGCACATGAGAAATGCAATATGGCAAGAAAGAGTCTCACTGCTGAGTGCATGAGATGCAGGTAGCCGGAGCACAAACAAGACAGGTATATAAAGAACAAGTACTTGTGTCTGAGAGCACAAACAGCTGCAGGGGAGTTCTGCGTGCTGCTGTAGGAGCACAAACAGGTTCTTTAATGGAGAGCGGGATGTGAGGAGAAATTCATTTGTGAGATGACACTCTCCCGTAGCCCCACAGCACAAACCCCATGAGAGGGATGTTTCAGCTCGGAGAATCAGGAGGGCAGGGGGGGGGGGGGGGGGGGGGGGGGAAGCAGTGGGGTTGTGCATGTATGTATGTATGCATGTATGTATGTGTGTGTGCAGGTGTGTGAGAGAGGGCCAAACTTGAGGTATGAGGTGAAAAGATACAAAGGTGCCTGTGTCATGTCTCTGTGGAAATCAATAAAGTCTGCTGTATGCACAGCACACCATATCACGCGTGCATACAAGTGTACACACATTCGCAACTGGGGAGAAATAATGTATGAAGGAGCTGCATGTGAAAAATATGTGCAGCTACACTGGTATTGTACCATCTGGTACTATATTGCCAATTATATTTTATTTAAAACTCCTATAGGAGCCTAATAAAGAATAGACAGGAATATGATTTTTTCTCTCTCAAATGTGTCCACTGGAATGTTTCTGAATGAAATCATTAAGCCACAAGCTGAGTCATACTGTATGAATATTCAAGTGAAACACGTAGTGCTGCTTGAAGGATGTTCAAAATTAGATTAACAAATGCCTTAAACAAGGTTTCCCAACATTTAGTTAAAATGCCTGTGAGGTTGCTGATGTATGCGTGGCTGGTAATGGTTATAATTAGTCAGCATATTTTATGATGACATTACAGCTTCAGCCATTTCTGTTTATCTTGCTTAAAGTGCCGGAAATGGCTTGCACACACTTGGCAAAGCATGTGATATTAAAGTTTTTTGTAGTCTCATCATAGTTCACCTCTGCGCCTCTGTGGTATTTTATCTTTTGTTGCCTTAGAGGAAGTGTGACCTGAGCTAAATCTTACCTTCCCCTTGGACTAACTTTGTTACAGACCCATTCTTAATGGTAGGGAGCTGAGGTTCAAGATAAAGTCACACTTCATACGTGAGAAGCTATAGCAGAGGGTGTGAAATACAGAGAGCACTACTTCTAAGCTCAGAATATCAAATTTCAAGCCTGCGAGCAAAATATATTGCCAAAAATATGCTGGTTGTGTACAAAAACACCCTCCTTTCATTCACAGACACACAGCTCGATGGCAAAAAGAGAAAAGAATGATAATAAAACAAATGCCCAAATCTCCCACAGCAGATTTTTCATCATTAAATGATGGCCTGAGGGTGGAGGGAGTGTGATGAGGAAACACTGGCTTCTGCTCTGCTCTGTAATTAAATGGTGGCCGAATGAAGTGAGAGGCAGGGAGATGATAAGCACAGGGCTCTGTGCCCCAGGACAGAGGAACAATATGGTTATCTGTGACCGAAAATGCTGTTTTGCAAAAAGAAAGATGGCAGACAGATTGCCGCCATTTCCTAATGGAACACTGGAGGCTCTTACACAGAAGTGCAAAAAAAAAAGGCATATTTACATGAAAAACAGAAAAAAAAAACCCTCCGTCAACAATATATGATTTTAAATCCTCTCAATAAGACAATCAATAATAACACCAGATACATTTGGTTCAATTTTTACTCCCCGGGAAGCATAAAAGCAAAGACTTTGTTTTTCTGAACACAATTATTGCCATGTATCATTCTTAATGTTGCAACAGATTAAAAACACATGAATGTGAATGCACTAAAGACAAAAAAAAACATGGGATAGAAAGTGCAAAGGAAAATAACGCACGGCCACAGCACCACAATTTCAGATGACAAGACTGGGATCGGTTCGCTGAAATCAGTATGGACAGAGTTCAGAGGGAAAAATGAGCACTGGTGTCTTTGACAAAGCTTTTTAATATGTCTTAATGGAATGAATAGTGTCACTAAACTGTATTGTTTTAAAAAACATTCTATCACAAGAATTTCATTATATTAAATGCCAAGCGTTCAATCCTTCCTCTTCCTCCAATAACGCCATACTCTCTCTTGAGAAAGAAAAATGAAACAGTGGTGGTGAAACGAGGATTTTTCATCTAAATACAATTACTGAGCATTTTGCAAAGTGCTGTGAAAAGCAATCAGGAATTACTCTTGAAACTTGGCTAGGAGAGAAACAGACCTGGTTTTTAATGTCTGGGTATTTTATTCTGACTTTTTCATTGCTAAAAAGCTTTTCCTGCCCTTTGCCAAGCAGAGTGTTGTATCGCTGCCAGTCAGGTTTAGAATTCTTTTGATGGGGATTGAAGATGAACACAGTCATCCCTGAAAAAATGGCTGTGACTCCAAGAAGTCACGTGACTGATGCTGAAACTGGCGGCTTCATTTTTTTGGCGTTAGCCTCAAATTAAATCAGACATCAGAAACGACCTTCAAATATCTGCAAAGCCAATATGCTGACTAGGATGCATCGGAGAAAAAGGCCAGTGATCAAGATTTATGGAGTGAGGCTACTCTGTGCGTCAAGAGTGATACATGTCTCATCAACGGTGAAATGAAATGTCAAATTAGTTTGTGTATGCAGGACAGCTGTTTCAGCTCATCTACGCGGATGCTCTAACAGTAAACAAGATACAGAAACAAAACGACCAAAAACTGCAGTCAAATGAGATCCAGAGTGAGAGAAAGGAAGGAAAGAATGAGTGTCAAATAGGGTGCTTATAGCGCAGAACACTAATAAGGAGAGCGTCAGCAGGACAGTGGCAGCAGATCCATTCTCCTCCAGGCTTCATCTTGGCAGTACCTGTTATAAACTTCCTCTGCCGTCTCGCACAATTGGTTCTGTAATTTAAAAAGGTCAGCATGGCTCCTGTGTAATTCAGTACTCTCATGGTGCTGTATTAACCACATATTTAATCACCCTCGGGGTGGTGTGCAAGCTGAATATTGAATGTAAAGGGAAAGAGTGGGACCCACAATACACCACAGGGTCTGGCTCTCTCACCTGACAGAAAGCACTCACACTATGTGGTGGCGCAGTTTAACCATGAACTTTGCTTAGTGTTTCAATTTTTTAATAGAAAAGCATTGGAAACCTGAATGTTTTAAGAAAAAATAGAAGGTCTCTGCAGGAAAGTTTGTTTCTAGTCACACAATGGATGAGTAAATTGAATCAGTATCTGTTGCACTTTGAGTGTAACAGATGTAATATCGTTTGTTATGGATTTCATTTGTCTAGAGAATCACATCAAAGAGCAGATTCACCAAAAACCGCTGTATGAAGAAAAGAAAATTCTCCTTTATGGGACATGCAGAGCCACACATACTATATATTGAATGTTTGCTACAGTACAATGTTAAAAAATCAATATAAAGAAGAAATTTAAAGTCAAACTGCCGATAAAACAGAGAAAAGCCTGTATCTGTATCTGCAGTAAATGGACTACACTAGATTCAAACCCTGGCCTGTACAAAAACTTTACGCCATATGGTTGCCTGATCAACCAAAACTGTAACTTTATTCAGTTGATATATAAGATACCCTGGAAATGGATTTGGCCTTTAACATGTCAAAGCTGTACCGTTAAAATTGTATTCTGTAGGTAATATTAAATAAAAAACCTACATCAATGTCTGAAGCCATATTTGACACAAATATATTTGCTTGTATGGTTATATCACACATTTTGCAATGGCCAACTGTGAGGTTACTAAAATTATCCTCCAACCCTTTCACCAGACACAGACAAGCTCATTATTTGTAACGTATGCAAAAAAACCCTCCAGATCATGTTCAGCAACAACTTTGTGTGAATTTGTGCTCGCTGAAACATCTGTGGATGGCAGCTACAGTACAGCATGTTTACACAAGTCAACTTTCTGTTGCATGCCAGTCAAATGTAACTTTTTTCATTAAAAAAATAACTTTATCCATTAACTGTATCGGTCTTTGAACACTTTCAAAACATGAGTGCCCTATACTCAGTCCTCCAACTGAATGCAGCCTCTCAGATCACAGATGGAGGACTGAAGATCATGCTAACAAGCTGTTCAAGCTATGCAGTCTGAAACAGTCGAGATCTGGGAACGTGAGATACACTGACACCCACCACCATGATATCCCCATCCACAGTGTTACAAAGAGTACTTCTTCCTGCACTGGCCCCGAACAATGTCACTGAGTGCAAATTACTAGCTGTAGAATCTTTTAGAGCAAACAAAATTTTTTTATGGTGTCCTATTTTTTCCGCCAAAGTTAGATAGTACACATAATAATGGTGCATTACTCATGAATCAGACATGGTTAACAAAGAAGCTCTGAAAACCCAAATGATGAAAGTGCCCTAAATAAAGGAAACAGGGAGTCACTGCTTTCGGGAACAGCTGATATTTGCATTAAAGCAAGGAAAATAATAGCACTGTCAGTCATGAAGTATGTAAAGATAAAAAAAAATAAAGCGGCGCTTTGACATTTCTCTCTCATTGAGAAACACGGTCCTGGTGGAATTCAGCTTTCCTAAATCTAGACATTACTGAGAGCTGCCTTCCTTTGCTGACACATGTACAGAAGGTACAACCCATGACTTAGATCTTAGGTTAAGGTGAATTGCCACTGAAGCTAAACAACAGGTGCCTTACATAAGAAAGAATGTCTTTTTTCATATCTTTGTTCCTGACACAATTTTGACTTACAGATACTTCACCCGCCACTTAGAATTCTTGTGGGTATCACCTTGCATCTCTTCAGTGATAAGCTATAGAGATAAGTAAAAGCCCTTGGTATAGCACTCTGATGCCATCAGATTGTTAAGCAAAAATGTTTCGATTCAATCTTAATATAGCTCCTACTGCTGCCAGTCAGAGATCGTGCTCCAAGAGTGTGATTGAAAGCATTTCTGCCAAGGTAGCGATCCCTCATACACACACACGCACACGCACGGACACCATCACATCGGAGACCAGGGAGCTGCATACTGCCCTCTGCTTGACAAGTAAATTGCTTCCTAGATAGTGCTGGTGAAAGAAAATACAAAGAGAAGAAGGTGGTGGCGTGAGCATGGTTAAAGAAAATGAATGAGAGGTGAAAGGCAATAGAAAGAAGCAGAGTAGCCAGAATGAGAAGGTAACAGCAAGCAGTGAATGTGAAATGCTCTGCTAAGCAGGACTGCAAGGGCCTGTTGTCTTGCTGGATGAGAGCTGGGTGGAAAAAAGAGAAATCAGCATGGTGGAACTGAAATGACTGTCAATTGCGGTGACAAAAGCACATAGTGTGGGTGGTTCACTTATCTCAAACAGGGAGACATTTCAGTAAAATGTCACAGGTTAGAAAATCAGTCATGTAAAAACAACCATATCTTAAAGTCTTAAAGCAAACAAGACATGGAACAATTTTGATTATTTATCTCATAGACAGATAAGAAAAGAAATCTGTAAAAGTCAACAGACCAACTTTCAGATATTGATGACAGAAGCCAGTGAAGTATTCATTTAGCAATCTGTGGGTTATTTCAATCTATTTCCCACTGTAAAAAATGAAATAAAAAATAAAAAATCAATTTTTAATAACTTGCAATTTTCAAAGGATGTGAAATCCTTTGGTGACCTTGTGAACTTGAACTTTTTATCAGAAACTACAGAGTAATTCACTTACTCAGTCAAAACTAAGACTTGAAAAAGTTCACCTCCAAATCGCATACACTACAAAAACAACTCCTAATACTTGAATTCATGTGCTTTCCAACCATGCAGCTTCATGGCATCCATTTCCATGCAAGAAGATCCTGCAAATGTAACATGTTGCTGGTCTAGTACTTTTGTCCATATAGTGCATGTATTCAATATATGTACATATATGTTGTCAGGGATCTTCAAAATAACGTCATCAAACATGTAGAGGACTCCTAAAGAAGTTGATAATAATGATCAGCGGAAGGATAAAGTGTTAGTAACATCTACAGTATACTTTGGACACATATAATGAACATAACTGAATGGTGGCTGGATGTGCAGCCCCCACCACAGCTGGTTTTTCTTTAATTCCTATGATTCCTATGACTCTGCTTTATTTCATGTACTTTACTTGTACATCAAATTCCCAAACAAGTTCAAGAAAAATTGTTTAAAACAAGATCATCTTACTGGCATAACTTTAGAATCTCTATATCTGTTTTACTGTCCATCTAAGGTTTCTGTGTATTTTGTGTCTTTGTAACCCTTCCATTCTGTATTGTATTGTTTTACAAACCCAAGAAGAGGGAAGAGGTGGGTAAGGTGTAAGTTATTTTCATACTGACAAGCAAAAGTAAGTTCATAGCAGTGCAAAATTAAAAATTTTTGAATATTAGTGTGCTCAAGCCACGGAGGGCCGTTACAAAGTAGTGTACTTCTTTATTTTGTTGTTTGGCAAATCAGGGACTTTTCTAAATATTCCACAGGTACAAGTACCGTTCAGTGAATCAGGAACAGTTGTGCAAATAACTTGAGGTTTAGAGCTGCAAACGCTTTTACTTGTTGTAAAAAATGTCACCAAGAAAATTACTTTGTGCCAAAAAAAAGTTGGCAAAAAAAAAGTTATCTTAGCTCCAAATGATTCAGGATTTAAGTCCCATGTCAACAGTAAGTCACTAAAGCTACAAGAGCGGTGTCAAGCATACAATAAGTCAGACAGCCGTTGACTGACAGACAGACACAGACAAACCATGACGATGGAGGCAGACCATGAAGTCTTGATCACTGATGAGCTGACAAGCACGTGCTGAGAAACATGTCATGTCTTACCTGGGATTAAAGGAACCTCTTGACCCCAAGCCAGCCTGAGGAGGACCATAATGAAGAGGGGCGTGGCCCCTGACCATGTGCCACGCATAATGATGCTCACTGTCCTGGCATCACTTAAGGTCAAACTGAAAAAACAGATTAAAAACAAACAGTTAAACATCGGTTATATAGCTGGGAATTCTCTCACACATGTAAATACCAACCGGAAAGAAAAAAAAAGTTGTGTAATGCATAAAATTTCCTACTTCTTACTTTCAAGAATCATAATACACAACGCAGCTCTCACATCTAAATGACTCACAATCTTTTAATGAGTTCCTTCACGTTGTAATTCAGTGTCATTCCATAATTTTTTGTCAGAAGAGAGTTCAGTCTTGCTAACAATGCCAAGAAGGCTACAAATCAACTTTCCTTGTTGCAAAACTCTGACCTAGCATCTTATTTTGTTCACAACACAACAGAAGTCGGTGTCAAATTGATTTCAGACGCGGGAGCCAAGATGTCAGAGTTTAGTGGTGTGTGTGTGTGTCTGAGAGAGAGAGAGAGAGAATGCTGCCCTACTGAAATCACCTGCACATAGTGACAAGGACCGTCTGTGGCATGGAAATAAATCGGAGGATTCTCCAGATCAGCCATCTGTGGAACAACCTGGTCACCCTTGTTTGATTACATCCAGCAGGCCAGGCAGCCTTGACTGCTTCGTTTCTTGGTCTTTCAGACTTCCCTCCCTGCGCTGTGAGGCAGTATGATTTTCTCTTTACAGCCTTTTTTCCAGGCATGACATACTCCTTGAGTTGGATATGCTTCAACAAAAACATGATGGACATGCTTTATCAAATATTTCAAGGCACCACAGCAGTGACTGAGTCTCTACAAGCATTGGATCATTTATAATGATGATTTACATTACCATTCCACAACAACCAGTGGAATTCAACATATGTTGCAATGACAGTGAATTTGGCACTGCTATGAAAACTTTCTGGTTTCATATTACTTAATTCTTCCAGACTTGCATGTCTTTTAATAACGCACTAAATGGACCATGTATTTGCCACTTATCATGGAAGCTTTTATGTCATTCTTTTCCTCACAGCTGCATCGATTTAGTCTTGCACCTCTTTTATTTCCTGGCTTTTGAATGAGATAAGTCACTGAAAAGTCTCTCTGTTAGATCTCAACGTTGGGGTTGCACCAACATGTGTTTTCATTACTTTATTCCTTCAGTGTCACAGCAAACTCTAAGAATTATTTGTTGTATTTGCACATTTGTTTCCATATGACAATCATTTTCCTGCCTAAATGTCTTATAAAGTCCCAGTTGTTGCATTCACTACTCATGGCCATGTGAATCCATACCATACTAACAGTTTCCTTGAAGACTAGCAGGCTAGCATCCCCCATTATTGTTGATAATTGTGTCAGATAAACACTGCATCTTCCTCTTGCAGGCAATCTGATAAATACCCAATTACCAGTAAGGAGATGGCTGTGACAAGTCAGCATCAGAGGTCTTTGGTTTGGGAATGGCATTGGGAGGACCCCCTCAACCCTCCATCAAGTAGGGAGCTGGATTCATAATTCAACTCATCACAGTGTTCCATTTGATTGATGAATGGACAAATTGGAGATAAAAGAAGATTTATTTGAGCCCTACCTCCTGGAAACTACAAACACACATAAGGATGCATCACAGTCCAATCATTGACTATTGCTCAGGACTCATTATTAAACCTGCTTCCATCAAAGGGAATGCACATGTTTCGCTAGACTTGTTTCAGCGCCTTCGACTTTGTTCACTACAGATTCAGTTCGGGAGGAATGAAAGGACTTTATTGTCTCTTTTTATCTGACTCAATGACTGCTGAATGGATTCAAGCCAATTAATCAGGCACTGACAAGCAGCATTGCTGCTGGCTCAGTGACCAACTCCAACAAAAGACGGGAACCATCAGCAGAACAGTCGCTGCCCACAAATTGATTTCTGTAGGCCTACAAAACCGAGGCAATGCCAACTCAACAGGAATCACAACCTGTGGGTGAAATATTATCGAACATTAAGGAACAAAGACATATGTTTTTCTCAACTTGCAAGTATTTCGTGATGAATTAAGAAAACACAAAATCCATGTGAACTATCCATGAACCTGGAAATTCTCAGGTGAAATGTTTAAATACAGGACTGGCAAATAACTTTCGGGAAAGCTAAGTGGAGACCTCTGGTTATAAGAATGAACTTCATTTTACCTCTGACTGGGACTTCTACTTTTCATTGCTTAATCCTTTTTTTTCTTTCATCTTCTACTTCTGATACTAACTGCACACTAACCAACAGTAAAGCAGCTTGGGAAGCAAAAGCACCGAGGGACAGCATTGGGGATGTATTGGCTGAAAAGGCTGAAACTGCCGTTGTCGAGTGCAATCAGCATAACAACAGACAAATAAGCTGACAATTACTAAAGGCAGTTATTTGCCAATGTTTGTTTATTGTAATGCATCAGTTTTATGCTTATGTTTAAAGATAGTGTAATAAAAAGCCGAAAGACTTCAAGATTTCAAAGAATCAGCCCAACTGGTATGACATAAACAAATACAATAAATGCAAAACATAAAGTTAAACTGTGACATAAATGCATGGTATCATTTTGCAATAACTATTTGAAAGATTAAATTGTAAAGACTTCTTGTAAAGTACTGGTTTGAGTGTACAAGCAGAAATTAGTTTTCTGTTCGCATTTTCTCTTCAACACTTGTTGATCACGTGATATAGTTTGGGAAATGTCACTAACCATAAAGATGCCCCATTCCACACTTTTTTAGCTCATGGATCACTTTATGCCAACTACCATAATTTCATCCATTCTTAGAGATTAGATGACATAAAGCACAAAAACATTAACACAAAAACATTGTGGTTGATGGTTCGATCTCTGGCTGCTCTAGTCTGTATGTCAAGTATCCTTGGGCAAAGCACTAACACCAGTGCATTCATTGGCATCTGAATTTGTGTGAATGTTAGATAGAAAGCATTTGAGAACAGAAAAAAGTGCTTGTATGAATGGCATGTTGTATAAAGCACTTTGAGTACTCAGGTAGAGTATTTAATTTAATAGTTAATATTTAAATCTGACGTTTTCTTGTTATTTTCTATCCAGAATAAAGTTTATTGCTAAATACTCTACCGACGTGCTTCTTTACCGTCTTTCTTACAAACAAACACTGCTGATATGCTCACGCTGTTTTAAATATCTGGTCACAATTTGTCCCCAGTTTGAAGACAACCTAAAATTTCAAATACTAACAAGCAATATTATCTTGGTGACTTTGATCAGAAAGCTCTTAGTCTTTAACCACAGGGTTAGCAGTTCCATTATAGACCCTGGCCTCTCCAATATTAATGAGTATTTCTATTTGCCACTGACCCTACTTCTGAAATGCATCCGATGCCCTTCACAGCCTCATCTTAGCTGAGTGTGAGTGGAATATTGCTGAAAGTTAGCCAAATAAAACTGGATATTTTCCAACATTAAGGTATTTTTAGGATTAAATCGGTACCTTTGTTTCTTCCGTGTTCCTTTGCCTTGCAGGACCAGAAAGATGATAGTCACATGCAGGTTTGTTTTTTAGAACACAGCAATAACAATTACCCACCACTGGGACAAAAATATCCACAGGGTTTGTTAACTCAGACTGCTATAGCTTCAGCAGTTAGAAATAAAATAGATAGAAATGCCTTTTTGCATGAAATATTGACTGTAGATGTCATTTATTTCTGAAATGTATTCCTCACTATTTAAAGAAATCATATTTTCTTTTCTTTTATCACTTTCTCTGAATATTTTGGCACACCTGGAAATGGTCAAACAGATTTGAGAGTAGGTCAAACAGTATTATAAGTATTAAATAAATCTTATATTATAAAAGTTCTGTGCTTTTTCCTGCTCAATAATAAAAAAAACTGCTTTAGCGATTCATTGACTACATTTTTTCTTAGATTCAGATTCCAGAGTTAAGGATTAGTGCGCCATGTGCTATATATATCTATAAAAGACTTGAATCATATGTACAGTAACTGGTACAACAATAGCGACCCAAACAAAAGCGCATGGGAATCACACTTTAATGAACAATGAGCTTCAGTTCATAGCAGTCCATTTCTGATTTGGTGAAATGTGCATAAACTGATAAAACCTACTGTATCGGAACAGGTTACAATGAATGAGTGAAAAAAGAATACATTTACAGTACATGTGCAGTGGTCATCAATACCATTAAGGGGATTTGCTGCTTCTGTACATACACCTGCAAATCTCATTAGGTGTGGTTTATCATGCTGTGCCATGTCAGCACTGTATTTTGATGAATAGTCCCTGTGCCTCTCATGCACTCCGTTCTCTGTGTCACCATGTCTTCTCCTTTCTCATAAAAATGCCAACACTGGATTAAGGATCTCACATTCACATTATGCTCCTTCACTTCATTACAATAAACGGATTAACCTGCCTGGGTGGTGGAAAGTGATCGGTAGGGAGGGTGGATGACACGTGGCTGACCTGTCCTTCCTTCTTTGTGTAAATCATATCTCTCATGCTCCTCCAAGACCTACTACCAATCTTCCACACTGCTGTGGGAACCACAGTGCAGACAGTGGCAACATTCAGGGACGAGAAACAAATCTGCAGCCATTAAGACGCCCTGCAGTTGACTTACATAACAGCATATGCTCCATCCATTCCACCGGGAGAGACCCGTCTTCACTGTCCCACTTTCTGTTCATTGCTACTGTATGTCATGTAGTGAATGATCATTTGGATTTGTTTTAATGGTGGAAGCTACTAGCCTAGATGGAGGTTTTTATTCTGGTATAGAAAAATTAGACAATAAGCAGATCCAATTTAATAAGCATCTCTTTGTCTAGAACCGGGAAGTTGATGCAGATAGAAGAAAAAATAAAACTCAAATCACAGCTGAAGCCACTCCAGTATCTCTCCGGAGATGAGCTTGGTAACTTGGCTTCCTTATAGTGACCTGTCTTCTCATGAATGTGATCTTTAAAAAATTAAAAGCTTATTATTTCCTGGAGTGAGAAGCCAAGCGCATGGCCCCCAGCCCCTTCACTAGTGATGATGGATTAGTCCTTAGCCTGCACTATGGACCTGTCCCCACTGACTGCACAGCGAGTGACGCCACAGGCCTAAGTGCCTGCTATCAAGATGCCATCTTTGACAACTCTTAATTTATTTGAATAAAGGCTCCACCATTTCTTTAAAGGACAATTCCATTATTTCAGGATACAGATGGGTGGTTCTTTGATTTTTTCGAAGTAGTATTACCATAAAAACATCCAATCCTATTTAGTCCTATTACTCCATGTGGACATATTTTTAAAAGCTGGGCAAAGTGCTTCTTTCTGTAAACAGAAAACATACATTTGTTTTCTAATATCAATAAAACAGGCCTTTAGTTAATACAAACTTAACTTTATTCCTTTTGAGTGACTTTAGACCATGATTGGGAGATTGCAAAAGCTGTTACTCGGTGAGAAATGTCTCTCAGTGAAACAGTATTATTGAAGTCAGAGAGCACCAGGGAGCTATAGGTTCTGTGCTCAGGTTCAGTGTCCACAAGCTTAAAGTAGCCGAGGTTTTCGCATTATGGGCCCATTCTTATGTGTCTGAACCATTTTCCCAGGGTCAGCATCATTTGGACGACTTACAGCGCAATTTGTCTGCAGTGATTGGGTCTGCCTGGGTTTGAACAAAAGCAGTCAGCCTGGCTATTGTGTCCTTTTGTGTCCCATATGTCAGAAGTCTGCTACACAAACAATGCAGCAACTGCCAAGAGCACAACAGTCATTATCGGCTGCAGAATCGCTGTCATTATCCTGCTGCAATCATAACTCTAATTACAAAAGTTGCTATGTAAGCAGGTAGATTATGCAATGTTAATTACGCGTGCACAATGCGGCAAGCGTATGTTCAAATGCCACTCTCTATTATGCCCCGCACAAAAGCAGCACACGTTTTACCCTCTGCCACATGCAAAGCAACACCGAGTCCCTTGATGGCCGGTTTAAGCACTCACAGTAGAGTCGCAGACCTCTGGTCATTAACAATATCTTATTAATAGTTGCTATTAATCATCCCTAACTATATTTTCTGTAAGAAACTAAAAATGATTAATTGATGGTCTTCATCCCACAAACTGGTCCATCTCATTACTCAGACTCACCTACATTGGATATCAGCTGGATGAAGATGAGCTGCAGGCATTTTCCAATTTAATTCACAACCAGTTCCCACATACTGCATACAGATTTGTAATTAACCTCTCACCAAACACTCTCAGATTTAACATCTGTCACATACACCATATGACAGGCACAGAAACAAACTGTTAGATATAGAAATATACATATAAAACTGATTAAAATGTCACACAGGCAGGTTTACAACTGCACTAAGCTTACTTTTCAATTCCAGGCTAAACACGGTTGAAAAATGTGTGTTAATAAAATCTCAGAGATTTTATAGACAAAAGCTAGACAGTGGACGGTTTTCCTAAAGCAGAGCACAGGGTTTTTTGCATTAATCATCATGAGGGTACACTTTCCCAACCCACTCTGGCAAATTAAATCCTCAGAATAATATCTCCATCATTGCTGTATTTCTATGCTCTGTCACAAGCATCTATCTGGGTTTGGAAAGGAGTGCAGCAGAGCCTGCCAACTCAGAAAAACCTGAAACCAAGGGGCAATAAAAAGTGACATCAGCAATGGGAAAGTTAATAGTGTGTTTCAGATGCACTTTCTGGAGGACAGGAGTAGCAGAGGTTTCATTTACTGTAAGTGACAGTGGCTGACAATCTCCTTCTGCCTTCCATATGCCCTTATGAATCTCAACCCGCTCTGTGTAATAACCTATAAATAGATAAGGCTTCTGGGGGGAGGGGGGGTTCTTTGACAGTTTATAATGTCTGGACATATACTGCATTTACAGTTTGTGTACAGATCATTGTAACACCTTGTTTTTTCTATTCATCTATTCACTGTGATGTCTGATTGAAACCGGGCTGCAGTTCCCTGTGGGGTTGTATGGTGTAAGAAGTGTCACCATGGTGGTTGTGTAAGACTACTTTTTTTTAACTTCAGAGGTCTGTTTCTAACTTTACAGAGCTCATTTCAGCACAGCTGTCAGAGAATGCCTCAAGCTGAATAAACAGAATACAGAACCACGAAGGCAGACTGAAGACAACATGACTCCAGGCGTCTGTTTGAAATTGGGCCACAGGCACATTTTCTTCTGTTTCCTCCATGCTACATGTTCTCTTTCTCATTTATTAGCCAACATAACTCTTGCTGCCTCTGTAGTGAATTATCATGTATCATTTATCTTTACAGACCTAGTTAAGCTTTTTGTCATAACAGTATGATGTAAGACAGTTAATCCTGAAAATAAATAGGGTTCTTGTATACAACACAGCAATCTCTAATACAGCTTTATGGACTCCATTTTGCAATACTGCTCTAGGCCTGTATTTATCAAACTGTTAAGAAAACTTTATAATGTTTTACTGAGCAAAAGAAATAAATAAAATTGAAGAATAAAAAGCATTTATCAAATGACTTGATAAAGCGTAAGAGGAGCAATTATGGAATGCATGCTCAGTAAGTGTCGGAAAAAATAATGATACAGCAGTATCTTCTACAGGTTTCTGTTATGATACGTTGTCTTTCAGTATTTGACTTACCAGAGTCACTATTCCTTATCTCTATTATCAAATGAACGAGGTAAAGTAAACAAAAAGTAACTAACTAAGAGAAGAAGAAACACAGAATAAGACAAATCAGACAGCAAATTAACTAAATTATGTGCCAATTTAATGACAATAAATAATACAGTACACAATTCATGCACGTTTAGGGTATTTTTTTCTCTTACATATTGGATAAATCTTAGATGACTGTTGTATATGGGGTATGGTATAAAAATGTCCTGCCCTGTTATTGTCATTATTGTGAGCAGAATATTGTAGCAGCATTGTATTATATGTAACTGAATCCCACCCCATTGTACAGAGCAGAAAAAGAGGAATTTATGCTTCTAATTATACTTTACTTATTATACTTATTATTCTAGTTTATTTAATTTATTCTCCAGTTGAGTAAAAAGTAGCTCTTTGAAGGACACCCTCTGCCTGCTATGCAATTTTATTTTGTAAACTTAAATCATAATTCTAGCATATGTACTCATCTTGAACATCTGTTTCATAGAACACAGGAAGAGAAACAAAGGGATTTTTTTTAAATCTCTCTTTGCTGGGACCTAGATTTTAAATAGGTGACTTACACCTATACAGTTAAGGTAGGATTTGGCAGATGTGGGAATCCTAACTCTCCAGCAGAGTTGGAGCTGAGCTGTGCTGCTGCTCTTTGTGTTAGCCAACTAAATTTAACAACCTATAAGTAGATGGTGTGCAGTCATCATAGCTAATTTGCTACTCAGTGTAACCCTAACATTGACCATGAACATCATAGTCACTTCGCACCAGTGGAACATTGTGCATTACTGTAAACTTCACCAAAATTTTGCAAATTAATCATTATATCCTGTCTTAAACGTCGCAGCACTGCCAGCAATTTTACTTCAGCAACACATCATGAATTCAATAACATTCTCGGATAAATAAGGACATTCTTAGCAAGCTTTATAATCCCAGTTTATTAAATGTCACTGAGCAGTCCCTATCTCTCTTCTTCCTCTCCTGCTTTCTTTCATCCTTCTCCATCTCTAAGTAAAGCTATCTCACATTCCTTTCTCTCCCTGAGAAATACAGCAGCTGTACCTTTAGCTGGCAGACACATGTGACAAATTGCATGGATACAATTTGCGTGTGTGATTAAATTTGCTAAGCGTTTCAAAATGTTGCATTTGAAATTGCCTGCCACTTAAAAAAAAGTTACTCTCTTTATACTGGCTTTTTCTCTGTAGTGCTACCTAGATGCTGAAATACTGTGAGTCCTCATTGTTCCAGATCATTCTGGCACAGTCTATCCTCAGAGTATAGTGCAATGATGCATGAATTATATAATCTTTGCCATTTTCATCGCTTCATTTGCATTTAGCAGTAATGGATACACCAATGGAATTGCATTTCATGTTTTATTTTTGCCTCCATTTAGCTCCAAACCAGTTTGATTTGACTTACAGCTAAGACAATAAGAATGTTATGAAAATGTAAGTACAGAAATTAGTACTGAGAAAGTACCTAAATTTGTGTTAAAATGTAGATAATAAAAGTTAAAAGTTGAGAAAAAAGCAAATATTCAAGTATAGCTACTGAAAATTCTGCTTAAAGTAAGAAAGTATTTGCACTTCATTACTATCAGTTTCTATGTTTATCCAATCACATGGCAGCAACATAGTGGTTTTAGGGATGTAAACTTGAGTACGATGATCTGCTGAATTAAAAACTGAGCATATTGTGGAAATCTGAAATAAATCGAGCTACACAAACTTTGTAGGTCTTTGTAGGTTTTTAATTCGCCTTAATAAAAGGTCTCTAATGACGATACAGGGTAACAGTAGTTTGCTTGGCTTTTGACGGACAATAAAGATAATCACAGATTCATTTATAGCAACATATTATCCACGCACCGTTGTCACAGAATACAGTCAGAAGATTCCATGCAAATTATAGCTTGAACAGTCGAGTATGTCTTTTATTAAAAGATTACATAAAGACAAAACATGGTGCTATGGAACCTTCATTCATCCAGGTCAGCTTATCACAGTAAAGGGCAGAATGTTGGGGGAGAAAGATGATTTAAGTGACTTTAAATGTAGCATATTTTTGATGCCAGAATGACTGGTTGGAATATTACAGGAACTGCTGATTTACTGGAATTCAATGACACAACCACCTAGGGTTTACAGAAAATGGTCTGAAAAAGAGAAAATATCCAAATGGCAGCAATTCTCTTGGCAAAAATATCTTGTTGAGGTGAAAGGTCAGATAAGATTTGATTAATGGGAAGACAACAGTAACACTTGTTGCAAACAGAGTATGCAGAAAAGCATCTCTGACATTGACATTGAGTCTCAATGGGACTACCCATATAAATAAAGGTTAAATGAATTACATAAAAAAAACAGCAGCACAAACCTTGAAACAGCTGGGCTACACCAACCACACCAGGCGCCATTCCTACCAGCTAAGCGCAGGAAAATGAGAATACAATTTAAATGCGCTCCCCCACAAATTGGGCAATAGAAGATTGGAAAAGTGTTTCCTGTTCTGACAAGACTCCATTTATAGTGCCACATTTTGATCACAGGGTCTGAATCTGGTGTAAAAGACATGAAAGTATGGACACGTCCTACCATCTATAAAGGGCTAAGGCTGGAGTTAGTGGTATAACAGTATGAGGGATATTTTTGGCACATTTTGATTCCTTAGTATTAGTGACAACAGACCACCCATCCCTCAATGATCATAGTGAACCCATATTCTGATGGCTGTTTCCAGCAGGATAACATGTCATGTCACAAAACTCAGACCATCTTAAACTGCTTTCTTAAATGTGACATTTAGTTCATTGTATACTATGGAACCTTTCATCTATACAGGTCGGTGTGAGGTTGTTACTGTACATGCTGTAATGTTTCCAGCACCTTGTTGAATCTATGCTATGGAGAATTAAAGCAGTTTTGAAGGCAAAACAGATGATTCTAATGTTCATAAGTCATAATGATTACAAGACGGCCCCGATCTCAAGAAACTGATACTGTAAATCCATCTTTAAAATGGACCAGCTGTGAAATGGATACAGTTCTTTCCTCCCCTTTCAACATTCAAACCACTGGCCCTGACAATTCATAGTGGTAGACTTTCATGCTCCAGCAAACAGCAGACAAAGATCAAATGTGTGATATGAGACATGAAAACTATACAGGGATAAACAGCAGCAGCTGCAACGACTGCCACAGAGCAGGAAAGAGAGGAAAAATCAGGTAGATAATGAGAACACAGTGGGTTTGCACTGCCTTGTTGCTGACAGACAGGAGCAGTGGTCCTGAACATGTACGTGGTTCAACAAGGCTCCGACATGGTGAGCCTTTCTCCTTGGGACTGTCAGCCTTCAGCCGAGCACATCATCTCTCCATGAGGATTTCAACACATTAGCCTAAGCCGGGTGCACAGATAGTAACAACAGAGAGTGTATCGTCGACAGGCAGGCACACAGTACCCAATTAGAGCTATCACACACACTGTAATTAGCAAGACTGACTGATTTCAGTTTGTGTAAAATGTATTCATATTATCCAGATTACAAATAAGCACATTCATCTAATTAGCTCACGTAGCTCACAAGCTTAATTAAAGTTAATGCATTATGATACTCCAAAATCCAGAGATTGCAATGCTCCAAGGTTCTAGTTAATTAGAGTATTCACACACTGACAGGCAGTGATCCCAGCCTCCTTTTCCCTTAGCCAATTAAAACAGAGGGTCAAAGTGGACAAAAACTTTGTTTCTCTTGTTTTTGAGGTTTTCCCACAAGCATCTGGTAAATGTAATGTGCTCAGAGAAATGCTTAACAGACTCTTCTTTTGTCAAAATATGCTTTTTCTGTTTCAAACTTTTTGTCTTTTTCTCCACAAAGTGACACTACCAGGTAAATCAAACTGGCAATTACAGAGTCCTACCTTAGAGTCAGGTTATGAAAATAACTGACAAAATCAGATTCATGCCTCTTCATTTATCTTTACAGTGGCAGTCAAATAGAAAGAAGACTGAGCTGAATATTCATTGACTTTCCCACTACTCAGAGTTCACTTTGCACTTACATGCTCTGCAAAGCTGCATTAACATAAAGTCTCTTATAACAGTATTGCAATGTTAGCAGGCCTGCTTTGTTACGGATGGTACTTTAAATTTGAAAGAAAAGTGCCAGTGTTAATTTGTTGATAGGGCAGGGTATTAAATCTGAAAGTGCTAAAAACACAAGCTCTTTAGATGTTGCCCTTGTTAGTATTAGCCTCGTCCTCTCAAGTGTAGGTATCACCTGCTCTACTAAATCAGACACCTACAGAAACACATGCTGGCACACACCTACATCTCCAGTGTATTTTATCATTTGAGTGCATACAAGGACAGAGACATCAAAAGAATTCATTTAAAATGCATCTCAAGTTCCATTAATAGGCTGTCAAGAGAGAATTACGATATGGACAGAACATGGGTTTTTAAAAGTAGTAAAAACTCTTTCTTGGTCAACTTTTTTAAAAGTTTTCTTTCTGAAGGCAATTGGGAAGATCAATATCACCTCAGATCTGGGGTGTTAAACATATACTGACTATGGTTGTGATCTAAACAGTCAGTCCTTAAATCTCCTTTCTCTGTCACACAAAGCCATTTAGCTCTCATTGTTCATGTGTGTCCCCCCCACATTCTTTCCTAACCCAAACTGTTTGAGGTACACTGTCTTCAAGTCCCTGCTCAAGGGTGAATTATTGTGTTAATGTTATTCTATAAAGTGCCAGAAGATGACTCATGATTTGGCACTTTCTTCTTTTTAAAGATGAATTAAACTGAATGAAAAGTGAGAAATATGAGACTCTTTAAAATTGTCTCCTGCAGAAAGTGAATGCTTCCTGATGAATTATACGTAATTAAAAATACGTAACAATACAAAAAAAATAATCTCCACTTAACTCCACAATGCCATCAACAAATGAACAAGTTTTCACCCCTTTCTATCAGCAGGTCATTTTTCTAAAACCAGGTCCCACACATTAAATTTAAATTGGTTGCCAGCTGCTAATCTTAGACACTGGGGAAATGTATTAGTTACACCTCACCTTGTAAGTATTGGTTTGGACCACCTTTTGTGACATGGCACATTATTTCGCTGGAAGCAGCCACGAGTTGATGGGTACAGTGCTGTCATAAAGGGATGGACAATATTCAGCAACAATACTCAGGTAGGTTGTGGTGTTTAAATGATGCTCATTTGGTACTCAGGGGCTCAAAGTCTGCCAAGAAAATATCCCCCACTCATTACAAGCTGAGGAAGAAACATTGATACAAGGCAGCGTGAATCCATTCTTTCATGCTGCTTACACCAAAGTCTGACCGTACCAGTGGGATGTGGCACCTGAAATTGAGACGCATCAGATCAGGCAGCCTTTTTCAATCTTCTGTTGCCCAATTTTGGTGAGCCTGTGTTAACTGTAGCCTGAAGTAGACATCTGTGTCAAGGTTTGTTACAAGTTACAATTGCCTTCATGTCAGTTGTATCTAATATATTGGACATAAGTTCTGTTTAGTGTAGCATGTGTATTTCTTTTGTTATCTTCAGACAGAATCAGGCTAATTGTTTCCGGCATTAAATGCTAAAAACAAACATATTTATCTGCCAAAACAGGCTTACTTATAAAATTACTCATTTAGAATGTATTTATGTAACTGCAGGCAAGGAGGGCAATTGGCCAATAGGTGCGAGACGGTTTTCAGATGTGGAGCTGAAAAAAAAGATTTGCAGAGAAAGGGCAGGGGTTGAGTGTCTCTTTATTTTATGGCTTGACTCTCTATTAACTTATATATTTATTTCCTATAGGAACAATGGACTTACATCATTGTAAATGTTCCAGTGTAGTGGAAACAGTGCAGGTAGTTAAAGCATCAAACATGACTTTTAAACACTACACTATCATCTCCCAGACTTAATCTGAAAAAAGAAGGTGATAAAATATTTACACTTTGGTGAAATACTGCCTGCTCTAACCCACCTTACAATTATGACTATTTATTAAAAGAACGTTTATAATATGCTTTATAGAAGCCTGGCATAAAGAATGTGAAATATAGTTTGGGGAATCTTGACTGAACAATGTCCTTAAATTTTGGATGAGGAGAGTTATATAAAAGATGTGATCAAAATGTTCTGAGGACAGAACCATAAAAATATAAAACCTTACCTGATTTAGATTTTGCTGTTGGCGATCAGTTGTCTCATGCGCTTGGTAACTGTTTTCACTGAGTTATTTATTTTTGTCCCCTTGAACTTGTCCTTCTGCAATGGGCATTGGATCCTCTCCAGTGTACCAAAACAGCAATCTTTCAACTTGATTTTGATTTTCAGGAAGTGGGCGAGGCTGTGGGGCTGCCAAATCTGGCGAGTGGTCCAGGTGCTCAGGAAAGATTGTGTTTGTTTGAGCAAAAAATTCAAGAGCAAAAAATGCGTTTTCAGTGCATTCTGAGCTGGCATGAGATGGGACGCACTGCTGTTCTGATCGTTTCCTCTGAATGTTCTCCCTCAGGCACCACAGTATGTTATTGTACAAGTCAGCTCTGCCAGTCTTACCTTCGGGGACGAATTCACAGTGTACAACCTGATGAATCTTTAAAAAAAATAAAATAAATTGAGCATGCTTCTGGTTTTGCTCTTCACCTGACATGTTGCCTTTAGGCTAGAAAACTGTGGACTCTTCAAATAAAAAACTACAGAAAATTGCTCAGTCAAAGCCGGAGACATGCCTTTCATCACCAGAGATGATCCTTCACTTGAAATTTGGATATAAAAAAGAATTAACTGTTTGCCCTTTGCACAAGTTATAGGTTTGTTGTAAAGTCATAGAGCACACAGGTTGGAACAGAACTTCCAGGGAGCGGTGTAAAAGTGATAGCCATGCTAAATGTGACATTGACCAAGTTTCAGAATTAAAAAATTTAAGTCTGTTAAAGATAAAGTGATAAGAAGAAGTCAGAAGTCACGTGTGAATGCTAAACTTCTTAAAAGGATAAATCATCACTTAAATCATAGCTAGAAAATGTTCATAAACTTTCAGGGTAAAAACATTCATAACCTATAATCCCTTTATGCAATGGGAGATGCCAAAAACTAATTATTATTTAATGTTTAATAGATAACGTTAAATAGAATAGAAGTTGCATCCAGCTGCAGCAGCTGATTCAAAATTCATGATGAATAATAAAATAGTACTCTACTGAACTATAGTCTTTTTCTTAAAATTGGCAGATATTTGACATTCAGTTTTAGCAGTAAAAGGTAATGCAGCACAAAAGCCTAGCGCATAGAAAGTGTCTTCTAAAATACCCAACTGCATTACTCTTGGATTGAGGCATTCGGGCATACTCAGTAGCTAAACATTATATGTTCACAATATCATAAATATCTCCAACAAATATTAAAAGAAGAACTTAAAAGTTTTACGACCAAAACAAGAGGCCATTGTTGCATTCAGGTGGTGTAAGTGGTAACTGAGAAGAGCAAGAGACTGAATAACTTAATAAAAAAAATAGCTCATTTTCACGCCAGTCAAAGTGAAAGTATGCTTATCTTGCGCTGTGCAACTCTGGTGCTAGAACACATTAGGTGGATCAAAATGAACCCTTCCAAAAGGCTCACAATACCTCAAACTAATGGTTTGAGACATCTGTAGATGAGCAACTCCATTGTTCTTCTAGGTGAAATTACTATTCTTGTCAATGGATTCTGGTGGCTTTGAAGAAAGCGACTTAACAGCTTTGAGTCCTCTGTTGGAAAAGAATGTTTGACTGCTGGGTAAAAACCCCAACTGAGTAAAATCAGTATACCCAGTGAAACAGTTACATTTAAAATATTATAACAGAATATGAAAAATGATCTTATTAAGTTTCTCAAAAATGTGCATTGGCTCCTGACTGCTTTTAAGTATGTCATCACATTTTTTTTCTAAATCACAGTTTTTGGTTGTAATAGATGTGCTTCTGACATCTCACATAATGCTTTGACTTGCAAATGAACAGCTAGCCCACTCTGTGGAAAAGATCATCTAGCACCATTCAGTGTAAAAACTCCAGTAGGAATTTTATGCCCATATCTCCTAGACCTAGTTCAGGAACAAAAACGCTGTTCTTATGTGAACAGACATGAAGGGACAAACATAAACACACACACACACACACACTCAAGCTCGCAGACAGACTTGGAGGGTATTCCTGTCTCCTGCACCCTGATGTAGATGGATGTCCCGGGCTGCTGATTCTGAATCTACATCAGGTCATTACAATAAGCTGTGAGGCCCCAGTGAAACCTGAAAAGTGGAGGGAGCGGAGCAGCTTGGGAGGAGAACTACTCTCCCAGCCCTGTGGGGAAACAACCTTGACATAGTCATCTGTCTTAGTTACATCGGAGTTAGACCTACTGACACATACACAGTGGAGCTGCACCAGCCCATGCAATCTGTGCCATGTTGTTATGATACTGCATTAAAGGAACTAATAGAGTGCACCTAAAAATATTGAAAATGTGTTGAATATCATAGATGACAAAGCTGTTTGGGGTGGGGGTTGTTTCATGGTCAGCTGGTGGAAAGGGTGCAGCAAGGTTAGCAATAAACTCGCCTCAACACAGGTGGCTTCTGACCCTGAGCGTCAGGTGAGGGTAATGGGAAGAGGTGGAGTAGGGAGGCCGAGGGTGGACCAGGTCATGACAGATAGACACACAGAGATGAGAAGTCTGGAGAAAGAGAGAGAGGAAGAGGAAGAGGGAGAGAGGCGGGACGCTGGTGTCGCTGCAGTGAGCTCTCACTCAGTCACCCCAGGGCTGTGTTTACGGAACTGTCAGTCACGTGGTGACGCGTCTCCCAGGGGACATAGGCCACCAGGGCGATGAGAAAATAATAGCTCCTTCTGTCAGAGCTTCGAGGGACAGGGGTCTGATGGACACCACAGGGAATTAGAGCCAGCCTTTGGGACATATCCAGCCCAACACTTAAATACAAGCGGGATAGAGACTCACACACAAGACAAGGAGGAAGAAATATCTACCAGCCTTCCCAATAATATGAATATTCAAATGAACAGTATTCATATCCAAAACTGGAGTGCCCAAATGAGCCTTGTTGATAATATTCAGATAATGAAGTAAATAGAGGTAAAAGGTATAAACTGTGCTTTGTAGCGGTATATAATAGACGATGTAGTTGTTACCCTCATTTTCAGTCCAGATTACCTAATTGTGTCGGAAACCTGAGTGACATCAGCTATCCAAATCCAAGAAATCATCAAATTTGCTGGAACGCTACAAAATTTTGTTTCCTGGGGTTGCTTTAAGGGCATCAGAGTCTGTCAGTGCAGTATTAGCCAACTCTAAAGTCCAAAATGTCTTTCCATCCTTGCATGCAACAACAAACCGAGTTCTCAAAGTGCAATTGAGCCTAACAATAAGAGATGGCATATAGCTGAAAAATGTAATTGATTACCTATCGCAGAATAATTTTGAGTCTCTGCAAGTTAATTTTCACATTGCACTAAAATGAACAGTGATCAATGGCTGTCTGGCTGAAAGAAGATCGAGGTAGACACGGCTCGCAGTGAATGGGAAAAATTTGCTGGTTTGCCTCAAAAACAAGCAGTACCAGATCTGACATAAAGCTGTCTTTACATCAACCTCTAAAGGACAAGGCAAAGTAAAAAAAAATACAGTATCGCTGTCTAAAAGCTGCAGCGCAGCCCTTGGTTATGAGAAAGACTAGAAACTACTGCTCCATCCATAAAATCTGACTTTAAATCAAGCTGAACCTCCATTAAAGGGTTGAAAGATAGACTAGTGATGCTCATCATTAGTACAAACACTCAGAAATCATGGGGTAGCATCTGTTTTCTGCACATCCTCCCACATCAATGCTCAGAGCAGCAGGCCTCGGGGAGGGGGGGCGTACAGACAACTATTCCCCCGTCCCTTACCATGAATAACAATCTCTACCTCCAGGTAATTAAAGGGGACAAACGATGTCCACAGGGCCACACCAACCCATCATTAAGCAAAGAAACTATTGCAAAATGTGTACACAGACAGGGAGAAAGGGACTCTTTACACATGTATCCAAGTAGCATAATGGCCATTGATCGGAGTCGGCTACGAGAGAGAACATTTCAATATATCTATTGCGCTGATTAATCCATATATCTTTTTTTAATCTACCTGCATTAATGCAAGTCTGCACATTTAGTGCTTTGTTCCCAGCTGCTACAAAGGGGGTATCTACTGCCTTTGTCTCTGTGGGGAGCTGAGACAAGATGATGTGCTCCTTACTGATGACCTGGCCTACGTTATGGGTTACCACTAATCCCAGTGGCTGCATACACCTCAGCCGGCACATGCACACATTAAAAACAAAAAAGCTGTGCACATTTGCACTGCTAACTGATTATTCAGATTCATATTTGGGAGTGGATGTTATTACACACAAATAATGCAAATGAATGTGCACACATACACAGGGTACATTTGACTTTGTTGCAAATTTAGAGCAGCACAGACAACTGAGAGACTGACAGACAATACACACCAGGCAACTGTGTACTCTTTCTCATCCCATTTGGAATTGGGTATTGACATCAAACAATGAGCCACTGCTGAGTATGCAGAACTTGGCCACTATGTTTAAAGAAACTGCGTGAGACAAACAAATGCATGCAAATAACAGCTGGCATTCAGAATTTGAGTTAACAAGAACACACTGCAGAAGTGACCTTGCCTTGGTTTTTGTGCTCTCCACTCAGTCCAATGTCGCACAGTAAAAGGCACTTTATTCATTAAGTGTGCTTTGGGTAATATGGAGATTGAGGGACTGAGGCATTCTCATCCCAAGAAGCAGTGGAGCAGTTACTGCAGCTGATCGTGATATCAGAGGCACATGAAAGGAAGAAGGTAGAGCTAAGGCAGAAAAGGAAAAAAAAAGGGGGAGGACAACCTTCTGATAAGAAAAAAAATGTGATATTCAGCAGCCCCTTTCTGCCTCCACCCCACATTTCAAACTGTGTCCAGGCACAGGACAGTCCCCCAAAATCAAAAGACGCTTTAAAAATCCCCAGAAATGAAAAAACACCCCAAGTACAGCTCAGTGCCTCCCGCTGGGACCCAAGCTGTTTTATGACTTTAAAACCTGTTAAATAATGCAGCACATTATAGCAAGAAAAACACAAAATAATAAACCACAGATATCCTGCCAGATACTGGCTAGTGTGGGTGCCAGTGATGTAGGAGATGTCCAGACACTAATATTGAGTTTTATCGCAAAGTAGGCATACTCCAATGAGCTAGAGGAGAAAAATCAAGATATAAGATATGGCAGGGAAGAAAACTGAATTCTTATTCCTAACCCTTGGGTAAAAGCTGAATATGTAAGTGCAGTAATTCAAAGGTAACACTTAAAAAATTATTTTTTCAGAGGCAGATGATAGGCCTTGGGAAATGAAAGAAGGAGAAGAATAAGACTTAAAACTATTTTTTTCACATTTCATTTGAATTCTTCACAAGAAAACATAAACTGAGATGACACTAGAACTATTGTGTACATTTTCCTGAGAAGGATAATGTCAGCAGTTGACTGACATTTGTGCACTAGTATTGTTAGTAAATGTCATAGCGCTATGTATCTGACTGTACATCCTCTGTATGGTCTTTAAGCAGTAATAGAGTGAGTTTTCAAGCGTTGCAACAACACATAGCTGCTTATTTGACATTTCCAACTTTCAGCATATGGGGGACTTGTGCTATTCTAGGAACGTGTTCCTCTCAGAAATAGCAGCCAGCATGGTAGACTTCTCGATAGCTAACCCTCACTATGAAGAAAGGATTGAGAACTGGATAAGTTAGCTTTCTAACATTAGCATTAATTCCCTCTTGCTGTGTCAGCAACTCCAGCGCCCTTAAGTTGGTCCCAGATTATAAAAAGGAGAAGCATCCTGTTTCTGTTGGAAGGGTATAGTCACGAGGATGGAAAATGAGAAAGTTGCTGTCAAAACCCACAGCGAGGAGTAGGTTTGTGTTGACCTCAGATCCGTGTAGACTCCAAGATGTAAACCATTACACTGACAGACTGCACAGATCTGCCAATCTAGTTAGAAGTACTAACAGGGGGTGCTGTCATGACAACAGCAATCTAAAAAACTGGTAATATTATCCCATTTTAAATGGTACTACCTTAATACGAACTTTAATCTTTAAATATGATTATTGTACTTTTTTAACTTTTGGACAGAAGAAAAAAAGCTCTTATGTGGCCTGTGAATGCAAAAATGCACAACTTCATTCACTTTTGATGTTAAACAACAGAGAACAACAACTTTTCTGTTCAACACTTCTAAACTGAAGAAGAACTAACAAAGCACTTGTCAACATTTTAACAATTAAACCTTTTTGAATATAAGCAACACCAGAAACCACATGACATTTAACAACATAAGCCACCACTGAACACTACAAAAAAGAGCATTTTTTGTCTCTCTTTCTACCCACAGTATATTATGGATTTTATTAATAAACTTCTTTTGTTTTTACTTTAACCTTTTTGTCTAAAAATCAGATGTCTTGTTAGGGATCTTGAGGCTGACAGTGAATAGTGAGGGTTTTTTTTTTTTTTTTGCATTCACAGAAAGCTTTTCTCAGCATTTACATTTCTCTGTTAGCTTTACTATGTAGGGAAACTTGTGCATGCTGAGGAGGCTGACGGGCCAGGAGCTTATCACCTGATGCAGGGGCATGAAGCAGCTTACAGCAGCTGCACAACACAAACCCAGGGATAGGACAGCAGTCTATCGCAAAGGCTTACCCCCAATACATTTGGTTTGATACTAAGTGGCAAGCAGCTAAACATTTTTTTTAAACTTTTTTCTGTACTGAGGTGTGCAACAGGGCGTCTTAGAGCCAGCTACTGCTGATCGAGATCACACTTTATGTGGCCCATTTTACTCAGAGTTTTAGAGCAGCAAATGCACAGTTATCTTGAGACAAATCATGGAATACACTCTCAGCCACATTTTCAATCGTTTCCATTTCACACTTTATGGAGCTGTACATTGCTTTGACATTACAGATTTGGGCACAGAACAAATTCCTCTTCTGTGACAGTATGTTCATAGAAAAATACAACTACTGGCCTGGCAAAGACAAATATATTAAAGCTGAAAAACTATAATAGCCCTCATCAAAGAAAATATTGATGTGGTTTGAGAATCCTGTATTTTGACCAAGATGAAAAAGTGGAAAAAAATAGAAAGTGAGTCATTCATGAGACATCTGCAAACAAGCAACCTCTGTTAAAAATACACACATACAGAGTAAAGACAGACTTAAGAAAAAAGCAATCATCCAGGTACTTAACAGCATAAATCTCCATGTGGTGCTGCAAATTCTCTGTTTGATTCACACAACACTGAATCTCCTTGAGAGGCAAGCATAGACACCTTAAACCACAACTTTGATCACAATCTCCTGCATCCCAATTCTGACTTTTCTAGAAAGCCTTCATCTTTTTCTCATTCTGTTGTTTTTGTTAGTCATTTATTCTTAACTTTGGTCTTATAACATGTTTTCTTAACAATTACTTGAGGAACGTTTGATGAATTAAGATAAAAATGTGAGTCCTTAATTGTTTTGTGGCATACAGTAAGTTAACTGATTGTGATGGGAAAATTGTAATCCCTTTCCAGCGTGTCCTCCACGTGCAGATGAATGACAAAATCCAACAAGCAAACATACCCTAACTCCCTTAAGATGTGACTAATTGACTTGCCACCATAGGTGACTGACATGCCATCCAGGGGGCACCATAATGGCCGTGTCATGGGGGAATGATGAGACCTGCCGACAGCGAGCAGCCCTCGACCTTTTGCATGTGAGGTCGGGTGTCAGAGGGAACGGGATCTCCCCGTTGATGGAGCCACAGCCTCGGGGCTCTGAGGGGGATGAGCTAAACTGAACTGGAGTTTTTCAATCAAGCAACCTTGCAGGACAGCAATTTCATCCGGTATGACAGAGAAATGAAAAATAAAAACAATAAAATAGAAATCAATCGTCAGAAGCCTCAGGGTATTCAAACATCTTCAGGGTGGAAAGTAGATGAAGAAGAGTAATGGTTACTTCCTCTATCATTTTCACCTAACAATGGGTTATCGTTGTGGTTTTTTCTTTTTTGTCATTTTCTATTGCAGAAATGTTTCGAATACATGAAATACCTGCAATTTTGAATGATGGTTTCTTGTACTCTTTGGAAATCTTTCAATCTTCTTAACCAGTGAATACTAATAAGTGAGAACAGGTCTTTTTATAAACAGTGAAAGTGAAAGTGTGTAAACACAATCAAAATATTGTAATGCAATTCTGGAGATTTGTGACAGGAAAACCTTTCAAAGAATCTTTACTGATTTTATTAGTTACTGTTGTTGGTTTTACTCACAATGTATTAATGTTTTATTCATTACCCGCTTTGCTGTCTTATTTCCAAATATCCCTAATCCTGTTAGATGAGATCTCTTCATGTCCCGCTCTGACTGCCACGCACAAAATTTCAAGTCTGCTGATAAGCCCCAAATTTGCCATGACGGCATATATGATCCGCCTCTCTGGATTAGAGAGATTTACTGAAGCAACCATAGACGTATGACCAGCAGTTCACAGTGGGCAAAGTCACCCATTCAACAAACAAAAGCAAGAGTAAGCTGCAAATAAAATGATTTTAAATTCTGCTATTATTCTCTCTGAATAAGTCCCTAATATCTCATTCTTTGTTTTGTCCCTGATCTCAATTTTTGAACCTAATTATTATCAATTTGATGCAGTGTGATATGGAATATCCAGCATGTTTAATATGCATGTAATATCATTTTCTTTGTCACGACAAAGAAAATGGTAATATACCGACATGTGAACTGGAAGTGCAGTGAAGAGGGAGAGATAAGATTACAGCAAAAATGGGATTTGGGAAAAATGAATTGTCTTTGTAATGTAACAAATGCTAAATGCACACAAAAGAATAATTGATAACATAATTAAATGTCAGTAACACAGCAGGAATGGGTATTATAAAAAGACTGATAAAATTATTACAACAGGAGAGTCGAATTTGCATGAGAAATATGTAATCTTATTATTTCCAATAATAATGTGTGTTTTTACATTAAAAAAAAAAGTCTTAAGAGAAGTTCCAGAAATTCTTACTTGCCTTCAAAAATGCTCAAGGAGGGACTTATATTATAACAAAAAAGCCATTCATTGGTTTTAAAATCCAGCCAGCCCAATTCATCACCACCATCACTAAAACCAAAAATAGGAAAAAGATAAAGAAAAAGAAAAAGAAAAGAAAACGCTGGTCA
The DNA here is from genome assembly GCF_965226115.1 of Aulonocara stuartgranti. Classification (NCBI taxonomy): domain Eukaryota; kingdom Metazoa; phylum Chordata; class Actinopteri; order Cichliformes; family Cichlidae; genus Aulonocara; species Aulonocara stuartgranti. The sequence continues at coordinate 10,942,246 of NC_138950.1, forward strand.
GCTCTCTGAGAAAGTGAATCAGTCTGTAAAGTGCCACTGTGCCAAATGCTGCCAAGACTATTAAGACTCACACAGTATTACAAAGGGCAGTCTGCTCTGGAGCTTGAGCTGAGATAGAAAATACTGTATGAAGCAATGCCATGGCAGCAGCATCAACGGCACTCCACCTGTCTACAGAAATCCTCACAGCCATATTGTAAATCTCAGATGTGAAGAGCTTCAGATTAGTGATAACAGCAATCACAGACAGGAGCTCCTCACAGTGAATCTGAGTTCACATAGCTGCAAGCCTTCAGCCAAGCAAAGTCCATAAATAGACCAAAAACTGTTCAAAACTGACTATAATGCATAACCATAACTCTTAATGCTTTAAATCTTAATATATAGCATAAAGTAGATCGTTTTACAATTTTAATTAAATTCCGTTTTTTTTTAAATTCCCTTTGTGTTCATTCAAATGATGCCTGTTCCATCCCTCTCACTTTTTACTGTAGTCCCTGTTGAGATTTCAGTGCTGTAAGTCAGTGCCGTGGGAGTTACACGCATCACCCTGTACGAACCATGTTGCAGGTAGACCGGTAAAGAGCTTAGTTGTGTTTACCTTTCAAATCCTAAATGTCAGTCCCTGGAAATAACAAAAATACACGAGTACATTGCTTGATTCCTGTCACTGCTCTCCTGTGATGCGACAAGCCACGCGGCCAGTTGGGAAAGTTTCAGCACCACAGAAAAGGGACAGCTCCGCCGGCGGAGTATGACAGCCCATCAGTCAACAGGGTGCTTTGACAAGTAACAGACACACTTGTCAAATCACAAGACGACATGACACTAGCTGTGGAAATGGCTTTAAAATAAAATGTTAATTTTTACGACACAATTTTATGTACCCGAATACATCAAATTTGCTGTAAAAGTAGATCACCGTGTTTTATGCGCTATAAAGAAAAATCTACCAAAAGGCACCAGTTTTACGCATAGAAAACCAGTGTGTCTGTGCAATGTGTTTAGTCAGAAGAACTGCAGACTAGCCTCCATGAATCACACAGACAATAGTACACAGCAAGCCTCCGCACCGACAGAAAGAGCACCATTTTTCACCAAACTGCGCTTGTCATCGCACTTTTCGCAGCACTATTCACTAACAACAGCGAAATTCAACTTACCTCTCCAAAATGACGCGACGGGCTGCTGCACGTGTGTGTGTTTCACTTAAAAGCCGAGGTGATCCATGCCGGCTGGTCCGTAAAACTTTTATTTGCTGTGCACGTAGCTGTGAACAAAACCCAGGGACATGGACAGCCTACAACTAGTAACTGAGCGACTTGAGTGGAAGCGGGTTATCCTGCTTCCCAGAAACAAACCATTGGAAACTGGAACCAATGCAGAGTCCTTTGATAAACCTTATCCTTCAGGGTGAAAATGAGAAGTTCCGGTCCGTTATGTACAGTGGTGTTAGGGTAGCGGTGGAGAGCCAGCGCATTCAAATCTGTTCATGCTTCTTCTGCAGGGAGCAGCCGCGTCAGCCTCTCTGGGTCCTAAAGCTGCGCTAAACTAACGGCACCGATATCTGCCTGCGTGTCTGTCAGAAGACTGCAACCAAACAGCCTCCTAAAAAATGCCTGCTTTATAGATGGTTCTCGAGGTTCTCGTGGCCACATCTTCTAAAACAAACGAAATTCAAGACATTTTTGAATAATAACCTATTGTTGTTTTTTTCCCTTATAGAATCATTTTGAGAACAGTTGTCTTTTTTATATGAAACACTGGGAAGAACTTAACCTAGCTGTGTTTTGAAAACTGAAGCTTTGGTCGGGGTAAAACTGAGATTTGATAGTGAATTCATCAGGTAAAAAGTGTTTGAAAATTCACAGCTACTTTTTCAGCTCAGTAACAAGTGCAGGTAACAGCAAAGTCAGCTCTGGAAGGACGAGTACCCCACTTGAAAAATCACTTGTATGTTCAATCAGCTGCTCAAAACCCGGATACGGTTCAGTTTAATGAGCTGCCAATCAAACATATTTATCTCACAAAACTGTGTCCCTGAAACACATCATTCAGTGGTGGCGGCTTCGGGATGACTGTTCGGTTTGCTTTCCCCAGGTAGTAAAGGTCCATGTTTGCGCAGCTGGACAGTGCCAGCAGCCTTAATTTATGCGCCCACGACGTCACATGCGCCAAGGCGTTGGGTAAAGTAGAATATAAATAGGAGGGTGTGGCAATTAATTATAGTCTTCGCAGGTGCGTCACTCATCTCATACATTTTAAATGGCTTTGAAAAACACAAAAGGGCAAACTGCAAGCTGAGTTCAAACCCGATTCTTACTGTTGTCTGGCACAGACTGATATATTCACACATTCTGAATAGTTAAGATATATGATATTGTCAAGGCAAGAAATGTATGCACTAACTCATTAGCACTCACCTCAAGCTGTATTTGGATAATGATACAATGATAAATTCTGCTCTCTACTAGCAGCCCGACTGGCTGGAGATCCCAAAATTTAGCTGTGTAGCGGGCATTTGTCTCCAACTATAAGTGTATTTAATATTTCTGAAGAAAAAAACAGCCTACAAATCTTCAGATTTGCATCTGTTTGTAATCTGTGCTTAAAGAGGAACTTTCTCCCACTGCCTTCTTTAAAAAGAAAACCAGCATGGACAAAAGATTCTATTTGGCTTTAAAATTGAATTTCTATATTGATGCATTTATGTATTCCATCATCCTTTTGAATCAGTCCATCAATTCATGCATTATGCCTCCCATTTCTTTTTTCCTCCTGTCCAGCTATTCACTTGCCAAGCAATTTTGCAGTACAGTATTTGTATTCCTCTTATTTATTTACTTATTTTTTACAGTCTCATGTATTTCTATAAGGGTAAACATGAACACAACCTCTCCTGTCAATCAGCGCAGAAGCTGACTTTCTGAGTTGGACTGAACATTCAGACTGCTCCTGCTCTCTTTGCATCTTAACAAGTCTGCCTGGTGTGTCCAACGAGGGACAGAGGTTATGTCCACTGGGAATGAAGATCCACATCACAAACTTCTTATCTAGCAATGGACCTGCAGTCTGACTTACAAGTTACACGTGTATGTCAGACAGAGAGACCGTGTGTGGTGTCTAAATTGATCTAAATGCATCAATGAGATAAAATGCATTGTCTTGGAGTTGTTTAATAACAATTATGTGTCATTATATTTTAAGCTTATTAATTTCAAGGTCCTTGCATAGAGGTTAACATGACAAATGGCTGCCAATATTGAATAAGACAACTGCATACTGCTAGTTTCTGAGCTGCTTCATAACCAGTCTCTTAACTATGGGCACCATAGTAAATGAAACTGCTGCCATCTGCTATGAGCACTGCGCTGAGTCAAAATCCATTGTTCCATAATGATTATAATGTAAATATTCCTGTTGATTGACTATGTTTACTTGACCTGTTTTAATGCAAAAGGTTTCAATCTAAAATGTACTCTAATGCCATTAATCACTAAACCATACTGATCTGAAGACCTGAGCTGAAATATTTTAGTTAAAAGCTTGAATTATTATTCTATTCTTTTTGTCAAATAATCAGACCAAATCCTGGAGAAAGTATTAGGAGAATATTTGAGAAAGAAGTGAAAATATTTAGGTTCCCTCTGCATATCAGTCACAAAGGGTGGCAAGTTCAGGTGTCATGTTCTAGGTGTATGTTTGGTGGTCTGACATTATCTCAAAATCAGTTAAATTGGCAAATTTATTGACAAACAGTAGTTAGCTTGCACCTCATTACCTTAAAAAGTTATTACGCACCTACGTGGAATGAATATCTACTCAAGTTTCTGGTGCTTTGATGAATAAAAGGCCGGTATTAATAGGTTTAGGCTTGTTTTCGATCACTATTAACTTTAAGAAAAAATCCTGCTCTTTATCTTCAGCAGCTTGTTGATCATCTTGTCTATAGCTTGAGATTGGTAAGGTACTGTACACAGCAATTGGCCTCTCTGGGGACAACAGCAATACATGTTAATATGCTCTATATTTGACCCCCTTAAATTTAACACAGATATTTGATCCATTGTTAAAAAATATTACTAACGCTGCTTCAATACTGAAGGTACTGCAGCAATGATTAGATGGAAGACAATATGCTTTATTAAATAAAACTCCCATATGTCATGCACATATTTTCATTGCAGTTTGATTTAATTTCATTGTTTATACACTGTTGTTTCTTTAGCGGATGAGGTGCCATTGGAGGTCCTGCAATATGTCAGAATGTGATGTTGAAAGGCAGCTAAAGTTCAGATCCATTTATATTCACTCGGTGTTCGTGGATGGAGAAGAAATCTGAAGAGTCAGCTGCTGAGACTATGCTTGATATGCAGGATAACCGGCTGCATCTGCAACTTGTTAATCATATAAAAACAAGAAAGCAATGACACACAGTGAGGTCAGGCATCAGTCTTGAATAAAAGAATAACAAGAGATAATCTTTTATTCATTATTTGTTGAAGCACACAGGTGCAGCTGCAGAGAGAAGCCGTTCACGATGCAGGTATTAACAATGAATAAATATAAAGAGAACGCTGATCAAATACACGTGTGTCTTCATACAATGCCTGGTCATGAAAACAACCTGCATTAGTAAGTGTGATAACTTATGCAAACCACTGTCTCACATATTGCCTTGAGCTTGTGGTTTGGCAGCTGGTAGGTGGGAGAGTGTGAGATTAATTTTTTCACTCATTCTAACAAGACTTTTACCGAACATCTCATCAAACATTTATTCTTTTATGCTGCTTGCACCATAAGCCGTAATTGCCACCAGCATGCAAAGGTGCAAATATCTCAGGTACTTGATGGAATGATGCGTGTGTGCATGAGCATGTGTGTGTCAGCAGCAGTGAGACGAACAGATGGAGAGAAAACAGAAGCAGTTGCAGATGGGCATTGATGGACTTGAACATTAACTTGTAGACAGACCGACAGGTCAGCTTTCCAGGAGGACTGCCACATGTTCAGCATAACCAGCCAAAAATACCATGCTGCTATTCTAAAACAAAAATACTTCAGTCTACACACACACACACACACACACACACCACACACACACTGAAGAATGAAAGCAAAGCACATCTGTACCTCACTGTTACACTGGTATAACAAGTCTGACAAACAGCACTTTGATATCTGCTCTCATACTATGAATAGTGATTAAAGCAAAGAGAAGTCTGTCAGAAAAAAAACTTGTCTTGTTTAAACACTGGGTGCATTCACAGCTGCTCAAAGGGCCCTAAGAGAAAAGTCAGACGAGGTAAACTTTGAAAAAAGAAACTAACTTTTAAGTACTTGGAATGTAAACTCTTTGAGGAGTAAAAAGCTGAAACTTACACAGTTAAAAGTACCAGTCAGAAAGCTGGACTTGCTTTTGATCAACTCACAATATTAGATCATCGGTCTCCTTGTTTTTGAAGGTAGCAAGACTATTTGTGTTGAGGAAAAGACACCATATGGTCATTACATTTTGTGAATTGTGCCATCTATCACTTTTTTATCCTAAGATAATATTGTATTAAATGGAATTCTACAATACAGAAAATATGTGAGAATACCCTGCAGTATGGTAAATTATATTTATGGAAAATATAGAAATGCCCCAGCAAATAACAACACAACCATCATGAATTAATTCAATGTATTATGAAGATCTTCTAATATTGAGTTTTTCACAGATTAAATTGTAAGCACCCGTCTATAGAGTTATATTAAATCAAACAGTCATAAACTGGCCACACTTGGAGCTTCAAGACAGCAAAACAGCAGAGAAATTAATTATGAGCGGGGAAGAAAGGAACCACACAACTGATAAAATATTGTATAAAAGAAATAACATACTGAAAGACACCATACGTGGTTGCAGTTGGGAGAGTGCTGAAAACATTTTGAAATACACTGAAAACGTATGCAAACATTCTCCAGTGTGAATTTTGAACATCAGGTTTGAGCAGAATATAAGATCAGATACCAGCAGAGGTGTGACAGATGTTCTGCAATCAGCATATCACTTAAATTTGTGCTTAACTTGGTTTTTGGTACTTCTTATGAACTCTGTAAAGGTTTGCAAGACTGATCCTCATACTGGTAGGTAAAATAGGTAGGTAAAAACATTATTTAAATATTACAGGTAATTGGGAAGACAGAGACACTACTGATAATGCTTTGTAGTTCACAGATTTTTTTATGACCTGAGTAATTTTTAAGCTTTCATCTGCTAAGAACAGGCTTTACTCATTAGTAAAGTAAAGTAAGACCATAAACGTAGTGTGAATCAGATAACTTGGAATACTTGAACTGCTTATAGTGAAAACCAAAGGACGTGTACTAGTCTGGCAGCTAATACTCCCTCATACACAATGGTGAGTTTTTGCATCGACTTTTTGCATGACTCAACAAATATAAGCAGTAAAGACTACTTGAAAACTACATTGAAGTACATTCAAAGTGGTTCAGGCGCTGTTTTGTTGTAATATCTGAGGCATGCTTGCTGGGTACAGACCTCAGGGCAGGCATATGGTTTCATGGATTCCAGTAGATTTCCCCTCTGTTTTGTGAGGCACTGAGCTCTTATGGTAAAAGGAAGTTCACCCTGCTTTGTTTGTCCCAGAGGCACTGCAACCCTTACTGGGATAACTATCAAGATAATTGAAGCAAAACTGCAAACAGATCCTCAGCTCCTCTAAGACAGGCAGAGGATGTGTTTGCAGGTTATCTTGTTTCTATTAGTCTGTTAAATCAGTTAAGCTGGTTCACATCAGTCCCATTTCACTCTCAGCTAACCATTGTTGAAAAGGGGGCATCATATCTGTTGTTGACATAACTGGACAACACCTCTGTTAGAAAAACCCATGCCTTGCCAATTTTCCCCTTGTCGCTGCTATTCCTGGAAGAGTTGTGTCTGTAAATTTAACACTATACCAGATTTCTGTCAGTGCCCTTTACAGCATCCTTGAGCTTCAGAAAGGACACAGCTCAAATAAAAAGGGAGCTGTTTGAATGCCTGGTGGCTTGGTACTCAGTGGGATAAAGACATGAAATACACCATGTGTCATCTGCCATCCACTCTTTTTTAAGCAATGTGTAGTTGCCAAGAATCCCATCCTGGGGTGTTCTTCTCTTCTATCAAAGTGGGGTGGATAGAAAAGAGCAAGTCATGCTCTGTCCTGGTCTTCAGCCACACATGGTTTTCTGTCACAAATGGAAAGCATCTGAACTGATTTCAAACTCCCTCACATATTCCTACAGTCCTAATTGCTTGCCCTACTTGTGATTAGGATGCTGTCATTTTACTTCACCACAGTTTCCAGTGTGATGACATAGCATGACAAAAACACTTTTCCCTCCACTGCCATACTACAAATAAAGACTTGGCCTCCAATACCAGTGCCACGTTTACAGAGGAACAGAGGTAGTTGTCACAAATTGGTCATGGAGTTGACAGCGTATTGTGTTTGTGTTATTTCCACTTTCTCCTGCCATCTATAAGTCTGAAGCCCTGCAGTATAGCTGCTGTCTTGTTTGTTCAATAAATGCTGTGGCTTTTCACACTGTGTGCCATATGCCACAGTTAACAAACATCCTACAATACCGAACAAAGAAACAACTTATTACAGCTATTCCTTATGTGTACATACATTTGAGATTGCGCTACGGTTTAGAGTTATGCATTATAAAGTGCATGGGCATTTGTAGTGACAGGTGGGGATCTACACACATGTTTGTACACCTAGCAATTAGCATTGGTAGAGGTTAAAAAAAGATACACACATGCTCCATATTTTCCTCATGCCTGCACAGGAACTAACATCAGGTGACTGCAGCCAAGTCAAAGAAATCTTTTGTCTCTCAATCCACTCATTAATAAGCAGCAACATTATTGTGAATGTAATGTGATTATTGAATTTAATACAATTATGTTTTATGTGATTCTGATAACAAGTGATGGCATGGTGGTTATGTCTTTTTTTATACAGCCTACAGCATTTTGTTATAAAATATCATAACTTTTTTGTGTTAATGAGAGTGACATAAATGATAAATGCTCTGTACTTATAGGCCCCTGCAGTGATCATTTATCCATTCACACACATTCCATGCAAAGGACTAAACTGGTGGTCTTACTCAAGGACATTTTAGCATTTGAAGGAAAGAAGGGTCAAACCTCTAACCCTATCATTACTGGGCAATCTGGTCTACCACCTGAAATCCATCTATTTTCACAAGGAGGGGGTTGAGGCCTGTCCCAGCTGTCATAGGGCAAAAGTCTGGGTTCACCCTGGACAGGTTGCCAGTCTATTGCAGGGCTAACACGGAAAGATAAACAACCATACACATCAAAGGCAAATTTAGAATCATTACATGTAAACTCCACATAGAAAGGTCTCAGCCAGCCTCAAATGCAAAACAACCCTCCCTGATAAAAGTGTTAAGGAATTACAAAATGAATTGCAGTTTATTTAGATTGTAGACTGAATATCTGCACCAAATGATAGTCCACTCAATGACTGTTGAGGCATTTTGTTCAAAACCCCGCTGGTGAACCTCACAGTGGCACTAAAAAAAGTAAGACTATCACCAAAACCATCAGGTTTTATCCATAAAAGTTTGTACAAATATAAAAATCAACATAATATAATTGCTATGAGATCAAGAAGATGGACTATAAATGAAATGGATAAAACTTCCATGAGAAAGAGCCTCTGCAACTATGTAGTAAAACAAAAAAAGAACGGAGGCAGATACAAGAGACACAGACCAGAGTAAGGATTTCTGGCACATCATCACTCACTGCCAAGGTGCATGGCGAAAAAGAAAAGTCTGAGGAGGTCAAAACTCTTGCAAAACTTGGAGCTTAAAAAATACAATAAAGTGGACGGTGCCTAAATAGCTTCTGACTTCATGTTCTTTTCTTTGCAGATATTTTGCCTCACCAAACAGGGGAAGCCAATAACATTAATAGTAGCTGTATTAGTTGCTCCAGTAGCAGGATCCCATCACATGACAACACTGGCTCACTGTGGCACCAAAATAAAAGGCGAGGCATCACATTTTTACTTGTTACATCAAAGCAAAATGTGTGCAACATAAATATCCATTTTGTTCTGCAATATTGTTAGATCTAGGTTCAGTTAAGTCTGACTATTAAGTACTATGGGGCTTCCATTCCATTAGCAGGAAAGGCAGCAGAGCATAGCACATGACAGGAGAGGGAATTGTACTCCATTCTGTTGTGATAGATTCTCCTCAAAAGTCGAGATTGCATTTTTATTGTGGTTTCCACGGAGCACAAAATCCATAGGCACTGGGTATTTTATAGGCAAACCTCAAAGTTTTACCATTCACCTGGGATGGCCACGGCAGTACTTTACCGATCAGCAGCTCCCCAGTTAATAGCTTCATGTATTGGGAGTTAATACAGCAATGGAATTAAATTATAAACCATGTCCAAATAATTTAACATCAAGCCACAAGCAGGTGCATTTTTTGGACAGGCTGAGAGCATTAGCAATCTAACGCACAAGCCTTCTCTCCTCTTAGCTGTGGGGCCCCAGCTTCCAAGTAATACACCTGCTGCCCTCCCACTTTCCCCACAATTTCCCATTTCAGAGGCCATTTGGTGTAGAGGCACATGGGGGTGAGAAGTACTACATAGCAGCAAGCTAGATTAATGTGTCATCTGAATGTGGATCTATAAAGAATGGGCTTCATCTCTGTCCAAAAAGTCAAAGGAGGAAATATTATCAAACATCTCATTGGGGGATTTACCTGTTAAAACATTCATTCTCACTTTCAATTACTATTTGGCTTCTCATCACAGAGAAGAAAATTACCACGTATGACATTCCCATGGGATATAGAGATAAATTGAGACTGAAATCCACTTTGATATTGCTATGCAAATAATCCGATGTGAGTAAAAGTGTTCCCCTTCTACATTTGTAGTGCTGAGTTTGAGTTCTTTGTGAGAAAACAGAAGGTGAATGTAGTCTGATAGCAGTGATTTTTTTTTTTGTTAGAGTTCAGGGACAGAAAAATTGTTGGTCCCTGTGCCTGTTCTTTTGGGACATCAAGCTCTGTAGATGCTAAAATACAACATGCTTTTATCTTAATAGCTCTCAGGGTTCTTAATGTGTTAACTACTTAACCAATGCTTTGATAACAGTGCCAGATATTTAACCACTGCATTCTGCTTGGAGATTAACACTTTTGTATACTCAACATGGTTTTACCAGTGTGGTATTTTCTTCTAATTTTATGAGAATTTAATTTAGATTAAACACGTTGAACAGTCAAAGTGTGTTTCTGTCTTAATTTATTCATCATAAATCTCTATGTGTGATGAATTTTGGGTAAAATAAAAACAAAACTTTGCTAGTTAAACAGTTTGAAATTATGTAACTTTTCTCAAATGTGTAAGCGCAGTTTTTGGCAAAAGGCTGGTTTATCATTTTATAACAAATTGGGTTTTTTAATGAGGTCTAACGAGGTAGGGGGGAGGCTGGGTGTTTCTATCACTGCCATTATTTTTGAACATACACGGGTGAAGTCTGCAGGATCCCAAGCAATGAGGAAGAAAAGCCAGTGTCAAGAGCACATGACTTAAAGTGCATCCTTATCTTCTGCATTTCATCCGAGTCATGCCAGCAGAATGGAGTGTTGCATCACCTCACTAATGAACCTTTTCTTTGCAGAGGAATTTTCACAAAATAGATCATGCCATGTGGTCATGTGGGATTTCATTAGAAAAATCCCAACTATTGCTCCACTCGTCATACTGTCATATAGTGTTGAGAATACTGAATGTTTCCCTCTATTGGATCTGCACAATGAAAAAACCTCTTTCTCTCTCTAGAAAAATATAGATATACACACACGTGTATATCTATCTATCGATCGATAGAGAGAGAGAGAGAGAGAGAGAGAGAGAGAGAGAGAGAGAGAGAGAGAGAGAGAGAGAGAGAGAGAGATAGATAGATAGATAGATAGATAGATAGATAGATAGATAGATAGATAGATAGATAGATAGATAGATAGATAGATAGAGAGAGAGAGAGAGAGAGAGAGAGAGAGAGATAGAGATACAGGGAGTGCAGAATTATTAGGCAAGTTGTATTTTTGAGGAATAATTTTATTATTGAACAACAACCATGTTCTCATTGAACCCAAAAAACTCATAAATATCAAAGCTGAGTGTTTTTGGAAGTAGTTTTTGGTTTGTTTTTAGTTTTAGCTATTTTAGGGGGATATCTGTGTGTGCATAATTATTAGGCAACTTAACAAAAAACAAATATATACCCATTTCAATTATTTCTTTTTCCCAGTGACACCAATATAACATCTCCACATTCACAAATATACATTTCTGGCATTCAAAAACAAAACAAAAACAAATCAGCGACCAATATAGCCACCTTTCTTTGCAAGGACACTCAAAAGCCTGCCATCCATGGATTCTGTCAGTGTTTTGATCTGTTCACCATCAACATTGCGTGCAGCAGCAACCACAGCCTCCCAGACACTGTTCAGAGAGGTGTACTGTTTTCCCTCCTTGTAACTCTCACATTTGATGATGGACCACAGGTTCTCAATGGGGTTCAGATCAGGTGAACAAGGTGGCCATGTCATTAGTTTTTCTTCTTTTATACCCTTTCTTGCCAGCCACGCTGTGGAGTACTTGGACGCGTGTGATGGAGCATTGTCCTGCATGAAAATCATGTTTTTCTTGAAGGATGCAGACTTCTTCCTGTACCACTGCTTGAAGAAGGTGTCTTCCAGAAACTGGCAGTAGGACTGGGAGTTGAGCTTGACTCCATCCTCAACCCGAAAAGGCCCCACAAGCTCATCTTTGATGATACCAGCCCAAACCAGTACTCCACCTCCACCTTGCTGACGTCTGAGTCGGACTGGAGCTCTCTGCCCTTTACCAATCCAGCCACGGGCCCATCCATCTGGCCCATCAAGACTCACTCTCATTTCATCAGTCCATAAAACCTTAGAAAAATCAGTCTTGAGATATTTCTTGGCTCAGTCTTGACGTTTCAGCTTGTGTGTCTTGTTCAGTGGTGGTCGTCTTTCAGCCTTTCTTACCTTGGCCATGTCTCTGAGTATTGCACACCTTGTGCTTTTGGGCACTCCAGTGATGTTGCAGCTCTGAAATATGGCCAAACTGGTGGCAAGTGGCATCTTGGCAGCTGCACGCTTGACTTTTCTCAGTTCATGGGCAGTTATTTTGCGCCTTGGTTTTTCCACACGCTTCTTGCGACCCTGTTGACTATTTTGAATGAAACGCTTGATTGTTCGATGATCACGCTTCAGAAGCTTTGCAATTTTGAGACTGCTGCATCCCTCTGCAAGATATCTCACTATTTTTGACTTTTCTGAGCCTGTCAAGTCCTTCTTTTGACCCATTTTGCCAAAGGAAAGGGAGTTGCCTAATAATTATGCACACCTGATATAGGGTGTTGATGTCATTAGACCACACCCCTTCTCATTACAGAGTTGCACATCACCTAATATGCTTAATTGGTAGTAGGCTTTCGAGCCTATACAGCTTGAAGTAAGACAACATGCATGAAGAGGATGATGCGGACAAAATACTCATTTGCCTAATAATTCTGCACTCCCTGTGTATGTATATATATATATATATATATATATATATATATATATATATATATATATATATAGTAGATCAGCTTGTTAGTGTCGGTAATCGTGGTTGTAGGTATTGTCCGTAGTGCTGCATTAACATCATCTAGCAGACCTTCTGAAGGTACTTCACGTAATCTTGGTAACCGGCTACGGGGGATCCAGGTTTCAAGCTTGGCCATGATCCTATTTTTCAGGTCAGTTCCTCTCGCACTCAACGATCCTTCTCCTATCGCACTTGGGGCTATGTACCCAGTGAGATCATTAACAAGACTGGCTATGGATACCGACTACGGAACGGAGTAGTTGTCAGCCACCTCCTGTACATGGATGACATCAAGCTGTATGCCAAGAGTGAACGAGACATCAATTCACTGATCCACACTACCAGGCTATACAGCAATGACATTGGAATGTCGTTCGGACTGGAGAAGTGTAGTCGGATGGTAACAAAGAGAGGGAAGGTAGTCAGAACTGAGGGGATTGAACTACCAGAAGGCAACATTGCAGACATAGAGGACAGTTACAAGTACTTGGGGATCCCGCAGGCGAATGGGAACCATGAAGAGGCCGCTAGAAAAGCTGCAACCACCAAGTACCTGCAGAGGGTCAGGCAAGTCCTGAGGAGTCAGCTGAATGGTAAGAACAAGATCCGGGCCATCAACACCCGTGATCAGGTACCCTGCTGGGGTAATAGGCTGGCCAAAGGAGGAGATAGAAGCCACTGACATCAAGACAAGCAAGCTCCTTACCATGCATGGAGGGTTTCACCCCAAGTCCAGCACCCTGAGGCTGTACGCTAAGCGGAAGGAAGGGGGCCGGGGACTGGTGAGTGTCAGCACCACAGTCCAGGATGAGACAACGAACATCCAAGAATACATTGGGAAGATGGCCCCAACTGACCGAGTGCTCAGTGAATACCTCAGGCAGCAGAAACCCAAGAAAGAGGAGGGAGACGAGGAACCATCATGGAAGGACAGGCCCCTGCACGGTATGTACCACCGGCAGATAGAGGAGGTGGCTGATATCCAGAAATCCTACCAGTGGCTGGACAAAGCTGGACTGAAAGACAGCACAGAGGCACTAATCATGGCAGCACAAGAACAAGCTCTGAGTACAAGATCCATAGAGGCTGGGGTCTATCACACCAGGCAAGACCCCAGGTGCAGGCTGTGTAAAGATGCCCCAGAGACAATCCAGTACATAACAGCAGGGTGCAAGATGCTAGCAGGCAAGGCATACATGGAACGCCATAACCAAGTGGCCGGCATAGTGTACAGGAACATCTGTGCCGAGTATAACCTGGAAGTCCCGAGGTCAAAATGGGAGATGCCCCCAAGGGTGGTGGAGAATGACCGAGCTAAGATCCTGTGGGACTTCCAGATACAGACGGACAAAATGGTGGTGGCTAACCAACCGGACATAGTGGTGGTAGACAAACAGAGGAAGACGGCCGTAGTGATCGATGTAGCGGTTCAGAATGACAGCAATATCAGGAAGAAGGAACACGAGAAGCTGGAGAAATACCAAGGGCTCAGAGAAGAGCTCGAGAGGATGTGGAGGGTGAAGGTAACGGTGGTCCCCGTGGTAATCGGAGCACTAGGTGCGGTGACTCCCAAGCTAGGCGAGTGGCTCCAGCAGATCCCAGGAACAACATCGGAGATCTCTGTCCAGAAGAGCGCAGTCCTGGGAACAGCTAAGATACTGCGCAGGACCCTCAAGCTCCCAGGCCTCTGGTAGAGGACCTGAGCTTGAAGGATAAACCGCTCGCAGGGGCGTGCTGGGTGTTTTTTTTTAATATATCTATCTCTCTCTCTATATATATATCTCTATCTATCTATCTCTCTCTCTCTCTCTCTCTCTCTCTCTCCATCCATCTATATATATCAGTTTTCACAGGACTCCATGAAAAGCTACGTATACCTCTACAGCTGCCATAGAAATTAAAGGGTAAATAGCAGTCAGGTGTTGCTAATCAAATGATTAATTGACTTTCATCACCTCTAAAAAAGCAGAGATTTTCTGAGTTTGCTTGTCTGGAGCGTTTGCCACAATCCTCCCAGGACTGGGCTTCCCTGAAAATTCACCATAAGGTCAGACAGTGCAATGCCTAAGTTACATCTCAGATTCTTCAGGCCTCAGTTAGCATGTTAGATGTTCAAATTCATGACAGTACAATTAGAAAAAGATTGAACAAGAATGGTTTGGTTTGAAGGATTACCAGGAGAAAGCTTCTCTTCTCTAAGAAAAGAAAAATGGCAGGAATAATTTAAATGATTTTCTTCACTTAAAATCCCATTTTTGTTCATCAACTTATTTATTTTCGGTTACTGTAAACATTGTTTACCAATAAGCAAAATGTGAGAACAGATGACCAATAAGTCATGTAACTGAGGTACAACTCACTTGTTTAGTGGCAATGACTCAGCAGCCTCTCCCATTCTCTCTTCACCTTCTCATTGACCCAACAAACCCCTCAATAACTCTGCTGTGTCTCATTAAACTGTTTGCCATTTATTGTGGGCATATCTCTTCAGTCATATCAATTTTCCAGCCAGTCCTGTTATTATAACACAGCTTTAAAAGCCCGGCGGACATAAAAGGAACTTTTAAGTCGCATGTCTGAGAAAACATGTCAACTACCAAATTAATCTGTGCAGTGAAGGATTAAACATGACTGAATATTTTTGTGTAAAGAACAAGTCACCACAAATTAAACATTCCTGAATGCCACACCACAAGCCACTGCAGTAACTGAACAACAAACTCTCTAAATAAAGGAAATATAAAACTGAAGCTTGCATTTCTGAAAATACTGTCTATGTGATTAAACAGCTCACTTAAAAAAAGTTTTCTTTTAATTATGAAGATTTTTTTTTTTTGTAGTGTACTTTTCACTGGCATGCAAAAGGCCAGATGTAAAGACTGCTAAAAGCAGTTCCTGTTAAAATGGTACTTTGAGGATGTGGAAGAGGTCAGTGAGGGTTTTTCAATTATGATGATCAAAGCACAGCTTCCTCAGTAAATAAAACATAATGAACACAGAAACAGGGGATTCCTTCATGTCCTAGTGGAGGTTTGACTACATTACATCTCTACTCTTGGTGAGTTTAAATAGTTTTGTCACACTAATTAGTCTACTTTGTAAAAGTTTTCAGACAAAACGCATTAGCAGTCAGCCCTTATGTGGGGGTTAGATGAAATTTAAAATGTCTCTTGTCATTCTAAACATGTTTTATTTGGTATTCCTCAGTGCTCAGTTCCCTTCTTCAAACAAAAGCGACATGTTTGCTCTTCCACACTGTGATCTTTCATGTAAATATCATTGTCAGCTAAGCTTGAGCACATTTGCATTCTCACATCCCTCTCACAGAAGGCCCACACCAAATACAAGAACCCTGAGTAGACTTTGAACATCACACAGATGCTCATGCAGACAGTTGCCGAAGAGACTGAGACAGAAAAAAAATCAAAAACAAAGAAGCAGAGAGTCCATAATAAACATGATCCCTGTGCCCTCCCACTGAGTGAGTGGTAGGCTGGCAGACATAATGTACACTCAGAGGCTGGTTGGCAGTAAACAGTGCAGAAAGGGACAGATCGAATGAGGGCCTGAGCATGTGGTTATCTGTGGCAGAATCACGTGTGAAAGGAGCTTTTGCCCTTTGATAGAGAAAAGATGAAGGGTGAGGATAAGAAATGGCTATTGATCGATAGTCGCTTTATCTGCCTCAACCCTGATAACCAGACAATGCAATCTAACTTGGCCCAGAAAGGTGCAAAGGTGCTGATGGTTTTTCAGACTACATTAGTTTCACTCTTAGAGTTCATACAGTCTCATTATAGCTCTATTAAATTCAACACATTTCACTTTTTTTTCCTCTCTCACAAAAATATCAGTTCAAATTTCATGGAATATCAAAGCTGAACTTAATATTTTAATATTACCAGTAGCGAGAAGAACACATCATAGCAAGTGATTGCTTTTCATCTTTTCTATGTAGGCCACAGGTGACAAAAATTGGTGCAAACTAACTATTTTTATTTTCTATTACTTCTTATAACCATTTGTGGCTGGAGAAACAATCTAAAAGTGCAACACTGCCCTAAATAATATTGGTAGCGTGTCCAACATTCATACTCTTTTTACTGTATGTTAACCCTTGAAGGAAATATCTGGCTTTAACTGCTAAAATCACCATCATGTTAGTTAAACACTGTTAGTCAGTCTGGCTATTATGTGGTATTGCAATAGTAAACTGCAATAGAATTTCAACTACTTTCCCCTATCCTCCAGACCATGATAACTCTGGTAACATTGAACCAAAACACCAAAATGATCTGTCAATCCATCCACTTCTGCTCGACCTTGTCAGGGTCGCAGGGCACCGAAACTAATGTTTTGCAGATCTCAAGGGTAATGTAGTCAACTAATGGCTCTTTTTCATGCAAGAGGCGATACTGTGCAATGTGTTATTACTGGAAAAATATTAATCAGAGATTCTTTAATATCATGGATCTCCTTCTTTCATTGCACCACTCTGATCATGTTGTGAAATCTGGTGCATTCACATTTTCTGTTTCAGGAATTTATTCTGGTTATCTCCAATGATCCAACCTGAATCAAAAACATTCATTTTGCCTGGCTGCATCCAGCCATAGCTTATTAAGTGTGATTGCTTGAACAAAATGCACGAGGCAGATTGCATTTGCATTCCCTAACACATTACCATTCAATAAACAGAACGCATTGGTGTCATGGGAGATGTGTGCTTTATAATGAGGAGCCACACTGCTATTCTCAAATGTCCCTTAAACCACAAAATGCACAAATCCAGATATATACAATCAAGCAGAGTACACACACACACACACACACACACACACACACACACACACACACACACACACACACACACACACGCAGCATAAAGTCAATGGGTGCGCTTCAATAAAAAGGCTCCACTTCTCTCCACAAGCAAAGATCATTTTGGGAGCACTGATGGAATATGGTGAGCCCATGTGGCCCGAGGTGGATATCAATTAAAATGATGTATAGCCCCAGTGTTTTCTAATTGGGACATGGTGATGTATTTAATAACACACATTAGAAGCCTAATTAGAAGTAAATTGAGCTGCATCCTATTGTCTGCTAATCAACATAGTGGACTGGGTAGATAAATAACCTTAGTTGGAGGGTCTCTGTGGTTTAAGGCATTTACCTTTCCAAAAACATCTATTTGTTTCTTCCATTTGTGGGTTTCAGCGGTGCATTTTCTTTTGAGGAATTAGGTGGTGTTCAAAACAACGTGTAAAAACCCTCAGTTTCACGAGCCGCTAAAACATTTTCTCCTCACCTATTTAGAAGTAAATCATATTTTTTAACGGATGCTGAAACAGATAAATCACAGTTAATCATAACGCTCCATCAGTAATGAAGCTTAAACATAGTTCTCCTCTAATGAGTTGTCATGATGGATTTTCTGGCTGCATAAGGATCAGGGAAAAGAAAAGACAAAGAAGCACTCTTGATTATTATCATCCTTTCCTTTAAAATCATTCGCCCTTGTGTAACTAAATGACTTCATCTCAGACTGAGAGACAAAGAAGTCAAATCAATCACATTATTAGTTCCAATAAAGCAACAGAACCTTTTTTTTTGTTACTTGGCAGGAGGTGCTTTCCATCACGGATAATTGGGATTTGCATGAAAAGGACCTGAAGTAAAAAGAACTTTACTCATGAATTATTGTCATTTGTACTGTTTGAACAAAAGGCAGTATTCTAGACTTAATATTGAAAACTGAAGTACATTTTACATACTTGTGCCATGAAGAACGGTTTAGAAAAGAAAAACGTTCAATAAAGGTAACGATCTATGTAGCAGGAAGTTTGGTGTTTTGCTACAGCATGACTGTTTTTCCAGGAGGTCAGCATACTGTAAATAGTAGTCATACATCCTTACTCCAGCGTAAAAAACCCCTGTGAGCACATTTTATGGATTGCAGAAACGTTTGACAAGCTCTCTGCAATCAGATGTGTCAGTATAAAGGATTATGTGTTTTATGGAGCTTGGTCTTAGGAGCAGATCTGCTCCAATAAACATGCACTACAATTTAGCCCAAGGTGTGCACTGGAAAGGTTATCCAATCACCCCTTTGAAAGTGCCTCTCAAAATGAGTGAAAGCCTTGGCCGGTGCAACACAGTCATGCTGTAGCACTGCAAAACACGGAAGTATTCTATCAAGTGGCTGAGATAAAGAGCAGCACTAAAACAAATGCAGCTTCTGCTTTCTATCAGTATGTTCGATCATTCCTTATTTCTCTGTCCGCTTCCTGTTTTGTGTTTTTTTTCTCAGAACTAAAACAGCTTTCTCTGTATTTCACACTACACAGGAGCAAACACACCCACGTATTGATTGCAAACTCACTTGTACTGTATTGGTTATCTATATGGTAATGCAGGATTGCGCTTCTCATTTTATTATTGCATCTTTCTCTGTCTCCTCATTACAACGGTGCAGAGCTGTGAACACCTCCTGTGTATCTAGATAAGGCTATTTGAATGGATAACACATTCTGCTTTACATACAAAGGGTTATCTCTCAAAGAGCAAGCCCACCTTCTCCAACAAAGCCATTAATCATTGTAGTGCCGTATTCCTTCACTTTGGTAGATAATGAACATAACTTTGCCAAAGGATTGCTTATTTAAGGGCAAAAAAAGATGTATAGATGGATATTATCTGAGGGATGAGTTAAAATGTCAGGAACTTTACA
This sequence comes from Aulonocara stuartgranti, assembly GCF_965226115.1. NCBI lineage: Eukaryota > Metazoa > Chordata > Actinopteri > Cichliformes > Cichlidae > Aulonocara > Aulonocara stuartgranti. Next base: position 10,961,721 of record NC_138950.1, read on the forward strand.
CTGTCATCGTTAGATATGTTTAGAGAGTTACTTTCACAAGAAATCACCTAAATGGCCTTTTTTATTTTGGCACAGTATTCACTCCCACTTATGCCGAAACCCTGAATTCGTCATATAGTGACCTAACATATTGCAGATGAATCAGAGCAATAGTATTCACTAGATGTCTTCTCCCACCTCCCATCACCTTACAGACCCCCTTGTTTTGTGCAAATGAATATATCTGGAGCACAGCAAAAGAAGGGAACCGTAAAGCCTCATACAAACAGATCTGTGGGTTATAAAAGTTTGTAGCTTAGTGCAAAGCAGAGGCTGTGGTCAGTGAAGTTTTGATAAGAGTTCACAGTGATATAAACTCAAATGTTCAGAATGTTCTTCACAAACAGCTCCTGCAGCATAATCTACTTCTTTGCTATCCATCTGTGTGCCCGGTATTTTCCAAACTGTCAGATTTTTACAAAATGCCTTGGCTAATAACTCTGCTTCTGTCTCAAGTCCTCTGCTTTCTTTTTCCTCTTAGCAAGTCTCTAGTCTCTCAGTGGAATATTTTTCATGATACCAGTTATCAAATAATTTAATTAAAGGTTTTGATTGGATATGTTTATGTAAAGGAAATCAGTTTGGGTAACTGGAACTTAACCACAGGTTAAGATAGAGCAGCCTAATACTGGCAGGACAGATGACATAACAATGATACTAGCAGATAAACATGACTTCAAGAAGAAAGGTATGCAAATTAACGAACATGTGCAAATGCCAATCTTAATGCATTACACACAGTTACTGTAATTAATATTTTTCAGTAACACAGTAATGTAATGCATTACTTTACAAAATCCAGCAATTAGATTACAGTTATAATTCAATGATTACTTGCGTTACAAAGATTCTTCAGTTCTTTAGAAAAACAAACAAACAAACAAAGATTTTTTTTCTTTCTATCCTCTTGCACTACAATTTGCTGATTTCAGGTTGCATAGCGAAAATGATGGAGTGGTACAGGACTACAGATCTGCACATTACTTTTATAATTATTGCCCAACATGAAATCTGTTTGATGATAAAGAGGAAATTGCATCCAGGACAGAAACAACCACATGATACTCCTAACCTTTTTTGGCTGTTTTATGAGTATGTCTTAATTTTGGCCCCTTCACATGATAATTACTTCCTAAGGTAGGCTTAACACCAGAGAAGTTTGAGAAATGCTTTTGTTTTTGACCATTTATAACGCCTTTATAGCTCTAATCCACTATAACAATCATGAAAGAAACTGAATATGTCTTTCATTTTCTGTGAGGAGGCAAACTACAAGCTTTATTTCAATGCTTTTCTGTAAAACAATGGCAGCATTTCTCTATTCATGAAGAGTAAAATCATGAATTTCCGTGCATATCTCTGTGTCAGAATAGATGACAGTGATTTTTTTTTTGTCCCACTGCTGATTTCTGGATTTTTTTTTATTTAGCTTTAGATTCACTCATGGTCAGATGAACCTAATGAGGAGGCAGGTGCAATTACCAAGTTGTGAAACAGTCAGTCTTTCTGTGCTTCAGGCCCTGTGCTGGCGGCAGTAAATATAGCTAATTACATCTTCCGCTCCACAGCCTCTTTATCTAAACTCAGCAAGACATAGACCTGCCCACCCAGCACTTCATTACTGTGCACCAACCTAATAGGGACTTGATGTTTTTGACCGCCCTAACAAATTGCTTTGTAACAGTCAGCAGCATGCAACAAAATGCACCAAAAATGACCATCTTAGGGCAATCGTGGCTCAAGAGTTGGCAGTTCGTTTTGCGATCGGCAGGTTGCCGGTTCAAGCTTCGGCTCAGACAGTCTCGGTCGTTGTGTCCTTGGGCAAGACACTTCACCTACCACCTACTGGTGTTGGCCAGAGGGGAAGATGGCGCAATATGGCAGCCTCGCTTCTGTCAGTCTACCCCAGGGCAACTGTAGCTACAACTGTAGCTGCCTCCACCAGTGTGTGAATGTGAGAGTGAATGAATAGTGGAATTGTAAAGCGCTTTGAGGGTCTCGAAAAGCGCTATATAAATCCAATCCATTATTATTATTATTATTATTATTATTATTATTATTATCATCATCTTTTTTTTAAAAATCAGCCTTATTATAGTCTGAAATATCAAAGTCTAACTTTAGATAAAATTATTTCTTTATCTCATATTATAAGGACCTTACTATAACAAGTTACCAAAATGTACATTTGAATATATCTGTATATAATGATCATGTTGCATGCCTTTACAGTTTGGCTCAGGTTGGCAAACATAGTATAGACATTAATAAATGTCTATACTAAATTTGAAACTACAACTCTATTTAGAATCTGGCATGAATAAAAGGATGATTAACTTTTAATTAATGTTTCAGAGAGTATGAAGAGTGTATTTTTAGGTTTTACAACACTTTAAAAATAGATATTTGTAGGTAGGAATGAGTATACAGTATGACTGTAGATCATGTAGAACTAATGACTAAATCCAGAGTGATATATAAACAAACAGCGAGGGAGTGAAAAAAAATCCCACAATGCATGTTGGGAGTCCCCCAGCAGCCTAGGCCTATTACAAAGTAACAAAGTGAGGATTCAGAGGTCACCTGAATCAGATCTAACTATATACTTAATTACAACAAAAGGTTTTAAGCCTAGTCTTAAAACTAGAGTGGGTGTCTGCCTCCCAAAAACTGGGACCTAGTTCCACAGTAGAGAGGCCTTAAATCTGAAGGCTCTGCCTCCCATTCTACTCTTAAATACTCTAGGAACCAAAGTAAGCCAGCAGTCTGACAGCAAAATGCCCTTTTGGGGTGATATGGTTCTATGAGGTCATTAAAGTAAGATGCAATAAATGCAATCATCCAATAGAAGCCTCACATATCTAAGTGCATGCAGTTTTAAATGGTCAAACTATCCTACTCCTACTTGAACTTAACAGAGTCGTGAAATGATTATAATAACAGTTTATAATAGATTATAATAAATTTCATTTCTTTGGTTAATGAATGTTTTGGCTGACCTTACTGGACTCAAGAAAAAAAAAAGAGGGGGGGGGGGCGACGGGCTCTTGAGTGGCAGACAGGAAATGAACGAAAGGGAAAAGTCATGTCTGCCGTCAGCTCTTTTACAGTCAGTCCCAAGGTCAATAGTTCTGCACCCGGGGGAGAGCGAGAATGAGAGGGAGCAAGCGAGAAGGACTTAACTTCACACAGACCAACTTTTTCATTTTCAGTCAAATTACAGTGAATGAAAGAGGATCATCAAGATGACATGGAATTCATTCCATGTAATTCCTCTGTCATATCTGTGATAGAGAACATCTCATTTACAGTAGCTGTGAGAATTAATTTCCGGCTTGATTCAAACCCGCCGCTGCCTATTTCACACACTTGACTCTTCACCTGAGTCTGAATCTGCACACTCGGCCGTTCAATTAAATGGCCATCCAGCACATATGAATTTGTAATGTACATTCAAATTAATCATAAAATTCCCACACACTTTATTTTCTATTACGCAGGCTGAGCAACCATTAATCACATTATTACAGGAATATGATTACATGTGACAGGGGCAGGCAATGTGTAAGATCAGCAGCTCTGAGGTGTTTGTGTTTAAAGGTCAGGTGTAATTCCAGCGCCAGCCAGAAACCACCTTGCACGCTTAAAATGTGCAGCCCATTACATTCTGTGAGGCGACTCAAACATGCACTCGTGCTGTGTTTATGTCATCACGTTCGACAGATCTTGTTGTACTGACTGAAGAGCTCATTGATCACACTGCAAACACATCTGTGCTGAGTGGTCCACAGATGTGAGGGATGAGAGGGCATTAGACAAGAAAGCAGGTCCACACACAAACAGCCCTCGCTGAGAAAATGGAAGAAGTTAAACAATAATGAATGGGCACATTTGTAGTCATTGTGTGAAACATCACACCCAGTATCATGCTCATTCACATTCCTGCCACGCACACCAACACACACCGCTGTATCCCAGCTCTTCTCTTTCTCATTTTCCCCCTCAGCCCTGCCTGATTCCCCGTGGAAACTCGAGGTCATCGGTGTTAGTAGGGGCAGCTCCAGGTTTTAGTGTAGCAGAAAGAAGGAGGAAGGCAGAGAAAGAATCAGGGAGATGCAGGTGCTAACCTCTGAGAATCTTAGATTGCTTCTGACTTTATAGCCTTCACATCACCACACACCTTGTTGTGTTTGACACGTGTCGGCTGAAACACAGAGGAAAAGTCATTCATCATCAATGATTGGGCATTGCTTAATTTCCAACTTGATGATATTTACTGATATCATTTGAAAGAAGTCAATGTAAAGAAACTCTGGAAAACAACAAGAATAGAAGTTTTTATTCCCTTGAACCAACGTCTGAGTCTGTGGATGGACTACTAACATCAGACTTGTAATTGTAGCAGTTTTATTGTGGTGTAATTCGGCTTACTGTATGCTTGCTTATCTTTAGAAAAGGACAATTAAAAAGATTTATGTATACTGGTTATTACAAAAAAAACAGTCAATAACAAAGCAAAATCTTACCTGATCATAGTGTACCCATACTCCACCTCAAGGTCGCATTCATGAGCACCTCTGCACCCCCTTCAGTGGTACTACTATTTTTTAAATTGTGTTCCGTTCTGACCTCATGTACATCTTTTCCACTGCATCCAGACAGCGATTCTTCAACTGGATTTATGTTTTGAGGAAGCGGACAAAGTTGTAAGGTGCCAAATCTGAAAAGCAGGGAGTGACCACTGTACATTTGAGCTATGAGCAAACACATGATGTCACATAAGTCATTTTTATGAGCATAGTTGTAGAAGGTTTCGGTTTGCACGTTATTTATCATGTCAGTGTTAAGCAGCATATGAAGCTGCTCTGCAGACACAACAACTCCTACAATACATACCAGCGCTGTGGGAAAGAGGGGGTCTTGGTAAATAGTAGGGTTGTTCAGAGCACTTTGAGAAACAATACTGATATTTTTTTTTTCCTTCAGAGAAACATTTTACAGCATCCTGTTTAAGGCTTTGGGTGAGTGGAGTTACTTTCTCTACAGTTTTAAACTACATGCTTTAAGTTTTTGAAATAAAACTAACTATGATTTATATGCCAGGAGATATTGGGGTTTTTTGGGGTTTTTTAAGAAAATAATTAAATACAGGCAATACACAGAGAACATTTTGTAGTCAGCGTAATTATTAACATTTCCCACTGGAAATTAGCAACTACACTCATAATAAATATATACATTATATCATTAAAATATATTTTGCAACATCACATATTTGGTAAGCTAAGTTACCACATATGATGCTTACCAAATAGAAGACACATGAAGAATAACTTTCCTGCATCCTTTTCCAAAATAAAATTGAGGAAGAAGACAAAACTTTGTCTTCTCCCTTATTTCCCAAGGGTTTGCCACAGCTGATGGATCCACATGTTTGACTGGGCAGATTTTTACACCAGATGTCTTTCCCAGTGCTCTTTTCCCAGCCTCCCCCCATTTATCCAGGACCAACGCTAGGTGTACACTAATTTGTGACTTCCTGAACTTGGTTTTGTGTATCCTCCTAATCTCTAACTGGGGATCGTTTGAGTCTGAGGCAAATATTTTAGCAATTACACCATGTAGCCACCTTCATGAAACAGTATACGACAAACTAGAGTGTCAAATTTCTCAAACCAAAATGTTAAGAAGCCAGTAGTATGCACCAAAAAATCTGTAATTTATCTGAATATCTTACTGACAACAAAACCAGAATCTCCATCTCATTTCATAGTCATAGTTCTACATAATTTTATGCTGCGAAGTTGCAGTCAAGCAGCACAATGACTTTGCCTTTCACTCAAGCAAACAGAAAGTAGCCTCCCTCCCCATTTATGGTGTTTTCACTCTGCTTTTCCTCCTCGCTTTCTCGCTCTTTCCATCTCTCCAGACAGCCGCAGTGGTCCCTGCCTCATCTCCATTTGGATCTCTCTGTTTGGAAATAAATCACATTCATACAACACCTGAGCTGCTTACGGGAGCCGGATGGGATCAGGGTCCCAGGTGGACCATTTCAAATAGTATTCAATTCTTGCAGTGGACACGCACACACACAGACACACACACAAACCACAAAGGTTATGGTCAATCAAACCTCCCGTACTCATGGGTCACACATACAAACTATAAGCCAATGCACACACCTACATATTCTTTGTTTCTTTGTGTTGTTTCTTCTCTTCTTTTCTCATTGTCTCTTATTGACACACGCACACATGCACCGGCACATGCACATGCACAAACACACACACTTAGTTTCTCTTTGCCATTCATTAACTGACAGCTAGAGACTCTCCCAGGTGGAACTGTTGGGAGGCAGAGGATTTGCATTTGTATTTTTCCAATATCTCCTCTGGACAGAGGATCATGAGCTTACCAAGGGAGAGAAAAGAAGCTGGTTTGGCTGCACCGGCTTGACATTTGTTAAAGGCATTCATCTCCTCTCATCTTGTTCTTTTTTTATCATTTGAGAGAGGACTCAAACCTGTTGTCTCTGGCTGTGGGGAAGGGCATTGTTGTTAAGGGAATGATAGGGTTACTCTTCCCATTACATACTGGGCGGACGAACATGGAGTTCAAACCTGAGGTGATACAGCTGTCCTTAGCCGGATTGTTCTGGTTCTCACCAGAGACAAAGAGCTGCTGCTATCAGTGTGTTACTACCTAAAACAGAATCTTATGCATGCTTTAAATTCTGATTTAAGAATTAATATACCTGAATGGGAATTAACTTATTTCTTCTAATACTCTGTAAAGCAAGCTAACAAAGCAAAATTTAAAATAGGCGATACACAGGAAGGGAATCTTAATTATTCAAATACTCCAGTGATTTCAAGTAGCAAAAATGAAACTTCACATGACCATGTGAATAAAACAATGTGAATCATATTAGTGCTTCCACTACTGCTCAACAAAGGGCACGCCGCAGAAGATGGACATAGTCACTGTGATATCCAGTTTGTGGAATTTCTTTTACCGTTTTTTAAATTCTGTCATATTGGTTTTCTTTGAACTTGAAGTGACCACATATGGATAACAGTCATGCATATTATTTGTTAACACCAGCTAGCTTGTTTTGCAAGATGCACCCATAGCATCCAGAAGCTGTTGGTGCACATACATAAAATATCACAATTTTATATTTACCCAAATACAGGCTTCTTAAGCAGTTTGTTAGTACATTTTATATACAACTAGTAATAATATTTGCTTAAAAATCTATTTTAAAAAAAGGCAACACCACAAGTCGGAGCTCAAAGGTTGGATTCAGGGACTTAAGTTAGTTGAAATGACACTTAAGAGATAGTTAATGATACACCCACCTATTTTGGCTCACCTGTAATTGTGCATGTCATTAGGCTTAAGACAAAAACAGTTTCATAAGTTATGAATTTTAACACTGGTTTCCATGGAGACTCTCTTTGGATAAATTTCACACATTGTCTTCAACCAAGCCCGTGAGTTGCTACAAACGGCATGGTGGTGTTTTGCTTTGTTTGTTGCTTGTTTAGAGCCCAAGGAGCTACTTTGATTATGCACTTTTATCTAAAGTAATAAAATCATCAGTTGTGATGAGACTAAGTATTGATAATAAGTCAACAACAGTGTGAATATAGCACTCAACAACTAGAATTTGAACTAGAACAGCTACAGATACAGCTACACATATATTAAAGTGTGTTTCATCTTCTGCCATGGATGATTAGATAGCATTGGTTAACCTTGCCACTCATAAGCATTACTAATGACTGGTGGCTAAATTGTTTATTTTTATCACTTGAAATTTTGGTTAAAGTTTTGTTATGGTATAGGAATAAAGTTAAAATGATGGTTCCGTTTAAGTTAGATCCCAGTCAGTGAGACCTAGAGATCATTTGGTGACCTCCCGGCACTGCCACAAAACATGTGTTCCCCAGTGGGTTACTGGCAGTTGTTGGCAAATTAAACTATTTGCAAATAGTTGCAAATAATATAGGTTGCCAGTCAAAAATTATTCTTGACATTGCTTTGCTTGCTTGCTAACAGACTATGTCATCCATAGTTTGCATGGCAGATGTTGACTTGACTGAAAACACTTATTTTTCATTGAGCAGTAGTAAAACTGTGAAATGTTAATAATCACGTGGTGATTTTTGGAGCAGTACTCTGTCTGGGACCAGTTCCACTTTTTGATAGCCAGCAGGAACCATTTGCCAACCAGCAGGGGAATACATATTTTTCCTTAGTGACCAGTGGTCACAAAGGGGCTTTAGAGAACCCTCTTTAATGGTGACAGTTATACCAAAAGGTTGTGTTTATTGCTGTGTTGGTCTTAATGGTTAGCAATCATCATTTATCCAATTTTTACTGTTAGCTAAAACTAATGACTAACAGGAGATTTCAGTGTTTAAAGTCATCTATTATCCTAATAAAAACAATTACTAAGGACCATAGCTGTCAATTGCATATAATGACTCAGTTTCACAAGAGTAAAAACAGAATGACTGGCTAGTGGTAACATGCTAAATATTTGGGTAGTCAAAGACTAATGTGCAGTGGTTGCTTTCACCACTGTCTTTCCTGGTGGAATGCAGCTCCTCTTGAAACTGACAGCAATCACTGGCAAACAGATTGATGAAAGTTTGCAAGTAGTTGCCATCTAATTCATACATATAGAAAGATGAACACACTGCCATTAAACTGAGTCAGTCAATGGAAGCAACTTCTTTGCATCATGTATCTTTGTAATAGGTTATATTCCTATGTAAAAGCAAGGCTGCAAAGTAAATATGTTATTTTGTAGTTAAATTGCTCTTCTGCAGTAACTAAATCACTATTTGTTTTTGTTTCAAATCTATGAGGTTCTAGCTGGACTCTGAAAGTGAGCGCTTAATGTCGGTTTCTGTTTAATGTAAATTTCTGCAAGTATATTGCAACAAATTGCAATTTTTCCTGATTTAGCACAGTCCTATTATCATAGACTGAATGCAATTGCCTGCTTGACACCAGTCAACTGCAAACTGATAGCAGACTGATTTTTTTCTTCTTCATGACACTCCAAAATTGCTTTGGAGATGACTGTAAGTAGTTGCAGACATGATCCTTTTCTTCAAAGTAATGAGATCACAAGCTTATTACACACAGAAGCAATAATTTTGGTCATGCTGTCATCTCCAAACACTGTTGACTCTGTGACTATAGCATAAATGCATGTTGTTTTGGGTATTTAATCAACTTCAATCATAGTAGATATGATAAGTATGAAAGAAAAATCAGGTTTCATCCAAATAGGTGTCAGAAGACGCAGGTAAAGATAAAAACATTATCAAATACTTTAATGACAAAAACTCTTGGCTAAAAAATAATTAAGGGTGATTTTCCAGTCATGTTCGTGCACTGAATTGTTTTGATACTTGTGGTATCGCAAGAAATAAGTGGTTATATAAATATATGAGTATACATAATAGTTATTATTCATAGATACCTACATCCTAAGTTCCTGTTATTCTTCTGAAAGAAACAGAATGAATGTGTTGTTACAATGGTAATGCCAGGAGAGGCAGTATTAGTTCTGTGTTACATTAATGTGTAAGGAAGTGGAAGAAGAGTGTGTCCTGTAGGAGGCAGTAGAAAATGGATGCTCATGTTCTGTACATGCCCTGAAAGAAAGGTTCAGTAAACCAGTGCAACGATACTCCGGTGTAAGGCTCAGTTATTGTATTTTTATTTTTTGAAGATGCGACATCTTTTTGGCGACGAGGACGTTTAGGGGGAAGGAGTTTGGGCGATCGGACTGAAAGAAAAGAGAAGAAAATAAAGTGATGGAGTCGGCTACAGGTTTGGCTAGCTTTTCAAAGAATGCAAAAGTTTTCGGCTGGAAATAGAAGGCAGTGACCTCGAAGCGGAAATGGCTACAATTGGTACGCTAGTAGCGTTCGATCCAAAGAATCAGACTTGGGATGAGTACACGGAAATACTCGAGCAGTTTTTCGCAGCTAACGGGATCGACGATGCAGAGAAACAAAGAGCGATATTAATAAGTGTCGTCGGAGCAGCGACGTACAGCTTGATGCGAAACCTTCTCAGCCCGGCCAAGCCCAAAGACAAAACCTTCCAAAAGCTGGTGCTTCTGATGAAAAATCACTTCGATCCGAAGTCCAGTGAAATTGTGCAAAGGTATAAGTTCGACTCTCGCTCCCGCAAGCCGAATGAAACCGTCATGGAATATGTAGCGGAGCTGCGTCGCCTGGCACAGGATTGTAACTATGGCAACACGTTACAACAGATGTTGAGAGATAGGATCGTCTGCGGAATTAAGGATGACCGAATTCAGAGACGTCTCTTGCCAGAAATAGATCTCACTTTTGACAAAGCTCTGTCAATTGCAGTAGCAATGGAGACTGCAAATAAAAATGCACAGGATCTGCAGACCTCAGGGGCGTCAGCAAAATGTTTCAGTCTCGCTAGAGGACAACAGGAGAGTCGTACCTTTAAAGCAGAAAATAAAGAGTGTTATCGTTGCAAAGGAACCAAGCACACAGCAGCAGACTGTAAGTACAAACAAGAAAAATGTCATGCTTGTGGTAAAATGGGACACATAGCTAGAGCTTGTAAAAGCAAGACTAAACTGAACCAGAAAAAGTATGGATCGACATATGTAAAGAAAGAAAAAAAGCAGAGTTCACACTACAGTACTCACAATGTGGGCGAGAAAGCAGATAACAACAAAACTGATAGCTCTGAAGATGACTCTTTTATGTTGAACTGTGTCAAGTGCAGTCAAGGGCACAACAGAAAACTGTTCAAGTTAGGGCGTGGCAGTGCGCACTTAAGAAGAGTAGACCCCTACACTGTGGATATGCAAATTGATGGGAAAAAGGTGAACTTTGAAATAGACACTGGATGTTGCCTAACAGTCATGAACGAAGCAACATTCAGAGAAACAGGGAAAGACAGTAAGCCCCCCAGCCTGCAGCCCATCAAAATCAAGCTCGAAACTTATACAGGGGATCCTGTTAAGGTGATTGGTGCAACACGAGTCAGCGTCAAATACAAGCAGCAGAAAAAACATCTGCCCCTGGTGGTGGTCGAAGGCGACGGCCCCAGCTTGCTAGGTCGAGCTTGGCTCGAGGAAATTAAATTGGACTGGGGTGAAGTGAAAAACAGTCCTAACAACAGAAAGCTGCACCAAGTCAAAACAACAGAGAAAACACTTCAGCAAGTGTTAAGTAAACATGAAAATGTGTTCAAAGAGGAGTTGGGCACCCTGAAAGGAATGAAAGCTGCTATTCATGTGAAAAGTGATGCCACCCCACGCTTCTTCCGTCCGCGTTCTGTCCCCTTTGCTATGCGAGCAAAAGTCGACGAGGAAATAGACCGACTGTTGAAAGAAGGCATCATCTCGCCAGTGAAATATGCTGAATGGGCGGCACCAGTAGTGCCACTCCTGAAGCCCACAGGGACAATAAGACTGTGTGGGGATTACAAGCTTACTGTAAATACCGTAGCTTCACTGGAGCAGTACCCCATACCCAGAATGGAGGACTTGTTTGCCACACTGTCCGGGGGTAAGCAGTTCTCAAAATTAGACATGAGCCACGCTTACCAGCAAATCCTCTTGGATGACGAATCGAAAAAGTACGTGACAGTAAACACATCTCGGGGGCTGTTCACATATAACAGATTGCCTTTTGGAGTGGCCTCTGCTCCAGCAATATTCCAGAGGACCATGGAAAGTCTTTTGAAGGGGATACCTCATGTAGCAGTGTATTTAGATGACATCTTAGTGACTGGAGTGGATGAAGTAAGCCATCTACAGAACCTGGATGAGGTGTTGACCCGGTTGGAGGAAGCTGGGTTGAGGTTAAAGAGGTGCAAGTGTGCCTTCATGCAAGAGAAAGTGGAGTACTTGGGGCACATAGTGGACGCCCAGGGGCTCCACCCAGTGGAAAAGAAAGTTAAAGCAATCATGGACGCACCTACCCCCACAAATGTCACTGAACTGAAAGCATACTTAGGTTTGCTAAATTACTACAACAAATTCCTTCCAAACCTGGCAACCCTGTTGGCACCCTTACATGAACTTTTGAGACACGAGGTATGGTGGACATGGCAAAAGAGACAAGAGGAAGCATTCCAGAAATCTAAGATCCTGTTGAACTCAGCAGAGGTGTTAGTTCATTATTCTGCTGACCGTGAGTTGGTTCTCTCATGTGATGCATCCCCATATGGCGTAGGCGCCGTATTGTCACATAAGATGGAGGATGGAAGCGAGAGACCTTTGGGGTTCATGTCACGCACACTCTCTCCTGCTGAGAAAAAGTATTCTCAGCTTGACAAAGAAGGTCTAGCTGTGATATTTGGCATCAAGAAATTTCACAAATACTTGTATGGCCGAGTTTTCACGATTTACACAGATCATAAACCCCTAATCTCACTGTTCAATGAAAAGAAGCCTATACCTCAGATGGGCTCACCAAGAGTACAAAGATGGGCCGTGACATTGAGTGCTTACGAGTACAACATCAGGTACAAGCCAGGAAAACATCATGAAAACGCGGATGCGCTCAGCCGGTTGCCGGTACCAGACTCAGCACCTGAGCAAGAGATGGCTGAGCAGGTTTTGATGATGGATGTACTGGATGACACATTAGTGGACACTGCACAGATCAAACGATGGACAGCTAAGGATGTCTTGTTGTCGCAAGTCCACGAGTACACCTTAAAAGGCTGGCCAACTGAGACCGACACCTGTTTAAAGCCGTATCGACAGAGAAAGCTGGAACTGAGTGTGAGGGATGGTTGCGTGCTCTGGGGAGCCCGAGTAATTATTCCCACCAAAGGCCGAGACAAAATATTGAAACTCCTGCACCAGACTCATACAGGCATGTCGAAGATGAAAGGCTTGGCAAGGTCGTATGTATGGTGGCCAGGGATGGATGAGAACATTGAAAGAGAAGTGCAGGCATGTGAGGAGTGTCAGAAACACTCCAAGTCACCACCTACTGCACCATTACACCCTTGGGAGTGGCCGGAGTCACCATGGTCCAGAATCCATGTGGACTATGCAGGGCCTTTCCTCGGGGAGATGTTTCTAATCATTGTGGATGCTCATTCCAAGTGGATGGACATTTACCCTGTGAAATCCTCTACATCACAGGTAACTATAGAGAAACTGCGCCAGAGTTTCAGTGTGTTTGGACTACCTAAAATGTTAGTTTCAGACAACGGAACATGTTTCACAAGTGCTGAATTTGAGTCATTCATGAAGCAGAATGGAATTGACCATGTAAGATCAGCACCTTTCCACCCTTCTTCAAATGGGCTGGCTGAGAGGGCGGTCCAGACCTTTAAGGAGGGGATGAAGAAAGTCAAGGGTGATACCTTGCAAACCAGACTGTCCCGATTTCTGTTCAGTTATCGCATCACACCGCATGCCACTACTGGTTTATCACCTGCAGAGTTGATGATGTCACGGAGACTCAGATCAGTTTTGGACTTGCTCATGCCTGATGTGAAAACAAAAGTGCAGCACAAACAATTGAAACAGAAAGAAAATCATGACACCAAGAAAAGACTGAGAAGTTTCACACCAGGAGACAAGGTCTTCATCAGAAACTACTCCTATGGCCCGAAGTGGATTCCCGCAGTCATTGTGAGAGCATCGGGTCCAGTGTCTTACATTGTTACCATTGGATCAGGTCAAACTGTGAAGCGGCATGTGGATCAGGTAAGAGCAAGAGTGGCTGACACTGTTCCCAGTACACCAGACAGGGAGGTGGAGCCATTGCTTGACAAAGAATCAGTGCCTGAGTGCTGCTTGCCATCAGAGTTGGACACATCGCCACAACCTCCGGCAATGGAGTTGCCTTATGCTCCGGAGACTCCAGCTCCCGGAGACTCCTCAGGGACACCCGTGTTGCGACGTTCCCAGAGAGAGAGACGTCCACCAGAGACTTTAAAGGACTTTGTTAGGTAGTGTGAGATCTTCCAGAAATAGAGCAACAATGCGCTCTGATCTCACAGGAAGGACGTACCTTCCTAGTTAGAAAAAAAAAAAAAAGAGAAACATGGAAACCTATGTACAGTTGTATGGTTGTATGGTTACCTTAATTACATGTTGATTGTTTGTTAAGCATTCTTTAGATAAACAGTTATTTTGTAAGTCAAGGGAGTTGTTGACTTAAGGGGGGAGGAGATGTGGTATCGCAAGAAATAAGTGGTTATATAAATATATGAGTATACATAATAGTTATTATTCATAGATACCTACATCCTAAGTTCCTGTTATTCTTCTGAAAGAAACAGAATGAATGTGTTGTTACAATGGTAATGCCAGGAGAGGCAGTATTAGTTCTGTGTTACATTAATGTGTAAGGAAGTGGAAGAAGAGTGTGTCCTGTAGGAGGCAGTAGAAAATGGATGCTCATGTTCTGTACATGCCCTGAAAGAAAGGTTCAGTAAACCAGTGCAACGATACTCCGGTGTAAGGCTCAGTTATTGTATTTTTATTTTTTGAAGATGCGACAATACTCTAAGTTTTAAAACAGAAACTAGTGCATTGGTGCTAAAAGCTAAAACTTTGAACAAAATCCATTATCCACCTATTATGGCTTTCCTAAGGAAAATTAAACATAATGTAAGAATATACTATACATTTACTGCTGTAAGTTAGAGGCGGTATTATGTGCAAGCAAACACACATCATTTATGTCCACATCTGCAAGGCTCTAAACAATAAAATGCAATTTACAAGGCCTGGCAGGTAAATTTGCATTTGCTATGTGTGCATACTAAATAAAAACAATCAGTGCTACAGAAACAGTATCTTTGTTACACAGTCCAGCTATATAAAATTATTCATACTGTTCATGCTATCCCTTGGCTTTCCTCCACCACAAATCCATCATAACTTGTGGCTACCTACTATGAATCCTGACGTGATCCAAAAAACAAACAAAAAACATACAAAACCCCTCAGATAACTGTTAATAGTGAATTTAGGAGCAAAGGCTTTGAAATATACTTCAGAAATGTTTTTCTACTCAAAACAGAACAATGCAAAAATAAATTGCCTGTGGTTAAGAAATGTGCAAAGAGCAGCCAGGAGTTAAGGAGGAATTTTGCCCTTAGGGAATCTGTTTTTTAATATTACCTCGGGCTGTGCTGGACAGGACTAATGTATTCTGCCTGGCAGAACCAGAGTGGCTCAGATCCTCAGTGTCAGACAGCTCAGTTATAGCTGTACTTAGTGCTGATGTCCACTCAATTAAGTGACTGGTGTCAGTGTATAGTAAGATAGTTTATTAATCCAGTAAGACCAATATAGTAATTTTATTGAGGGGTGCATATTAGTAAGTCACGCTGGGAGACATTCACTGTCCCCTCGAGTCGTCTTGTCTATTAAATTAACTACAAGGAGCTGAAATTCAGAGTCTGTATTTTCACAACATAAATACATTTGAATACATAAATCCTTCAGTATGAGACAGACATTTTTGATAGTATTCTCAACCAACCTTTGAAAGCATCTGTTAAAAAAATGAAAAGAAAAAAAAAGCTTAACAGCTGGTGGTGCTAATTATCCATTTTGGAGCCAATAAACTGCTGCAAAAAATGGAAATATGACATTTATGCTTTTGTTTTTTTTGTTTTTTGCTCAAATTAATTATTAACTGCTCCACATAGATCTGATGTTTTCATTGGCTGGCATTTTCCTTTAGCTCAACACTGAGTGAATGTGGATGTGGATGCTACTGATACACTCAGGTCTTATTATGAACAAATTTATAATGTAAATGAAGGAGTTGGAGGGAAACATACTATGGTATAATGGTATCATAAAACTGAAAACTGAGATTTAATTCACAACCAAAAACAAAACTCCTGGTCAGAAACATAGTTTTATACTGTAGTATATTAAACGCTAATATAAAAACCTGATTGCAATAAAGGACCTCTGTACTTATCCCACTTTTTAGACACATTTTAAGCAATGAATTAGAGTACAGATATAGTATGTGATTTTGTGAACTTAAAGTGTGCACATGGTTCTCTTTTATCGTTGTTACTATTTTTTTGTCTCTGAGACACCAACGCAGTCATCCTGATACTGAGGGAAAACATCAATAATCACACCCCAGAATAGCACAACGCTATCAACATCGAGGTATTGTTGTGTGATACTTGATTCTGTTTTTATCATGCAACTCTGACACTTTCACATTCTCTTTCTACAAAGATTCAAACCTAATCTGGACTTTTTTGAGCGCTGCATAAATAATGTATTTGCATTTCGTTCAGCTCATCATTCACATAGTGGAATAATTTTGAGGCTAAGAACATAAGAGGATAGATGTTGCACTATTTAATTCAATACACAAACTTAAAAAAAAAAAGCACTGAGGGCAAACTTGTTCACAGTGTGAGGATATCATGTGCTTTATAGAAAGTCCATTTAAAGCCTATTGGGACCCGCCCATGCACGTTAATAACGTGTTAGGTAATATTTTCTAACCACAAAACTATATGTTCTGTGCTAAAGTATCGAATATGTTTTTCACAGTTTTCAGGACATAGTTTTGTTTCACTTAAGTCTTGTGTAGTGCATTGAAATCCTCACTAGGGCTGCAGCAAAAAAGGAGCAGTAATAACAGCAAAGACTACACCACAGGATTACAGCAAAGTTACTGAAAATCGTAATTTTGAAGAAGAGTGGTAAGGTTATAAAACTTTTTCAAGGACAGGACTCTTTGATTTCAATCTCTAAACACTTCAGAAATGTCAATCAGCCGCAGCACTGCATTCGCACGTATAGAGCGTGCGCAACATTTGTTCTGGAAAGGCGGACAAGTTCATTTCCAGGCTTCTTCCAGCACACATCAATGAGAATACAACATCCACAAATAAACTGTGGAATAACTGTACCACAAATAGATTTCAGTACCCCCATACAAAGATAACCAGAAATGTGTGCCCCCTCTGGTTTATTGGAATATTTTCTAATTTCAGGGACCTTGTGAAGTGGGAACTCTCAGGGATGGATTTTTGGAGACACAAACAAAACAATCTGCTTCAATCCAGTATGATTACTGCCCTTTTCACCATTATTTTTAGTTGTACTTTGCTTCAATAAGTTCAAAGTTGTATTGAGTTGTGAAGGGGAATATACAGCCATCCGCATTGACAATACCAGCATGAAGAAGAAGCTGGGAGGGGAGAGGCTATTGATTGTGTCACCTTTCCATGAGCCTGAGGCTGTGAGGGCTCTTTGTGGGTCCGGCTCTCAGTGGAGGACTCGGGCACTTGTACATAAAAAGACTCAGTGTATAAAGCAGCTGGGGCTGAAGGGGAAAGCTGCACAGTGCTACAAACTCCTCTTTCATGTCCTGCTGTCTCTCCGTCTCCCTGTCTCTATCACTCTCTCTTACTCATTCTCCTCTGCTCGATTCCTCCTCCTCCTCTGTGGGGGTTTTTTCAGTGTGTGTTGTTTTTTTTTTTTATTAAGTAAACTAATAATATCTTACACTTAGAGCAGAACAGATAGACTGTTTTTGGCAATAATGCTTGAAGGTACTGACTGTATTCTTTCTGGGAAGTGTTCAGATATGAAGTTAGTGGCTGGCGCCGGTTTCTGTGGCAACAAGAGGGCAGCTGTTACTGGCCAGATGGCTTCAATAGAGCTATTTTAGTGTGAACAGCGGTGTCTAAGTGGTGCTCTCTCACTTTAATTTGCTTTCGAACTGGGCATGTATTGGAAAAAGAATTCCTATTGTCTATTTCCCTATTATGCTGTTGTCAGAGAGGCTTATTAGCTCTCTTGAAAATGTTTTACAGACCTCAGGCAGGTGCTTTTGGAAAGAATTAGATGAAACCTGTAAGGGCCATGTTTATCCCGCTGAGGCTTGAGGCATCTGCATTAAAGGCCAGCAATCAGCCTGCAATTACCATGTAACCTTAGCTAATGGTTCTGAAGAGTCCACTCAAACTGTGTTTACACATTCTCAATCAGATGCTGTAATGTCCAGGTCAAGTTTAGCTTTGATAGAGAAAATAGAAATACCTAAAAGTACACTTGGACCCCGCTGGGTAAACTTTTCACCGATGTTTTCACAAATGGATGCAACACCTTGTAGTTAGAAAAGCTAAGCAGCGAATACAGAGTGAGGGGTAAACATTTTCACACAGTGATGAGGTAAATTGGGTATTTTGATGAAAATTATAGCTTTAGCTGCATAAAAACCACCAATTTGTTGGTCAGTTTCTGAAAAACATACAAAAGAAAAGTTTAGACACACCTAACTTTTAAAACCTTCAGTGGAAGTTTTAAAGGCTGAAATTTGGTGTAATGTGTCTATAATAATGCAAATCACACTGGGGACTTATTATGCTTATTTCCAGCTGCATTGTTTTATTCTTGGGCTAGAGTAGTTGTGCATTATTCATGATTCAAAATATTGTTTATTGTGGACCTTGGTTTAGTCTTTCCTGCTACACCTAGATCTGCCCCAAGGGGTTTCTGAGCTTCCTGCTCAAAAATGTAATGCCCAAATTTAATTGATTATTTCTCTGCAATTACAAACTCTGTCCTTACAATCTTGGCATCAAAATAAAGCTAACACTTGTGAGATTTCATCAGAGGTGTAAATATTGAAGCAGATATTACCGTGTCAAAGTTACTGAGACTGGAACACAGAAAAAGTAGGTCGATTTTATCCCCGCCGAATTTTATTTTATTTTATTTTATTTTTTTTAGCATATAACCCTTTTAAAAATATGCCTCAGTTCACATTTCATTCCAGAAATTCAGTAACCAACATATAAACATCATGTATGCAAAGATTTATGTTTCTAAAGTGAAACAGTGAAAAAATTACAGCCCTGTCAATACATGAATATCCGCATGTTGTACAAAAATGTCCAATTTTGGCACACAATTGGACACCATGCCAGTTGAATTTTTAGGTATTAAAGAGCAGAAATTAATAAATTTTATTAACAGACCTAAAATGCTTTTTTTAAAAATATATTTTTGAAGAAATAACCACACATTTACATGGCAGTGGGCCTTTTCTGCCGTGCGCATGGAGCGTTTAATTGGTCTCTGGCCCTTTAAACTCCGAGAGGCTGTAACTTTGGTTTCTTTTGGTCTATTTGCATGATTGATACCTCTCTTTAATTGTTTTAGCCAATAGAATCACAGTAATGATGCCACGTTCACGTCACTTCAACCAATCAGACATTGCAAAGCCAAGTGGTTAAGTGGTTAAACCCTTTGTTTTGTACAAGGGAATACGGCCTCCGGTCTGCAGCTAAACACCCCAGTAGTTTTTGTAATAGCTTTAGCCTGGTCGGATTGGGGATCAAAGGGCTACTTAAATACCGCAAACTCCTCTGCTCCTCCACTTGGACCGCTAGCACTGGCCATAACTATCGCTGGCCATAACTATCGCTTGACAGACTGACCACGCGCACCATACACATACTTTTTTTCCTTCTTTTTCGAATCTTCGGATCACGTGCGTGCCGAACCGTGGAGTGGGATCGGTTCGGATTACGGATCAACCGTGATCCGTTGCACCACTAGTGTGTACTATAGGTAGAAAGAGTTTTTGTAATCTTTTGGGGTTTTTTGGCCTTTTTCAGCTTTATTGACAGATTCAGTGAAGAGATTCCCAAGCATTCCCAAGCATTTCACTACATATCGTACTGTGTATGACTGTGTACGTGACAAATAAAATTTGAATTTGAATTTGAAATGAAAGGAAAGGAGAGAGAGAGAGAAAGACAGGGGAGGACATGCGGCAAAGGGCCACAGGTCAGACTCAAACCCCGGCCGACTGCTCTCAGCCATATGGCACGTGGTCACCTGCTCAAAGCACTGAGCTAAACCAGGTAGGAAGAGTTGGAACATTTAGACCAAAGCTCTGAATGTGTGTGTGAATATGGTTTGCAGTACAAAGTACTTTAAGTGCACAGAGTAGAAAAGCACCATATAGAGAGCCAGTCCATTTCCATTTATCAAAAGTAAAAGGCTAAACTAAGAGGGGAAAAGTACCATTGCATTTGTAGCAGCAGTATAAAGTCTGAGCTTTGGGTCATGGAGATTACTCGTACTGCATATTATGCTGATCTCATTATTTGAAGCTTTGACCATGTTTAATATGAGCACCCATGACCACACTGCTGAGAAATGTTAAGCTGATACTTAAATTACGCGTCTTCACCAATGAAATATTCAAGCTGAAAATGTTGATATACTGATATACTCAACAGTCAGTGGAAACCAACAATCTGAGGGCTCGAATTAAAATTAAAGTAAAAATCTAAGTTAAAATTGCTTGAGTGTTCCTTTAAATTCTTTGAGTGAGATAGAGGTTGTATCATTTTTAAAAGGTTGCCCATAAGAATTCTACAGCACTAAATCTCAATATTATGTCTTCTAAACAGATTCAAGGTCAGAGAAGGCTTATCAGGAGTTTTGTCTTTTTTCCACTATTTAAAGGGAAAACTAAATTTAAAAAGTAATCATTCTTTACAGTTGTTACTCATGCAAAAAAGAAAAAAAGCACTGGATTAGCAGTGGAAGCTGCTGAGCAAAAGATTATGTCTGCTTGCTAACAAGGAGAAACATGTTAATCCTAGGTTGCCTTTGTTTGATTTCTGATGAACTAATTAGAAATGTTCTAGTAACATCACAGACAGATGATCAAGGCCATCTGCAATGTTTATTCTGAGCATTACCATAAGCACAGTTCAATTACTAAGTACCTCACAGTCTGCTGTACTCTAACAGTGTTTACACTTTTTTCCCCATACTTCAGCTAAAGCAGTTTCTGGATCAGACAGTGTCTAAGCAACTTTGACTCCTGCCCTGCTGATAAGGATCATATTTATCACAGCAATGGATAGCTCATTAATTTCTCCAGAAATACCATCTGGGGACAATATCGTGCCACAGTGCTACTTGAACAAGGCCAACACACCATAAACTTTCTCATCAACCCACAGTATACATTCCCACAAACTGTGCTCATGCTTATGTCTGAGTGACGCCGTGAACTGGCAAAGCCACTTAATGTCACAAAGGAAAAGGTCAAGTTGATTGAAGGGAAAACGACCTCACTCAACGGTACGTAGCTGCAGTAACAAGAGCATAGGGCTGCCTTCTGAGCATGCTGAATTGTATTAACCACCTTGTCAGGTAGAAGACACAGTCAGTCCACCCGCTGACCTGTTGTGTGAGATGTAATTATCCGCTGCAGTTCTTCTGCTGCGTTACAGGTAATTAATGCTTATTTCCTCAGGAAGGGTTAAAATCTGTATTGATTGTCAACTTAAGCAGGCCAAGTTTATCACCTGGCTCCCTTCCTCCTCACTGAAGAATCAATACAAATTTCACCCAACAACCTCCTTCACCCATCTTCACCATGCTAAGAACTGAAGGCCTCTCTCGTGCTTAGCTACTCTCTAATTCGCAATGCCTTCATAGCACAGTGCTGCTCCACAAAGCTCTGCTTAGCCTCTTAACTCGCTGCTCATGAAATCTAATTACACCCTCGCTCACTAATCTGGAATTAATTCACTTTAGATGAAGGTGATTGATAACAGCCTATGGAAAAGTCACCTAGGTCACCCATCAACAGTCTGACTTCACAATGAATAAAGGAGTTGAACTTGACAGATCAAAGCTATTTTAAAGGACAGTGTAAAGTGCAATATAAAGACTGCTGTAAATGCTACACTTCACACTGTTCATAGCAGAGTCTGATGCTTTTTCTAACAGATATCACCAATAGATAACCAACTTCCTTTGTCGAGTTCGGACTAAGAGCATAGAGACTGGTTAGTAGCCACTGGTTGATAGGGACAATGTAGATTCTTTGGCAACAGATTGCTGGAGTTCCTAACTGAAAGTGAGTAGAAAGAACCTGTCATGGTCGGGTGAGTTTCCACCTTTGGGCAGAGCTACCTCATTCTACCCACGATCAGCACCCGTTGGTAATTTGGACTGCCAGTACTTGAGACCAGCTCAACGAGTCTTCCCCAGATCTTCTTCTAGCCTGCATTAGTGTGAGGCCACCAAGTCCGTTTGTGTTTATCACAGTCGCTGTTTATACTTACCTGGTGTGTTTTTCACTGTTTCACTCAGCATGTTTCAAAGGTACAACGTTTACTTTGAAGGCAAAAAGGTTTTATGTCCTGATTATGTTGACTTTTCACAGTTTCGCTACTTCTTGAAGAGAAACAACTTCGTCAGGGAATGCAGGGGATACCCTCTTGACCTGTGCTTGCCAGTGGGGTCACTTAACAGTCTCTAGGCCTGTGTGAACAGGACATTACCAATCAGTTTCACAGTGACTGACATCAGTGTCCAGCAACCATTTGCCAACTTCTTGAGAAGATTTCTTCTTTTTTTTTTCCCTAAGAACCAGTGGTTTTCAGATGTTGCCAACTTCTCTCTAGGTCTATGTGACCGTGGGCTAAAGTAAAGTGGTGATTGATACGCTAGTAAGACAGATTCACCCAGATCCTCCAGGAGGTCAGCCTCCAGTGGTTTATGTCTTTGTCTCTAGCTCTCTAGCAACATCCATTTTACATACAGTACACAAAGTGTTAGCTAGCTTTGTACTGTAGAAGTAACAAGATTTTGACTTTTACACAGAACCACCTAGCTGTTCCCACCAATTTGAAGTTTTTATTCTTAGCTTAAGTGAGCCTTTGTTTTGTTACTTACATACCGCAAGAAGGCAAATAAGAAGTTTTCCCAAAATATCATCATTGCCCATAAAAACCATCTAACATGCTTTAGTTTTCTTTTAACAGTATTTGATTAATTCAGCCATTGCAATACAGCAGCTTTCACTTGATTTTAGCAGCTCTCCCATCAGTGACGGATAGTGACAGAGATACAGTGGAACACACTGCACAATGATATGGGTCGTATCCTTCCATACAGCTGACAACAATCTAAGATGGAGTCCCTGGCTGATGAACACCTCCTCCCCTGGAGAGTAATAACGTGCACTGAGCCAGAACCTCAGAGAAAAAGAAAAAAAAACAGCAGGAGCAGAGGGCTGAGCTTCACTGTCTGTCTCTAGTATGGAGCCCTAAGAATAAGCTCCAGGGGACAGACGGAGAGCTAAATTATGAGGTGAGCGAAGCTGGTCTCTTCATTACTCTGCCCTCTAACACATGATGCTCCCTTTCAATGGTGAGTTCATCAATCTCTAAAACTTTTGCAAAAGATTTCTGCCTCTATTGCTCGAGTGAGTAATGTAGATGACAAAGTTGTCTATAATTGCAAAATTAAAATAACAAACTTTGACTCGCTGGGTAAAAACAAAACACTTTAAACAGTTTGTCTAAGGAAATAACTGCCTGGAGTGACACTGGTTTGTCACCAAAGACAAATGAAATTTTTACATGTAATTTTCTGATCTTAATCCCCATATTGACAGCACAATATAATTTGTCAGTTGTACAGTCCTTATTGTTAAAATTTGACTCAAAAAATAACCTGACATACAAAAAAGTAAATGAACTTTTTTGCTCTATAAAAACTTCAACTTACTGTGTTATAACCAACTGACAAGATCTATAATTACTGTTGCTGCTAGATGGTAATATTTTTTATAAGAACAGACAAAAAAAAGACACTATGTCAAGGTTTTATTTGATATTATAGGGATCACAGGTACAAATTCCTTGGTGGGAATCTCAGTGAAGGCTCTTTAAAACCCAGAGAAGAAAGACAAAATGATCTGGGTAAGCCGAAGCAACTGAGATGAGGACCCTCAACGAATAAGGTATTTTTTTCCTACATAGGAGACACATGTTTTGACTTCGTGTCATTAGATTAGATTAGATTAGATTAGATAGAACTTTATTAATCCCTCGGGTGGGTTCCTCTGGGAAATTTGATTTCCAAAAAAGCACAGCACCGACAGAAGTTACAGAGTTACAGAATATTATATATATATATATATATATATATATATATATATATATATAAAATACACACACACACACACACACACACACACACACATATATATATATATATATAAATACAGAGACAATATAAATAAAATATACGAAGGGGATAAATAGAATAAATAGGAATAAAAAATAAAAATACAAGTGAATTGCACATTTCAAGTATTGAGGTCTATTGCACCGTTGACTATTTACAAAAGTATTGCACAAAAGGTATTGCACAGTGAGGTGAAGAGGCACTACAGCTTAGTTGTTCCCCCCTCCTTTGTCCTCCTGTTTCCCCTCCCTCTCCCCTCCAGGGAGGAGTTAAACAGTCTGATGGCGTGTGGGACAAAGGAGTTTTTAAGTCTGTTAGTTCTTGTCTTTGGGAGAAGCAACCTGTCACTGAACAGACTCTTCTGGTTGTTTATGGCCGTGTGCAGAGGATGCCCAGCATTGTCCATAATGTCCATCAGTTTCTTTAATGTCCTTTTCTCTGCCACTGTCACCAGAGTGTCCAGCTTCATGCCGACCACAGAGCTAGCCCTCCTGATCAGTTTCTCCAGCCTGGATGAGTCCTTCTTTGCTGTGCTGCTCCCCCAGCACACCACAGCATAGAAAAGTACTCCAGCAACCACCGACTGGTAAAACATCCTCAGGAGCTTCCTGCAGATGTTAAAAGACCTCAGCCTCCTGAGGAAGTACAGTCGGCTTTGGGCTTTTTTATACAGGTGCTCTGTGTTGCATGACCAGTCCAGTTTATTGTCCACCCACAGCCCGAGGTACTTGTACTTGTTGACCACCTCCACCTCCTCCCCCTCTATCTGAACCGGCAGTGGACCTGCTCTAGACCTCCCGAAGTCCACAACCAGTTCCTTAGTCTTTGAGGTGTTGAGTTGCAGGTGGTTTGTGTGACTCCATGCGACAAAGTTCCTCACCAGACTTCTGTACTCCTCTTCCTGATCATCCCAGATACACTCCATGATGGCTGTGTCGTCTGCAAACTTCTGAATGTGGCATAATTCAGAGTTGTAGCAGAAGTCAGAGGTGTACAGGGTGAAGAGAAGAGGGGACAGCACAGTTCCCTGTGGTGCTCCTGTGCTGCTGACCACTGTGTTAAGTTTGGATACCACTGTTAAATTACTTTCCCGTTACATACCTCCTTGTGTGAAAATCAACAGGGTAGTGATGTCTCAAAGTGAACAAGGCATCTTGTGTACTTTGGGTTTGATTGATTCTGACAATATATCTTCCTCCTAGTGCCTGAAAAGGGTTTGGTGGTCCCTTAAGCTCCGTAGAGGCTGTGAATTGTACTGATGCTGACCAAGCTAACTTATTTTATGACAGAACCATTCGGAGGTTTTACTCTTACTTATAATATCAGTTCTCAGTGTGAAAGTAGTTAAGCACTGAAATTACCTGTTTTAAATATGGAAGCAGAGAATTTCAAACATAGGTGAAAAACGCATGTCGTCTGACTCTGAACCTGAAAGCTGGTATGCAGACAATGATAAATTAGGACATAACTTACCATAGAGTAAGATTTATCCCTGGAGGCTAAACAACAAAAACATGAACTCTATTTTTTTTTTTTTTTAGCTTTTTCTTGTTTTAACTGTGCCAATGGCTACAGACCAGTTTTAAACTATAGAGCTGTAATAGAATATTACATCCAGATGACCATGCTCTTCAGTCAAAATCAGCTCAGGCGAAGACAATAGGAGAGAAAAAAATGCTACCCATAGAAAGGCAATGGGCAAAAGGCAAAGCATCACACTTCAGATTTAATGGACTCTAATGACTCCATCTAGACACTTCATTTTGCCTCGTTGAATGAATAAAACACAAACTATTTGGTAAGAGCTTCGAGTAAAGGAGACAAAGCCCAATTATAGCCAATAACAGAGCAGTAACTTGATGACAGTTGAATTACTTTAAAGAGGGTAATGACACTAAAGCAGATGCTGCTGAGGCTGATTTTTCTGTACCAGTGTCGTTGAGCAGAAACACAAGCATCTAGTCCACTTTTCTAAATGAGTGTATTAATGTGGATCAGCAATAAAGTTATTTTGTCTAGACTTTTCTTATTAGGTTGTCAAGATGATATAGATAATAGATGGATCTTTTTAATTAAACACTATAGGATGAAAGCTGCAGTGTTGGCACGCTCAGGTTACTTTCAGCTGTTCATTCCTGCTTGACACACTTGTATTTTTCATGTTCGAAACAAAGCTGCGCGCTATGTCTCGGGTGTCCTGGGTGGGAATGACTCACTATACCTCTTTGTCTACTGTGGCAGTGGAAGAAAAGACTGAAGGGATGAGAACAAAGGCAGGAGTCGGGTTTTGCCTGCAAAGAATTCATACATCTGTGAGATAACAGCGATGTGGAGGCATTTCTAGAATGACTTCAGGGGTCTCAAATTACTGTCATGTAACTTTGTAGAAAATTAATGAATTATGAAGAATGCACACAAAAGAAACCTCTTTGCAAACTCATACAGAAACTCATGCTGAGTGGTGCCACCATGTCTTACATGCTTCCCTATTCATGTGAATGTGATGAATATGCCTCTTTTTGCCTTTTTTCTTCCCTGCAAAGAGTGTCAAGGGGATCTCTTTGTCATAAATAAATCGTGTCTGCCTGATTATTCATCCATGAAACGTTTTGTTCTCAATCAGCAGACAGTCTGCCCTCTTTCTGTTGAACCTCATTTGGCAAATCTATGTAGATTTGCACACTCTCGGGGAAAAAAGTAGCTAAAAGAGATCATTTTAAAACACATATTGGACATCTGAGCAGTTCTTACTGCCAGAGAGGAATTCCTTGTGTTGAGTTGGTGATTTGGCTTCTGGGTGCAGCAGCCATTTTTTAAATGGGTTTAATGTAGCCAGTGGATATCCAGGCCACAATTCCCATTTCAGTCCTCAGGTCTTTGTAAATTTGAATCATTTTTTTAAAGCTGCATCATCACAAGAGGTTGGTCAAGGTTTATGGTCACCACAGGGACCGTTTGCACAACTCGAACTACAAACAGAAAACTCGCAATTTCCAGTATTGAAAATGATCTCCACTGATTGTGCGTATTCATATCGTATGGAAATTAAAATAAATTATTAAAATGCTGAAAACAAAGCAGTACATGACTGGAAGAGTATCTTCAGTTTTCTATAGTACATTGTAAGTACTTTGCAGTGCATCTGAATATAAATCAACTTTACTGGTGGGAAGTGGTTTGTGGCTGCGAAGGGTTGGAGCAGTGGATTCTGAGTGTGGTGTCAGGGGAGGCTGACTCACAAAGCTCACCTGCATCATCTGATCATGTCTCCCCTTTTGAGTACATCGCCAGGATCAGAAATCAAAACTGTGTGTGGTGTGAAGGAGAATGAGAAGACCAGCTGGAAAGCTGCTGCAGTAACCGTTCAAAAATGAAAAACGAACATGCAAACAATACAAACGTAACAACATGTAACACTGTGTGCATTAGGGATGGGTATTGATAAGATTTTCACGATTCCGATTCCATTTTCGATTCTGTTTAACGATTCGATTCTTTATCGATTTTCTTATCGATTCTTTTTAAAAAAGGAGAACACTAAGGTCGATTAGCTTAGAACTTTGTTTTATAACTTCTCTTTGAACAAGATAGAAATTTAGGAGTAACATGGCCTTACAAACCCAGCAGTGAGATCTTAAGAGATCCAGCCTACAGCTCTTCAATGGGTCACAGGGCCCCCGGGAAAAAAATTGTAAATGTAAAATAATAAAAATAAATATTCTTCTGTAGCAATAACAAAGTATAACATAAATTATTCTGTAGCAATTACACAAGAATATCCAGTAATGTCCCTGCCTACAATTAAACACATTCACTTACCAAAAATTGGGGGCATCTGCTGTGGCAAATGGGTGCAAGCCTTTGACCACAAACTTAGTCACTGCTCGGTGACATTCGTCTATCCTGGCCTGAAAGGAGACACTACCGGCAGACTGCAGCGAGAACTGCCAGCGTCTGAGCCAGCCAGACTCTGTCTGTCTCTCTCATCATGGTCACCTAAATGCACAGTAATGGCAGGTTTTGTAATAAGGCAGATCGCGCTAACATAATATGCACTGTTTGTTGATTATTTACCTGCCGCATTAACGGGAGAGGACGTGCAAACGTTACCGCTGCTGCTGGGTTGAGATTCACGAGTCCGGAGCGGAATTAAAAACACGACATTCATTTAAGGTTATCACGTGTTTTATCACTTCTGGGTTAGCTTTGTGGGTGACTATGAAGTGGTATGGTCAGAGAAGGGAGGAGTCACACAGATATATCACCTTAACGTCCTTCAGTGGGAGACTGCGGCACCCACGGTGTGGGACGGAGAGATTTCGCAGGTCTTTCCTCCCCACTGCTGTCAGACTCCACAACAAAGACTTTAACTGAACAAACACACACATCCACACATGTGCAATAACACTAAGTGCAATAATCCTTTCTGGCATCGTTGTATTTTTACTCAGTTGTATATAGCATTCGTATTCTATTTTTATCTTATTGTATATTTTTATTCTATTTTATTCTACTGTATATAGTATATTATTTTATTCTATTCTGTACAGTTGTGTACTGTATTTATTCTTATTGTATTCTAATTTTTGCGTCATAACTTTTGCACTGTCCACTTCCTGCTGTGACAAAACAAATTTCCCACGTGTGGGACTAATAAAGGTTATCTTATCTTATCTTATCTTAAAGCATAGAGACAGGCTGAAACTGTGTCCCTGGTGAGTCTGGTTAAGGAAGTTAAGGAGATGAGTTGAGACCAGAGGTGCAAAATTCCACCATTCCAGCCTCCTTTCATTGTGATGACCACCTCACATAGGCCCAGAGAGCAGATGTTGCAGTGTTTAAACAGTGTTTTGCAGATGTGTTCTCCCCCTACCTGGCCGTACTGATCTCATAGAGCACCATTTTGAAATGCGCAGCTGGCGTGACAGTGCATTCATGAACCTATAGGTTACCTGAGCATAAAAGACAAACTATTCAGAGAGAATTGGCAAAATGCTAAAAATGGGAGCAATAGAAGAGTCACATTCTGGTTTAGCCCCAGAGTTCTTAAGGTGAAGAAAGATGGGTCTATAGGGCTCTGTGTCAACTACCAAAAGGTGAAAGAGGTGTCACAGTTTGACAATTATCCCATAAACTGGATCGACAAGTTCCTTGACCAGTTGGCAGTGTAGCAATGCACAGCTCTCAGAAGACGGTGTTAATTATGCAGTTAGAAAAGAACTGAACCGGTAGGAAGATATCATCACATACAAGCAGGTGAATAGATACTGGCATAGAAACATGTATATATACAGTAGGTGTTACAACACATGGCTGACCAAACATGTTATGGGTCTGTCCTTCACTGATGCTAATTGCTGTCTGCACTAATACACTTCTGGGTTAGCTGTTTTGTGCCTCTGGGTAAAAAAACCCACTGGGTCTCCAATATCACCTTAGACCAGAGGCAGATGTCGTGTCATTTCTTTCATTGCTGTTGAATTGTTTAGCTGAAATACAGCATGTTAGCAAAACCTTATAATATAGTATAAACTGAATATACATAAACAAGGCAGAAGTTGTGCTGTACTGGAGTTTATTTTTATCTGTTTGACTAAATCTGTAAAATAACCACAAGGTTGGCCTTGTTGAATTTACGCAGTGCACTGTGAATTGGAGGTTTCTGCCTTGGGGCTTTAGGGTGGCTGGATGATTGAGGAGCTCCTTGCTTTTGCCTCTTTTTTTGTCAGTAATGAGGCGAGGGACTCATAGAGCTGGCAGCCCACTTAGGGTGTGCTGGTGGGCAGGCGCCCTTTGATGGCTGCTGATGAGTGGGGAGCGTCCCGAGCCACTGGGGTGAGAGTTGGCAGGATGTGGGGTCTGTCCAGATGGGTTCTCATCTGGCCCATGCTTCTTCCCCCTCCCTTTGCAGATCAGCTAGTCTCACACAATGGGACAGAACAGCAACAGACTCAGAATCTCAGAAGACTCCAAATGAGGAAGAGAGGTATGTGGTACATCAAAAGTACCCCTGATTGCCAGGCATCTCAGATAGAGATCCATCACTGACATTTAGAGATTGTCTGATGGCCAGAGAAGGAAAGGTTAGATTTTAGATGTTTGAAGCTGAACTGCACAGCAGGGATGCAGCACACAAGGGAAGGGAAGCGGAATATGAACTGTTGAATATCAATGGAGAAATAAACAGGGCAAACAAAATTAAATAGTTAAAAGTTATATAGAATGAAATGCTAATAGAATATTTATTTTCCCCTCTCTGCACCGAGTATGTCCGTTTCCTTATCACTACCACTTAAATCCCAGAGCTAAAGGTTGAGTTTAAATGTTGGCCAGAAAAAAGGAAAATGAAACTCCACAACTATAGCCAGCAGCAAGCAATTTTCCTCATCTGGCTGAAGAATAATAAACTACAGAAAAAAATAAACCTCATTTGTAAATCTCTCCTCTCTCTGGGCTCATATTTTTGCACATGATAACATCACCAAACAATGGCTGCAGCAAACTGTTTATCAAATTGAGTTTTCTTCACTCACAATAAGGGGGGAAGCACCTTCTTCCTGTGGACACTATTATTTCAGAATACGTGGTTGGACAAAATGCAATTATTGATATGGAAATGCTTTGAGCCGTCAGATGATTGAAATCATAATTCACAGCTGCTGTTTTTCCTTGCATTATTTACTGTTTTATAAGCACATAACTCCTACTTTTAACTGCTGCGAGAGTGAAGCAAATATAAAGAATGAACATTTAATTTCACAACTTCATGACCCAAGCGAAAAAGACAACACACAAATGTTAAATGACATATGCACAAATGAAAATTTTAAATGAAGAAAAGCACAGTGTAAATCTTTATGACACGCTCCATCCGTGTCTTTCCACACCCACTATGTTTACAAATCAGTACTGCTCGTGTCTACTGGGAACCACCGGCGGCAATGATTTCCGATACATAGAAGATCCCTCCTCCATCCCTCCTTTGAAAGCCCACACTAATTCCCCTTCCCTGTGCACACTGAGCTAAGCAGGGTTCCCTGTGGGCCAAGTCTGTGTAGAGAGGGGTTACAGCTGAGCTGACTGGCCAAGCATGGGAGTCAACTGATGCAAATCACTGTGGAATCAACACAAGCTACAGGAGGGGAAATCTGATCACGACAGAAGTATTCGCTTCACTTTTGTTTCCATAAATTTCAACCAGTTTTCCCTCCCAAACCTCAATTTTCATAGGACACAACACAATCTGAAAGATTCTTTAAAATATTGAAAGAATGCAAAACACCACCTTAGCTGTCATGATGCAGCACCAAAGCAGTGAATGTGTCGCTCCGGGATAAAACAACCTCATTATATTATTCACACAAGTAATAACACAAGTCCACAGTGTTGCGGAACTGAGATCACACAATTAACCTGCTGCCAGAGAATGAAAGTAATCAACCCCGGTGAATCAAAATGTATAATTAAAATGCAAATCCTCTGGGCTCTCTACAAATCTAAACGGATTATTTCAAATCACCTGTCATAAAAAAAGTGCCATTAATATTACATCCACTGCAAAAACTTCAGTGACTCTTTAATATCAGACTCTGTGAAAGAACTGTGGATTTGCGGAAACCATGTTTGTGTTGGATATACATGTACTTCCTGAGTATTTGGGCTTATTTGTCTCCATTCTGAGTCACCTGTTAACCCTCTCTTATTAAAACATGTAGCACTTGAAGCCTATTAAAAACTATTTTACACAAAATCATATCACTTATTAGTAGGTGAGAACTATCATATAAGAGACAAAAGTACCAATGTAGTTTTTGGGGGTTTTTTTCACTGAAGAGAAAACATCCAGCCTTGTCTGGTTTTTGCCCCACTTTTTCTAAAGCAGAGGGGGGGGGGGGGGAATCAGGGTACAACAGGTGAATCGCCTGCAGAGAGAATATTATTGGTTTGTCATATCAGGCAGGCAGTGATTGCTAATTACAGAGAAAAACACAAGGCCTAGGTCAGTCTGCCCAGAAGCATACTGTATGCAACTACAAATTGCTGTGTTCCTTGTGGTCACGTTCCATCTCTTCAGATCATTTAAATGTTCTGTGTGTGTCTTTCCTTCCTGTTGCATTAGTCACATTTTGTTGTTTTTAACCCTTTTACTATTTTTTGCTCTTCTTTAGTCTTGTGCAGCAGAGTTGTGCAGCATGTCTTTGTGTTTCTCTTCATGGTCTCCTTGTCACATGGCTTCGTGAATCTTTTGTTTGCAATTATTTTGTACATGTAGTCGTGCCTGTGTCTCTTTGCTGGGCCATTTAATTAACATTGACACGTCGCCTCAAACAATGCCACACGGGCTACGGAAAAGTGTTGAATATTAATCGTGTATGGTAGTCAATGTAAAGGTAATTCACCTGGAATTGGTGCTTTTTCTAAAAACACAAAGCTTCAAAAAGCAAACTGACTTTCTTCCATCCAAATCATTGATCATTCCACATTTTATGTCAGCTCACATAATGAAAACTAAATAGCACATTAACTCGCTAGCGGACTTTTCAGCCATCTGCTGGTGCCATGGATGAATCTCTAGTTTAAACACAGCAGCGTAGTAGAGCCCATGTGTCTGTTGTTTCACTGTCTCATGATGAGGATGGGGGAGGGCTGTCTTATGTCTCATCACTGTCACCGCCAAATTGAAATGAAGCGTGCCTCGGCTTTTGAGGAGGTGGCTGAAAGATCGGGGCATTGCTCATTTTGCAGATTACGGTGGGGAGGGGGTGTTGGTGGGGGAGCTTGGAAGGTATTATGAAGAGTGATGAGCAGAAGTAGGAGGATCACTAAGATGTAAAGTGCTTCATCTTGTGCCTCACTGAGCAGTGAAGAGGTGTGGGCCAAACAGGTGGCAGAACTCTCCATCAAAGACTTCACAGAGTCTGAGCATCTTGACTCAAGGCACTCAATTCAAACTGTGTGGGCAAGCGTGTATCCGCTGATTAGTTCCACTTGTACTGAACATGGGATCTTGGATAAATATTGTTGATATTGCTCAGTTAAATTATTATCTTAAATTAGGAAGCGGATGGCTCCTTTACAGCAAAGATCCCAATTTCACATTTCATTAAAATTTACTTTTTTGTTTTATTAATTTTTTTTATCAGTTGACAAATGTTTGTTTTTGGTATCAATTAATACAAGTTTTAAATTAGAAATAAGAAAATAAGTCAGTCTGCCTAGAATCTAATTAACTTGGATTTTTATTAGAAATTTGTAGACCTACTGACTACTTTTGACTACCAGTCACATTTAGACCAAACATTCATACTTTATAATACACTTCATCCGTTTCATATCCATGCCAATTTAGAATCACCAATTAACAAAATGTATGTTTTTGGACTATGGGAGAAATCCAGAAGAAACCCACGCAGGCACAGACAGAACATGCAAACGCCACACAGAAAGGCCCCAGCCAGGATTTGAGCCACATCCTTCATGCTGTGAGGAGAAAGTGCTAACCACTCCACCACTGTGCTGCCAGATTACTGTCAGATTACTTAAAAAGTTAGACAGGTTTGCATTAACCCTTTGCCAAAGATGGGTCTGCAGTCAACCTAACATTTTCTAGCATATCCTCACAAAAGCGTATTTTCAGGTTGTTTATTAGGCTGAGAAATCAAAATAAGCACATCAGAGAACTAGCAAAAACTCATAGAAAAAAGGAATGCACTTCCCTTTAAGATAAGAATAATGCCACACAATCCTTTTCTTGGTTAAGAAAAACCCCTTCTTAACATCTATCCAGGTCAAAAACACAAGATCAAGTAAGTGTATCATAGCTGCAATCAAGAGATGTCTTCATGAACAGAAATAGAGAGGGTTTACAACAAGGTGAAACTCATTCAAGAAGTGAAAGGCCAGATTATGTTTTATGAGAAGATTATTTTAAATAGTCCCAGGAAAAACATCCTTGCACAGATGAAAATGAGATTAACTTGTTCCAGAATGATGGGAAGTGAAACAATAAAGGAAAGAAGCAGCTCATGATCTAAAACATACCATATTATCTGTCAAACATGGATCGGGCAATGTTATGACAGTGGGTCACTAGTGTTTGTTGATGATGTGATGGCTGATAGAAGTAGCTGAAGTGTACAGAGCTATATTCACTGCTCATATTCAGCCAAATGCAGGAAAACTGATCACAGTGGAAATGGATAATGACTCAGAGTGCACTGAAAACCAAACCAAGAGTTTCTCAAGGTAAAGAAACTAAAAAATTCTTCAATGGCCACCCACGTCAGACATCTGATCTCAACCAGCTGGCACGCTTTTCAGCAACTGCTGGCCTTTAAATACGCTCAATCAACATGGGATCTGGTAATTCCCACAAAAATGCAACTTGTAAATACATTTTATTTCAGTTTTTTAATTGATGCCCAAGTGAAGACCTTATTGTGAATTTTTATATCTATTTAAAACACTCTTAACTTGTTACACTACTTAATTTGTAAATGCAATTAATGTGTATGGTTCTGGCGTTGTAGCCCATTGCCTGTGTCTCACAGCACTACAGGACACTTTGGGCATTTTTGTGCAGCACCCGTAGCATCTGACAGAACGGAACGAGGATGCATTGAACTTACTCTGGGCAGCAGTGTAAAAAAGGAAAAATTATGAAAACACTATAGCAGATGGTGAGATGTGAGTAACAAATGTTTCTACAAGTATGCCATCAGGATAATTTGGAAGATGGTGTAATTACATTAAAAATCTACATGTAGGTTCTTGATGAGAAAAGTCCTTCGGAAAACTGCCTCAAGAAGTTAAGGGTGTTATCAGGATGCAGTTTGAGCAAGTAATTTGTGGACTCCCACAGTCTCTGTGCAGTGTAGCATGAGAGATGTCTTCTGATGTCTTCTTCCCGAGTTCCATACAATAATCTCCTGCCCTCTTCAATTACTAACCCATCAGGTATAGCAGAGTCTAAACTATTTCTCTTGCCAATCATTATTTCTACCTAAACCCACTGCCATTTTATAAGTGCCAACAGTAATTGCCAGGCTTTTGAAGTGGAAAGAATAAATATAGCAGGTGTATAAAGACAACCTGTGAAAGTCGCAGGCTGACAGTCTGTGAAACTCTGTAACCATTTTTCTTTTATTCACATTGACAGTTGAGTCACACTAACAATTCAACATCCCTAGGAAAATTGGAATGACTGAAAGAATGACTTATCTTTGTACGAGCATGACTTTCTTACCTTAGGGAAGTGATTCTGCATTAAATTGCTTGTTGTGATTGAAAATAATGCAGTGGCTGCAGGACGTCTCACTCTGGACAGATGGCTTTTTCTTAACCCATGGCTACAAGCCACTGCCAAGCACAAAAAAAAAACCCAGGGGTATTGTGTGTTGTTTGTTTTGCAGTGTGTTATATCTTGTGGAACTGAAAGAGCGCATTTTGCGTAAGAGGAGGCAGACGTGTACAGATAAACACTCAGGAACGGGTACTAAAATTAGTCTCCTCCAGGCTTCCTAGTATGGATTAAAAGTGGGAATTTTATCTTCCTGATGTCTAGACAGGTGGCAAGCAAAGCCCAAGGTAACATGGGCAGCCACCTCTCAGCCTCCTACTTTCTGTGCTCTTACAGCCTGAGGCAGACTGGAGGACAATGGGCACTTAAGAACACGAGTAACCTGCAGCTCCATAAGAAGACAGCAATGAAGCAAAAGCAAACAACAACCTCAAGGTCAGTGGCCTTATCTTTCCAAGAACAGAGCTGTCCACCTAGGCCTGGCTGGGATATTATTTGTCTGTATTTACAGCTGCTCATGTTATACCGATCTGTGCACATATGTTTCATCAATTCCCATCCTCCACACACTGTCCTTTATCCACCCACACCGCTTATGCTGAATTCATTGGTATTTTACATTGCTTTTACAGGAATATGAAAGCAGTGTAAAATACCAGAGTTTCAGTGCTGACATTGAATTAGTTCACTGAACAGATTGCCTGAACGTCATCACTGAAACACCCTGCAGTTAGTGACTGCTTCAAGTTTTGTTTTTTTTTTCCCAGAATTTTTTTCCATTGAAATTTGTCTCCATGCTGTTACCTATTTCTGGTTCAAATAGGCTTTAAACAGCAATAATGCAGGTCCTGGGGGACAGTTGGGATTTGACCGTCTGTTGGGTAATATATGCAGAAGATCAGTCAGCCAGACTAAAGCGAGGTAGGGGGCAGCCTGTGTGTGCAGCTCATGTCTTCATGACACACTGATAGACTGGCCTCCAGCTGAAGCACTTCCATGGCACTGCTGACATGAAAGTGCTTGCTGCCAGGGTTGCAGTGAAGATTATGTTGTTACACTGTGTTGATCATTAGTAATGGAGGAGGTAAGATTAATTAACTACTGTACATAGTGCAAAACAGATTCAGCATGCTGCTGTATAATGAAATATGTATGCAATATTTTATAGAGTTAAATAGATGTAACTATAACTATTATATATTAAGTTATATTAAGTTAAGGATAATAACAAAACATATATTTACAGCATCAAAAACAGTTAGTACAGTCTATTCCCTGCACTAACATTCACTCTGTTTTATGGAAAGACTAAAAGGCAAGATCTGATACTTCTGTATTGGTGTTGTCCTCATATCATTATAACAATGTTGGTCCAGGATCAGTGCAATTGATAAGTCAAGTTGTCTGAGCTTTCAATTAGCATTAGCCAAAAAGTTAGCTAATGCTATTGAAAACTCTTACAACCAAACCAAGATAGTTAATCTAAATCCAGCTAATAGCAAACTTACATTAACTTGATATTTTATTTATAATATTGCAAAAATTAATGAAGAAAACAGTTCCAGGAGAGATTGGGGCTTTCACATTCTGAAGTCCAAACCACAACAATGTGATTGGTCAGTTGCAGTGTGAATCATGGGCAAACATTATTGTGACCATACAGGAACAACACCAACACAGGGATATCAGATGCACCAAGTCCCCTTTGTACAAGCTAGAATACGTATAATTAAATGCTACAATCTCTTAGCTTTTCTCACAAATTCCTTTCTAAAAGCAAAATATTCTTGTAGTTTCTGCCTTTGTTGTATTTTCTATTATTTTCAAAGCAAACTTTGTAATTTTTTTCTATTTTTCAAAGCAAGTAATCACCCTTAAATTTTGAAACATATGTATGTGTAATTTTAACAAAGTTAGGCAGTTTTTGTATATCACACAAATATATAAGAAAAATATATCACAAACACTGCTCACCTCCTATACACACTCACAGCCAGTGTTGGGAAGGTTACTTTTAAAATGTATTCCACTACAGATTACAGAATACATGCCCCACAATGTATTTTGTAAAGTATTTCGTTACGTTACTCAATAAGAGTAACGTAACGTCCTTTTTCTCCCTCCCTTGCTCTCACTCAATGAGAGTAACGGATTCTGAATACTTTGGATTACTTAATATATTATCATGCTTTTTACAACTACATGAATGTACTATTGCTGTGTGGTTTATTGAGGGTTACTCGCCATACCAATACCAACTGGATGCTTAAATCTTAATCTAAAATGAGTAACAGTCAGGTGGACATTAGGTAAGGCTGCAGTTTTTGCAGCGATCTCGTACAGAAAACTATTTCGCACGTATATAAAACACGTCCGCGACTCCGAACCGTAGTAAAGGGACCTCTGGCTAATACGTCGGGTTCCTTGTCGGGCTCGTAGCCGAAAACTAGCTTTACTTTGTTGTGTGGGTCAACTTTGCTAGCGAGAGACAGAGAGAGGCATTGAAAGGCTGCTCCAACAGAACTTGTTGTTTCAGAGGAAAACACGAACACAGTGTACAGTCGAGTCTTAATAGCTTACTTACAACTGGGCTCGTCAGGCACTCTTCTTGGCTGCAGTGGTTATTATTATATTTACATGCTTCCAGCGCCTGTTTCTGCTCAGTGACAGCTCATACTTTTCTCCTTTTTCTCCCTCCCTTGCTCACACATAACGGGTATGACAGTCCATTGTTCCTGCAGCACAGACTACGCTGCCCATGAGGCTACATTCTTTATGGCAATGCCTGTAACACTCTGCTATTGCCTTCATATTAAATCATTTTTAAAAATATTTCTTCACGTCATTATGCGGGCCGCAAGTAGAGGTGACATAAGCCGCGAGATTGAGACACAGGCATTTGAACCTCTTAATGCGTGTTTTGTTTGGGTTTCCGTGGAATTACCAAAAATAGAGAGAGCATAGCCTGACATATGAAACTAGAAAAGACCGCCGTGTAATCGCTTTATTTCAACAAAGTAACTGTATGCTGAATACCACCTTTTTAAACGGTAACTGTAATGGACTACAGTTACTCATATTTTGTATTTTAAATACGCAACGGCGGTACATGTACTCCGTTACTCCCCAACACTGCTCACAGCATTAGCTGAAAACCTTTGACTCTCATATAAAGAGATCTTGACCTTTCAGGCTGCTTGTGGCCATATGTTAACTAGTTTCCATTATATACATATGTCACTGTAACTGCAAAATTAACACAAGGTCAAAGTCCTAGTCTTTCTTTCTGTATAAAAGAAATAAAATGGTATAACTCTTTTATTTCAGCTTCAATTGTTGTCGGTGACTAGCTCTTAACCATGGGAAAATAAATTGCCAGAGGTAATATTAAATGGAGAGAAGCCTGCAAGCCACTTCAGGCTGACAATTTGAGCTGTTCTTTTATACTAATGCATGACACACTCTACTTACCACTGTGCATTCATCTCTACTCTCTACTCTACTTCAGGCTCTACTCTACATGTAGAGATTATTATAGTCACAACCTTGATGTCAATATAAACTCTGTGCATGACCTGTATTCACTTTCACTAGTCACTAGTCAGTTCACACTGAAAAAGTCCTCTTTATAAAGAATTATTACTTTTAATTTGTGTTGTAGCCATGAATTGCAGCAATGATGATGCCCTTGAAGTAAAAAGTTAGAGCAGACAGAACTTTTTAATAAACTCATTGCTTTTCATTTTACAGCTACACCACCACATAAAAAGATGTGTAAAGCAGATGTGAAGAGACGAGGACAGACATTTGTATTTGTTGCACCATTATAGCAACCTGCAGGTGACTTTATAATACCAATGCTCTTCAGCAGTGGATCAGTGAAGATCAAAGGGAAATCTATTAGAATGAGAGTCTAAGAGCAGCAGAAAAAGACCCAGATC
Organism: Aulonocara stuartgranti; assembly: GCF_965226115.1. Taxonomy (NCBI): domain Eukaryota; kingdom Metazoa; phylum Chordata; class Actinopteri; order Cichliformes; family Cichlidae; genus Aulonocara; species Aulonocara stuartgranti. The sequence goes on from NC_138950.1 coordinate 11,001,052, forward strand.
AGGACCAGGATCAGAATTATCTTCTCTTGATGAGTATATTTACACTGGAAAGAGCTCTCTTATCTCAGGGGGTCACCTTTATTCTTGTAGAATGTTAAGTTGCTGTGTACAGAGAGAAAGCAGTTTGGCAATTCAGTTCCAATATAATTTCAAAAAGATAAAATAATATTCAGGCTACAGCAAGGATGTAAAACATGTATAAAAAATGACTTGTTAAAAATTTTTCCTGAGGTGGGTGAGGACCCTACCAATCAGTGCCTGTTGTGTTTACTCTGCTGTAGTGGTGTTACTGCTGTATGTGACATGTATATCCAAAACAAAGATGGTGTAAAATAACTGTGGTAATGTGTTCAATAAATAAAAAGTGAGGATGGCAGGATTTCACTTGGAATTGTTTGACTAAGTATGGAAATTTTGGGGTTTATTGGGAAATCAACCCAAAGAAGTTCAGGTATATAATAAAAACATATAATGCTAATATAAATTATGCAGACTAAGAGCCTTGTTAAATGGTGATAACCAGCAGCATTTGGATTATTTGTTTGTGCCAGTAAAAGTCTAGTCAAGACTGAAGAACCACTATGATGAGTAGGAGTCAAGTCTCAACACTATCCAGTGATTTTTTTTTCCTTACTGGTAAAAATGTACTAGAGATATTTTGGGTATAAAAGGTTTGATTTGATTTGATTTGATTTTGTGGAAATTTTTGGTTATAAATGTGAAGTTTTCAACTCATGATGAAATCATGTCAGTTCTTTTGTGAAATTTTAAAACAAACCAATGAACCAATGAACAAAAGAAGAAGTTTTTACAAGTGTTATTCAAAGCATACCACATGATTTAAAGGTTCAGATGGAAAACAAAAAATCTAAATCAGGTAAGAAGAAATTGTATGGCCTCTTAAGCCTTTGGAAAATAAATATTTCAGTTCTAGAGTGTTACTGGAGGATATCAAATAGCTTCATTTTATGTTCCAAATCAAGGTCAATCAAGTTATTGTACAGTATAATTCACCATACGACGGTTTGGGTTGGAGGGATGGGGGGTATGGAAATATTTTTCTTAAATTTTGGGGTTAGCTATCAAATACCAAACAGCTCTTTAAGTTGTAACTTTAAATTGCTGTTATATAAAATTACACCAACCTGATGCTCTCTTTGTTGGATGATGAGGCGCCTGAGGTCGCTGTCTGTCATTTGAAAACTGCACTTAAATATAGAATGAAGAGACAGATTTAGGCCAATGCTCTGCAGACTACTCACTCTATTTCCTTTCTCAAGTTAGAGCAACGTGTTTATGTCTACTTCCCTGAAGTTTAGAGTCTGTGTGAACACAGAGAATAACAGCAGAACCACAATGGTTTCAAAACAATGAGTTCTTTTACAAAATTCAAAGTATATAAATAAATCATAACCACTGTTTTGTACTACTGTTTCACTAAATAAGTGGCTATCAAACCATGAAAGGACCAAAACATAGGCAGCGTCTGAGCTACAGAAAGATGTCTGCCAAAACATGACATCAAGTCCAACTTTTCAAAAGGATAAAAACCTCAAGGGGCTACACAGGAAAACTACAGTACCACAGACATGAAACCAAACACAGCTGCTTGTCTTTAGATGACATGTTAACATTGAAAGAATAGACTCTGACACATCAGTGTTTGCCATGATTCAGATCCAACAAAATGTGCGACTTGCTTTTCCCTGCATGCAGTTAGTTTCTTCCTATTATTATTATTATCATTATTATCATCGTTATTATCATTATTATTATTAAAAAAGCTGTAACCCAAAACAAAAGAAGTGACACTATCAGGTCTTTGTTAGAATATTTAAAGTTTGGATCATTTAGCAGAGTAAGTTGAAAACATAAATACTAGTGGTCATATTCTGAAGGGTCTTTTAAGGCAGCACATTTTTTTAAAGATCCTCTCCAGGCATGTTTGGATATGTACAAAAACACATACAATTTTTAACAGACCTATTATGCTTATTTCCAGCTCCATATTTTTATTCTTGGACTCTACTAGAGTAGCTTTGTAACATCCACAGCTCAAGGTAACGCTTAGCAAATGCGTGGCCTTGGTGCAGTGGCTCAGTTTATCCACTGCATGTTAACTTGTTTCCCTTTAAAGACACAATCCTATTCTACTGGATTTATATATGCATAAGGTTTGTGGGGCAGCCAGCCCCACAAACCTTATGCATATATAAATCCAGTTCACAGCTGCAGTGTTGTTCCTGCTCACATTTACACCTATATGGTCATTTAAGAATCAACAATTAACCAGACAGATGCCAGTGCTTGCACTGTGGGAGGAACTGGGGTACCTGGAGCAAACCCATGCAAGCAAGCTGACTGACACGTTCTGTCTAAAAGCACTCTTGCTGTGAGGCAGAAGTGCTAACCACTGCACCACCACACATATACGGTATATGAATAAAATATACTATGGATGTATGCAACTAGTCAACTAGACATGTAAACTTTACCCTTGTTAGATGTATTATTCTTATAATATTAGTGCAGAACAGCAGTTACTGGTTCAAAGATGTTACACCAGGACCAACGGACTTCTCCAGCCCTGGCAGACAGCTGTTCTGCTCTCTAGTTCTCTCTGTGAAGGGAAGTTGTAAAAGAGCGAGTGCGAGAGTAAAGAGATGACAGCTGTGCTAAACAGCCCTGCTCATCATTACTTTCATGTCAAAAATGAGCGGCTGTATGTCAGCTTTCTCAGAATAAACTGGAATATAACCAAGCAACCGAAGCAATGTGTAACCACATTCTGCAGTGGGATGTTAATGCTAACATGAAAAAAAACGAGGTCAGATTTACTAAGAAGGGCAAAAAAACATGTGAGCGTTAAAAAAGCATGTGAGCGTTATCCCCAAATATTCTAACCGGCGAAAATAAAAATTGGTGAATTTGTAAATCAAACCAGTGAAGCCAGCAAAGGACAAGTGAAAAGCATGCAAAAAAAAACGTGAGGAGACAGAAAAAAACGAAATACACAAGCAGGGAGTGGATAATAGGGCACAGGTGAACTCATTGCAATAACAAATGGTGCAATAAAATGAATCATGACAGTCTGAAATGTAGGCTTCAAACACCTTTTGAGTAATTGAACCAGAAATGACTCCTTTAAAACATGTTTACAAAATCTTCATGCTTTTTCAACAGAAGAACTAGAAAGCCTTCTAGTGTTCATCTCAAAGGATACATAAATTTTGTTTGGACGTTCTTGACGAAGAAGTGCTCAACTTCTTTTAACTTTAAATTATTATTTTTTCAGAAAGTCGTAGTGGAAACAGCTTTGTCAAGATCGACAGAAATATGTAGCAGATAATTGTGGAACTAGCCGTTATCAAGAAAACATATAATGTTTGAAATAAAGAATCACAAAACAAAAGTGAGTAAGTCGTGCAAAATGTAAGATGATTATTTGTGTATTAAAGATGCATTCGTAATGTAAGCGACCGTGAATCGATCAGAATAACTGAGAGTGGCATTTTTATTTATAACTCATGCTGCCGCGGAGCTTCAACAGATTAGGCCTCATAAACAAATCTGTCATTATAATGGAGAGCTTCATGTGCTAATTGTTATCAGGTTAGTGATACGAACGTAAGTTATGGCGGTGTGGTAATGAATGGATATTTCTCTTTACAGGTTTAATTTAGCCTCCCTAAAACTAGAAGGGCCATTAAGTCTGAGATCAGGGCAGCGGTCATTAAAGTCATGGGAGCCATTAAAGACCAGAAAAGGGGGGAAAAAACCCCTTGATCAGAATTTCCTTCTCTGCCCTCCCTCTTTTTGCTGCATGCTCAATGCAGCATGAAGGGAAAACATTGCTTTATGTGACCAGCAAGGGCGGCATCATGCATCCTTCCTTCCACGGATCTTTTACTGCAACTCCCCCAATTAACTTTAATGGCCAATAATATCATTTTATGTTTTTCACTTCATTCTCTCTATTTGAACTCCTCCATGAATCCATATTATCCTCCTCCATGCCCTCAGCCTTCCGTCCTGAACAGCCGGCTCCTCTGCTCCCGTTCTTCTCCTTCTTTTTCACCTCACCAGACCTGCAGTGTCAATGGTTTAAACAGATTGCTCGTGCAGCCAGTTAACCTTCTCATCCCATAAAAAGTATAATTGGTTTACCATAGAAAGAAGCCTTTTCCATGCTAGGGATAATCCCTCAGCTTGATTAATGTTTCTCTAATCAATTGGTGTCTGGGAGACCCGCCTCTTCAGTCACATCCTATAAAGGGGAACAGCTGGCCTTTCTAAAGGTCACACAGTAGGGGGTCACCTGGGGTCGGAGAGGCTGATGGATCAAGCAGGGGGTGTCAAACCACTTATAAACATTAACAAAACTCATCGCATTATTTTTCAGGAGTTGTCAAAGTGGGTAGAAAACAAACACACTGTATTTGTTACCAGTGTGTGTGCGCACACGTTTTTTTCTATGTATGACTCAAAACTGATAAGTAAAAAGGAACGAGTTTGCCAAAGGATTATGATTACAATAAAAACTGTGATATTTTTAAGCTGCATGGATTTAAAAGGCTCAGAATTAGAAAATGGCTCATGCGGGATAAAGGTTAAGTTTAGGTATAGCGCCATGGGTGAAGGTTAAGGTCACATGGGTCAAGGATGGTAATAAGATCCTCCCAAATGTGAATTGCAAGCATGCATCTCTATCTTAATGTTTAAGGTCCAGGATCTCCCATGTGAATTCATGCACATTTGTCAAGCTGCATGAATCTGGTCCGTGCATATATGCTGCACAGAAAAAACAAAGGAACACGAAAATACTTCTCTCGGAAAAAAATTGCTGCATGATGTCTGTATACTGACATCATACGGAATGAGAAAGGATTCCCGGGTGTATTGCTCTTGTAATTTTCTCTTCAAACAGGACGGGCTATCATCCTCACAGCCAACACTGCTGAAGGGTTTGTGCTCCATTCAGAGCAGATTTGAATAAGACTGGGAAATTGACACAGAGCCTGCTGCGATGTATGAATATCAATGTCACCTCTGACAGAGTAGAATGACAGACTGGAAATATCGATTCATTATGAGTTCTCGGTCGGGACAAACTATTTCCGTTTGAACGTACCTGATGTTTTTCCCAATATGAGCATTAATGGTCTACATATTCTCCTAGGAGCTAGCCTGGAGACAGAGAAGTTATCTTCCCCTAACACTGTAATCAATACACAATAATACCACTGACAGACACTTAAAGATGACCAGGCTGAACAAGATATCACTCCTGAGGACTTGACTAGCAAATAACGAATCACTACATTAGTACAATGTCTGTTGTATACATTAGCATTCAAAGTGGACATCTAAATTACTTTGAATCTATAAGTGTCACCTGTCACGCCAGGAAGATGAATGCTTCTGTCTTTGCAAGAGCTCTGACATGATCCGTGGTACTCAAAACAGACAAAAAACTGCCCTCAGTTACTGTATGTGAGCACAGATAGACTGCTAGGTAAACCTGGAAATGAATGGTGCATTAATCTCTGCGATACGGTGATGCTAATAACAGTAGACTCCTGATGTAACAGGAGCAGTGATGAATTATCTCGCTCGTCTTTGCTGGAGATCATTCACAGCTAGGCCTATCGCTTTACTACCGTGCACTTATTCTTTGGCATTCCCTTTCTTTCAGCCTTCCAACTTTCCACCGGTTGTCACAGCTGATCGGCTGGTGATTTAGTTAAACTTGTGAACAACAGCAGCCATCTGTCTCCATCAACTTTAATAACAGCTCAATGCTTATTCCCTTATTTATAACAATCCGGAGCGCAGGCAGCAGGCGCTCACTGTTGGCATAGGGGGAAATCGCAGCACAGCCCGTGTTAGTATGCACATACATGCTTCTCTCCTACACACAGACTCACTGCGACAACACTGCAGTCAGACATGGGGGGGAAATGGTGAAAAAGGAGTGGGGGATGGATGAAGGGGTAGGGGTGGGGGAAGGGGATAGGAGGGGAGATCTGTTTCTGAATACTTTCAGCATCTCCTGGAGGTCAGTGGTTTGGACTTACATACAAAGAAAGACGCCAACAGGCTTAAATAAACAGAGAGATCTTTAAATGAGGTGCAGCAAGGTGAGCAGAATTAATATTTTACACAGACACACTCACATACAAGAAAATATAATGGATTTGCAACGGATCTGCAGTGAAGTAGTACCTGAGCCCTCTCATCGTGTTGTTTTATTATTAATACTCTTGAGCCAATGGGCTGTGGAATATGCATCGGGTGACCTGCCCTTCCCTCTTCTTATGCTAATCATCATTGACATTTCCTGCACACAGCACACCCGCTTTGGCCCCTCTGCAGTGGACCAGAAAACCACCAAACATTAGCAACAATGAAATCCCTCAAATGGTGCAATAACTTGCCTTGAGACATTACCATAGTGCAATTACAGCTATCCATAGGCCACAATGTCGCCCCAATATCTTAGAAACGATTTTGGTGTCTTCTTGAAGGTTCGACCATCCAATATTTTCTGTATGCGAAAGGCTATAGCACTCATCTTCTGCCCATTTATCATTCCTGTCTACTTTTCTCCAGACCACCATTCATCCATCAGTCCATTCATCTTTCCAGCCATCAGTTCATATAGCCTTTGTTGCACATTTGGATTCATCTGTCATGGACTATGTGATGCCCTGTGCTTTTATATATAGACATCTCATTCCAACTGTCCACCTTTTTGAAATTGCTTAAAATGAACAGTTTTGGAGCAGAAGCTTTATTTTAAAAGAAAATGTTAGGGTAGAGAAAAGCCTTTATAAATTTGTCCATCACTTTGACAAAAAACAAGCTGAAAGCAATTTATGCTCCATGATGTGCAATTCATGTACTTCGTTTAAGAATATATGCAGTACACTTTGGTGACTCTTTTAGAACCTCATTATAACCTTCCAATGCACTCTTCTTAGGGAGAGAAATAGTTTTATTCTGTTAGAAGCAACTGGCAAAGCACAGATAGATATCCTTTAGCGTCAGTACCTTGACACATAGGCAAGAGCAATGCTGAGTGATAACAGTCCAACTTTAAAGAATGACATTAAGAGGTTGAAGGAATGGTGATGGAATTCGGACCCAGTCACACGGGCCCAGAGACCAGTTGACAAACCCCTTCTTGCTAGCGAGAAATGTGTATTTTCTGAGCATTTGGCAAATGGTTGCTGAAAGTCAGTGTGAAATTGTTTTCTAAAGTCATAGTCATCCAGAACTAGAGATGGTCAGTGACTACCTAGCAGGTACATAGAGAAAAATGTCTATTCCACAACCAGTAGGTTGGCAAGTAGTTGCTGCCAGTTGCTATGTCAAATCGATGGCCAAAAGGTATATGGTGATGGAGCTGAAACTTAATTTAATTGCTTTACTAGCTAGCATATAGTCACCATGTCCATTCACCCATAGTTTGCATGGACTTTTGTCCTTTGTCTGACTTTTGTGAAAACATTTTCCAACTTCTTGCAGAGCATTAGTGAAATTGTGAAAAGTAAACGTTGCAGCTTTTGAAACATGTTGACTGCTGCGGTGATGCGCAACTTTAAGTTTTTTTGAAGGCAAACATTCTCCCTTGCCAGTTTGCTTTGCACTTGTTCAAGTTCTACTACTGCTCAGAGAGTAGGGATGAGCAACACAAAATTAAAATTATATCATGATATTTGTAGAGATAATGATATTTCTAATGATGAAAAACAACATTTTATCAATGCTGTTGTAAGTTGAAGCATTTTGTAAGCGTAAAAAGTGGTGAAAAAAGTTTGAAAAACATGCAAAGATGAAAATGAAAGTATTGTGCTTTGCTGGAGGTTGTTGAACTAGCAATTTTTTAGGTGCTAAATCATCAGGCTGACACATAGCGCTCCCTGTCAAACAAGCCTAGGCTTTAGTTGTCGTGGCTACTAGGGAATGTAAATGCATGGCATTGCTATAGCAGTAATATCACAATATGACATCAGTATTATGGTGCACAATGTGATAGGCACAGCCCTAGAAGTTAGAAAACGTCTATAGACATGTCAGCCTTTCCTATGCAAACTACAGGTGACTACTGGAATCTATTAGTGAAGAAAGCAATTACAAGGTGTTTGATACAGTAGCCAGTAAATTCTAACAAACACGTCCTGGTCATAGAGTACACATTTTTTCCCCATTGACCAAGACAGTCACTAAATCACCTTTAGGCCTGAAGTGTTTTTTGCTTGTTTCTGATTAGGGAGCTTTTGCACGTTTTGTACTTTTTATTGTCATTTTTACTCACTGGTTCAATCAAGACATCAAAAACTTTTAGGTTAGGTTTGGTTATAGCTAAAAGTTTTGGTTAAAATAGAGACCATGAACATGAAAATAGACACATTTGCAGAAGTTGCAGTAACAGCAAAGTCAGATATTTTATTTCAAGCCAGCATGAAAAAAACAAAAATCACGAGAAACAAACATTAACACATTTACATGTCTATACTTATTAGCCGCCTAGCTTACTTGTTTCTGGCGATTAAGGACCCTGGAATGCACTTCATAGGTTTTTTGCTCACTAGCGGCTTCACGGCTTGAAATATATTATCTCCCCTGCTGTTAATGCAACTTCTGCATGCAAGAATGCAACTTCTGCATGCAAGAATGCAACTTCTGCATGGTGTCCATTTCACACTTTGGAGAGGCAAAGCATTAAATGGACAATGTGGACCGGCGTGTCTATTACAAGTTTTGGTTTTGGTTCATCCTTCAGATTGTGCATGGTGTAACTTCTCCAATATTCGTTTTTATCTGCGATTTGAGAAAAAAAAAAAAAACAGTAATAAGGGGACTTTTAAATCCAAGGTGCTAAAGCAATATAATGTGCTCCACTACTGTGTCAAGGGTTGTGAGCACCAAGTAATACAGCTGCTACATCCACTGTGTCTCTCTTGATCTAATTTGTAAAAACTATTATTTTGTGATCAAAACAAGTGAATCAATGAGTTGATGGAGATGGAATAACAACCAAGCTAATTGGATTTCCTGGCTCCAATACAAGCCAATTAACCTTACACTGAGGCAATTAACGGTGAATGGAGTGGTTCAATATCACAAAAGTGAGGCCCCCAGAAGTTATTTGCAGAATAGTTTGTCTCTATTGAACTGCATGGTGCCAGCCTTACAGGACGCAATCCACTCAGCTTATGCTGTAACCACCTCTGCACTAGCCGGTAGATGTGACCCTGCGCCATGTCATCTTTTAATGATGATTCATGCCCGCTTTCTGCCCCTGTAGCTGGATACTCCTCACCTCTCTGCATGTTAATGATGACTTTCCTTCTGAATGGGTGCTGTAGGTTCATCCAGTGCAAGGGTTTATACATGGCTCACTAGAGACCCTCGGCAGACCTCAGTGTGATAAACACATGATTAGAGAGACAAATGAGATTAGGGCCAATCATCTCCCGCCTACTGTGACCATTAAAACAACACGTAGCAACAATAGATCAGTACTAATTGGATGCAGAATATGACCGTAACAACACATTGCTTCCATCAGTCACTGAGACTGTCTTTGAGGGGAACTTGAGTTGACCTAATAATTTGCATCATTGTTGTTTCAATTTTTTAACAGCAGTAACTTTAAAAGTCAGAGGGTCAGTTGTAAAGATTGCTTCTGTTTTGCTCATCTGGTTGTTTCCACAGCATTACAGTAAATCTGGATGAGCTCCACCGACACATGACATTTCTATACTAAACCATGCAACATGAAAATAAAATAAAACTATGTAAAAGCAAATATTTTGTGTATTCTGGTTTTGTTTTGTCTTCTTAACCACATTTGTATACACATAGATACTGCTTTAATCTCTGCTGTTTATTGAAATGTCCCAACTCAATGCAAATCTATGCCAACAGGAGATCTATCTACAATTAAAAATCATCATAGCCTGCTGCGTTTTCAAGTCATTTTCAAGCATTTTAGTTTGTTACAAATGCAAAAAAATAAAAATGTTTAATTGAAAATACTGGCTTTCATACTTTTAATAGGCCTATAATATCAGAGTTAACAGGAAACTGCTGCTGCTTTTGTGAAGGCCAACCATAAAAATTGATTGCAAGATGTAAAGACTGCAGGGATTACTCCCATCATTTAAACGAGCGGTCTGTCGAGTCAGTCTGACTGAAATGAGAGCTGCACACTAAGGGCTCAGCTCAGTTTGCTCTGTCTCTTCTCCTCACTCCTACTGTAGGTGCCTGCCTTTATGTTTTGGGAAGCTACACATAAAATAAATATTAAAAAAGAAAATCTAAAAAGAAATCAAAAAATACAGTACAGTCCTGTGAAAAAGGATGTTTTCGCAGTCATGTGAAAGATGAATTCATTTGCTATTGAGTTTTATACATTTTTATTGTTTTTTATCAGCTTTGAATGCTCCATTGTTTTAAATGTATACCTTTTTTATAGTTGTCTGAATGACAGCTTGATTGTCTATACAGTATGTTGGAGTTATAATGTTGTTTTTACTGCTACATAAACAAGCTTTATTATAATCATCAGTATTAATGTTATTATCATTACTATCAAACTGTCAACTACTATCATATTAAACGGAGTCATATCTTGGTTAGTTTTACTGTCCCTGTTTTCAATATTATGAAGACAACCTCAATATTATTATTTGCTGAACTTTTCCGTTCCAAAACACTGCAGCATCTACCTAATTAGTTTCATTTTGTCTATTTTCATTTAATATTCGACTGTACGCATTCTGACACGTTCGTATCATTTTAACGGCGCTTTCGTGAATTATTACTCTGATAACTGTCTTGGGTGTTTCAGATTTGACTCTCCTTTTTGACAGGCTAGTTACAGCCTGTGGGTTATCATAAAAATGTGTTGTTTCACATTGTGAATTTAATGACTGCAAAGGCTCTTAAATGAGACAGACTGTCTCCAACAAACTTGCCGCTGACAGCAAGACAGAAACCCAACCTTTTCTTTCCCATGACATGAAACCCTAAAACATTTAAAAATATACAATGTTGGCCTTTCCAAAAGGATTTAAGTGTGTAGGTGCCTCTGGCAAATCCCAACTGAAATCTCTTTCACAATGCTCTGCCTCTTATTAATAACATATCACTTAACTCAACATCTGTGTTCAACATGAGATGTATTCCTTTTGGACCAAGAAGAGAAATTCAGTCTGCTTCATCTACCTTCTTGGAAAATCAGTTTAGCCATGCTTGTCACAATCCGAGCCAAATGCTGGTGTAAACAGCAATAACAAAGTTATATTAATAGCACTGTTTGTATTATCCAGAGATCATAAGCTGCTAAACCGTCCAACCTTATAATCGGTTATTACAATTGCATATACTCTGAGAGGATGTTCCTGGGAAGCGATCATCATCAGTTCTGCAGTAAAACTCACATTTTCAGACATTTTGGGTAATGAAGAGACACAGATAGCTTTCCCAGGATTTATCAATTAATGGGATGGGCAGTTTCTAATCTCATTTTTCTCACAAACGGTCAACAGAGCGAGAGCTGCGGTGTTTTACATCCTCTGCTTTCTCCACAGAAGCTTTCATCGGGTCACAAGTACAGACCAATCATCTGTCAAATGGAATTGACCAGTGCAGAAAGTATGGGAATCTAATGGCAACGGATTGTAATGATGCTTTCACACTTCTGTCAAAAACATGACAGTCAGTTGGGCAGAATCTAATAAAGGTTGAGTCTAGGTTGCAATAGCTGTACTGGTTCAGGGATCAAATAAGAAGTTAAAGGTCCAAAGCAGAGACATTTTAAAGCTCCGTTTGTGTGAAGTAGAAACAAATTGACATCAGATTATTGACAGGAAAGAGTTTTTGTGTGATTGCTTTGGTGATGGAAGCTCTATTCAGCCTCGACACTTCTAAGTAAAAAGAAATGTCAGCAAACAAATCAGCAGGAGAGAGGGGGAGGGGAGAGCTGGCTATTGCCAACATGTAGAAAACACACGTGACGCAATTTCAGAATGTATGAAACATGGAAATAATGGTTGCGAGTTTTTAAATCAGTGCTAACTATAATGTGGCACTTGTACACTTTGTTCAATAACATTGCTGCCATTTATGGCACCAGCATACATCTGCTTGCCTCACTGTTTATGGATCTCTTTTGTGTATTTATCTATCTATCATTTTATAAGCGTCTCAAAGAATTTACTTCAACATATACACGTCACCAAACATGAGTTATGAGTCTAAACCGGTCATTAATTCTAACGCTAACACATACATTTGGTTCACCAAATGATTAATATGTTTTCTTACGGGAAAAAAATAAGAACAGTGTTTGAGTTGGAAAGTGCCACGCTGAAGGCATCCAGATTGAAAAGCCGGAGTGTGGAACGACTCCTAGTGCAAACAGAATGACGTATAGCACCTCTGAAGGTATGAGGGTGAAATTAGATTCGAAGTGTCCATTAATTTGTGTGACAGAAGGCTCTCCTGGATTGTCAGTGTGATATCACTTGTTAGATGACCCACATGAAAAGGCCTGGCAGGGACCGGCTCTCTCGTCTATTAACAACTGTGTCATAATGCTCAAGTGTGTTTACTGTCAAACTCTCGTGCAGGGTATCACTCGGAGCTCATATGCTCACCAAATCTTCTGTTGATTTTTAAAAGCCCTAAACATGCTGGCTTCCACAAGTGCTGATCTGTGTTCAGCGACTGCTGCCAAATACAAAGCTGCAAGCTGAAGGCAAACTTAAAAACCAAAAAAAAGCCTGCTGCAGTTTACATGTGTAGTTGGTTATCTATAAAATCAATATTATTGCAGACATTTTCCAAAAAGCTGGATATTAAGATTTAAAGTTTTATTGCTTTTCTTTTTTTGGCAGTGCAACTCAAAATCCACTGATTTCAGGCAGATTAACACAACAATAAACATTCTCGAGCTGTAAGCTAAATTTCTGGGATCTTTCAAAGATTTTTTTTCTGGATTTTTGCTATGTGGCTTTTTTCTTTAAAATTGTGAAATTGAAAGTATTTATTTGCACTATTTGTTTTCTTACATGGGACAAAAAAAAAATCATGTAAGATATTTCAGTCATCAGCTCCTGCCCTCTTGTGCGACCCTGAATTAGATACATAGCTAATAAAACACAATAACAGTTCCCTCCTGTAAACCACCGCGAAGGATGTAAAATCCAATAATCAAGATGTAATTGAAATGCAGACTTTCAGCTTTAATTCAAGAGGATTAAGTATTGCATTATCTTTTTAGGTATTCTACCCATGTTTATCCAAAGTGCTCCATTTTCAGGGGCCTTAAAGTAATTTGACACACTAAGATAATTTTAAATAAGGATTGTTTTTGATACTTGGATACTTACCAATCAATAACTGCCTTAAGTCTAGAACCCCTAGACATCCACAAATACTTGTTTTCCTCCCTTGAGATGCTCTATTGGGTCTTTACTACAGCCTCCTTCATTTTCTGCTTCTTTGTGGGCCTTTCTATTTTGTCTTCAGTAACTGAGAAGCATGCTCTATTGGGTTGAGACCATGTGGCAGACTTAGCCATTGAAGAAGGTTTTTTCAGCTTAATGATGGCCTCCTTCACGCGCACCGACATCTCTTTGGACCTCATATTGACGGTTCCAGTGAAAAGATACCAAATAGTTCAACACTTGGAATACACTCCAAACATTTTCTGCTTAATTTTTCATGGAATAACAAGCAAACACGCCTCACATGGCCACTTGTAAGTCAGATGTCTAATTACTTTTGAGTCTCTGAAAATGGGCAAAATATGTCTGAATGTCAAATATGTCAAATATGTCTGAAAGAAAAGGTATGGATTGACTGATATGTATTTAGAATTGCTTTTCATTGTGTTGCATTTTGCAATATTCTTGTTTAAATTTTCAGTCATTCAGTTTTTAGTGCTACTACACAGGTATAGTCAGACAGGTATAGTCTCCAAGTGAGCTCCTGCAATCAACACTCCCAAGAGAGGCTGCCGTGTCACTGGTGACAACGTTATCAAATCCCTGGTGATTTATTACAGCCATTTGTGATATGGAACAGTAAAATCTTTCTTAATGCACCCTTAAAGGTACAACAGAGCTGTAAAAACACCTTAGGGTGATGTTAAATCTTTCATTTGTGGGACTGGGGCACATCTAGCACCTGCTTTTTCACTTTGCTTCCTTCTGTCTTACCCTCTGCAGCTATGATTGTGCTGACGGTTGTTGAAGGGCACTCTGGATGAGTTTATTAAAAAGTATCAGCACTCAGCTCCAGCACCTGACAACTCACAGGTGAGTAACTCCCTTTAAAATAATAGTTTGCCCTTCAAAAACTAATGCCATAGGCAGCGATATAGTGCATTACAGTCCAGTAGCATAAAATGTTTTAGTACCCTTCATAAAACAGCACTTTCTTCTGTGTAAGAAGTCTTTCATGTCTACCCTTCCCATGTACTTTAAGCACACTGAAGACACTAATTGCTTCTTTTTAAAATCCCTACTGGACCAGCTTCACACATGCACACATTTCCCTTGACCTTCCAGAATCCATGAGTGCATATCAACAACCAAATGAGCCAGTGTGTCAAGGTGAAGTGTGCTTTTTATGAATTTATTTTAGTGATGAGATTAAGGGAAATCAAATCTATAAATAAGACCTGTTTGTATCATGCAGTTATCCAAAAGCTGCTGTCAGCATCTGTGCAGCGCTTCATCTCCAGAAAATAATTACAATACACTGCATATAATTTCATTTAAGCTAGTCTGTGTTGATGCTCTATCATATGCAGTAAGTCACTTCCCTTTGTTTAAGCACAGTTGCAATATGCTGTGTTGTTCACCTGTTAGCTGATATCCTAATTACATTTAAAAATGCATCTCTCTACAATTTTTAAAATCTATTAGTCTGTTTTCCCAACAATTTCATATTTAAAATATGATTAATAGGTTTATTTCAGGTGTGGTGGGAATTAAATAAATAAACTTTAATGCTTATTTCTTAAGCTAACTGAGCGGTGTTGTTAGTATGTTAGGTTCAATTCAATTCAAGCTTATTCATATAGGACCTCAAGGTGATTTAAATGATATGATCAAGATTCAATAAAATTATAGAGAAAATTATCCAAATATCCTCTACAAGCAAGACTTTGGTGGATGTGGAGATTAGTATAAAGGGAGCGTCTGGAAACAAATGTCTTTGGAAAGTTGCAATTAGATCCAGACACAAACTGATCCCGGCATGCATCTGAAGAAGACCAAAACGTTTTAGATTACAGTGCTTTCTGAATCTCTAACTGAGAGAGTAAAAATAATTAGAATAAAACAGACTGAATGGAAACAACAGAAACATCCATAGTTCCTGGAGGGTTCAGACACACGCTGAGCTGAATACAGACACACGTAATTATTTCCACAGACACTGCAGGATTCCAGCTAACCTCTATATGTGGGCTGTGTGAGGGTTAAAGAAACACAACAAGTCCAGCAGTCAAAATTAGCTCAAGGCAAAAAATTAGTTTTGCTATCTGCCTGACTCGGAATATATCTTAGATGGTATTCGTTTCAGCAAGATCTACCCAAAGCATACAGGATTACTTTGTATATCGCATACTTCCTTCACAAGAAAATCATGAGAAAATTACATAGAGGAAAAACTGCAGACAGAATATAGTGAAAACTCAAAGTGGCTGCTCTGCTGTTCATATTTTCTCAGAGCATGAGCAAAATAAGCTCAGGATTACTGTTATTATCAAGGGTCAATGTGTAAACAAAGCATATTCAGTTGTAAATGTTCTGTTTAATGCTATCAACAAAAACCTTGACATTCCTCAGCACTCTACAAGATGAATCCATTGACCCTCTCTGCACCTCCTGCAGGAATAGGTCTTATAGTCTGAGAAACAAAAGCTGAGGCATAGATGGCAGTTCAGCAGATAGGATTAGGCTGTAAGTCTTCAAAGAAGTCCCTCTCTGCCAGAGCTGCTCACTTCAGTCATGCTAATGCTGTTTATTTTTTTTCCTCATCCATTTTTTTAGCCCCTCTCTGTCTCTCTCTTTTCTGCCAACAGACAGCTAAAACATCATCTCATCACTTCACTGAAAATACACTGACAGGTGAATATTTTCAGAGGGAGTGTTTAATACTGGCCCTGAGAGCAGGCAAGCTTTCATGCAGAATTTTTGCCTGAGGCAAGGCCAAGGGACTCTCATACTGACAGCGAACCCTGTCTGCAATAAGGATTTTTTTTTCTATTTCATTTGGGCTTTTATGCTGAAAAACGACCTCCTCCCCCCCCTTCTCTGCTCTTGACTGCCTGTAATATGAACACGCACTCATACAGGACTCCGGGGAAAATAAACATTAATTCAAAACCTTTTTTTAATGCTACTTTATGCTTGTGGTGCTTAATAAATTGTTCCGGGAGCTTTTGTCATTCAGTCAGTTGTACCCTCTGAGCAGTTGTACGTGAAATATTTTCTTTGTGTGTGCGCTTGACGACTAACAGTACACCTGTACTTCAACATGTATGTGACTGATTTTTTATCTCGGTGCTGAGCATTTTTAACAAGTTAATCAACTACAGTAATCCACTCACGCTCTTTCAGCGCAGTTTGGGCAGTGGAGTTTCCAGTTAGTCCACAGAGCAGTCAAGCATTGAGAATTGAATGCAAGGCAGCTGACAAGCAATTAATATCAATTACAGATGGAAGCTGTGTGAATGTGACTTCACTAGATGCTTGTAGTTTCCACTTCTATATCTTAAAAACACACACACACACACACACACACACACACACACACACACACACACACACAGGCTCTCTAGCAAAAAGAAATGGTATATATCTAATCAAGCCCAATGCACTGTATTTCACACTCCACTAAAGGTGCTTAGAAGGAGGATTTAAGAGTTTCTAAGCCATGAGTCTGGGCACAAAAAGTCATCTTATGGTTACCACTGCTATTGCTTCCCTCATAATTGCACTAGCGGACTTTTCTCTTTCACAGTCAGTGGTAAAAGTGACTAGCTTTGTGCACACCGTCTGATAATGGCAACAAAGAGGGAAGCAGTTGAGTGAACAAAGCATTATGTAATCAATAGCGCTGGTCAGTCAGAACAGGAGGGTGTTGATCTGTTGACTGAAGTACTGTTTACATAGATTTTCTTTTCTCACGCTGCAGATGTCAAAGGAAAAACTAAGCCAGGAGGAAAACGAGAAGCATTTTAACATCACAAATATTGAAAACAAAAACAAAAACAATTAACTATAGTCCGAAGAAAATGAATTGATTGAAGGCACCTTGAGGGGCAGTGATCTATGTCAGAGCAGGGCAAGGTCAAGGCCACTCATGCTTATCTCTGTAAATTAAAACCATCTCGAACAATGGAAGGATGATTTCAATTAAATTGTTCAGTGAAAGATCTCAGGAGTCACTGAAGAACAAACACTATAGCTTTATTGCTTTCACTGTGCTCCCTGCTGTGACCAAAACCTCTGACAGCCCCACAGGTCAGGCTAATACCTCCTAGTAAAATGCAAGTTAGGAGTCTCTGGGGAAAAAACACATTACATGTTATTTTGCCAATATCTCTGGCTTATATAATTTTATATTCACATATAATTGGTGTCCAACAAGAAGAGGACAAGCTAACATTTGATACTGTTAAATATTCCCTAAATGGGCAGTAAGGGGTGATTTAATGTGTCCATGTTAAGCAATTGCTGATTGCATATCAGAGTAGCTATTAGATTAATGACTGTATCAGGGTTTAGACTGGTTCTCTGTAAGCCTTTCACGTTGGAGCTCCAGTCTGCTCTCACCCCCATGTGATCAAAGACTGCCACACTGTGAAAGCTACTGCCATCAGGTAGAAATGCACAAAGGGACTTCCTTCCAGCTTGACAAATATGAAGTCTTGTTTACAATCCCTGTATTGCACATGTTAAATGCCACAGGGAGTCTTAAGTGTTTTTTTTTTTCAAACATGCAACAGGTAATAATATTATTTGAGGAGGATATTTTAAGTACCAGTATTTTCCTGCACTTAACCAAGTTGTTCTGGTACCAAAATCTAGCTAAGCTGAAAGTGAAAACAAAACAAAATGGGAAAAGAAAAAACTTTTAAACTGGACACAAACTGTTGAGAAACCTCTGAATGTTAAGACTCACATGTGTTAAGACAGCTTTTGCTTTCTAATATTTGTGGGGCTGGAGCATCAAGGCACCGATGCCAAAGGACATCTTGCCCACATCTCTTTGATGCCAATGGTTTATGACAAAGACAGCATTCAATGCCATGGCATGAAAATGATTTAACAATTCTGTCTGCCGCTGGGTTCTGTGCAACAGAAAAAAAAGAGCTTTTGTTTTAGCTGGTAGCTAAAACCAGCAAAAACAATATATATATGTTGTAATGAGGCCTAAGAGCCATTTGTTGTCAGAAGGAAAGAGAGCCAAGAGAAGGGTGATAACAGCCAAAGAAAAACATTTTTTAAAGAGTGAAGGAGAGCGCTCCAGGATGTGCGAGTGTTCAAAAAGCAATGTTCAACAGGCATTTTAAACAGATCAGCAAGTAGCAAACCTTGTAATTATTAGCCTAAGACAAGATTAGCCTTTTTTTCCTTCTTTCTTTTAAGGGACAGGGTGTCCTTTTAATAACAATATTCCACTTTACACGCTGCTTTCATTGAAGTGTTTGTGTTTTTGTCATTACTTGCAAAATAGTTATGTACTGTATAGCTCATTATGTCATGTAAAAGAAGAACCTACATGAAAAGACTTCCAAAATATTCTCCAGAATTTGCTTTCCTGTGAAGAGTGATAAGGCAATTAATTTCTGAAAACAAGGAACACTAAAGTCCAAAAGAGGTGTCCTTATTAATTCAGGACACCTTCCAGCAGTGTCCCTGCTACGTTGACACTACATTAATAACCTCTGTGATTGATAGCAACACTTTTTGTCTTCATGCTATGAGGGAGATATCCATATTGACACGCAGAGATACTGAAAAATGTGTCAACAGAATGTCCTTTTTTTCCATTTTGGCAGTAATGATGTGGTTTGCAAACATTTGGAGATGAAAATGAACTTTGGATTGCTGAATTTGAAAGTTGTCATATATTATTTGCACAAACGTGGGGGATGAAATTGCAGTTTGATTAACAATTTCAGTGAGTTACTGTCAGCTTTTGGATTAGACTTTAATAGTTGAAGTTAGAATAAGTAAAGATATAAAAGTAATTGTGATTCAAGCATTTAGACAGACTAATTTTCATAACTGAAAAGCCATCCATTTTCTTCTGCTTTTCCAATTCAGCATCAAGGGGAAGCCTACCCCAGCTGGTATAGGACAAGAGGGTATAACCAATTAGCCTAATTAGGTGCATGTCATGGGAGGAAGTAGGAATACCAACACAGACACAGAAAAATGGCCCCACCCAGATTTTGGATTCAAACCCAGGAACTTTTTGTTCTGACGCTAACCCCCACACCACCCTGCTGTCCTTAACTGAGGATTTGTATCAAAAACCAAACCCTTGAAACATTCAGTGTGAGCATACATATTTATATAACTTGTGTACAATTATTGCTAGTGGTATATAAGGGCTGAGATGTGAGGGTGTGATCTGACAGATTGACCTTTGTCAGAAAAGTGGCAGCTGCCACTCTGTCTAACCGTCATCAACAGCCTGACCTTCACCATATGTCAGCTGCTTTACCAACAGTCCACTGTTTCCAGGTCTTTTCATTTTAAGGTGTGCTCTGAAAATTTCAGTTTTGTTTCCCATTTTTGTGACTTTTTAAAAAAAACTACAAGTCCCTGTAAAACGTGATTGCTTTGTTTTCGTCCCTTTTCGGGCCCAGTGTGCTTGGAGATGCTGGTGAATTGTCAGTTGGCCTAATTAAAGCGATTTCATGGTTCCCACACTTTGGGGGATTTTAATCTGAAATGCTCCAGCGTGCTTATGCAAACGTTCAAAATTAAAAGCATATCCCTTAAAATTAGCTTCATTCTGTTTCTCTCCCCCAAGTTTGAAAGCCTTGCCTTAGGTAAACTGATGGGCCACCCTCTAGTGGAGCTGAACGTTAGCATTTATTCTTCATAATCACATTCAGTTAAAACCTAATTGGCAGAGGCAAGGAGGCATAAATTGAAGGACAACAAAAGCTACAACAAATATAAATTAAACCAATGCTGCCTAAATTGGTTGGCGGTATCAGAAACACATTTAAAAGAAGAAAGAAGAAAGTACATAAACTGGTTTAAAATCAGCAATAAACAACTAGGCAAAGAGAAAAGACTCTCTAATGTGTCCCCCCTTTAAGTTATGTGGAATAGTATACTATATGCCAAGATGAGAAGCAGCTCCCATGAAGCATTGCACTTCAGGCTCCTTTCCTCCCATCGCAATTAGAGAGAAGCACATCAGTTAACCTGCATACATATTCATGTCCCATCATGAGGCAGATCCATGACTGGGTGCAGCTCTGCAGTCAGAGCTTCTCCATTGGAGAGCAGCGGGGTCTCACACCCTGCAGCCAACAGCCAAACTGAAGAGAAACAGAGTGTAGGAGGTGCTTGAGGCTAAGACTCATTTAAGACATCCCAGCCGTCTGATGGATGTCACCCCTCTCTCTATCCAACACCACTAAGGCCCTTTTTAATGAAACCGGACTGCTTGCTCTGCACAGCAAGCTCTTTGATATTGTCCACGGGAGCCTTATACAATAGCTTGATGTTAATTGTGACTAATAAATCCAGCCTACCTCCTTCTCCTCCTCCTACTAGATCAGCCATCTCACACCCAGTGCCTGGACCGCCTTGGACTGCTGCCAGGGAACAGAGACGCAGCAGTGTAATGAAAAAGCGCAGTGGCGGGCACACACACACTCATGTTAATTATTTGTTTAATAAATATGCAATAACTATAACTCCTGGGGCAATAACAGCTCAGTGCTGCATGTCTCCACAAGGAAGTGGGATTCAGTGATGCATTCCATGAAACTTCTGCAGCAGTTATAGTCTCACATTGACTGGATGGTCACATTTATACAGACTCTTTTTCTATATTGTTCTGTGGGCTAGCCTAATCCTGATTATCCCCAAATAGCACTGGAGACAAGTCACACACACCCGCTCCTCAAATAGCTTCATTTTTTTAGCACCAAAGACTTTAATCACCCACCACAGCTCAGATCAAGGATTTTACAAGGGTGATTATGAAAGTTAGTGAGCAAAAGCAAACCAGAGATGACAGAGATAAACTTTATCCATGATCCTCTATTACAGGGGTACAAGACTATTGAGCTCATTTTCTGTTCTGTTGGAGGATGACACTGCAACTCATGTACAAACACAAGTGAATGACTTTGTGGAACAATGTGACACTATCCATCATCACAGTTGTTCTTCAATGTTTGTAGTTTAAAATGCAGAAAGTGTTGCTGGATCGTTGGGTACTGATATTGGCTAATGCAAGTGATTTAAATGGACACCAATTTGGAAATTGCATAACACAGCCAGTAAAAGTCATTGCATTGTGCTGTGCACAGGCATTGAAAGCATATGATGGCTCTAGGATGTATCCAGATATTCATGTCACTCTCTTCCTACACTTTCAGCAGTCATGGGTGTAGAAACTTAAGGATGTTGAGTAGCTCATTCCTTGAATAAGTAAATAAGAGTTTGGGGTTTTTCCCCCCTTAACAAAACGGAGGAGATAGTTACTTCCTCCTAATTTCTCCAAAAAGTTTTGAAACACTTTCTTACCACTTCCTACAAATACAAAAAAGTGTGTGTGCTAGTGTGATGTTTCCTTGCCCCTTTTTTGTGTCCCTGGTGTATTAGTATTGCAAAGAAATGTTTAGTTACCAAGATTTAGGCATCAAAGGCGTAGTTGTAAGTGGCAGGTGTACATGTATCTTTCAGTTAAATAAAATGCTTTGGCACAACTATTCTATTTTTCCGAAGCCTTCTGTAGGAACAAAAGTCTTTCAGGTATCACCCCTTGGTGAATGCAGGTTTAAAGCATTTCTACCTTGGCTTTACTCTTCAGACCAGGAAGCTACATCCATCTTTTATACCGTCTTCTCCAAAACTCACCAAAGAACAGTTGCTCTTATTGTGCCATTTCAGAGTCAGCTTGGAGAATGCAGTTGGTGCGTAGTGTTCTCACAACAAACTGTAGACTTAACCCTCTGATCACAGAATTTATATAACTCTAATCCAAGCAGAGTTTGTCTCCTAGATGCAGTAGTGATGTACAAGCCCTGAAATTAATAAACTTATAGACTTTTTTTATCCTTAAGAAATGAATTGATGTATTTTCACATATTAAATACCATGACAACTTGTGTTTTTTCATTATGCTCATCAGATTTAAGCATAAATTAAAAATTTATTCAATACCTGCTTGCTGTAAATGGCTCACAGATAAAAGCTACTCCACTGGTTTATTTAGGATTTGGCCCCAACTCCAAGACTCACTATGAAGAACTAAGCAGATGAGACATTATGCAAACTAAATAATTTCAAGTGTACAGAAACCTTAACCTCGCCGCATACTACAGGCTCACTGAGGTTGTGGAGGCTCACTGCTCCTTCTGCTCACAAGTTCATGAGCAGATAGAAAGGTTGCGCCTTTCAAATGTCAATACTGCATCTGAATTCGGTTTCTTGACTCACAGGTCACATACTAATACACTGCAACACAGCTCTGAGCATGTTTGAAATACACTCGGTATAGACTCCACCATCTAGCTTCTTTTTTTTCCACAATCCCTGAATTATATTCAGCCTCACAGTCCCCATCTTCAAATGGGAACCCTGTGGGTTTGTATTTTCTGCTGTCAGCCGCTGCCTAAGGTGACTGTTTGCCCTCTGTCTTAGAAGATCCTACACCATAAACCTTCATCCAGTTCTTTGTCACAGCATGATCGAAGACAATATTTGGGATCTCTCACTCATTCTTCTCTCAGTTGTAGTGTTTTTTTTTTCCTTTTGGCTGTCCACCTCTGTCCAATAACTCCCTATTTTTTGTGAAGTTCAAACAACCTGAGACTGAGTGCCTGGAGCGCTGAGTCATCTGGAGTCTGGCCAGAGAGAAGCTGAAAGACAAAGAGAAAGGCGGAGGAGACAGAAAGCCAGAGAGAAAGATTCAGAGAGGTAGTCAGATGAGAAAGATTTTTGGTCCATTCCTGTTCAGATGAGTGACTGGGTCTGAACCAACTCATTTCAGTCTTTGTCTGTTACAATTTTGCAGTGCCTCCTAGTGCAGAAAAAGAAAAAAGTTAGTTACAATAACTTCAAAAATAAGTTAAGCTTGTGTTTAACTTAGTATACAGCCTGTAACACTACAGCTAATCATGAGATTTGCTGTGTATTAAGCTTCGTGAGAATGGTCTGAGTATTGGTCTTTCCTTTTTTTCCAGAGTAGTCTCAAAGCACATTACCTGCGTTCAGGCTTTATTCAAAACAACAACATCTACTATATCTCTACAAGCTCTTCCATTTTTATTTTTGCACGTGTGTAAATTCAGTCAGGTTATTGTCGCTCAGGTCATAGCTAAAGGTGGCATTTACTGGACTGCATTACAGCTGGAGGCCAATAAATTTCCAATAAATATAATATGAAATAATATAACATAATAGCTCAGTCAAAAAAAAAACAAAAAACAAAACAACAGGCGTATAAAAGTGATACAACAGCTGATCGCGTGGTAAACTCTTTTGGTTATATAGCTTTATAAGTAAACTCTGATGGGCCAAGTATACACTCGCATGTATGCATTTGTCAGTTAGATTAACTGGATTAATTACTTTGTGTCTGAGTAATCACTCCATAAATTGTTCCTCTAACCCTGGCACCGCATGAGCCGAGTTGTCAGATTCTCAGATCGTCTGAGCAACACAAGAAACAGCGAGATTATATGAAAGAGATACCAGCAAACTGTGAGGGAAAAAAAAACAAACAAGAGTTTTTGCGAGACCCCCAAATATTTTCCTCATACATGCTGTGACAGAAAGCTGCATGAGGGTCAGCAGTGCAGCAGCGTCTAAGGCAGAGGGTGAACAGAAACTCGCAGCAACCTTGGGCAGCATCTGACACAAGAAAACACAAACCACAGGGCATCTGTTTGAAGCTGGAGGAAAGTCAGGACAAATACCAATCTCCAAGAAGCCAAAAGCTGAAGCTCATTATTTTGGACTGTGGTTGGCTCAGCTGTGGGAAGAGTTGCAATCTGAGCTCAAACTTTAGAGGAAATGTCAGTATATTACCAGGTGTCACACTGATTAGGTGGACCTGTCAGCTAATTTTGAAACATCACAAAGTTAGTGGCTTTGAAAGGCATTTATAGTCTAATTATTTTCTCCATTTATATCCCTTCCCTGTCACCAGTACAAAAGAAAAATATCTGAGTTTAGATATAGTATTAACCATTAGAGTTCTATAAAATAATTAGAAATGCAAACTAGACCAAAATGGATCCAAAGAAAGCCTTTACACTGGTAATTTGGCTAAAACAGAAGGCTGCATTTCGAGAGCCTTTGCTCCTGCTAGCCTTTCTAAAAATCTGTCTTTGAGGAAATAATATGAAAAGCAAATTTTACTGGAATTTTTCCTCTTAATGACAACTTACTGTTGGAAAGATTTTGTTTCAAATTGGTAGAATTTATCCATCCACAATCTCTATTCTGCCTGCAGTGGCACGGCTCTTCAACTTTTGCCTGGGCTTAATTGCTGATTGCCTACACCCGATCAGGTGCAGATAAAGGCCTGCCTGAAATGAGCTTGGAGGGGAGACACCTCTTCACTTCAGACATTGGCGTGCTTTCGTGGCTGTCATTAGCTGAGATTATAAAGCAATTTAAAATGAAAATAACGTTTCAACAAACTCTGGTGTCAGTGACTATGACATCACCCATTTGATTCTGAAGCTGCATCAACAATCAGGCTTGCCAGTGCAACTGCTCGGAGCAGTTTACTCACAAATAGACATACCTACTACTTACTGCTAAGTAACAGGAGAGAAAAAAATAAAGCTGGAGCACACTTTTCTTGGATGGCCATATTATTTTTCAGATACTTCCATTAGAAATGCCCCAAATACAGCACAAATGCAAACAAGAAGTCCAGTACAATGACTCCGTAAGTAGTGTCTTCAAATATAATCAGCCGCAGCCTATACTTTTAGTCTAAAATTCAAATGGATAAGTTATAAAAACTAAAAAAAATAAATAAATAATCAAGCCCTGTATTTGTTTTGAAGGCTGAACTGAGCTACAGAGGCCAAAACGCTACAAGGCTCCAAATATGAGAAATTCATTGCTGAAATTGGATATGTTAACATGGGAGTCTGTGGGGATCAACCCAGTTTTGGAGCAAGCTTCAAGTTGCCATTGGAGAAACTGCAGTTTTTGGCACTCACACTTTGCTTTGGAGCCCTGGAGGTTGCCACTTGTGCAATCTGTGGTTATATCTGCTTCTAACAAAGCCTCCATGTTGGTATTTTCACAGACATGCATATTTATCAGCCAAGTAGACGGTTGGAATTGTGGAGCCGTCTGCTAATTTTCAATCCTGACAAAGTCAGTGGCTTTAAAAAGCATTTATTTTTGTTAATTCTCTGTCATTAGTGAAAAAGAAAAACACATCGACGAGGTTTGATATTATATTTCTATAAAAAGCTTACAAAAGCAATACTTTAACAAAAGGACATTAGTCATTGTGTGCAAGATGCATAAAAGACCAAGTCTATTCATTTAGTACATTTTGAGTTATTTAATTAACATTGTGATCGTCTATTATTGTAAATACAATTTGCAGGGGACGGAGAAAAACAACGTATCCTCCATAAAAATTAGCACTGAATAATTTTAATTAAGGCGCAGCGATTATTTCATTTATTTGACTGGCAGACTCTCATTAAACAGCACTTAGGACCAACCATTTCATCTGCAAGGCAAGAATACTTTCTGTCTTTCCGTCCCTCCCCACACACAGCAGTTCTTGTTCTCTCTCATTCCCGTAAGTGATCACAGCGTGCAGTCATTCACTGACACGAGGCACAGAGCCAGTCTCACTGGCAAACTGCACCGCAACCTTTTACCTCTGTATGTAATTAGGACTCTGGACATACAACACATTCACTTAGCCTAATTAAAGAATGACAAAGACATATTGTACCACTTTTCAGCGGACATCTCGTTAGCTACCAGTAGATTCGAAGATATTTTCCCACTGATATTATAAAGCGAGTTCAAGTGTAAAAGTAGCTGTTTTTCTTTGCTCCATTGTTACATTCCTCAGACTTGTAGCGTCAGCTAATCCTCCTCAGTGTCTCAGACGCTGTCAGCACAAGAATGAACTAGGAGGCATTTCTGTCTGCTCCAAAAGCTGGATTACAGAAACAAGAAGATTACCCGTCCAACAACTTGAACAAGCAAAAAAAAAAAAAAAAAAAAAAAAAAACAAAGCTATCACAATGCTTCACAGTGTGTAGTGATTAACTGTATTCTCTGCTCGCATTTATTAATATAGTCTTGTAGCTGACAAGCTCAAAGAATCCCTACGGTGCAAATTAAGTGTAACGCTCAGAATGCTGTTGCGGTTTGCTTCCCTAAAAACCTCTGGACAATCATTTGTTTTTCATCTGCTTTTACCATCTCTGAATCATTGTGTGGTGTTAAACAAACAGGGTGTTGGTGGCGGCAAAGGATTGAACACACAGAGGTTTCTCTCCTGTCTGGATGAAGTCCTCTTAAGTGGTGAGAATGATCAGCGGCTGTTTTTTTTTATTCCTCCAGCCTCTCATAAATCCAATAATTACATTATGGTTCTTGAGGGAAGAGAAAAGTTTTCCCATTAACTAGTGCTCATTAACCCACTTCCAAAATGTATAAATGACTAACTTGAGGGAGTTGCGCAGTAATTCCTTATCACATATTTAAATGCAAAATTCACCAAAACCTTGATTCACATGCAGAACACGTGATCCTGCTCACCGTGAGCAGTAAGTGATCGTTTTGTTATCAATATTTTATGATGTACATTAATTAACCTTGAACTGTCTGCGAACGGCAGACAAACACTCCCCAGTGACTGTGTCAGACATACACCAACATACACTGTCCTGCTGTGACTGACAGCATTTTAAGAGCTGCTTTTGAGAGAGGGATCCTTTTCTTCTGCAGAAAAGCCAAACATCACTCACTTAAAGATGTGTGCAGTCTGTAATCCAGGCTTCAGAGGCTCTTACCAAACCACTGGCAGTGATTTGCAGTCAGGCTCAAAGATCTGTCATGTAATAATAATGATTAGTGCTCGGTGGCAGTATTTGTTTGCTTTCTATGTTATGATTTTGTTCACAGCATATGGCTTTAAGGCTATCTTTTAAGTAAAAGCTTGTGCATATTGAAAAACCCAATATTAAAATGGGATCTGGATGTAAATTCCTGAGGCAAACAGGGTTGAGTTACTTAATCATTCATCCTCTTCATCTGAAAGACATTCCTAAGGAAGGCCAGAGGGTATGAGATGGATGACGTGGTCGCTTGTAGGTATAACTCCTCAATTTCAAAGTTAAATATCAAGCCGGGACAAAGCCCCCGTCTCTGCCCTACCATCACAGGACTGTCAGAAATGACAGAAGGAATACTTTGGTCCTGTATGACATGAGACGAGGACAGGACAGGCGGGTGTCTCTGATCACATCACACTGCTGATTACTGAGGAAGGCAGAGGGATAAGAGCAAAGCCAAGGGTCCTATTGATCACACAGATGCATTATGGTAAGAGATGGTAAGAGCAAACAGGGACAGTAAAGTGCCTTTATCTGACATTAAATGTGTGCAGGACAGCCTTGTCATATGCACTGCCTGAAGGCTGCACCAGGGAAACCACAATGACTCAAGTCTCACCAAAGATAAAATACTGTCATGTTCAATCAGTGTTAAATCAGTCTTCTGATTTTATCTCAGCATTAATTTCCTAGCATAATAAAAACACTGACCTTCCTCTCATTTCAGTAAAATATACAACTGAAAAGTACGATTTAAGATCAACATCTTTCCCACATCTGTTGGCAAATAGTCAACTGGAATCAGCTGCTGACACACTAGCTTGAGAGATCTGGCTGGTGTTTGGGTTTTGTCTGTTTTGTCTTTCCTGAAAAAACTACAACCTGTTGACTGGTTCAGAACTTTTGCAAGCCACAAATATTAGATCAGTAAATAGGACTTGGATCATCATCTCACTTGTGCCAGGATGAATGTCTGTATTATCACTCTTAATGGGCCAATATTTTTTTATTAGTCCTTTATTTATCCAGGCAAAAAATGTCACTGAGATTAAAAATCTCATTTCCAAGATAGACCTGGCAATAATAATGCTCTTGGGGGAAAAAAATAACTTTGAAAGTAGGATACTGTCAAAGCAACCTATGCTTAGGCAAATTAATCAAAACTGATTTGATAATAAATAGAACAAAGAAGCCTAATAGCTTAAAAAACGGCTCCAGGTCAGCAGAATTCACAGGGAAACCAAACAAATCTGTCCATAAACTCTTAAATTCTCTATTTTCCATCTTAACATTTGTTTTTTGAAGGACTGGGAATCCATAACAAGGGGAATTGAGACTGGTCATTTACATATTTTTTAAGTTCAGTGTACAGGTTACACTTTTTTACAATTAATACAAATTTACATAGAAAAATACAGAATCAATAAAAATACAAAAAAAAATTAAAACCACTACCTTTTTCCATATTTAAATTTATGCTTATGTTTGTTTGTTTCATTTATTTATTTATTTTTTCTCAGAGCCACAAGGAAACCAAAGGAGATGGACAAAAGAACTATATGCAACTCCAGAATGTGGGTTTGAGACCCACGATTTAGGTAGTAAATGTGCTTTGTTTAACTCATTCACTGCCAGCCATTGGCAGTGAATGAGTTAAACCCATTGACTCATTCACTGCCATTGACGGCTATAGACGTCAATGGCAGTGAATTAGTTAATTTTTAGGGAATGATCCTGTTAGACTGCATTAGAGTGCCGTACAAATGGCTAAGCAGGTATACTTATCAAACAGAATTTCTTCTGTTTGATACCACAGAACTTCATCTGTTTGCCATTACAGTAAATTACAGTCGAGGTTTCTTTAATGATGTAAGGTATGTTGAGAAGTAGCCCCATACCTTGGAGACACAGTTGTCCTAATTAATCTTCAGGGCACATTTTTGTCAAAATTAACTTTTTCGATTGTTTGTATATTTATTTTATTCAGAAGAGCAAACATAAAATGCTTTCGAGTCGAGCTTTAACCTCTTCGGACTTTAAAGGTGTGTCTTTGTCTACAAAGTAACTACAGTTCTGACAGTTTGCTAGTGTTTTTTATTCCTCCTTCACATTCTATCAGATCATTTTGAAACGTAAAAAAATATGCAGTTGCGTCATCTCAAAATAATATAATGCATCAAGTCAGATGTGAATAATGACTCTGCATTTTTTATGATCTCTAAAGCAAAAAACAAACAACAAAAGCACCCCAACAGCTTGATTTATGTGTTCACAAAACTCCCGTTTCAGTGAATCAGCAAAGATCTGGAGAGAAGAACTGAGTGGCTACTTTTTAGTACATCCGACTGAACAACTACCCAGCATTCTGGCTAAACAAACTTGGGGAAAATAGCTTTGTGTTGCCTTCTGTATAATCAGCCATCAATTCCACACTTGTATCTAAGATTAAGTTGACGGAGGGGGAAAAAAAACGTTTGGGTAATATTTTGTATTTTTAGATTCTGTCAGATGATTTGTAAGTATAAAAAAAGAAATATTGCTGCTTCTTCTCAATATGAGGACCTAATGCATCAAGTAAGATGTAGTGAAAAGGAAAGCAGAAACAGAACAAAAAAGCACCCCGATAGCTTGATTAATGTGGCCACAAAACTTTAGTTTCAGAGTCAGCTTCAGTCTGGGGAGAAAAACAATGTAATTTTTGGGGTGCAGAAAAAAAATAATAAAACACCAGCTAAGGGAAGTGATATTTTTTAAAGCCCTGAACCCTTTCCAACAGAACTGGATTCATGTGACCTTTTCTAGTCAGGGAACGGTTTACCAGTCATTCCCACGGATTAAGCACAAAATCATTAAAATGGCCGTGCTAGCAGGCAGACCGGACGCATCAGAATGAGAGCCAAATGTTATAGCACCTTATGGAGTGTGAAAGGTTAACTGGGAAAGGAGAGCAGACACAGAGGAACTCAAGCCTGAAAGCAAAGGACTGGGAAATGTATTCAGTGTTATCACACTTCTATTATTACATTTTTTAGACTTAAATTGTGACGCTAATGCGTGTTCCACAATAGTGATTCAAACAGTATAGAACAGCCTCCAGATTCGACTTTGCTTATTACTTATACCTTTATGTTGATTAATCATAATTATTTAGAAGCACATAAACACATTAACATTTCGCAGGCATAACATCCCACTAAATCTTCTGCCTTCTGCCATCTTCACCTGACTCCTCCGCAGACGTGTGGTCTTGAATTGTATTCAGAATGTGGAGAAGGGACCGGGTCCAGATGGTGGCTCCATTAGTCAGAGCAGACGAACCACCTTGCCAATGCAAATGCCCATGTCCAATAACTGATATGGATGATTGTAAACTCCATTTGCAAGGATAAGAATTAGGAATTCTCCTAATTGTCAGTAAAAGATGCAAACTGGCTCCACATCAGTTTGAGCATTGCCCTTTTGGAGATCCAAAAGACCCACTTAACTGAAGAAAGTGTACTGATGCGGACAGCACACAGCATCACTATCAATTTTTCAAATAGAATGACTGACAAACAGCACAAACCTCAGCTGTATCCTAGTGTTAAGCAGAGATCTTCGATTAGAGCAGAAAAATCATTAACCCTCCACTTATCTACTGCAGAAATATTTCACAGAAAGATGTGCGAGTGCAATGAAAAAGGACCAAAGCATATTGAGTACAACTTTTTATTGCTGAGTTGGAGCTGAGTGACCGTATACATATATTGCTCCCCCATTATGATGCTTGTGCAGGCATTATAGTGAAATTCATAAACAGGCACACTTAGCCCACTGTCAGGACTTTAATGTATACAAATTTGTCCAGGAAAAAAGCAAAACTAATGCACGTACACATCTCCTTCCTCTGTCTCTGTTCTTTTTGTGCCTGTACAGTGGGGCAAAAAAGTATTTAGTCAGCCACTGATTGTGCAAGTTCCCCCACTTAAAATGATGACAGAGGTCAGTAATTTGCACCAGAGGTACACTTCAACTGTGAGAGACAGAATGTGAAAAAAAAATCCATGAATTCACATGGTAGGATTTGTAAAGAATTTATTCGTAAATTAGGGTGGAAAATAAGTATTTGGTCACCTCAAACAAGGAAAATCTCTGGCTCTCACAGACCTGTAACGTCTTCTGTAAGAAGCTTTTCTGTCCCCCACTCGTTACCTGTATGAATGGCACCTGTTTGAACTCATCATCTGTATAAAAGACACCTGTCCACAGCCTCAAACAGTCAGACTCCAAACTCCGCCATGGCCAAGACCAAAGAGCTTTCGAAGGACACCAGGAAAAGTATTGTAGACCTGCACCAGACTGGGAAGAGTGAATCTACAATAGGCAAGCAGCTTGGTGTGAAAAAATCAACTGTGGGAGCAATCATCAGAAAATGGAAGACATACAAGACCACTGATAATCTCCCTCGATCTGGGGCTCCACGCAAGATCTCATCCCGTGGGGTCAAAATGATCATGAGAACGGTGAGCAAAGATCCCAGAACCACACGGGGGGACCTGGTGAATGACCTGCAGAGAGCTGGGACCAAAGTAACAAAGGTCACCATCAGTAACACACTACAACGGCAGGGAATCAAATCCCGCAGTGCCAGACGTGTTCCGCTGCTGAAGCCAGTGCATGTCCAGGCCCGTCTGAAGTTTGCCAGAGAGCACATGGATGGTACAGCAGAGGATTGGGAGAATGTCATGTGGTCAGATGAAACCAAAGTAGAACTTTTTGGTATAAACTCAACTCGTCGTGTTTGGAGGAAGAAGAATACTGAGTGGCATCCCAAGAACACCATACCTACTGTGAAGCATGGGGGTGGAAACATCATGCTATGGGGCTGTTTTTCTGCCAAGGGGACAGGACGACTGATCCGTGTTAAGGACAGAATGAATGGGGCCATGTATCGTGAGATTTTGAGCCAAAACCTCCTTCCATCAGTGAGAACTTTGAAGATGAAACGAGGCTGGGTCTTCCAACATGACAATGATCCAAAACACACCGCCTGGGCAACAAAGGAGTGGCTCCGTAAGAAGCATTTGAAAGTCCTGGAGTGGCCTAGCCAGTCTCCAGACCTCAACCCCATAGAAAATCTGTGGCGGGAGTTGAAAGTCCGTGTTGCTCGGCGACAGCCCCAAAACATCACTGCTCTCGAGAAGATCTGCATGGAGGAATGGGCCAAAATACCAGCTACTGTGTGTGCAAACCTGGTAAAGACCTATAGTAAACGTTTGACCTCTGTTATTGCCAACAAAGGTTATGTTACAAAGTATTGAGTTGTATTTTTGTTATTGACCAAATACTTATTTTCCACCCTGATTTACGAATAAATTCTTTACAAATCCTACCATGTGGATTCATGGATTTTTTTTTTTTCACATTCTGTCTCTCACAGTTGAAGTGTACCTCTGGTGCAAATTACTGACCTCTGTCATCATTTTAGGTGGGGGAACTTGCACAATCGGTGGCTGACTAAATACTTTTTTGCCCCACTGTATGTCACCTGCATGACCGTTACTTATCCTTTACACGAGTCATCTGGACACTGAACGCCTCCCACTAACGTAACTTGAAGTAGGTAATGATGGTAGACAGCCATGCTATTTAACTTTGGCGTGCTGTAGATTATGTAAGTTTCACTAGAACCATGAGTACTTCTTAACAGACAAAATTTAAGCTGATGACTCATGCAACTACAACCAAAAGGGCTCTCACTATGTGCAGTTAGTATTTTCAAGATGACATTTCGTGGTTCCACACTGTGGTGGCAGTGGTGGTGGTGGGGGTTCGAACCTTCTGGCCGCCTGGGGACTTTCTGGATTTTGTTTTGGCCTCCTCTGTCTGCTTGGGTTTCCTTCCACAGTATAAAACATACATTTTAGGTCAACTGGTGATTCTAACTCTTGCAAGCGTAAATGGTTGTCTGATTGTGCTCTGATAGGTGTGCCACGCCTCTCCCCAAATATTACCTGGAATACGCTTTCATATAAAAGAGGACATTTGGCACATTATTTGACTCTTCTGCTGAGCAAAATGGATCAGTTCATCGTCTACTCCAGTCAGAAGCATTATCAGAAAAATGGCCATGCAGAAAAAAAATATTATCTTTAGTTATAGCCTATTTTATCGCTCAGTACACTGTGTGCAGCTGTACATTAGAGGTCTGAAACTTCTGATGCATTTATTAAATTATTCACCGTGTTCACGTCTGACATTTCCGTAAGATTAAAAAGGAGTGTTGTTGTAACACTTGTTTGTTTGTGTATTCACGTTACATGTGTTAGTAATGCAGTTATGTAACACATTACTGCAGTAAATTCAGAAATCACATTATAGTAATCTATGATGTTACTCGGACTACAAAGGTTCGCTAATCATCTGCTCTACAGTCAGTTAATTTCGGGTTGTGTGTGCAGAAGAGGAAAATAGTGGAGCACTCTGGAAGTTTTGAAGACTGGCAATATGGACATGATGGTAAACTACAAACTACATTCAGGACAGAAACAGCTGCATTATACTGTTAACACAACAGCAGCTCTTTGCAAACTTCACAGACGGCATGCTAACACAAAGCTAGCAAAGTGCTGAGTGTAATGCTGCATGATGAGCCAGAGACTGTTCTTCAACCGATATAGTGATGGGCCTGTAGCTTTGTATCTTCCATTTCTACCTGTGCTTCATCCTAAAGTAGAATGACTGTGATGTTTACGTGCAAGTCTCCTTGGACCATTTTTCAGCTGCTTTGTGTTGTCGTCATGCTCTGACTGGTCTCCACAGGTGACCACTCAGAGCAGGATGACTGTGATGATGATAAATTCATTTCAGAAAGTTTTACATTGCCACTTTTACATTGCCAATACATGTAAATTTTAGTAACACATACAGTTTACATAGTTTTAACTTTACAGCCCAGCTTCATTTGGTGATGTCATCAAGTATTAGTTGATAAGGCGCATATATCAAAAGTTTTCTGACACTCAATGGACACTTTGATAATTTGAGCTTTGTGGCATGGTGTCCCAGAAAATGGGGACACTGTCATAAAGGGATGCATATATTAGCAACAATACTCAAGCAGGCTGTAGATTTAAAGTATGCTTAGCTGGTATTGGTATACTTTTAGAATAATCAGAATCAGAAGTAAATTTTCAGCTGCTGCAAACAGCTCTGTTTTTTTGTTCAAACACCAATTCTCTGCTAAAAAAAAGTACAGTCTGATTATGTGCATAAAACACGTTTCACATGACTATCAAATCAGCTTTTGATCTTCTCATAACACATATGGTCATTGGCCATCAATGTGAAGCTTCAGCATAAGGCCCAAAATATAATTTTCATTCCTAACATGCAGCCTGAAGATTGCTCATCACACTTGGATGCAAAAACCAGCCACACACAATTATGCAGGCTTAGTGATGGTATTCAAAACATAATTTAAAATCAATGTTTAATACATCTGCCAAATACACTGATGAAATACTTAGCTTACTTATTCTTCTTCCTCTACAGATGCTTGCCAGCTTTAACCTGCCATCTTCATATGTACTGCACATTTATATGCAAAGTTTTCAACCTTTGGTATGCCAGTTTATATTCTGATGTTTGTGGTATGCTCCATCTGTTTACAATTATTGCTGTATTGGCTCTGTGATGGTTGGTTGTCTTTTGTTTGTTAAACTGTCAGTTATTTCCCTTCATGCCTTCAGCTGATTGTTTGCATAATCATCTCTTTGATGGTTGTAATTGATGGATGAATGAATTGAGCAGCTGTAAATTAGATTCACATACACATTTTCAGTGAGCTGTATGTACGATTTCATAAATAGCATCACAAATTGGGCCTAAAGGATAAAACACTCTTTCTGAAATTCTGAAATCGATCAAGACATTTTCATGCTTGTTGGAATAAGTTAGTTTAAACTTTTCCTTTTTCCCAAAGTTTTTAATCTTGGGTCAAATGGTTGTTTTATGAAGCATAAAAATAAGCCGTTTATTCAAGCTAAATGAGTTGCTTTTCCATAAGTTCTTATCATTTGGCATGTTTGTGGCTCCGTTAGCAGTGAAAATCCAGGGATCCTGCATATTGCTGATGTATTGAGGACAAGGGGCTATTAATCCTAACTGAACCTGTCGAGATAAAGCAGAGCTCTAGGGGATTGTTGAGTTTGCTCCTAAAACTAGAAATTTATTGTTATAGCAATGACTGCTCCCCATGAATCTATCTCCACATTACTTTGAAAGCCAGTTTATGCAGTTGTGCCAACTTTGCAGTCAGTGCACTAAAAGCTAGGACAGTAAAAATACATTTTATCTCCTTAAGTCTCCGAGCAAATATTGAATGCCAAGATAACATTGTCTCCAAAGGTCAGATTCATGATGAGAGATTGTGACACATACATTATGAAGGTCCTTAGTACAATCTGGGGATAAATCACTGCAGTAGCACAAGGGGGAATTAGGACAACAATAATTAATTATTATTGATAAGAATCTATCTGCATTAGTATTAAGAACTGAAAATATTACAGCAAAACACTAAACCCCACTGGATACTATCACCCCATTCAAACAGCTAGTGTTCACAGATAGTTGACACTTTCGGATAGATTGTATTATATTAATGATAACAATAATATAAAAGTGTGTTTAAGACAAGACACTGCTGCATCATAAGTTGCAATAATCCCATATGGAAAAGATATATATAAATCTTATAAAGTTTGTATCTGTCTTGTGTGAAACTTGTATGAAAAGCATATAAGAGTGAAAACAGATATAAGATCCCTTGAAAAATTATATAATGAAACTTGTATGTTTTGGATACTTACTAAAACAATGTATGAAAGTAATGAGAAAGTGGCCACTTTCATGAGTAAATCATGTAAGCCTTATATGATTTACTCATGAAAGTGGCCACTTTCATGAGTAAATCATATATAAGTTTTTACTATTTCTTTTCCATATGGGATGTAACAGAGGAAATAAGGGATTCACTTATATTATTTGGGAGTACTGGTCTGACCTTTGCAATATTTCTCATCTGCACAAAGCAATACTGGACTAGACTTTTGACATGCTAGTGGAAACTGATGTTGAAAGCTAATGTCCTGTTTTCTACAAGGATGGCTTTTGTAATGATTCGCTGTGTGGCAGGCAGGATAAAGGACCCAAAAGCAGGACTTGAAACATGGAGGGATGAACTGAAAGAGGCAGCTTTATTGTACTGTACAAACTCAGATGGCAAAATGCAGGGAAACAGAACATATAAACTGGGAACTATAGGAAACTAACTTGGAAATGGAAACCTAAGAGATTAAAGACTAAGAAACTAACAAATTATACTTACACGGGCACACAGGGGAAAAAACACAGCCGAGTAAGGGTACAACACGACACAGGACATTGAAAACACAGAGCTTAAATACACACTGGAGTAATCAGGGACCGGTGGACAGGAGGGAAACACAGCTGGGAGAACTCAGACTTAACGAGACAAGGGAAGCAAAACTAGACACACTGACATGAGACACAGACTTTCACACAGGAAACACAGCAGGCACAGACCTGACACTAAACTAAACCTACACTAACACGAAGATAACAATAAAAAATAATAATAATAATGATAATAGTAATGATAATAATAATCAGAACAGCACAACTAAGGAATCAGAACCTAAACAATAATACAGAATAATACAAAAGCACAAGAAACAGAAGATGCTACAATTGTGCACAGTGACTATACTCTAATAAGTAGGACGAGAACCATCTGAGTGCCTGTCTGCTAAGGCCAGCTTCATTTCTAAGTCTTTTGAGGAGAATGGTATGGCAGTAAAATAATCAAAATAGGCTCTCATTAAAATGTAGCCATACATATGCAGCCAATAGCCATAACTAAAGAAGTTCTTTACTATGTTTCTTCTACAGAAAGACCGAAATGTATCAAAGGTTGTTGGTTCACCTCTAAAGGCTGCCTACTGACCACTTCTTCAACAATTAGTTTTTTAGTTTTGAGATAGTTATGAAGTTTTGTTTTGTCTGAATGTGATTGGTTCAAATAAAACAGAACCTCAAACGTCTAAAATAGTCTTTGGCGTGGTCAGATAAAACAGACTCCTTTAAACTTCTGATGATCTATGACGTTACATGAATAGAATGCTAGTTTCCATAAATTTATAATATTTAAATGGGACACAGTGTAATGGAGTAAATGCATCTAACTGCCTGGTGGAGTGAGAGATAGAAATGAACAAATTGAGGCAAATGATGCTAGGAACTTCTCACAATTACAAATACTGAAGGCTTCATGTGTGTATATATATATATATATATATTAGTACCACAACATCATACCCCAAAGGTAAAACTGCTTCTTTTCTATAGTTACTGTATTTGGTACAGATAAATCTGGGTTAAGGATCTGTATCTCATAAACAACCAGTTTATGAGATATAGGGCTATATAACGTGCAGATTGCAGACCCATAGGCAGACTTCTGAAGTCAAGTTCTTGAACAGAAAACAAATTATTTATGAGGTTTATGAGGTCCAGGTATGCCAAGAGCTAACAGATGGAGATAAAGAAAATCAGGACTATAAACTAAGGATTCTAATCAATGAAACTCTAGGAGCAAAACTAAATAAATCATATAGAATAAACAGGAATTAAAAAAAAAAAAAAACTCAAAATTCTGGGTTTAATTCCACTGGATCAGTAGAAGCATTTAATGCATTTAATGCAGAGGGGGAAAAAAGTCTGACTGCATTTTAAAAGTAAGAAAGATCACAAGAATTTAATTTAAGAGATAGCTAGTATTGATACCTTCAAGTGACTGTTGTGCAAAGTTTTAGAGATTCCCTGGAAACACTCAGAGATTTTAACTGATGAAGGAGACGGCGAGCCATTACCTTTTAAACCAACAAGTTAAGGCAAGATTACCTCCCCCATCATCTTCAAGTGAGACTGTCCGGGCTCTACATTTTACTACTTGACTGACAGCACGAGCTGAAGCTGACTGGACACTAACCTTTCTGACTGTTAGCTAAACACACTATAACCACACATCCTTTCAGGAACAAGTGTCACAACTGAGCAACCATTTTTAAAAGCCTCCAAGCACTTATTTTGAAGTATTGTTAATATTAAACCTTAATTTTAATGCTCTCTGTGGCATTTAAACTACATGTATAGAATCACCAGTCAAATAAAAATGACTTTAAAAGTCTGCAGACTTTGCTCGAAAATAAGGAAAAAATTTTTAAAAGCTTTTCCCCCTGGAGGTTGTACTTCTACCACAATCTTTAATGTTGAAGAATTGTCGTATAGATTTCAATTCTAGATTTTCTGAGTGCTATTTCTATCTTATAATGGGTCTACAGCAGCGAAGAAGGGAAGTTGAAGCTATTACACTCATTTCCAGCTCCATATTTCTATTCTTAGAGTCTGCTAAAGTAGCTTTGCATGTTTGCATAATTCACATTTAATATGAGTTTGTTTCTCAGCAGGGTTAACACAGAGAAAGATAATCAGATACCTAGATTCAATTTAGAATAACCAATTAGCTGTATATGCATGCGGACTGTGGGAAGGCACGGATGCACTCAAAGAAAACCAATGAAGGTAAGTACATGCAAACTCCACACAGAAGGGTCCAGCTGGGAGCCATGTTGGAAACCAGACACAACCATCATCCCTGAAAGATGATGAGTTAATTAAAAATGGACAAAGAAGAGAACTGGACCCACAGTCTGAGTTAAAGGTTCACTATTTTTTGATCTATGTTACACTGCTAAGAAAAAGCCAATAAAATGTAGCACCTTTTCTCAGAGTTCACATCTTGTGTCAGTGTTAAACCACCTGAACATGAATACAGGAGTCTGGTCCTGGAAAAAGGATTAATTCAATTTGCCCTTTTCAAGACAGTAGTGAGCAATCCTGCTGCATGACCCCAGCTTACAAAAAGATCCCTGTATGTTTGTTAGCGTGGATACCGGAGCACATGTATTAGAACCTCTTCCTGCTGTAAACATTTATTGTTGTGCAACATGTAGTATGCCATGATGTAGGTTGTCTTTGCTGTTTATACTGGAACGCAGATTCAGTCTGGTGTAATATAATAATACAATTTTGTTTACATGATTATCTTTCACACTTTTTCTTGATTCTTAAACCTATTTGTGATCAGTGTGGTGAATTATTTTGTACCTCTGAGGCTGATCCTTCTTTGTTCTGCACATCTCTGTCTGAATCCGTGCTCCTTGTCCCTGATACCTCTCACAGTCAATGACTCCATCAAAGGACTGACAAAATCCAGACAGGCCCCTCTCCATCACTCGCTGCTCCAATGAAATGAGCTCTGGATCTGTTTGTTCAAGGCGAAGGGGCCTCATGGGCTCTGATGGGACACAACAGTCAGCCTGTCCCCAGGAACAAATGGCTCACAACACACCTCATTTTCTTGTCTTTTTTAGTGTTATTGAGATTTCTTACACAGAAGGCAGCTATCAGTCATTGTCGATGCTGCACACATTTTCTTTAGACCTGTCAGTATCACAGTCCAAAGTAGTTGTCAGTCCAATGACTCTCAGTATTTTAATGATAAGTGAAGAGTGTCCTCGAAGGGAAAGCCATGCCAGTTTTCTTCAAGAGATCCCAACAACAGCATGTTTACAATCAACTGATATAGTGCTGATGTCATGGAAGTAGAGCTGTTGGACAAAACACTGCTGTGTTCACATTTTTTACTGTCATCACCTTTTGGTTTTTATAGTATTGACCACTATTTTTCCATAAATTTTACGGAGTTAGAATCAATGTTTCTAATTTTGCAATGGAATAAATGAGCGTCACTCATAGTGACGAAACAATGCAGCCATAACGTGACTTCCCTCAGCTTTATGGAGCTTTTTAGCAGCTTCCAGCTCACAGTTTTACCTTTCCAACCCAAAGCTTTGATGTTTTAATGCATTTTCATTTTTCTTTTCTGCATTTCTGCATTGTTTTCAGCAACAAACTGGCATCGTGTGTGACTAACATAACAATTTTCAGACACTTTTTTTTTGTGGCAGTTCAGTCTGTTTTTCCCACTAACACTTTGACTTCAGGAATTGACATGGAACCACTGACCTACTGATTAGTAGGTGACCTGCTCTGCTTCCTGAGCCACAGCTGCCCTATTTTATACCATGTAAGGGCAGCATAGCCTTGACCCCGACCCCAGCACAAAACATGCCTGAAGCAACTCCCTATAAACATGTAGTGCAGTGGTGTTCATGGCGTTAAAGTCACGTAAAACCCTCAGGAGTTGAGAAAAAAAAAGGCAACTAAAAACTGGATTTACCTTCATGATGTGGACACCAGCAGTACTTCAAATGAATATTAATGAACCTCCATATCAACTGTGTGTAATTAAGCATATATTTTCTAATTAGTTACTAAATTATTAAGGCTGTAGCTCAATTTTTATTTACTGCAAGTATTTTCAGGTCCATCCTTAAAATAATTTCAACTTTATGTTTCCATTATCAAACTGTTTTGGTGCTCATACCTAACAATCCTTAACCTGAATCATAGCAACAATTTGTAATCATTTCTGAAGACAAATTATGACATCCTACCATTAGAGGTATCGGTTCAGCAAACTTTTGTAGGACTTGCTGGACTTCTGGTAAATGTCGCCGAACTAAATGGGCACTCTCCTTCATTTAGAAGAGCTTATCATTTGTCCAATGCCATCATGTTTTCATCTTCTTATTGCAAAGATGTACGCTTACATAAGTTATTGATGCTCTCCAAATAAATGCCGAAAAGCCTTCAGTCTCAGCATGTCATCCTCCTACTGTGAGCTCTCAAACATCTCTACACCAACTCAGTAAAGATTTTTCCCTGGTCTGAACCACTTACATTATTCTGTTTGTTTGGCATATTGTGTGCATGGTTGAGCAGTCAGCCTGAAAAAAAAGGGGAAAAGAAAGAAAAAAACAGCTCCTGCTGTGGTCCAGATAATGGATTATCAACATTTCCCCAGAAAGACAGTTATTTCTCACTCGAACAGAATTACCTATAGAGACTCCAATTTGTGGAAGAGGCTGCAACAAAACAAAGCGACTTCAAAAATACTGATAGTGTATTTACCTGCGCGCGGCCGTTTCTCTTGCATTTCATTTCTCTTGGTGAAAATGTAAAATCCACTAATGTTTACTTACCCAATTACAATAGCCACAACTCCAAGCAATCACACTTAAACTGGAAAGTGTGATGTTAATTGCCATTTAAAAGGCTCCCTTTACCTGCTAAATTGCTCGATTGCTTATATTCTCTTTAACAAGATTGGTAAGATTGGAAGGAGAAATGACTGGACCAGAGATGCTGCTGAAAGAGAAAAGGGCACAATTAGTTTCCCAATCAATTTGCAAAGAAGGGGGGGGACGAGAGAGATCGATACTCTGATTATGCATAAGGACGTCATATGCTTACACTGAGATCAAAGCACCAGTGACCTTAGCAGAAGCAAATGGAGATGCATCTATACGTGATCCATAACGTAAATGTGGAGAGGAGAGGTAGATGGTGAGCAGACACATATATAAAAGGATACATTACAGAACGACATGTAAATGGAGACGTGTTATCTTCACCCAAGAGTCTTTGAAATGATGTTGGCTTTTATTATCTCATTTGTAATCAATAATGTGAAAATTCTCTGTGGAAGTACTTAGAGGTGTCCTTCGGGAGTTTTTGTGTTTGAAAAGCAAACAGGGAAAAAAAAGAGGGAGTAGTCAGGTTTTATCTGAACGGCTCGGAGCTAATAGCAGCATCAGAGGCTGGACAGCTGAAAATGCAAGTGAACTTGAGATATATTTACTGCACCATCAGACTGGATTCAGACTATTAGTGAAAGTTACACAAGTCAAACATTTACACTTAGAATCGCAAAAAAAAGAGTAACCGGTCAAAGGCAGAAATAGACATTAAATGATTTGAGTTTAAAGTGTCAAGTATGTTTTTCCTCTCCACTGTGGAGCTATATATATATATATCCAAGTAGACTGATCTGGTGTTAATTGGCGAACTGAAAAAACTCGGCAGCTATTTCTGTTTTTTCTACAAATTGTGGCCCTGTTACTGGAAAAATAAATAAATAAAAATCGAGCAGGAACTATTTTCTTTCAGCCAAACTGCTTCCACCATCCAAAGGAAGCATGCATTAAGGTTTAGATCCTGTTACACTGTCACAAGCACAAGCCTGTTGTCACAGTTAGATGCACACTTGCTTTTCTACAGTGATACGGTCGGCAAGTGGAGTTTGGGTGGAGTATTTTTTTTCCATGCTTTGAGCACTACAAGTTGGGTATATTTAGTTCTATTACATTCAAGACATGGTAGACACTTGTTCAGACGATATCCCCAAATCTTGGAAACAAAAACAACCTAGACTGATAGATAACACGACGTGCTAAAGGAAGACAATGTAAATTTCATTTTGGAGTGAAGAAACTTCTGGTCTGTTTTTGAGGTCAAAAGCTTGAGACAGAGCCCAAACATTTTGTGTTTTTAAAATGATAAGCAAGTAAACACATAACATGCACACACAAAAAATGTGAAAATTGCGTGAAAACTAGTTTTAATTAGTCAGAGCATCCTGAATGCACAGTTTGAAATTAAGTGACTTTTATTGGTATGAATCCTGTTCTGTGTCTGAATGGAAGACATTGTTCTGTGCCTTAACAGAGAATAGGAAGCAGCAGACAGATAAGTAAGCGAGATGAAAGAACAGTACACCTGGTCGGTCCGCGCTCAAACATCTTTGATCCGGTGAGGCAAACATCAAAGACTCTGTTGGGGGCTTTGTGTGGACTCCAGCCTATGAAGCATTCACCACTTTAAGTGCCAATCTAGCATAAAGTGCAACTCAACTCAACGAGAGGCTTAAGAACGATGATTTTTTGCTGTCTGAAATTACAACAATTGTGCAATCTCCAAAGCAAAAGTAGGCCTGATGTGATCAATCCACAGATAATAGGAGTGAAATTTCAGTGCAATCACTGTCAGAGGAAACATTTGTGGGAACATAAAAAAAAACATCAAGGGTGTATGATGGGTTTACAGTTTGCTGAAGCCCTGTATAAACTAAAAATGGACTGT
Source organism: Aulonocara stuartgranti (assembly GCF_965226115.1). NCBI lineage: Eukaryota > Metazoa > Chordata > Actinopteri > Cichliformes > Cichlidae > Aulonocara > Aulonocara stuartgranti. The sequence goes on from NC_138950.1 coordinate 11,044,571, forward strand.
TAGATAAGAATGCACACATAGACATTTTCTCACACTGTAAATAAGCTCCAGCTTTTATCAGCTTTTATTGTTTATGGCAAAATAAGTAACATTCAGAGGAAAGGCTCATCCAGTATAATGAGTCTCTCATCTACTTCATCGGTACTTTTTGTGCACTTGAGCAAAGAGAACCCTCTATGTAAATAAATACCAAAACAAACCACTTGAAAACTGGGTGAAAATTTAGCAAGTTAACGTAATATTAATTAAACATATATTAAGCGATGTTCCTTAATATGGCAGTATGGTCAGGTTAGAACTATTTTCACAATATGTTTCAGTACTTATTACTAAATTATTTGATATATTTAGAATAAGACATTAATGGAACAAAACTTTTTTTCTCCAGAAAGGAGTCTGGACCCTTGGAGCCACGTCACTGTGTTTAAAGCCCTCCATAAGGACTTTATCAGCATTCACATATTTGAGTGGCAAAACACTGGACAAGACAAAAACTTTTACTGCTGGGCAATGTTAGTCAACTTACTGGGCTACAGCTGTGTTGGGTAATGGGACTGAAAGAGACTATCAACCGGTACGAGATAGCAAAGCTTTTAGGTTTTCCAGTGGCTGAGTCAAACAAAGAGCAAGGTACCACATGATAAGGAGCATCTTTTCAATTACTACTCAGTGCTGGAGAGAGCAACAACATGCCAGAGCTAAGGGTTTCAGATAAGTCTCAAAAGACCGGTTCAAAATAGCTTGTGTTGAGTAGATGGGTGCCAATTCAAAAAAATGAACAGATATAAGCACCGATCGCCTTGGACACCAAACAGCTCTCACAAAAGGGTTTAATTAGTTGTGTATTGTTTTGATTAAAAAGTGCCTGAGGAAATTTTTAATGAAAGTGGGACCTGCTATCACATGAGCAAGCATATTTTAGTATTCACATAGGAGGGCAGGAAAACAGCTAAAACTATAAAACTATATAAAAGCAGGCATATATTAAAAAGATACAGGATATGAAATGGGGAGATGAGGAAGAAAAGAAAGTTTCCAAATGCAGTCCTGTGAAAAACTAAGTACACCCTTACTGCTTCCAGAGGGATTAAGAGGGTAAGCAGCTGATAATTGGATGTATTTGTATAAACAGAAGTTTTTGACAGCTCGCTGGTCAGACAACCCGACTGAAATGCTGAACAGGGCCTTAAGAGAGCTGTGCATAAATGAAGAATAATAATGCATTGCATTTATATAGCGCTTTTCGGGACCCCTCAAAGCGCTTTACAATACCACTATTCATTCACTCTCACATTCATATACTGGTGAAGGCAAGCTACAGTTGTAGCCACAGCTGCCCTGGGGCAGACTGACAGAGGCGAGGCTGCCATATCGCGCCATCGGCCCCTCTGGCCATCACCAGTAGGTGAAGTGTCTTGCCCAAGGACACAACGACCGAGACTGTCCGCGCCGGGGCTCGAACCGGCAACCTTCCGATTACAATACGAACACCAAACTCTTGAGCCACGATCGGCCATAACCACAAACATCAATGAACTGAAGCAATGTTGTAAAGATGAGTGGGCCAATGTTCCTCCACCATAACATAAGAGACTGATAAAATCATATAGACAAAGATTACTTCTAGCAGTTATTGCTGCTAAAAATGCTTCTATAAGCTACTTAATCATGGTGCACGCTTAGATTTTCACAGGACAGCACAGAGTCCTATGAAAACCTTCAGTTTCACATCGCTGTTGGAAATGTATGAAGCTGCAGGCAGATGTAGTCAGGCTGTTGCCAGGTGTAAGCGCTTCAAGCCCTTCCAATTAATTGTAGATTATTATGCTTTTATAATATACTTCTTTTTTGTCTCACATGTTAAACTTTGGACTAATCATGAAGAGGTGAATGAATAAAACTTTCTCTTTACCTTCTTTGCTTTTCCCTGAAATCCCCTCCACAGTGGGAATAACAATATAATAATAACAGCATATTTTTTAAGCTGAAGAAAGACCGCGCAGCTTTACTTGTGAATCTCCTCAAGTCTGATTAAGACAGCTGTTAGAAAAAAACAAACAAAAAAATAAACCTTGAGAACTTTGATGGAAGAATAAAAATATAAACCGATTAGAATAAAAATTCACATCAGTACAAACCATGAAATAACCTGCCAGGAACAGCAGTGATACAACAAGCAGGTAAATGTCCAGGGCAAGAAAAATGTTCGTGTGCTCTTTAAAACTATGAAACAAGCCTCAGCCTGACGAGGTGAATAAGCAATACCTTGTTTACTTTCCCCTCTAATTCCCTCCACAGAGGGAACCTTTTAATAACAATATTTAAAAAACAAAGCTGGAGAAAAACTGTGCAACTTTTTCAGGTGCCAATCTCATCAAGTCTGATTAAGACCAGAAAAAAAGCACAAAAACCTTGAGAACTTTGATGAAAACATGAGGGTATACATGCATCAGTATAAACCATGAAATAACCCATCAGGAGCAGCAGGTAACCCAGAGGGCAAGAAAAATGTCAGTCTGTAATGTCGGCTCTTTAAAACTATAAAACAGGACATGCGTTAAAAAATGACTGGCTCTGTTTCCCAGTGCAGTTTATTCCAGAGAAACAGATGCACCTGTAGCAGCTTGAGCCTTTTTATTGTGCAGTGAGCAGCTGCCCATATGAGAGACAGATGTAGTTTATCAAAAGAAACATGGTGAATCAGAACAGACTGGAAAGATGTTTCAGCAGAGATGTTCCTATTTTTTAAGTTTTAACATTCACGTCTGCAAATTTGTTATCCTAAAATTAAATCCATACAAATAGATGAGAATTGAGCAGTTTTCTTGTGCATTTTCCAACAACTGCATCTATTCATGGCATTATCGTGACCACTGAGCAGATAATGAGGTACCTGAAGTTTATCTCACTTGTTCTTTTTTAAATTACTCACATGGTTTTGTTCAATTTGTTTGTAATTTTTCATTGTTTTCCCACCGCTGTGATTTAATTAGCTGTAGGATAACAATAGGCTAGTTTATTCAGGGCATGGCTGGTATACTAGCAGTGTTGGGGGACAAGTTTGACTAGATGTAATTAAAGTAGTAAATATGCATTGAATTTTACATTCCTCTTGTGGCTGTTCAACGAAATTCAAATTTAAATTGTGTTAATATATTAGCAATTTTTTTGTCTTGTTGACCCTGGAAGCATTGTTAATTAGTGTTACACATGCAATTACTGCCTACAAGAAAGGAAAACACACTTTTGCTTTTAATCAGATTGATTCAGCTAATTATAAAGACAGATTCATATTGTATGTACATAGTGCAAATGACAAACCATGTCCTTAAGTGGTGAAGATAGAGATCCTATTCAGGCATATTGTATATAAGTACAATCAATACTGGGGTCTTAAAACTGCAAGACATTGATCGGACAAAGGCACAGAAGGCCTTTTTTTTTTACTTAGAAGTCTGACAAGAGTTGAAACAATCCTCTTTTTTTAAAATAAATTAAGAAATAAATCTGATCTAATCTGCAGACTAGAAATTAGTGCTTTAAATATACAATTCCCCACAATATTAGAATTCCACATAATAATAATTTCAGCACTCTGTGGATCCAAGTAAGTGTAGTGCTTTGTGCCTGAAGCTGTTGGGATGAGGAGCCTGGGGCAGCTATGGGGATGCACACAATAAAGGTTAGACTTTTTTCTGCCTATAGAAAAATACCAGTAATGCTTCTGTCTTCTGATTGGATGGTATGCTTAGTAGCATACAATAGCTTACACAATTGTTTTCTTGCTTTGTATAGCTATGAAATTAACAGAGACAATTGTACCTCACAAAATTAGTTTGGTAATTGTGATTTTGTGGCAGCATAGTGGAGAAAGAGGCGTAAGGGACAGACTTTATTATGAGCTCATCCTGTGAGTTGAACAGAATAAACCACAGTAAAATAGGATGCTTTTACATCTTTGTCTATTCGCCTTATTTTATTTATTTATTTTTTATTATGGATTATGTACAAAAAGCAAGCATTATTTCAAAAAAGGAGGAACTATCGTGTGTGGCAAGAACCCAGCCATTGTTATTCTACATTCACAATGTCTGTCAGCCTCTGTCCTACTCCACACATTTTTTGACTAGCTGTGGACTCCTGAAATTTCTCTTGTGACCACTTTTGTCAGGTCATTTATATTCAGCACCTAACATCAAGGGCTCATGGGATAAGGTGTTCTTTAAAGGCCACTGTGAATTGAATGAAAGGATGGATTTTCAGCTATCAGTGATCATAAATGTCTCTTTCACTTTTGCTTTATGAACCTTTGCTTACAATCAAAGTGTTAATCTTAGATTAGAAGTTATCAGCCATTTTCTGAATAAGCCCATATACAGTGCTCTGCAAAAGTCTTCAGCCATCTGTAATTTATGTTTTGCTTTTGAAGAGCCAGACTTTCTCTTAATGCTCAAGTGGTGTTGAGCAATAGTTCTCAAGGCTTTCCGAAGGTCCTTCATAGTTTTTCTTTGGACTTCCTTTTCTTACTCGTTATTGGTCCAGTCCTTGCTCCTGACCTTTATAATTTAAATAATTTAATAATTTAAAAATCATAATTTTTAAACATTTTGGAGCCATCTGCAAAACACAAATGTCTTGATTTGGGACTGTACTTTGGCCACTGATTTAAGGGATCTTGTCAAAATTGATGGACTTATGAACACAGAAAAGTATAGTCAGATTTTGATCCACCAACCACCATTTGGAAAGAATCTGATTGGCACAGCTTCATTTTTAAGCAGGACACTGATCCCAAACTCCCCGCCAAAGCGTCAGTCATGGATTGGCCTCCCCCAGAGCCTGGACCGTAATTTTACTGAAGAAGTGTGGGATCATCATAACAGAGAATGTAACAACAGGAAGCCAAAGCCTAAAGAACTAAATAGGCGTGGCTCAAATCTTTTGTACAGTACTACTGATAATCAGTATATCAATGGTAAACAATTTGTGATGTCGAAATTTACTGATACTTGGAAAACCTGGAAAATAACAAAACAAAAAATATGTTATAATTTTTTAAGCGTCTATTCCTGTTGGAAATGCATTTTTTTGTTTTTTGTTTTTTTTTAATCTACTGTTTGTTTTTTTGGGCAGATAGTATTTTCTTTCTACACAGACAAATCCCCAGGTCAGATTAGTAATCCATCCCATCAGTGATGTAAATCAGAGGTGGGCGGACAGTCGGCTTATTGTTCCTCCTGAGGATGCACCACTGATGGGCTGCTTATTGAGCTGCAAAGTAAAAAGGGCTGACGACTGTCTCCAGTATAATTGGACAAATGCATCAATTACATCAATAGCAAATTACAACATTCGTAATTGATCCCTGGACAACTGCAGTATAGATCACTGGACTGCTCGATAGCTATACCACGATATTCATGTTGCACGGAGCATATTCAGGAACTAATTAAATCTCAGAGGAGTGGATCGATGTTTGAAGAAGCATGGGAGAAATATTGATCGTACAACAGAGATCACTTATACCAGTGATTTAAAGTGCATGACAAGTTACAAAGGATTTCTTATGATTCATTTGTTAAAAGATTTTAAATTATGATTTTTAGATAGATGTCTTTTTTCAAGTATTGAGAAGTTCATGCGCAATTGACTTTGGCCCATTTGCTGTCTCACTTGCTTTTACAGCTCACACATATTGTGAAAACAAAATTTCTCTTGAATGAATATAAAATATATCCCGTAGACCATCTATTGCATCTTTATTGTACAACCTGCATTAACTACAAGATTTAATTTAGATAGTGAGCTGGTGCTAAGCACAGTGCTCAGGCATTTCAAGAGTCTTCACAGCACTTGCAAAACGAAGGTGACTATCAGCATGAGATTTCACTTGATGAATCAATACCCCAGACAGCAGGATAAATGCTAATGTCTGGATGCAAGGACACGGTATTACTGTCTAAAATGCTCAGTAGTTATGAGGGTGTGTGTGAAGCTCTGGTTAAACTTCCTTTTATCATAATAAAAGTGTTTTTTGTTGCATCTAAAGAAGGACACTGAAATGACTCATCTTACTGCAGCGTATACTGTACAGCAAGCTATTCATACTTGAAAAACAATACCCAATGCTCTAACAATCCATCAAGCAGTGCAGCTTCGTAGCTTACCAAAACCTTTTTTGAAAGGTTTCTGAGCGCTGTGTACCACATAACATCAGTTCGCGTTCAGTAAGCATAACCAGAATTCATACATAAAGGCACACTGTCGATTTTTGAGAAAATGAAAGAATTTCAGGCGTCAACGCGTTAGCCCGGTTAGCTCGTTAACGCGTTGACGCTGTCCAGCCCCACGCACAGGCGAACCGCGGTAAATTGTTAACAGAGATTTGCACCGTTAATGCAGTTATGGCATTAAAGTCACGGTGACAGCACTAAAATAGTAATCTCCAAATGTTTTCTTTTTACCAACCAGCTCCTCTTTGATAGCGTCCTGTCGTTGCCTGCAGGTGAAGCGATGGGGGAGGGGGAGTTGTGTTCAGTGAAGGAGAGAGGCGAGGCAGAGTAACGCAGCGTAGAGACAAAAGTGGACGAAAGAGAGGCAAACTTGCGGCTCCACAAGTATAATTATAACGATAATTATAACGATAACGATACAATCGATATAAACAATATTATCACATCTCATATCTCGTATAAAAATATATCGATATATTTAAAAACTCGATATATCGCCCAGCCCTACTAGAGAGGGATGTACAGGGAAATCAAATCAGATCATTACAATGAGAGGTGGTTCCAAGCAGATTCTGAAATGCTCTGCTAATGCTAATCTGGCACCAACAACATTGTTCTGTTCAAAGTCACTTAGACTGCCTTTCTTCCCCATTCTGATGCTTAGGTTAAACTTCAGCAGGTGATCCTAACCGTGTCTACGTGGATTGAGTTGCTGCCATGTGAGTGACTAGATATGAGCAGTTGAGCAGGTTTACACGTGTCCAGTGAGCATATATTTTATATCAGAATGGTTACAGGTTTAGATAACAAATGAAGTGTCAGCTAAATGGTCATAATCACTTTGTTTAGTAATCATAACAATAAAAAAAATGTGAAAATGTGTTATACTCGTATATTGCTTTGCAAATGGATACTGCCAAATATCTTATAGTGAATTAATCAGTTTTACATTATGTTAAAATTAAGCTTCCAGTTGGCAATGCAGTTCCACCAAAACATTTATGTGAATTATGTGATTTCTAAAAAGAGAGAGCAGCGTCTGCCAGTTTTTACCATTTCTCACATAACTTGCTATTTATATTTTATATAGATTAGCTCATGTGTAGAATAAATAGAGAAAATACATTTTCAACTTTTATTGTGTCTTATAAGACTCACTTGTCTAATACTGTCATTTATGTTTTATTAGATAAATAGAATAACTCGCGAGTAATATATATAAAGCATCAACTATCAAAGAAAATGGGAACAATTTGTAGTTGGCTCTATTTCTTTTCTTTATAAGCATACAAATATGGGCTAGTCAAAAAGTCTCATTCTATTACCACATATTAAACAAATAGTTTGCCTTTTCCGAGTGTGGGTGGGTGTGTGTGGTGGTGGGGGTGTGGGGGGGGCATGATAGTTCATAGAAAAAGGTTAAAATGCATTTGCAGCTGAAATATTGGTTGTGTCATTTAAAACTGGCCTTCTCTTCCATTCTCCTCTCTGCCGATGACCTTTTTCTACTGTCCACGTCTCAGCACCAGAGAAGAGAGAATTTTGGCCACACTCCATCTCTTCCCAAATGAGGCCAACTGAGGAAGTGAATCACTGTGTTTTTCCCCTAGTCATAGGAAACAGCTGTCATGCCGTCGTCTGAGCTGCCTTAATGCCAGAGCCGGCTGGGAGAGTCAGCAGGGAGGAGAGAGCTCCCACTCCATATCCGCTCACACTAAACCCATCACCTGAGTGAATTCAACTTGCCATGCCTCCCAGCTACACTCAAAGCACAGGGATATAAACCAAGAACCAGCTATGCTACAGCAGAGTAGCTCTCTGGCACTGCTGCAGTATTTCAGAGTACTGGTTCTAATTAACTTAGCATCACTTTTATACGTCCTTGGATGATTTTAAATGTCATTCAAGCAAATGTTGAAGGTTATGGTTGCAGGTGAATGATCTGATATGATTAAATGCTGCCAGTCAAGCTATTCATATAAATGCAAAGACAGGAGGTGCGGATGATATTGAAGTAATATCAGGGAGGGAATGAAATGCTTCAAAATAAAAAATGAGAAGTTGAAAGGGGAGGTTTCCATACAAACCTTTAGCATGTGTTTCATTAGCAGAATGTGACCTTATCTCCCAGGACCAAACCTTATCTCTCACAGATACCACCAGCATGCATAATAGGAGTAGGCCCTTTGTGCCAAATGCTGCGGGGCAGAGCCCACATCGCTCTCTTGGTACAGACTTACCCTCCTTTTTCTCTTTCAAGCCACAGCTGTACACACATGCATACAGACACTCAGGGATGCAGAAAAGCACACACAGAAAGACACTCACCTCCCCTGTGTTCATTGCCTTCTTCATGTTGCTTCCCCCCACCCAGAAGCTGCCTTTGTATGAGTCAGGAGGTGATGTCCAAGATTATAACCGGACTCCTGCACCAGAGACGCAATAAGGTTTTATTTTACTGGGAACCAATAACAGATAACAGCCAAATCTCTCTGTCACTCATGAAAATGTATGCATGTACCCAACCTGCTTTGATAGTTTTGATTAGAAGAAAAGGAGCGTGCACGTGCGTGCGTGTACATGTCCCTGAGCTCAGTCTCTGTATGTACAGTATGTGTGTGAGCGCACATGTGTATGTGTGCAGAATTCACGATGAGCATCTGTGCACAGCTCAGAGATGAGTGCAGGCTACCTGCTCCATATTCATGTGTTTCCCCATATGTGACCCAGCTCTGTAAACAAAGAATATTAAACACGGATACTCAGAGGCAGCCTAATGAACACATACACATATTACTCACAGTGTAATGAATCGATAGAACTTCCTCTTTCATCAAATATTTATTGTAGTAATATTCCTGAGCCGTTCGAACTGAAACAACAGTGCTGTTTGGAGTTTAACAGCAGACCTTTGTGGCCTCAGAGCTAGGCTAAAAACAGCAACTCGTTACATGAAAAATATAAATCCTCACCTTAATTAAATCCATCCGTCAAATCACTACAAAAGTAACACTTAGACAAAGTACCTTTTAACATTTGTTATAAAGATTTTTCCAATATTATTTAAATATAGATACTGTAGATATTGCCTATAAAACCTGCTTCCCATAACGGATAAAATAGAGTGTCATCATCTCCAAATCGCCTGTGACAACAGCATACAGTGTCAGTAATCTTTAGAGCATGTTTAAAGAGTCACCTTCTGACTTCTGTGTACTGGAGTCGAGGACATCAGCAGAGCATGACGGCATTGTGGGATAACCACTGCTGCAAAGGCTGTGAAGTAATAGAAAAGCGTGTTGGCCCCCTGAGACACTCGGTCTCTTTTTCTGGCGCTGAAGCAAACCAGCTGACAGGTTCTTATAGCTGACTGAAAACCTCTTGAAACTCTGAAACCTGAAACACCTTGAAAAAAAAAAATGACAGATCACAGCTGTGTCAGACTCCACGCCTCTCATCACCCATCTGCTGGAACAGGTTTTTCAAAGCTCTCCACTCGGATTTGGTTCCTCAATGCAAAGTCCACCAAACAGTTCGTTTATTTGAGCCTTAATTGTATAAATCACTTCTGAAAAGCTAGACTTGACCATCTATGAGCTCCTACCCTCATCTTATTTTTTATTAATTACGCTTCTATTAATTAATTAAACATTTTGCACGTAAACAAAGTGCAGTGGTGCCCACTTGTTTTGTCTCAGCAGGAGGACAAATAGCTATTGGGCTCCCTCTATTGGCCTTTATGCGTCCTTTTTATGCATCCATCTGCATTCTGTCCAGCAGCAGGTTCAGAGGCGATACATGTTTGAGCTCCCTGTAAGAAAACACTGGGAAGTTGTTTTCATATCTGTATCTCACGAAGATGTGGCCTAACCTACACATTACTACTCTATTACTTAATTTAAAATTTAATCCCTGAAATTTAAAGTGAGTTTAAAAAAAAGTGGTAGTCATGGTTTCCTAGAGCTCTATATAAACAATAAAAGACCCAAATGCATTAATTATACAGTCATACTGAAACAAACACAGAAAAAAATTAGTAGACACAGTTAATTAAATACAGTTGTTCAGAAATTGTGCTGGACAAATGAAAATCAGGCTAAAAAGCTGTCACATTACAAGCGTCAGTTAAACTGCTTATATGATTTATATACCTCAAAGCCATGCAAGGTGTGACCTTGTCAGTCTTATAAATCAATGTTTGGTTGACTGGAGCAGCTCTTTGCACTGGCCTGAAAACACATGCACTGCATTTGGCTGATTATTATTGCTTGAACAACCACCTGCACTGACCACAGCGTCTGAGTCTAATTAGATAACACTATATTCCCCACAATGTCCCAAGCCATTATTGTTGCAAAGGAGCCAACTTCTGAAATCAACTCTCATTGTAATGAATTATTCATAGACTAAAGCAGCAAAGCCCCAATCATCCATCTACATCAGGGGAAAATACATAAACAAAATCACTCACATAAAGTCAGCTTTAAGTCTTAGTTTGGGCATTTAGTGTGTAGCCACAGGATATTTATTATTCCAGCTTCGAAGAGGTTGTGGAGCAACTGATATGGATTTAGCCAATTTACCTGGGGCTCGAGTAACTTAATTTATTTTCTGGACAAGTGCAGGAATCGTAACAAAGTGGCAGCATTGAATGGGGCTCTTATTGGATGTCACTTATAAAATCTGTCAAGGCAGAAAGATTGTGTAATTGCTGCATCAGCAGATTCTAACTTTCTAAGTAGGAAAGCGAAGGAGAGGTTCACCTAATAATAACACTATTCTTGTGCTGCATGTCCAGCCTACGGACACCATGAGAGAGACACATGATTATTTTTCTCATTCTCTGTCTTTGACCCCAGATACATCCCCATGAAGCAAAAAGTGAAGCAAAAGTGTGGTTACCAGTCTCCACTCTCTCAAGCTGTCACTTCACATAAGATTATTTGTGTTCCCCAAAGACCCAAAGGAAAAATTCAAGCGGCTCCTTTGCAAATTGATACAAAATCTATGGAGTCCAGATTATGAGTAGACTGGACATCAAGCTGAGTATTTGATATTTATGACTGGTTATGTGGTCATTCTCTATCCAGGACTGAAATATCTTTTTTCTCTCTATCGCTCAAGTACAAGCAATGCCTGCATGAGTGAACTGATCCTTTGTGCCTACATATGCAGAGCCGACTATCTGACTGCTCTGTCAATAGCAGACTCGCTGCACTGAAGGTGTCACTAACATTTCAGATAGGACATGTGTTACCCCTCGACATCCGTCCTCTGCAATATTTATAAAAAAAAATGTGTATGTGGGAGGAAATTATGAGAAAGGAGGCAAGAAATAAATTGCTGTCTGAAAGGTTACATTTAGCATGAGGAGCTAGACAGAGAAAGACATGCAGATTGCAAACTCTGAAAATGGATATGACACATTTGTAACCAAATAAGAAAAATCCATACTGGTGCACAAGCGTTCATGCTTTCTCGCAGTAACTCACATATTTGCAAAGGATTTACTAGAGCAGTGTACTGATCATTGTAAGCCAACATTTTCAAGGTGTGAACTTTTTTAAAATTAGAAAATGCAACATTTTTTTTCCATGTGGTAATGAAGACATCTTATTTTAAAAAACAAAAAGTCAGTTTATCATTGTATATGTCAAATATTTAATATGTATAAAATGCCAAAAACAACTTCTAAAAATGTCATATTAAAACCCATACGCCTGAGTTATCTTATTATGCATCAGAGATAGTGTTAGCTGTGAGTTAATTATTTTACTATATTCTGAGCACTGACCAAAGCTCCTTGGGAACCTTTTGCTCAACTAGCCTCATTTATAAGCAGCTCAAACCTGGCTCATTTATCTGCTGAAATTATTCAATGGTGCATGCCTCATTAATACAAAAAAGGAGGAAAAAAAAACAGCACACCGCTCAACAATCTTTCCAGCACTACTGTTCTGTGTATTATCCTGCCAAGCAGTTCATTTTATTACCAATGGTAGCAATGTCTGGGCTAGTTGCCGCCATTTGGTCTATATGCAGCTACATTGTTTTACTTGTTTACAGGTTGTATGATCAATAAGAACAAAATGCTCACCAAAAACAAAAAAGGAAATTATGTGCAGCCTTATAGCTGAACTAGACAGAAATCAATGACAGGGGTAAAACAAAAATGTGCAGTGTTCCTCCTGCAGCTCTCTTCTTTCCAATCCATGCACACACCTAAAAATAGTTCATACTGAGATCTGGTTTCACGCAAGATTTCAAACTGCTCGCCCAGGTTACTTACAAATCGCACCAGATCTCTTACTTCCTGAATGAACCTCTTTACTCCAAACAAATTGGGCATTTAAATATTATTTAAATTTTTGACAAAGATGGCACACGTAAACATAAAATAGAGCTTCTAAATGAACATCTTTATGATTATGGAGAAAACAACTTCAAACCTACATGGGTCTGCATGAAAAAGTGATTGCCCCCTAAACCTAACTGGTTGGGCCACCCTTAGAAGCAACAACTGCAGTCAAGTATTTGTGATAACTGGCAATGAGTATTTATAGCAGTATTTTTACAGCCCACTCATCTTTGCAGAATTGCTGTAATTTGGCCACACTGGAGGGTTTTTTAGGTCATGCCACAGCATCTCAATTGGATTGATGGGAGTACTTTGACTGGGACACTCCAAAGTCTTCATTTTGTTTTTCTTAAACCATTTGGAGATGGACTTGCTGATGTTGTGGATTATTGGCCTGCAGCAGAACCCACGTGCGCTTCAGTTTGAGGTCATGAACAGATTCCTTGAGGATGTTTTGGTAGACAGCAGAATTCCTGGTTCCATTTACCACAACAAGTCTTCAAGGTCCTGAGGCAGCAAAAACAGCCCCAGACCATCACAGTACCACCACCATGTTTACTGTTGGTGTGATTTTCCTTTTCTGAAATGCTGTGTTACTTTTACACCAGATGTAATGGGACGCACACCTTTCAAAGAGTTCAACTTTTGTCTTGTTAGTCCAGAGTATTTTCCCAGTAAGTCTTCGGGATTGTCAAGATGTTTCCTGGCAAAACTGAGACGAACATTTGAGTTCCCTTTGTTCAGCAGTGGTTTATGTCTTGGAAGTCTGCCTTGCAGGCCATTTTTGCCCAGTCTCTTTCTTATGGTAGAGTCATGAACACTGACCTTCCCTGAAGCAAGTGGGGCCTTTTTTAAATTCTTTGGCTGTTGTTCTGGGGTCTTTTGTGATCTCTTGGATGAGTCGTCACTAAGCTCTTGAGGTAATTTTGGTCCGCCAGCCTCGCCTGGTGAAGTTCACCACTGTTCAATGTTTTCAACATTTGTGAATAATACCTCTCAATGTGGTGCACTGGAGTTCCACAGCTTTAGAAATGGTTCTATAACCTTTTCTAGACTGAGACACTTACTTTGTTTGTCATTTGTTCCTGAATTTCCTTAGAACGCAGCATGTCTGGCTTTTGAGAATCTTTTGGTCTACTCCACTTTGTCAGTTAGGTCCTGTTTACGTCATTTCTTGATTGAGACCAGGTTTGCCATTAATCAGGCCTGGGTGTGGCTAGAGAAATTAAACTCAGCTTTCCAAAGGTGTGATACAACCAGAGATGGGCAATAACGTGAGTAAAGTAAGGGATTACTATTGCGAAAAAGGTAATTAGATTACTGTTGCTTTCCCGTAAGCACGCTACATTACTGCGTTACTAAAACCGTGATTTTTTTTGCAAGAGTGTCTCATGACAATGACATAAGTGAGTGCAACGTTCGTGGTAACAGCTGTGTGCAGATCAAAAATGAAAATCAAAAATGGATAATATAACGAGTGCGTGAGAGAGTATGACCGTGCAGCGTTTAAAGCGTGGAAGTACTGGCCATGTAAGTTTGGATTTTTTCCCCCTTAATAATAAACACCTGTATTTAAAAAACTGCATTCTGTGTTTACTTGTGTTATACTTTTGTTTGATTATCTCAAACATTTAAGTGTGACACAAATACAAAAAAATAGGAAATCAAGAAGGGGACAACACGGTATCTTAGCCACTCTTAGCTTGACACTTAGCATGACTACTGCTGCCCAAGCAGTTAGCTGGCTAAACAGTATTGATTCAGCTTACTTCCATGTCACCCCATAATATTAGCAAATTTATATCTATCTATAAACAGATTAAAAGGGACTGCTATACCACCTTGTGTTACACAATGACAAGCAAGGGAATCTTAACTTTTACGCTACGCAGCCAAATATTAGATTCAACTTTCAAGACTGTTTATTGACATCGCTATTTTATTATTTACAGGCTGTGTGTATGCATATGTAATGTATATACCTGAGGGTTGGAGTTGTGTGGAACTGAACTGTAGAAAAATACACTTTACATGAGTTAGTTACATATAAACAAAATTATAAAATATGCATAAGGAGGTTTTTCCCGAGGGATGTGAAATTGGACAGAAGAGCAGCCACTGCTTGATTGACCACTGTCAGACTAAACCTTTTATGCTGCTGTTGATGGTAACAAAGTCCTCTCTTTTAATATTCTTAATGCACTTCTAACAAACATCTCAGTGCTTTACTTCTGTGTAAAAGGTATGATGTCAGAGTTCCTTGTGAAGAAAGTATTTTGAATTTAGGTTTGAATTTTTTTTTTTTCAAAGTTGAAATTTGACACTATTTTTAGAACAGCTGACAAGTGCACTGGTTCCCCAGCCATCATTGTAAAAAAAAAAAAAACTGTTATATGTAAGAAGCATAGCAAAGGTAGAAAGCTTTCAACTTCTTAGAACTGCTTGGGTTTATGCATAATCTATAATACTCACCTGATCGTGCCTGAAAAGACCTGTGATCGGCCAAAGTCTCCCATTACTGATTAGATTTTATCCACCTAAAAGAAGGTGCAGGAGTCTAGTTCACTCTCAGACCACTTAAATTATAATATGCTAAAAGGTCATTATATATTTTGTGTGTTTCCTACCCCAGCTTTAGGTCTATAAAGTGATAAAATAACTCATCTAATTTAGTCTGAATGCCAGGAAGAATGCCAGGATAGAATAGACAACTGTGTCCAACTTATCGGTCTGACCTTTCCTGCCAGGATGAGGAGTGCCTTTTAAAAGAAATGGAGAGGCAGGAGCTGATGGAGCAATGTCTTTAATGAGGTATGCTGGGGCTGTTGTCTCACCATTTAATTAGACAATTATGCACCCTCCTACGGAAGAGGGAGCATTCAGGGTCACAGGGGAGGGGTAGGCGATGCCACAATGCCACCCTGTCACATACAAAAGTAAGGAGGCTAAATCACAGGTTAGTCCCTCTGGGGCAAGCACAGACCCTGCTCCCCTTTTGGGAGCCATTATAGGCGCATCCTATTTAAATTCAGTCCAACTGTCTTTGTCAGTATTCATTCTGTTTTTGATTAGGCAGGTAATTACCATTCCACGAAGACACTGTCACCAGCATCAACATTGCTACAGTCGGATGGTATTAAAGGACCTTTCATCAACGTTTTAACTCTACAGCAGTCATTAATGACAAGAAACCTGTATCTTAAAGGACGACCGCTCAGCCATTTCCAAAGAAAGATTTTTGCAAGTAGGATATTTGTAGCTGCTGTGAGCTTTCATTCCACCAGTGAATTATAATTACAGATTCACTACCATCTGGTCTCCATGCTTGTCACTGCCCATTCTTCAGCATTGCCAAAGCAGGCTCCAGTTTTCATCGATGCTGAATTGCTTTAACCTCATGTCTGTTGTCCCAATGGATGTGTCAGTACACCACACGCTCAGGCGCGCAAAACCAAAAGTGCATGGTAGGTTTAAGACACACAAGTGAGGTTAAGGTTTAGGTGGCAGAGATCCGCATCTAGAGGCCATAACTCACACAGATGAATGGTTGGAAATTTCTGCTGCTGATGAGACAAAATTCATTTTGGTGATGTATGAAGTGCTTTTTGGAGCGATATTATTTGAACATAAGTCAGCAAAACTGAAAGCAGCACGGGTTCGTTCATTTCTTTGTTCTCTACAGACAAGGTGAGAGCAGAGATCAGGTGATCATCGGTAATGCTCAGCTGCATTACAACAGTGATATACTGAAAGGAGGGGTTTCACATCTTTTGAAATTAAAGCAAAAAGAAAGAAAAACACATTTTTTCAGCTGCTGTGAAGTGCAGGTGAAGTTTAGCCTATAAAAAGCTGGACTTTGTCCACATTTAAAAAATATTCCTACTGGTACGTCTGAATCCCAATTAAAATTGTTTAATTTGAAGAAAAACAAAACTCTTTACATGGAGTTATGTTCTACACCATTTCTTGGCCAAGAGCAGCAACTCCCTGAAGCCTCAATAAGGCTGTTTGAACAAACCTTAGCTTGATATTTTTCCATTTCCAGTCTGTCTGCTAAGCTTACCATTTGCTGGCTGCAGCTTTGTACTCAGCAGACAGATGTGAGTGTGAATCTATTTTCATTCAGGTCTCATATGTGCATGTCTTACTAAAAACTTCTACTCTGAGGACTTCATAGCAGTTTGAAATTAATTATACTGCATGCCACCACTTTGATAACTACAAAGATAGCATTACAGAGATAAAAATCACAGGAAGAGAGTTTAGAGTCATTATGCACATAAGTGCAAAGTCAATGTGGGAATCTGTTGCATCTTCATATACTTTCTTGCATGTGTAGTTTCACAGCTGCAGCTTCCCAGCTGACCATAAATCATCATCAACCTCCAATTGTCTCTGCACATATATTCATAAGCAATTCAGCAAATGAGCAGCATTTCCCAGGAAAGTGGTCACCCTGCAGAGAGCCTGACTGAACGTCATTTCTCACTGCTACGAGTGTAGTTAGAGAATAACAGAGGAAGGAAAAAAACACGCACTCAATCTGCGATGACTGGAAGCTGCTCTTTAAGACAATATATCCATCATTACCACTGGTTCAGCCTCAAGAAGACTGATGTATAATCTCACTGCGGCCTATCCACAAGTGAGCAGCGACTGCCTGCACGGCTTGGCTCTTCTGAGTTAAAACATATGCTACTGTAGGGAATTTGCTCTATGTGCCACAGCATGAGCCAACTCGCACTGTAGACACATATTTAGATAGAAACAGTGCTGTTGATGTCAGCTAAAGTATTATTGGTGGCAAAATATACGAGACTGCAAATCAGTGCACCCACACACCAGCCTTCCATTTCCATTACTACAACAGCAAACAGTGATCAATAATAATCAAATCAGGAAAATGCTTTAACTGTAAAAGGTGGTGATTAATTTTGAAGGTGGTTTTTCCCAATTGTTCCTTTTGCACTTTAGAGAACTTCTTGTAGAAGAATAAATATTTTGTCTAGAGGCAGTAATATTATTTTATGCTTAACCTTCTAACCTAAATGTTTGCTAAAAATTTTAACTCATGGTGTAATTAACACAATTCTAAAAGGCAGACTTCAACCATATAGGTGAAACCTCAGCTGAAAGAATAATACAATCAATTGGTTCCGGGCAGGCAGGCGGATGGATGGATGGATGGATGGATGGATAGATAGATAGATAGATAGATAGATAGATAGATAGATAGATAGATAGATAGATAGGTCGATCGATCCCAGGTAGTTGCACAATATGGTGCTTTATAAGGGTTAGTCGGTTTCCCTGATTTCTAATTGAGATTTAAAACATGTGAGGAGAGTAGCAGGTGACCACCCTTCAGTGAATATTTCATTGAAGATAAAAAAAACATAAAATCTTTTTTTATAGTTAACAGTGTTAGCTGACATATACCATTACCTTTAATTAAACATTGAAATAAATGTATTTTATTCTGATGTTACTGATTTTTGGGGCTTCTCTGTATTATTGTAGGTTCTTTACAGAACAATATAAAGACCTGTGAGGCAACTGAGGCAATGTTTGTTGTGAAAATATCTTAAATTCACTTCACTGCAAATAACACCAATTTCTGATGCAAATCCCCAGATGGGAAAATGAAACTCAGGGGAAGCAACCAGGTGTGAGGGTTGTAAACAGGTACAATAGACACTAGGGGGGGTGAAGAGAAAAAAATTCCAATCAACACCAAACCACTCTTCCATGACAGCATCCCCTGGGAGTTGGTCACTATTAAGCTCCCAAAGGACAGAAACTGACTGTAGACATGAAAACCTCCTATTAGGTGTTGTTTTTATGGCACGTTTTTGTTATATGTCTTTTCACTTGTATTATTATTGTATTATTTATGTTCAAGTGAATTACTTTGCTGCATTTTTGTCATTATTTTCTAACATGAATTTAAAATTGGAACAGTAAAGTGAAGTGGAAGTTCAGAAGGTGAAACATCATTTCCCATTAGGTTTGGCTGTGTTATAAAAGGCTCTTCTGGTGACAGATTTGCAATAATTCAAACAAGATTCAGCTGGAGTGTGATAACACATTATGGCAACGTCTTCCACAGTTTTTACATGTTCACCATGGGGTGCATACGTGTTCCAGGACAGACTGCACCAAATGACATAGTTATTTGTCATCCATAAAATAACAGAATGCACTAGCTTCACATTTCAACCTGTTATCGACAGGTGTGAACCTTGGCATTTGACTAGAATTTTAAATAGAGTTATGTGGGTTTTGATCATCACCCAGTGTAAAGTTTAACATGCCAAGAGCTTTGTGGGGGATAGAAAATATTCATTTTTTTGGATGAGCTTTAAAGGAGCTATTTCTTCTTTAAAAAAAAGAAGAAGAACGAGAAGAAGAGTGCAGGGCCATTTAATATGCGCACCCACTCTGTAAACACAGTTCAAGAGTTTCCTCTATAAACACCCAGTTCTATGTCAGTTAAAACAGGGGGGGTTACAACAGAGCCAAGTTTTTTCCCAGGTTGGCATTGGTGTCAGTTCAATATTTAGAATCACATATATTTAAACTAGTTTCCTCTGATGTACAATGCGAAGATTCATGTCCCACAGGCTTTGTGTTGGATATTTCCTGTAATTTTATCATTTGCTATGTTATTCAGAGCATTTATATGAGATACACACGTACCATTCACCTGCAGTTCATTCTGCTGCAGGATAAAACTAAATATTATGGATCCCAATGTGCTCGAATTAATCATGAATAAAAGCAGGAGTTCACTGGATGGCTTTGCAGAAATTAATAATCAATATTCAAGCCAAACCTTTTGTTGCGAGCAAAATGTGGCACTCATGAATATCAATAAAAGGCAGACATGATAAAAACACTAATTTGTTTATCTCTCAGTGGTGCACTGCAATAAAAAGGCCTTTCATAATAATTCATGAGGGGTTCTGTCTAATCCATTTTGAGCAAAATACCATATGCCTATGTGTGCACACATTTGGAGGGCAGGAAGGCCTGCGTTTCTGTGTCAGACTCGATGGATTTGAGTCAATTTCTTCTCTGCTCACGGCTCAAGGTCACGGTTCTCTGTGACTCTGCACGGCCTCGCGATTCTTGCTGCACGCTGTGTTCTCACTGAAGGCCGTGCTGTCTCAGCTTTCTGTCCCACAATCTGCAAATGCTGCCCTTGCTCTCCTGACCTCCCAGAGCTCAACCTGTCAACCCACACACCCTCATAACCCGTGCACCGTGGAGGGAGCTGAGATGGAGAAGATAAAAAAAAAAATGGAAGAAAAGCAGAGAAAGATTCCGAAAAAAGAGACAGAGGCAGGGAATGGGCTGTGGAGCAAAAGACAGAAAACAATTTGGAGCGGTAAGAATAGAAAAAGCCAAAGTGCTCAAGATCAAAAGGCCTCTTCCTCTAATTTGCACCATATTCATCACCTCAGAGGGCAGACACTCTCATATCGCTTTCCATTCACTTCCTCACCCTTGGCTGCAGGTCAGAGAAAAAGGCAATTTCCCCCCAGCCTGTGTACAAGCTTCTCCATTCCTCATGGATAAACTCGACTTTTGAAATGCGTAATAGTGAGGGCATTCATCACCAAGCCAGGTCTCCCTCGTCCTCCACCTCCTCCTCCTCCTTCTCCTCTGCAGGAAAAGCTGGAAGAAGCAGGCATGTCTGATTAATAACTTTCTCCTTGTGCAGTTAAAGACTGCTCGGCAGGGCCGCTGTCAGTCAAGAGGGGCAGTGTTGGGCATACTGCCCACCTAATTCGCTTACTGAGCACTGGGCAGCATGCCCGCCTACTGAAGACGCAGAGCAGGCTGTCCCAGGCTGTCAGACTTTTATCTGGAAGATCCACCATGCTGGGCCTGCCAATGAAGACACCAGGAGTCTGTTGCAAATCCACTCTGAACACTCCCACACATCTTCAGCTGGGAAAGAGAAGAAATTAGGGCAAATAAAAGTCAACAGAGCCAGGCAATACAGGCCTGGGTTTTCAAACCAGATGTCTGTGCATAAGGACACAGTAACATTTATGAAGGAAAATTGCCAAAAAGTGAGCGCTGTTTCACTTTATTTTCCTGTTAATAAAAGAAAATATGTTGTTAAAATTACTCAGTAGGATTCCTGTCAAAGTGGCAAAAAAAGCAAAACATAGACATGTATGTGTGAACATGCATGCAGCCATTCTTCTCCCCTATTGCATCAAATTTCCATCTCTTGCTCACATGCCGTACTCCTCCCTTAAACATCACTTCCACTTCAGAGAGGCAGAAGAGTGAGAGAGAGCTGGAAGTAGATGGATGATGATTATTCAGACACACTCTCTTCTCTTTCACCTCTCACCATTGATCCCATCCCATCAGAGAGGCTATAAATATTAATAAGTAGGCTTTGTTTTAGCAACCTGTGTGAAGATCAGAGCACAGAACAATGGAAGTATCTGGACATGTTTTTTTCGTTTTTTTCAGACAGGCAGTCAACCTGCAGAGAGTCCATGGGGGAGGGGAGCCTGAGGGGAGCCCAGCCCAGCGCCTCAGGCTCAGTGTGTTCATGTCAAGGTCGGCTCAAGGGGAGCTGATAATGTGGAAGACCGGAATCCTCTTTAAAATTAGCCTTTACACAGGCTGATCCAAACATGCCAACAAAACATTTATGGACAGTAGTTTTGTCAGATTTGTAAGTATTTTTCAGAAAACTACAAAAGCATTTCTAACACTGACAAAGAGGTTTTATTTTTTCCTGCACAGGAGAAAAGCCAAAGACAGAAAGACAGAAAAATTACCTGCTTTGGATTTAGACTCTTTTTTTTCTGTTTAACATTTTATTATTTGTTTTTGTGGGGGGGGGGGGTTGGCTTCTTGTTTTTGTAATCAAATACAAAATATATTTGGGTTTATCAAAGGTTCAGAAAACAGAAACATTTCCAGAATTTCTTTAAAAAGATAACACAACTTGTAGCATTTGCAACAATCTTTAGTTTAATCTTCAGTATGTAAAAGTCCCCCGACTCCCACCCACTAAACCAGCGGCCCCCAAGCCCCGGGCCACGGACCGGTACTGGTCCGTGAGTTGTTTGGTACCAGGCCGTGAGAGTTGAGGCTGGGATGTGAAATCTATAGTTTTCAGGTTTTTTATCGTTAACTCGGTTTCCCTGGGTCTTTTCCCGTGTTGTAGTTGTGTGTCTTATTTTGAAAGGAATATTTATGTGTTACCATAGCGACCAGAGAGCATTAAGGCTTCAGAGAGGAGGATGTTGCTCTCATCGTTGTTGGACAAAGTCACTGTAACCTCACCCAGTTTTTTTTTACTCTGCATTTTGACGCGTCAGCACAAGCATCAGCATCGAGATCCTGACTTTGAATCCATCGGACAGCTGGTAGGGCCTTTCTGTGAGGAGTTTGCATGTTCTCCCCATGCGTACGCAGCTCCTCTCTGGGTGCTCTGGTTTGCTAAGTTAACTGGTTATTCTAAATTGGCCATAGGTGTAAATGTGAGTGTGAAATGTTGTCTGTCTCTCTGTGTTGGCCCTGCAATACACTGGCCACCTGTCCAGGGTATACACTGCCTCTTTCCCTATGACAGCTAGGACCCTGAATTGGATAAGTGCAAAAAAATCAATGGCTGGATGAATGTTAGCATTTTAAGCCAGAAGTTACCTTATATGGATAAAAAGGTAGAGTGCTATGGATACAACATGCAGACCCGTATATTGGCTAATTAATGCCAAATCACATTTTAATGAAGCAATATGATTTGTTTCAGCACAAACTCCTATACCACACAGCAGGCTATAATATTAGTCATGCACCCCATTAAGCAGTGGATGATCAGTGTTGGGGAGTAACGGAATACATGTACCGCCGTTACGTATTTAAAACACAAAATATGAGTAACTGTTTTCCGTTACAGTTACCGTTTAAAAGGGTGGTATTCAGAATACAGTTACTTTGCTAAAATAAAGCGATTACACGGCGGTCTTTTCTAGTTTCATATGTTAGGCTATGCTCTCTCTATTTTTGGTAATTCCACACCGGTGGAAACCCAAACAAAACACGCATTAAGAGGCTCAAATGCCCGCGTCTCAATCTCGTGTCTCATAATGACGTGAAGAAATATTTTTTTAAATGATTTAATATGAAGGCAATAGAAGAGTGTTACAGGCATTGCTCTAAAAAATGTAGCCTCACAGGCAGCGTAGTCCGTGCTGCAGGGAGAATGCACTGCCATACCCGTTATGTGTCTGTGAGCGAGGGAGGGAGAAAAAGGAGAGTGGAAAAGCACGACTTGTCATCGAGCAGAAACAGGAGCTGGAAGCATGTAAATATAATAATAACCACTGCAGCCAAGAAGAGTGCCTGACGAGCCCAGTTGTAAGTAAGCTATTAAGGCTCGACTGTACGCTGTGTTCGTGTTTTCCTCCGAAACAATAAATTCCGCTGGAGCAGCCTTTAAATGCCTCTCTCTGTCTCTCGCTAGCAAAGTTCACCCAGACAACAAAGTAAAACTAGTTTTCGGCTACGAGCCCGTATTAGCCAGAGGTCCCTTTACTATGGTTCGGAGCCGCAGACCTGTTTTATATATGTGGAATAGTTTTCTATATGAGATGACTGCAAAAAGTGCAGCCTTATAATGTCCACCCTACTGTTACTCATTTTATATTAAGATTTAAAAATCTAGTTGCTATTGGTATGGCGAGTAGCCTTCAGTAATAGTAATAAATCACACAGCAATAGTACATTCATGTAGTTGTAAAAAAGCATGATCATATATTAAGTAATCCAAAGTATTCAGAATACGTTGCTCTCATTGAGTAACGTAACGGAATACGTTACAGAATACATTTTGGGGCATGTATTCTGTAATCTGTAGTGGAATACATTTTAAAAGTGACCTTCCCAACACTGTGGATGAGGTCTATCAGACTCCAGCTCCTTATGTACGGACACCTGTCAGTTACCCTCACTCAATTATCCAGGCGGATGATCTATAAAAAAAATTGTACATTCATAAAGGCAAAAGCCAGGACTCACTCACTGAAAACCTAAGAAAAAGGAAAGGCATCGGAAAAGTTGTAGATTGCCATGGAAACCCGATCTAATTTCAGATAAACTAATTAATGTCCAATTTTTTTAAAAAATGTCAATTAAATTAAGGACATCCACTCAAAGATATAAATTAAAGATTTATATACATTACATCTAACTTGATGTACTGCATTGCATTGTGAGATATTTATGAAGCTATAGTGTTGAGTCCTTACATAATCTTGTATTTTCTCAGACATTTTTAACACTTTTCTTTTGTGGTTTTAAAAAAAATACACTGAATGATGCCTTGCAGTGCTGGAAGGCAGATTTTATTCCTGTTTACCAGTGTCAGACTGCTTATGCTGTTTAACAGCTACTAAAAGAGTTTAGCAGCATTGTCACTAAACTGATTCATTTATTTATCTGGAACATTTAACTCAGTGGGTGTTTTTTATTATGTGATTTCTGCATTCATATGAGTCCATTTTATTTTCCTTCCTAATAGCGACCCAGATAAACACCACTAATAATAATAAAAATATGTCAACAAATATATTTCATTGTGAATAAATCAGAAGTGAAACATTATTTCTAGCTGTAAGTGAAAAGATACGATTTTATTTGGAATGGGTGAAGTGACCCTTTAAACCAATTAAAGAGAAAACATAAAGAGGTTAAATATAAGCCTAGTTGGGTCTGACGCTCCCTCCTCCATGGCATCATTTAGTGTCTTAAAACAGTATGTGTTTGTGTTTTATGTGACCTCCATTTTCTCATCCTGACCTCGCTAAGCTTGCAAGCGAGTGAGGTCAGGGTGCCCCTCCACTTGGTTAAACGTTTTAATGTTGTACCTGACATCTTTGTGTTTACAAACTAGAGTCATCCCTCTCACGGGGAAGACAGTGATGGAGGACCTAGGGTTAGGGAAAAAAATCCTAAAAATGAAGCCGAGACAGTGGCTTTACCCAGAACAAAGAGAGGGGGAGAAAGGAGGAGGCAGACTAGATCCCTCTGGTTAATGGGAGCGCATGATTTACAGCAGATGTTGGCCAACTCCTGTTCAATCTAGAAACAATACGTGTGACATGGGGTTCATTTCTAGATGGGAAACGAATCAATGACACAGAATGGCGTGGACTTTATGACAACCTGGGTTGGCCAGGCTGTGGGGGTGTGACAGATGCAAGTCATCCAAAACGATTCACAGCACGCATGTGACACCTGGAAGAAAAGTGAAGCAGAAGGCTGCGTTCGATACAGCCACAATCTGTCTCTCATGGATTACCATTAGACTGAAGTATAGGAATTCACAACCTGGAATTCCCGTTTTTTGTTTGTTTTTTCTTCTTTAACCACACTAAAAAATGGAAAGATTTCCTGGAAAAATTAAATATAATCCACTGAGTGTTTAAAAAAATGCATAGGGTCATTTAGAATAGGAGTGTCCAGTTAACACGAAAACATAACCAGACAGCAATGCCAAAAATCAAACATCATATTTTGCGTTTGCTAACATAATTTGAGATACACAGAAGAATAAAAGAAATCAGGAGGGGAAACAGCACTTTATATCAACACATGTATACAGTTTTGGTTTACGTTGCACAAGCTCAAATACGATATACCATTCATAGCCAATGACTGTAGGTGTGGTGAATGGCCATGGATAATTAATGGATCTTGATCATCCTGCACCACTTTTTGGATAAGCAGCTGAAAAGTTCTTTAACAAATTGTTTAGTTTTGCTTCCATAAGCACAGACATAGAGAGTCTTTTCCACTTCATATCATAATTGCTGCATTAATTTTAGATTCCTCATTGATTTATTGAATTACTTGTTCATGTTTATGACTGCTGTAACACAGGGATTTCCCAGCAGTCGGAATCATCCAAATCAGAATACTTTAATAATCCCTGAGGAAATTATGTATGTATGAATACTTCTGCTGCTGCTGATTTCTTGCTGTTTTTTATGCTTCCAGCTGATGACAGGCATGACTAGAGGTATTGTGTGTTCAGGACATAACTTGGCACAAATGTTCACTTTGGCCCAAGAATGAGCTGAATGAATGAAATAAATATGACAAAAGATTAGATTTTAGGAATAAAGGTGCAAATTAGAAAAGGTTCACATTATTATTATTATTTTTTGATACAACAGAATAACTATATAGCTTTGACATTAAACCATCAGATCCTCTGTGACTTGAATGTGAAGTAAAACTGAAGGCGAGTTAATCTCTTTAAATGGGGTTGTGTGTTTTTGTGCAGCAGTGTCTTCTGGGGAGTTTTATTCTGTGTTTCAAAGCTGCTTATCAGTTGCAACAGCTGACGAAAGATTGCATTAGTCCTAATTCTCAGCCTTTTCTTAGGTGGAATCAATTTCAATTCGAAGGCTCCCCAGTAAATGCTGCTTTAAAACCTTCTTCTTCTTTTTAAAGTCTATTCACCGGTTGCTAGGGAACCCAATGAAGGTCAAAAATCTGATTTTGTAGGGATCACAAAAGTCTAAACCATCACTGGAATAAATTCATAATTGTAGAGACCCTTCTTTTACTTATGCAAGCTTTTAAATCACAAAGAGAGTGGTTGACCTGAAAGTTAGAAAAGGGAAAAGAAAAAGGAGTCCTGTGGTTTGATGAATTCAGCCTCTTATATTGAACAAAGTTTGTTTTAATGTATTAAATCATCGGTATGCCTCATATAATGAAAGACGATGAATTCACATCTTAGAAATCAAATGCACTGCTGTGATTTTATACTATATTAAAAAAAACAAAAAACAAAGATGTGCAACACAATAGCAGAAGGAGGAAATAATCAAGGCTCATTAGAGCCTGCGATGTTTTAAGAGAGGAGGAAACTGAAGGCTTAAATCAAAAGATGAAATTAAAAACAGTGGGGCGTTCTGTTGACGGTGAACCTGCCCAATTGCTTGAGAAGTTTTGTGGCATGTACCCTGCAGGGCAGCGACATCTTGGCAACAAAAGTTTGATTTTAGAGGAGCACAGAATCACCAGCCAGCAGACAAAGAAAGAAATCAGGAGCGCCATGTTGTCGTCTATTGTTCAAGTGACAACAGGAGCCCAGGCCAAAAGGAGACTGGCTATGCAGCGGGGTATCTTGACCGGTCTGACAGTATGAGCGTTATTCCTCTGCTATCTCTTAATGCCTTATTGAGAGAACCAGCAAGGTGTTTGCATGCATTTCATTTGTTGCGAGTCGCTTGAGAGTCTCCAGTCTGACCTGCGAGCAGGTTTCTCTGCAGCCAGCTTTGCGATGTTGTCGCCTGCCTGCGACAGTGCAGAGCCAAACGTTGGCTGTGTCACGCTCCGATAGCTCAATTTAAATGGAAATTGGATGAACTGCTTGGAAGTGATCCAGCCATCCAGAACAATTAACCCATATTACCGGCAGGCCTTGAAGGAGTAATTTGACTTTGAATGAGAATGGTGAGGATGGCCTGTGGTTTTTAACACAACTGCAAACAAAATAGCCCACAGAAAAGATGACGTTGTCAGATTTTGGTAACGAAACCAGTGTTTATGTCAAACATTTGGGCATTTAAAGTGACGCCGCAATACATTGTTCAAGCTTCATTTTCACTCCTCACTCCTGAGAGTTCACATCCTTAGCTGCTGAAGCCACTAAGACTGTGTTGTATTAAAGCTGCAATTAAATATTATTCAGCACTAGAAGCTCACCAGCTAACAGAGCTCTCAATGACTAGAATAGAATAGAATAGAATAGAATAGAATAGAATAGAATAGAGTCAAATGGTGGACACCAGAGGTGAAGGGAGCCACCAGGCTGAAGAAGGAGTCCTATCGGGCTTGGTTAGCCTGTGGGACTCCGGAGGCAGCCGACAGGTATCGACAGGCCAAGCGGAATGCGGCTCGGGCAGTGGCTGAAGCAAAAACTCGGGTGTGGGAGGAGTTCGGAGAGGCCATGGAAAAAGACTTTCGGACTGTCTCGAAGAGATTCTGGCAAACCGTCAGACGTCTCAGGAGGGGAAAGCGGTGCTCTACCTGCACTGTGTATAGTGCTGGCGGAGCGCTGCTGACGTCGACTGAGAAAATTGTCAGGCGGTGGAAGCAATACTTCGAGGACCTCCTTAATCCCACTGACACGTCTTCCGAGGAGGAAGCAGAGTCTGGGGATGAGGGGAATAACCCGCCAATTTCCGGGGGCGAGGTCACTGAGGCAGTTAAACAACTCCTTGGTGGCAGAGCCCCTGGTGTTGATGAGGTCCGCCCCGAGTTCCTGAAGGCTCTGGACGTTGTAGGGCTGTCCTGGTTGACACGCCTCTGCAATGTTGCGTGGAGATCAGGGGCAGTACCTGTGGACTGGCAGACCGGGGTGGTGGTCCCCATCTTTAAGAAAGGGGACTGGAGGGTGTGTTCCAACTACAGGGGGATCACACTCCTCAGCCTCCCTGGGAAAGTCTATGCCAGGGTGCTGGAAAGGAGAGTTCGTCCGTTAGTCGAACCTCGGATACAGGAGGAACAATGCGGTTTTCGTCCTGGTCGCGGAACACTGGACCAGCTCTTTATCCTCTCCAGGATACTTGAGGGTGCATGGGAGTTTGCCCAACCAGTCTACATGTGTTTTGTGGACTTGGAGAAGGCATTCGACCGTGTCCCTCGGGGTGTCCTGTGGGAGGTGTTGCGGGAATATGGGGTGTCTGGCCCATTGCTACGGGCCATTCGATCCCTATACAACTGTTGCAAGAGCTTGGTTCGCATTGCCGGCAATAAGTCGGACTCGTTCCTGGTGGGTGATGGGCTCCGCCAGGGCTGCCCTTTGTCTCCGGTTCTGTTCATAATTTTTATGGACAGGATTTCTAGGCGCAGCCAAGTGGCGGAGGGCTTTTGCTTTGGTGGCCTCAGAATCTCATCTCTGATTTTTGCGGATGATGTGGTTCTGTTGGCTTCATCGGGTGAGGGCCTCCAGCTCGCACTGGAACGGTTCGCAGCCGAGTGTGAAGCAGCGGGAATGAGGATCAGCACCTCCAAATCTGAGGCCATGGTTCTCAGCCGGAAAAGGGTGGAGTGCCCACTCCGGGTCGGGGATGAGTTCCTGCCCCAAGTGGAGGAGTTCAAGTATCTCGGGGTCTTGTTCGCGAGTGATGGGAGAAGGGAGCCGGAGATTGACAGACGGATTGGGGCTGCAGCTGCAGTAATGCGGACGCTGCACCGGTCCGTCGTGGTGAAGAGGGAGCTGAGTGTAAAAGCGAAGCTCTCAATTTACCGGTCGATCTACGTCCCTACCCTCACCTATGGCCACGAGCTGTGGGTAGTGACCGAAAGAACGAGATCGCGGATACAAGCGGCAGAAATGAGCTTCCTCCGAAGGGTGGCTGGCCTCTCCCTTAGAGATAGGGTGAGAAGTTCGGCCATCCGGGAGGGGCTCAGAGTAGAGCAGCTGCTGCTCCACATCGAAAGGAGCCAGCTGAGGTGGTTCGGGCATCTGACAAGGATGCCCCCTGGGCGCCTCCTGGGTGAGGTGTTCCAGGCATGTCCCACCGGGAGGAGGCCCCGGGGCAGACCCAGGACACGCTGGAGAGATTATATCTCTCGGCTGGCCTGGGAACGCCTTGGTATTCCCCCGGATAAGCTGGAGGAGGTGGCTGGGGAGAGGGAGGTCTGGGCCTCTTTGCTTAGGCTGCTGCCCCCGCGACCCGGCCCCGGACAAAGCGGATGGAGATGGATAGATAGAATAGAATAGAATAGAATTCAACTTTATTGCCATTGCACATACACAGGTACAGGGCAACGAAATCCAGTTTGCATCTATCCAGAAGTGCTTTAGTGATATAGATATATTACAATATATATTAACAATAATATAGATATGTAAGTATATTACAGAAATGGGTCTATTATGGTATGTTATAATGTACACGGTATGAAGTATGTTGTGAATATTCTATAACTATAAGTATGTACAGGCTGTAGTGAGTACAGACCTTCTCTATACTAGATGTATTAGTTGATCTCCTCTATATACTAAAAAATGTAAGTAGCTGGACACTATAGCCTTTAGAAAAAGATGGATGCTTTTAATTGAGAGTATTTTGTTCTATGATGAAATAAAAATTTAGTGTTATTAAATTATTGTTGGCCCTTTCAAAGAATCAACTAAGATTTATATAGCTTGCTACAGTATGTGTAAGAATTACATGCGCATCTACCTTTAAAAAGTCAAGCAATCAGAAAATCAGTAAATATATTTAAAGAAGGAACATTCAATCAGTACTTTTAGATGCATAGATTAAGAGAGAAGGTTAATACATGGAGGCTAGAGACCGTAATACTACCTCGTCTAGGTGAGAGACTTTAGCAATTGCAGAAGTGTCACCCTTACTTTATTGGGGTGGCAACAGATAACTAAGAGGTTGCCATCTTACAACCCGGCCAAATAAAACTCAAACTGTCTGTGAGACGAGATACCACTAGGAGCGAGCAAGAAAAGATGATTTTTATGGTCTGAGTGGACCCGACCTTTCAACTCTACTAGGAGGAGAAAATAGAGTTGCTCTTAGAAGAAGAAAAAATCTTTCTGCACAAATAATGCTGTACATAAAAACTAAAGCACATCTCCTGCTTTATCCCTTTTATATCCTCATCTTGCCACACGTGGAAAGAAAACATTCATTTTCAATCTGCTAAATTTGGGCCTGCATGACCTTTTCCTTTTTCATTACATTGCATATTTATAAAGCGTGGTCAGGTTGCTTCCAGATTACAAAAAAAAAAAAAAAAAAAAAACATTGAAATGTGAGCACGACCATCTGCAGACTGGAAACTAATGTAACATTAGCAACATGTCATTTGTGTAGTCTGACTTTCAGACCATTTGGCATTGAATGGATAATAGCTGTCACGCTAACGCTGTAATTAAAACCAGTGTGGTGAAATTCTCTGATTTAAGAGTAAACGCACAGCCACAGTAAACAGAAGACTTGGCTGGGGGAATAATTATCACACAAAGCACATCTCTGTTTTATAGACAAGTATTTAAAAGTAGAGAGTTACTATGCCCCCCAGTGGTGCTCACTAAAAGAAGTTGGGGCGGGAAGCAAAGGGAGGAGAAAGAATGGTTAAAGCAGCTGAAATCATGGTACTTTGTATGCAGGGGACTGAAGCGTGCTGGACTTTTGAGTCAGTCAGGTAATGGGTGAAATTGTGTCTGCTGCACAGCTTATAAATCGCAGTGCTGGCAGTATTTATCTGTCTCAGACAATCCTGCTGGGAGATGGGAACGGTGAAATGAGAATCAACAGCCTACTTCTCCTCCCCTCAGCTCCCATCAGGTCATTTCACCCCCACAACCCTCTTCTTGAAAGCAACGTGTGAAGAGAAACTGATAAATATAAAGCAAGCTGGGAGCCGCCTGCATCTGCCCTCTGCCTTTTCGCCACAATTCTTCAGGTCATTTTAATGTATTTTGTCCACTTCTGCAGGGAACCTGACAAAACCGCCTCGCTTACCTAAAATTCCTTGTAAAGTATTAGCTATGATGAAGTATTTATCCCTGTCTACCACTGCCATCATGTCTGGCCTAATGTTGCATTTTCCCTCAAACTTTGCATATTTCATCTCCCAAATCAGAGGGTTTTGCACTTAGACGATACCCACTCTGCTTTGTAATAAAACACGCATCTGGGCTATTTCTAGCTTCCCATCCAAAACAATTGCCCTTTGGCTTTGTCTCTAATAGTCACACACAGTTAGAGAAAGATGCAATGAAAGGGACAGACGTGGGCATGAGAAAAAGGGTGGAGGCAGAGGAGAGGACAGGAACACGGGGAGGCAACAATAACACGCAATTTCAGGCCTTGTTGTAATTCCTCTCTCATCTCGGTCCCAAGTGACGAGCAGTGAAGCCGCCCAGGATTCCAATCATTCCTGTTGTCAGATTGGTACCCCAAGTGAGACTGAGTTGATTGCTTGAACAAATTTGCAAACTAACAATGCAATTTGATGTCTTTGGAGGGTTTTAGGCATCAGATTTGTGGCATCAGTGGAGAGAGTCGCGGGAGACCACGCTGGAAAGTTGTTGCCTTCTCAGAGAAAATTGTCGGCAACTAAATTTATCTCACTGTTCATGATTACACCCATAAGGCACCGAGCTGTTTGATATCTGTGTTTGTGTGGTCTGTGTGGGTTTTTATGGTGCTAAAGGAAGTCTTTTGAGAAATATCCACGTTTGCTTTATTAAGACAGGAAGACCGGATGAATACGATGCTTTAACTCTCTTCTTTTGTACAGTGAACACAAAGCTGAGCGGAGTCAGCAGCAGCAGCAGCAAGCTTGGCTGTATCAAAGGGGAGCAAAACTCACCTGCCTGCACCTTTAATGTTTCATTTATACTTGTGTGTTAAAACTTGACTGTGGCAGTTATGTGTTCAGCTTCTGTGCACCTCCTCACAAATGTAATACTTGTGTGAAGGCTGAAAAATGTTTCTTATCTTCTCTTTAATACAAAACTTGAAAAGCCATTTGCACTGCAAACTTTCTGCAGAGTGCAACCCCTGCAGTGAATGGAAGAACGGAAATGTGCCAGCTGCAAGTTTTGTATTCGGTAAAGCGATAAGGGAGGCCATCCAATTGGATCTTTATAGTACGCATGAGATCGGTTCAAAAACTAAAGAGATGACATTTCAACATAATGTTTGCTTTTGTAATTTAGTGTTTTATGTATCAAAGCACGTATTATTTGGTGAGATTTATGGGGTGGAAGCTTTGGTTTGTGAGTCGTTTTGGCCTCTTTTAGCCCTCTCAGTTCTTGGAAACCAGATGTCAAGAGCAAAGGCTAGTATGTCATGCTTTATCATCTATTTAACTCTAAATGAAGCCATCATTTAGCAAATTAATATCATGCTGTTAACTAAGACTCGGGACTAGCTATTGAGACCACAAACACATAAGGAAATTAGTTATTGAGGGCATAAATCAAGTGAACAGCAGAGTAATTTTTTCATAGACATCTGGACTCTGGACCTCTTTTATTCCAGAGAAGTTGCCCCCTGCTGGTCAGTAGAGAAAATGCAGGTTTAACACACTTCCACAATGGCTGTGTGATCATAGGCATTTTTCAAAAATTAAAAAAAGGACCACACTAGTTCCTCCCGCTCATTTCGGGTCCTTATCCTAAGCTCAACCAATCAGCTTCTCACTGTAGCTTCAAACAGTATTTATGAGAAATCTGATATAAGATCAATATTGATTTTCTCATTTAATTCTTATTAAGGAAGCAAATAATCGGGAAATGAGGAAGCATTCAAACCATTGTGTCCTCTAACACATCAGGGATGTTTCATCCTTATGTATAATGAGACATGTCATTTTCCACTATCTTCGATCAATGGACGTCACAGCCTGAGGAACCCCAATCATAGACAATATGAATATGAATTGGTTGCTGTTACAGATCATTACAGATTCCACCGACATGTTAGTGCACCAAATATAAAGACCGTTCATTTCCAGTGTGACACTCACCATTCTTCA
This sequence comes from Aulonocara stuartgranti, assembly GCF_965226115.1. Taxonomy (NCBI): domain Eukaryota; kingdom Metazoa; phylum Chordata; class Actinopteri; order Cichliformes; family Cichlidae; genus Aulonocara; species Aulonocara stuartgranti. Next base: position 11,077,733 of record NC_138950.1, read on the forward strand.
TGGCAATTACTCTTTTATGAAGTTTGACATATTTTAATAGATATGACAGATCGGTGGACCAAGGTGTGCCAGAAAAGTATATTTGTCTTGGAATGAAATGATTTGTCAGTGAGATCTTGGTGAAAGATTTAAAGGCAATTTCATGTATGTAGTCCTATGCAAATGAAGAAACCGATGGAAAGATCAGCCAAATATTTGCTTATGAAAAATCGCATGACAGATATAAAACTAAATAAAGATCTGTATGTCAAAAAGAAATGGGGTTGCTAAACTATATAACTTCAACTGTTTAGATCTCAAGAGTGTAATAAACTCACATTCCAGTATTTCCAGCATCAAAAAGTTCATCTTAAGTCTCAAATCAAGAGTTACATTTCCCATTTAAAAATCACATTAATCTGATAGTCGGGGCTTTTACACAGACATGTTTCCTGCTGGGTTTTTAACTAGCAACCAGCATTACGTTAGATATTTTAGTGTCTGTGTACAATTTATAAACTGCAGCAGAATCTTACTGAAATATATAATGAAGTAATTTTTTTATTTAAATACCTAGTTGTCTGTTAAGTGACAACCACTTAACCAGACTCAGATTAATACATCAATATCAGTCATTTGTTAGCTCTCAGACTTTTTGTTTATGATCGTCCATAATTTTGACCTTATTGCTTAAACTGTTTATTCTGACTCTGTCTCGTGTACAGGAGCAAAAACGTCTACTTTTACTCATGTAGGCTTTGATGGTGACATTTGTCAATCTCAGAAACTAGGTACATTTTGAGCCCTACTCGTTAGCTTAGTCCAGGTTAACATTGTCATGCAACATGTGCTGCACAGCCAGTAAAGGCAGTGGTTCCTGTTAGATTGCTGTGTAGTGAACTGTTATGGAGCGACCGCTGAGCTGCTGGAATCGCTGGAGGACCACTGGAAAAACGATTATCCAGACACCAATGGGCGCCTGGCTGCTCCCACTGGCAAAGCAATCACTGTGTTATTTGGTAGAGAATGAATTACTGAACATTTTGAGATTTGATGCTTAATCCCCAAATGAATGGCTCAGAGTATTAACGTGCTGCACTACTGTTTGTGTGTTGCACCTTTTTTGTCTGTCATTTATTCTCCCCAACCTCCCATTCTGTGTTTTTTTAATCTTATATTATATGGATTTTATAGGTACAAGCAGGAACTGTTTGTTATAACAGTCCCTACAGTGGTGGCATCAAAGGATTGTCGTCTCCTTGGCTTTGTTCTTTGTAGTTGATCCAACTCTATGCTTTTACTCATCTCCTGTGGCCATGTTTGATTTGCTGTAGCCTTGACCAAGGCTCGGTACTCAGCATTGTCACCCCAGATTACCAAGAAGCACAGATCTCTACAGAGCCCTGCAGAGGGCAAAAAAAAAAAAAAAAAAAAAAAAAAGCATCAGAGATTGCAATGGGTAATCACGGTTTTTTTTTTTAAAAAGGGCTGCAAAGGATATGAGAATCTTTGTACAAAGAGGTGTACTCTAGCAATATGAATGAGTTGGAAAGGCTGTGCCCTGCAGGGATTTCTATCATCTCTCTCAGAACTTGATACCAGGTTGAAGACGAAGCTTGCACCAGCTCCTTTTATCTAGCCTGAGATTGGTGATTAGATTGAGGAGCCCGGCAGAGGAGACGCAAGTCCTCTCCTCCACACCAAGAGGAAAAGCAATGTTCCACAAGACTACACATTCATTACTCAAAATAAATCTCCATTAAACAAATGCCACAAGCATAATTAGGCTATAGGAATAATTATAATTGTGATTAGTTTCTCCATGGGCCGACCTATGTAAATTGTGATTGACACACTGCAAATAGGGAATGCATAAATCTGGCATTGGAGATACACAGACACATATGGCAGCAGAATACTGAGGAGACAAAGGGATTGAGGGCATGGGTGGCTGTAAACATGCCTCCGCTGCACATTCACAATCCAAGCTTTACAAGGCTACACAACCAGCATGTGTTTTGTATAAGAAATAAATCCTCAAAGAAAGGATTACATGCACTCGGCTGCAAAGGCATCGTACCACAGCAGTCCAGCAACAAATCCAGCCATTATGAGGATGATAATCTTTACATTTTATTTAGCTGTAGGCCTCTATTGAAATAAACACTCCATTTGAAATGATACAAAACAACAGCACCACAATGTACAGTCCCATATAGCAGTGGCATAATATTCAGATTGTATGCCTGCGTGTGTGTGTGTGTCTGTATTTTTGTTTTTGTCCTTCTTTTTTTTTTTTAGATAAAACAGGAAAAATTATTAGTTTAATGCAAGTAAATTTGACATATGATGCCGAATAAGTTATTTTGGGTCTATTAGAAAAACAACGTAAGATTAAATTATGAGCTAATTATGGCATACAGTATGTAAGGCATAACCGTGTCCTGTCATTTAATAACAAAGGGACGACTTAATTAAAATGGCGAGATTCAAAACAGACTTGAACTGTGTCTCAGTTCCATAGTGAGACATCATAGGAAGGACTTTGTTTATAACACAAGAAATCAAAAAAATTAAAGGAGAAGTCTGTCACTAAAATAAAAGACATGGATTTGTTTGGGAACAGCACTATCCTATGGCAGTAGTCTCTCCCAGCAGGACAAGATGCCCCAAAAAATGCTCAGAAACTCAAAGTATGAACCCCAAAGTCTGGCCTTCAAGTTTACCAAACCCAGTCAGATCCAGTGTCCACCGAGGGTGACCACGTCGCAAGAAACTAAATGAGAGGCTAAGAGTAAGTTTGTCAACTAGTAAACTCAGTGCATTTTACAAAAAAAATAATAATAATAATACACATATGCAAAACTACACTGTTCAAAGATTTAGCATTGATCACACAAAGAACCTTAATTGACTAATTAAACTTAACTAATTCAATTAAATACATTACTTGAGCACCATTTCCTGACCAGCTTAAACAGAAGCTTAAATTTATTTATTTTTTATGGTCTGAAGCAAAAGTCTCTGTAGACTTGAGTATTTCTATTTCTAGCACAATGTAATATAAACTGTAATTCCACTGCTGCTGTCTGGTAACTGTCTTTGTTTCCCCCCTTGGGATGCGACCATACATTTGCACATTTTGTTTCAAGTTGACCTTTGTAAACTGGAGCCAATCAAAATTTAAGACTTCATCAAAACCCAAACCAAAAGATCTGTTACCAACATTCTGGTGCTAGACAACATTACCCCCAGAGGTCGCACCATTACAAAGTGTTCCCAAGCACTAGGCAGATGGTTCTACTGTCCAGGCTACCTGTGGTTAAATTTTATTTAACAAATTCAGTATAAAACTATTACCTTTATAAAGCCAGACGAGTTTAGAAAGATGGTTCTAGTCCGCATGCACACTGACCATAAAAGCAGCCATCGTTTGTGTTTTTACAGACACGTTTAACACCTGATGCAATAGGACAGAGGATGCCTGTAAACTTTGATATGCTTAATCTCCACAAACAGCAGTCAATCAGTCACATAGCACAGAGTCCCCGTCTAGCTCTTCAAAAGGAAATGATTACAGCCTGGGCCTTGATCCGTCCAAACTGCTGCAGGATCCCGCTGGCGGAGCAGTCCAGATATTTGTGTGGAGATAGCAGAGCCTATTATTACCAGGCTGCGGTTGCTGCTGAGGTTCCACTTTATGCGCACCTTTGATCTCCAAAGATATCTTTTAGAGAAACAATACCCAGCCCAACCCATCCTTTTGAACTCACCAGGTGGGGGCAGCAGTGCTGATATCAACTGAACAGGTGACTGGTGGAGGGAGGTGGTGTCTAGTGTTTTGTATCTTATCTGCTAATACACTGTGTGACTGCTTTGTCAATACATATGGTAACACTAGTGTCAGCAGCTTTGCAATATATTCAAAAAAGGGCCACCCAGCTTGCACTTGGTTCTTTCCATTTTAATGGACCAGCTAACAATAGCAGATAGAAAGAAAGAAAACCATCCAACGCTTCTACAACCACAAGGAGACATTTTCAGGCTATAGGATCTAATCCTGCCCTTTGGAAACCAATTTCCCCAGAGACACTTGGATTCACACAACCAGAAAAATGACATTAAAAGACCACAAGATAATCAGTTATGATATGTTCACATTTATTGTGCAGTGACTTTTATATACATACATTTTATACACCTAATTTACATGAACAGAAATAAATTAATCTGCTAATGTTCTTTAACTCATCTGGCTTTAGTGTTGCCATTGACTGGACACAGCAATCGTTGAAGGAGAAAAAGCACAATAATTCCAAGTGACACATGAGTGACAAGGCAGTAATATGAGTCAATGTAGTCTAAGTTTCAGTAGTGTTATATTTTTTACGCACATAAAAGAAGCAGTTGGTAAGAGTTTTAGTGTTGTGAGTTTGAACGAATGGAGAGGCCAGCGTGGAGCTTTGCTTCCACAACTGGATGGAGACAAATGAACAGATGTTAAAAAACTTGTTTAAAACGACACTGTCACACTTGTCTGAAGCACCAACATTTGGTTTTATCTTTTAAATATAGATTAAACACTTTCCATAGTGCTGGTCCTCTGATTTTAGCTTTTAACTATATCAAAGTGTTATTTAAGAGACTAAGTCAGAAAACTAATTACGTCAGTCGTTAGCTTAAATCATTTTTTAAAAATGGCTTTATCTTAGAGAAAAGATGTGCATTATTTTGCACCAATGCATTTAAGGGGGTTTAATGTTCCATAAAATATATTTATCTTTTATATATTAATGAATTAAAGATGTTTCAGACACAATTTTAACTCTGGATTCCTTTTACATTATTATGTGTTGTCATTTACTTGTGGCAATGCATTTGATGTGAAACTATTTTTTATACAACATGGTCAAACAGACGCCCCCTAGTGTCCAAAACATCTCACAAACTGCATCTTTAACATTAGATGACTTACTATTGTGCTACATACAGTATTGTTCACTGACAGACACAAAGATAAAATACAACTCGGCTTAGTAGTGTGTTCTTTATAAAAACTAAATCTAAACGAGCTAATGTGAAAATCGTCTTAAATGTGTACACTGTAGTGTGTGAAAACGATAAAAAAATACATTAACTGGAGCGGCCAGGTACCCACACACATTAAAGTCTGGCATAGGAAAAGAATAAAAATGTAAACCACTTAGAGATCATCTCTAGGTTTCCCTGTGACAAACTAAATACAGACATCAATTTGCTCTCAACTTTTCAGTGTTGAAGAACCTGACAGGAAGTCTAACTTTCTACTGCTAGCTTATGATAAACACTGACACTACCTAGAGTGACATGCCTATGTAACACGAAACAACACATCAGCTCCAGCCTCCTCTTTTACCATACAGAAACACAGAAAGAATTTACAGGATACACTGATGGCTCTTAAGCACTACAATGCTGCAAGCAGCAAAAACTCTAAGCTATCAAAACATGCAGCCTGTGGTGAGTTTCTACAGTACTATTCAGAAGTTGTTGGTGGTAAATGTCTTTGAGAAAACCCAGAGTTTGTAGATTGTTTTTATTACTATTATATCTATCATAATATAATGATTTTAAACATGGCTCTGTTGTTCCATTAGCCTCACTCAAAATCTTTTCAGACTCTCTCAAATAAAGTGAACAAATAATCGCATGGCAACCGCACTGGAACATCTGATTATTGCACACTAGCACTGAACTTGCAAATGTTCATGCAGAATGAATGAGAAACACACTCCACTCAAATCAGTGTTTGCTCACTATGTGACAGATGACCGTAGAGTTCTTTGGAAGACTGAAAATACATTGTTTGAGTCGGGGAGCGGGGTACATGACTACGTGGCACATCACCGAGACATCTAAAACTCTTTTGTTACAACCTAAGGTGAGAGAGAGAGAGAGAGATGCTGTGATGTTTTAGAAAATCAGTTTGGGGATCTGACACCAACCGACCACAAGTGGTTTACAGTACGGTCTTTAAAACAGTAGAAAAGGAGGCGTGCCGGAGATGATAATTGCACTGAGGGGTACGAGGGGACGAGAGCATATGTGTGAGGGAATTTATCAACCTCTTTTTCAAGCAAAATCTAGCATTGCATTTAAAATATAATACATCCATATTCAACATTCATGGCATTGTTTCTGTTAAAACACAAAAATATTAAAGACTCACAGGAGGAGTCCCGGCAAAGACAACATTTGATGCCAGGGGCTCATCTGTTTGGAGATGAGAGTTTAAAATTCTTGTATAAAGTAAAAGCCGAAAAAAATATATAAATAAATGCAATCTTTTCAGACACACATTTTCCCCACAAACTACTCTGCACACTGTAGACTAAGTGACGAGACAAGTCGTAAGGCAGAAGGATGAAGAGAAGGACAAGTGAGAGTGAAACGGGGGCTGTTGTGATGGGTCCTGTGTTTAAAGGACAGTGTATCATCTGCACTCGAGCTCACGGGGACTGAGATCCTGACCTGTAGCTCTTGAAGCTGCCGAGCAGACTCTGCATGCCTTTCTTGACGCGGCGAGCCACAGAGTCGGCGGGAGGCGTGGGCAGGCAGGAGGCGAGGCTGGGCGGACGTGCATCCAAACATTTCTGGTAGCGAAGCTTGAAAGAGAACAAAACCACAAACATGGATGTCTAAGGTGACAAAGACAAGACTCAACACTGGATTCCACAACTGTGGCAAATTATCTTCCCACTTAAGGACAAACAGGAACTCTTATTTAGTTTAGTCTCATGCTGACTCATGGTGAGTGTTTCATGTGACTCACCATGCAGGCAGCCTGCACGGCCTCACTCAGACTGGCCGCATTGGGTTCACACCAAAACATGTGACAGGTGAAATCGTGGGGACCTTCCGCCATGATGAACGCAAAGGTGTGGACGTCCTTCCCCACACCCATGAAAGACAGGAAACGCACCCTGCACTCTGACAGCACCTCCTCATCCTAGAGTTTAAAAAAAATAAAAAATACAAAGGTTGTCCAGTCAAAAAAATTTGTTAAAATGTGGAAATCTTCTGCAGTCCACCCTAACCCTCAGACACAACTCTAGATCATCACACGAGGAAAACCAAGTACCTTATAAGTTCTTTTCAACTACCAGCAATATACAAGATGAGTTCAGGAAAACAAATAGGTCAGAAAACAAAGTACCACTTGGTAACACTTGGTATGTGGCTTTGCTTCATCTGTTCAGTTTCTCCTTACAATCTAAATATTTCATGGTAATTTTAGAGTAAATCGCAAAATCCTAGTCATAGAAAAATCATTTGATTTTCAAAGCAATTCCAAAAGAAAAACATTTAAGTTTATCCTCTAGGATGGTTACTGCAAGTGATAAATATCAGAGTCCAGACTATGAGAATCACTGCTATTTCTCACAAAACTTTAAAAAGAAAAAAAGAAAAGAAAAGCGGACAAAAGCAAAAAGGACTGTTCTTACAAATATCTCTTGTGTGTGTAGCTTAATGCCCCCAAATTAATTAAATTACTTTTAATTAAAGTAAAACGTAAATAAAATGACTTATTCCCACAGAATAGAGTTAGGTTTAGGGTTATCACTGATGATGACTTCATCGCACATTTTAAACATACTGATGACAACTCAGAAAAGGACCAGTGAAGATGACAATCAGTCACTGACTTTAATTCCCCATACTGTTCTGTCATGTTCAGACTGTTTTCCAATACCTGTCGTGAAAGTATTGTGAGGGTGGCTGGTGCAACATTCACAAAGACAGGAGTCCAGTCATTTTTATCTCTGCCATTCATTGCTGTCTCTAGTGTTTCATTGACTATGTCCATACCTGAAAAGAACACACACAGAATATATGATCAGCACATCACAAACACGGTCAGCATGACAAAGTACAATAGAAGTATTTAGCACAGCAGTTACACACTTTAAGGCGTTTTCTTACCAACGGGTTTAGCCACAGGCTGATTGCCCAGGTAATAAACACGGAAGCGCTGGAAGAGTTCATTTTTTGGAGCTGGAAACTCTGTTAAGAAGTGAGGAAACATTATGCAACTTGTTCCTATGCTTTCAGAAATTAGGACATTCAAAGTGTCTAACTTTGCTTTACCTTCAACAGGGATGACCACAGGTTTGCCTGGGTCAGAGTTGAGCCTGCTCACCCCTGGCTTGGAGGCCTTTCTCTCCATCATTATCTGAAGTTAAATAAGGGAAAAACTGTGAATTTTAATTAAATTTAAAAAAAAAAAAAAAAAAAAAAAAAAAAAAAAAAAAAACACCTCAAAATCAGCGGAGACTCTTTGAATTCATAATGACAAATCTAATAAGGGCTAACCTTTGAACACATCTCATGTAAGCTGGTGGCAATGTTCTTGGCGGGCGAGTCGCAGCGGAAAACGTGACACTTCAGAACTTGGGTCAGGTTGTCTCGTGCGACATAAGCAAAATCCCTGCAGGAGAAAGATTATATACACATACAGAGTGGCTTATTAAATCTGCAGTTTTTAAAAATACGGTTTTAAAAATACAAGCTTACGAGAACATAAAACACAGACAGACATAGGGCTGGGCCATATCATGCCGGCCACGGTAATACCGGTATAATGTTGGGCAAGGATAAGAAAATGAAATATCGTGATAGAATATGGGTAAAACGTGCATGCGCAGTGCCTTTGTTTTCATACACACATGGCAGAAAAAGCATGCCGGCGGCAGAGAATGAGAAGGGCGAAAGAGGGAACGCTGAATGAAACAGATAAACCAGAATTGGTTTGTAAAGCACAAAGCACTATTTTTGGTAGAGCATGCTACCGTGTTTTTTGGAAAATACGGCACACTTAAAATCAATCCTTTGATTTTTCTGAAAATCTACAGTGCCCCTTATAATCCCGTGTGCCTTATGTATGAATTCTGGTTGTGTTTACTGAGCTCGAAACGATTTTATGCGGCACACGGCGCAAATCTGTCAAATGTTTTAGTACGACTTTGCTAAGCTATGAACCCGCACCGCTTGATGGATTGTCAAAGCATTACGGCTATTGTAGGTAGGAGCCTCACGGAGTGATACGTACTGTGCTTCAACATAATATTACCGTATTGTGTGTTTATAACCTCTTTTTAGGTTTTGTGGATATTATACATGGTTATGCTGAGGATATTTCAGCCAAATGCAAATTCCTTGCTGGAAGGAATTTGCATTAGCACTGTTACATTTTTATATAACTTTAATGCACATAAAAAACAGCTGCTGTTTAAGTGAAAATACATTGATTGTATTTTGTCTAGTGTCAATTATATCACCAGTTATATGGTAAATGGCCTGTATTTGTATAGCGCTTTACTAGTCCCTAAGGACCCCAAAGCGCTTTACACATCCAGTCATCCACCCATTCACACACTGGTGATGGCAAGCTACATTGTAGCCACAGCCGCCCTGGGGCGCACTGACAGAGGCGAGGCTGCCGGACACTGGCGCCACCGGGCCCTCTGACCACCACCAGTAGGCAACGGGTGAAGTGTCTTGCCCAAGGACACAACGACCGAGACTGTCCAAGCCGGGGCTCGAACGGGCAACCTTCCGATTACAAGGTGAACTCCCAACTCTTGAGCCACGATCGCCCCTATATCGTTATTGCAAATTTTCAAATGTATAGCGTGATAAATATTTTGGGTCACATCGCCCTGCTCTAGACAGACACACACGAAAATAACAACAAAATGGCACACAACAAGAATTATATAAAGTTTTTAGAATAGTAATCATTAATGGATACCTTTCCCTGCTCATGATTGAAAATGCAGCATGAAAGAAAAGAAAGAAATACACAATTATTAAGAAATCAGCAACAGGAGGCAATGTTATTAAAAATCCAGCAGAGGGCAGCAGCATGCTGCAAAATAAAGACTAACACAGCCACCATGCCAGATCTCAGAACTGCAGCACATCATTTTAAGTCACTGAGTAAGGACCCAATACAAAAACAGCAAAAAAAAAACCCATTCAAATATGGAAAATAAAGCAGCTTATTCAGTCAGAAGTTATGAAGAATATTCAGGAACTCAACTAAACTAAATTTCACTCAATGCAAAAATTCATCACAGCAAACTTCAGTTAACCTTAAACCGAGTAGGATTTCCACTCCATTTAAACATTTTGGCATCCATCAGGATAGTTATCAAGATTGTGATATGCAAGATATGATCTGCCCCCCCCCCCCCCCATTTATAAAGTGGAGTTAAATTTACTTAAGCTTAAAATACATTGTGCTTGTCACTATTCAAAGTAACTCAAAAATTGGGAAATGCAAAAAAAATTTTAAAAAAATATTTAAAAAAAAAATCCAATCAGGTTTACATGCCCTCCAAAGGTAGATTTTAACCTAGGAAAAAGCCTGGAGATATATTTAATTTGAGATTTAAATAGCCTCATTAGAAACATGCTGTCACTGAGCACCTCAAACAAATTACAAATGCGAGCTACATTTTAATAGAAAGAAGAAAAAAAATGCATGTCCAATTAAAAAAAAAAAAAATTATATGAGCTTAAAGTTAAAAATTATATTTTTTAAGTATCATAAAAAACAGCAGAGCCAATGACATTACATTTGTTTTCAAAACTGACTGAAGAAGGCAGTTAAATACATTTTATAGTTCTGCCATTTTCAATTTGCCCTTGTGCTGTGGATACTGACCTGCCGTTGTCTCTGCCGACACCCCAGACCCGGATGCTGCCAATCGGCTGAGCATGAAGCAAAGTCTGGCCCAGCGGGTCGATCAACTTCATGGTGTCATTCTCCAGGACCATTAGCATGTCTTTACCCTGTCACAACACACGTTTCAGTTTGAGAAGTCAGACTAAGCACACATTTCTACAAAATGTTGTTACCCACGGTACTTTAAGTATTTCTCTTGAATTCAAAACACTATTTTAGAAATGGAAATGGAGCATTATCAATCATTTTCAATCAAATCATCAAAGACGAATTGTGGTTGGAACCAACCACTAAACGAAAGATGTTTCTGCCCTGCACATTCAAAGAAATTCTTATTAAAAAGAACATTACATAAAATGTCATGAACATATCTGTGTGCGTGTGTCATTACAATCATCTTACCTCTCCCCAGATCCCAGCGGTGTCATGAAGGTTGTGTTTGTGATAAGAGAGCTGCCTGATGCAGTTGTTGACAGCGACACTACTCTTGCCAGGTGCCATGTCGTCCTCAGACATCTCAACCCAGCCCAGAGAGCGCACTGCGAAACACTGACAGTACAAAAGTGCTGCATATTAGTATAAACTAGGACACAAAAAACTCTTTCATGTGCAGAAAACTATTAATCTTTGGTAGGTAGGTAAATAAATAGATAAATAATCAACGCCCCTACACATTTCATATGTCCTACATCTCTGAGACCCATTCCAATGCCAGTTTTCTGTGACAGCATTTCTAAAATGAAAACTGAGACCCAACTACTCTGAACATATTGAAAAAATCTAAAATTAAGCAGATGATTTACCTTAGTTTCTAAGTCTGTGCAGAGTGGAGCAAGCTTCTCTTCATCCTCAGATTGGGAGCAATTATAACTACAATGACAGAAAATAAAGTTAAACATCTCCAAAATTAACACTGACTAATTAGAAAGTTTTAACACCACATACTTCAGGTTGATAGATGCATAGCGTAAAGTTGCTCCTTCAAACTCCTTCAGACTTTGATCAGATGCAACTTCTCCCTCCTCCTAAAGACAAACATTTATGTGCAGATGGAGCCATTTGATCACAGAGCACATATGCATGAAAGGTATGTAAATTCTGTCATATTGTCCAAAATACTATAAGGCTTAGGGTTGTTCCTGGTGACTAACTTACTAGTCTTAAATGGGAGAATGCAAAAACTTTAACTAGTGAGCTAGTCTTAAAGTTCAGGAAAAAAAATCAAGTTCTAATTCATTCTAATGAATTAGGGTAAATAGTCTCCATCAAAAAAAACTGTCTGTTTGTATTTAGGGTGTTTTTAATCCATGAATCATATTCTTTAATAGTCAGATCTTATTTTAAATGTCTGAAATGTGTGGCATAACACTGCACACCCTCTCTGTGAGAGGCCTGCTGCTACCTAATGTGATTGTTTACACCTGAGTTTACCAAGTGTCTTGGCAACCTGCTGCTTGATTGTTAGATACTGTGTTGTTATTTTTTTTATTGATTATTGCACTGTAGAGGCTGGTGAGAAACAACATTTCAGCCTGTGTATTTCTGCAAATACCATCCAAAATTACAATAAACTATCTTGAATCTAGGAACTACCTAGGTTTGTTAGCAGATTCTGAATAACATTAAATGTGCTAACCAACAGCTTTCATTCTTCAGGGATGTAAGCATCCCACCTAGCGAATGCAGTTAAGCATTGATTTATTTGAGTATTACATACAACTATCCTTGTTCTAGATCAAAGTACTGTAGAACATCTGTCTTACCTTCCACCTTATAGATTGATAAACTGAAAATTTTTTCTAACTAAGCAATGACAGCAACATTTAATCTTCTAGGACTCGTTACGCACAACCCTACTAAATATACTCAAAAGACATTTCAAAGAGGTGAGTTGAATAAAACTCTAGCCATGATTTACCTTCCACAGTTCCCCTTCACCAGCACCTTCATCAGTGCTGGACAGTTGGGCCCAAGATTCCTGGAAAAATGTGACAAGACTTACCGTTAACAACAGTTTTACTTGTCAGTGCCTCTGTCAAATTAGGATGCTGGTTAGACCTCACCTCAGGTTCCTCGCAGGGCGTAGTCTCCAGGGACATCGTGGAGGACATCATGGAGTCCCCAACTTTACCCAGGGGTGAAGGAGGCTCCCACTGAGTGGTGCCTGTGGGAATGTGCCAGTAGTACGTGCCCGATGTATCCCGCACCCTCATCCATCCCGAGGGCAGGTCTGTGTCCGTCTCAAAAGCGCTGGAATCCCAGAAAGACTCTGAAGGGCGGGAAGTAGGAGACCAAGGTTACTATAGGTAACTTCATCTCAACTAAATGCATGGAAATGCATATTAATTATCTAATTAACAAAGTAAAAAAACATTTTACTTTTTTTGATTTGGTCAACACAACCAGCCTTTGGAAGCGTTGGTGAAGATGTAATAGCTGTTCTGCTTTCTAAATTTTGCCCCTGAGAAAAAACACCCCCCTAATATTGCAGTATTTAAAAGGGGGGAAAAAAAGGAAAGGTTTAAACTAATAATAACTAAAAATAATGAGTTATTTAAGTAATAAAGTATAGCATCTGGCAATCAAACTGTAATTTAAATAAAGAGATGATAATTCACTATTTCCAGGAGTCTCTTTTTTACTGATATGTTTAGCAGCCAAATCATCCTGTGTTGCTTCTATTTTGACCGTTTTGGCTTTTCTTGTTAGCTGCAGTATGATGCTAATAAACAGAGTGTATTCTTCAGATTTTTTAATATCTGCACAAGCTACAACATAAAGTTGTCTAAACACCTTGTATGTTTTGTTTAGTTTTTACCTCTGTTGCCATTTGGAGAGCTGTCAGCTGTGTTGTCCTGAGACAGAGCAGGCCAGCTGGACTCTTCATCACTTGGTGTCCCGTTCATGTTGGAAAAAAGCAGGCAAGCGTTCCTCCCCACTCTCTGAGACTCCACATTACTCTCTTCTTCTGCCAGTTTCTCTCCTCTGGTGTCACCTGATGTTTCTTCATCGTCTTCCAATTTACTTTCCTTCTCTTTATCATCCTCTTCTCTCTCTTTATCTTTCTCTTCTGTGGATTCCAGGGTGTCAATGAGAAGCGGCTCATTAAGGATGTTCTTTGACTCCTCCTGACTGAGACCAGGGGTCATTGCGATTTTGGGAGACTTGGTCTGCTCCTCGTTACCTTGTTGATCTTCCTGAGTGGTGTTCTGGTGAGGGAAGTCTTCCCTGTTCCCATTCTGATTGATATTGCAGTTGTGGTCTTGGTCCTGCTGGTTCTCCGCTACTTTCCGCAGCTGGTTTTGGCCTTCCTTGACCCACTTGGCATTGTTGCCGGTGGACTCCTGGTCGCACCAGTGGCTGCCGTCATTCAGTTTGTTCTTTAGCTCTTCGTCTTGCTTCTGTTTATTCACAACATATGTCATATCTTCATCATCATGACCACCCATGGTAACTGTCCATGTAGCTGCTCTGACAGAGAGAGGAAAAAATACATTAGCATTGCCTTTAGCATACTAGTTAGCAGTGATTTTAGCAAAGATTCTCATCAAGGTTTCTCAAATATAGAACGACCACTTGATACAAATACATTCAAATATTTCACAGTGGCCGTTAAATGTTGAATCAGCGAAGTAATAATGTTTAAAAATATGAAGGATGAAGTCCGTTTCTTGTTCGTGTATTCCGGGTTGGTCATTTTACTGGCAACTTTCACTGTTTGGTTTCAGGCGAATACAAAACGCACTTCAGCAGCTTCACCTTCCATTTGCCAACACGACCTTTTTCATTTTTAGATAAACGGGCGCTGTAAAGAGCCTGTATAAACCTGGGTCATTATTTAGGTTCACTCACATGATTGTTTAATAAAACCTAGGTAAATACCGTGGTTTTACTTGTTAGATAACATCGCCGCAATTGGAAATAACGGGCACCGTCCGCCATCACCGACATCTTTGCTAGGCTAATGTTAGCTTCTCGGTTGGCTAGCTAACATTTCCAAACTGCAGAAGCAAAGTGACTGCAGCAGCACTGTTTTTATTAAAAATTTTGACTCACCAGCTCACCAAACTCCTTTGTCGTCGAAATGCACTAAAATATGTAGCGTAACTACATATTTCCAAAGATCGTGAGGGCTCTCGCTCGGTTTCTAGGTGGTGTTTTCTGTCTGTGGGCTCGGCTAGTGATGGAGGGCGAACCTGCGTCACGGATTAACGTCACGGCCAGAGCCCACTGCTGCCACTCAGGCACAGAGCAGGAGGCAGACCCAATGAAGGAAAACCGGTCCTTCACACTTCACACACAAATATTGATTAGACGCTGAGCGGGAGGGGGCATACAGGTCGCAGGGTAAGCAGCTCCCGGTCTAACCAAGAAAGAAACCATAACGAGTAAAATAACAAAAGAAGGCATGCAAAATAATCACAGGGAGATGAAGATGACATCAAAAAGAAGCAAAAGTTGGCCAAAAACAGGCTCAAATTGAATTTAACAACCACAGAGAGATGCAAAAGTGACCACAAAACACCTGAAATTAGTAAAAATGACCAATGTTAGACGCAATAAAAGAATCGATAAAGAGCTGCAAAATCGCACCACAAGGAGACGGAAGGGTTCCAAAAAGGTGGAAAAATACAAAAAAAAGAAGAGGTTTTTTTTTGGGGGGGGGGGTTGCATCTGTGTGTGTTGATTCTTGGGGCCTTTTACATTTTTGTTGTCTCTGCATTATATGGGTTGATCCCAAATGCGTTAAATGTTCATATTCATATTAGCAGACCACTTTTTAATAAGCCCAGCTTTTATCTATACTAACGTCTTTGGCCAAAAAAGTGCTAATGCAACACTATAAAATACTTTGCTGAGTAGTAGCAGTAGTAAAAGCTTGAAACATATATTTTTAAAAAAAAAAGTCAATTGTATTTCGGTGCCTCAACTCCACTTATATCATTGAAACTAATAATGTACTGCTACATGTCACTGGACACGTTTGGAAGAAAAACTGCCCTTAAATGAAGAAAGTACTGAAAACATTTCTCAGTGATTTTGGTCCATACTGACATCACACTGACATCACACACTTGTTGCAGGTTTGTCAGTTGCACATCCATGATGCAAATCTCCTTCCACCACATTCAAAAGGTGCTCTTTTCCACTGACATCTGGTGACTGTGGAGGACATTTTGAGAACTCATTGTTGCATTCAAGAAACCAGTTTGAGCGTTTGTGACATGACATTCTATCCTGCTAGATGCACTGCGGTGATAAAGGGATGAACATGGTCAGTAACAAGACTCAGGCAGGTAGTAATTGGCTTGAATATTGCAACAGAAATCAAGACTCATCAGAACTGTTATTGTCTAATTTTGGTTAGCCCAAACCCCCCGTTGCTTGTTCTTAGCTGACAATAGTGGCACCAGATACGATCTTCTGCTGCTTTAGCCCATCTACTTCAAGGTTTGCTGTGCAATCACAAACCCTCTTCTGCACAATCACAAACCCTCTTCTGCACATCTTGCAGTGAATGGTTATTTCAGTTACTACTGCCTCCCTATCAGCTCCAAGCCATTGTCGTCTGACCTCATCAACAAGGCATTCTTGCCCAGAGAACTGCTGCTCTTTTTTTTCCAGACCATGCACAACTACACCAAATTCAAAGCGACTTAAATCATTTTTCTCCTGCATTCTGATGCTCAGGTTTATCTAAGCAACATGTTCATATGCCTAAATGCACTGGATGATAGCAGATATATGCATTAGCAAGCAGTTAACCTGGAGAGTATGTCCGATATTGGGAAAGTATGCTTTCTAAAATAGTGATAAACCCATAACTCTATTATTGTCTCATACTACTCAATCATGTTTTACATTTCTGATCAAATTTGTATGTCAACACTGACTGAGATAATGAGACTCAATACTACAGAAAGCTCAGAAAGCCCTGTTCCTCATAAGATAAATGTTACGTTTAAATGTCAATACAATGACACTTATGTCGCCTCTCTTGAAGAGATCTGCAATCTTTATGCATTTCCCACAACAATCCTGTCATGTCCAGTTCCCTCCAGAAAACGCACACATTCAAGTTGTCCATATGTTTTATTTTTTAATATACTCATATATAAATACATACATTTGCATATGTCATTCTTGATTTTGGCTTCAGCACAAACAAGCAAGCTGGTGGAGGCACAGAAAAGACAAAAAAACCTTGAGTGGGATATAAAGCAAGAAGTAATCCAGTGGATCAAATAATAAATGAGAGAACACAAACACATGTTAAGTCAAACCCTTGATGAAAACCAAAGAACTGGGTGAAGTGTCCCTGACAACACCTAATTTTGACTGCATCCATCTTATGCTTTAATAAATTACATAATAGGGTGCAGCTTTCATGTTGGTTCACAAAGAAATGATGCCAGCATTGAGCTGACATCATTTCTTTGTGAACATTTTTCATATTTCATCATTTCTTTCATACATGATGACACAGGCTGACTGACGTTTTTGTTCAACAGTAGAGCAAACAGGATTCAAATAATGTATCAGGGGGAAAAATAATTACTGAAAGATTAAGCAAATAAGTAATGCCGATTACATTAACACAATTACCAAGAATTCCATTCCATTCTGGGTGAATTTTTCCCAAAAACTCCAAGCTTTTATGGCCAGTTTTAAATCATTGTGAGGTTGCACAAGATATAGTCGGTCCACGAAAAGGCCAAGCTCATCATTACCACTATGCAGCCCAGCTAAAAGGCACAACGCTGCTTTTTGTACATGCGCTCAAGGGCACTGCTCATTCATATTGTTTTATTATCTAATACGTTTAAATGTTCAGCTTCAAACATTTGATGATATTAATACAACATATTCCCACAAGCTTTTGGTTAATATGTTATCCATTTGTTATGGACCATCATTGCAAAAGGAGCAGTCACCTTAGAGGGAGACTTTTTAATACAGCGAGGATCAGCATGGCAGGCCCACCACTGAAGGAATTCAACAGAATGTCATGCTGACCTCCACGGGTTATTTTGTCACTTGAGATTTTACTCAGTTCAATATGATTGCAGTTTATACAGTGAACAGTAAATACTATGCTTCTGCAGACAGTGTCAGCAGATCAGTAACAAAACTTTGATATCACTTTAACAGAAGAGGAAAAAAAAACAGAATATAAAAAGGAGTGATTTCTGCTGAATTCATCTCACAAGCAGAAAGTACAGTGGTGTTGAAAACAGCGGTAGAGTGTGAGAATGAGACTTTAAGGCAATATTGGTAAGCACCACACCAACATCTCAGAGTCAAATCTGGGTTAAGATATCCTGTTGTTCATCAGTTAGGTAAAGAAGGTCAGAAGACGTTTTTCACTTGTCCTGCATTTTTTCCAGAATTGGCACAATCATGTCAAATTTAGGCCTCTTTGCTGGATCTTCGTTCATGCATATCTTCATGAGCTTGCAAATGTGGGGAGAGATGCCAGGGGGGATAGTGGGCCTCAACCCCTCCAAAGAAACCTATAAACCAGAACATACAGACACCTTAAATCCATTAAACTAACAGGTAATAACTGTGAGGTCTGTCTGCAAGCTGCTGATATCCATTTGTTAATCTAATAAGCAACAGTGCTGCTAACCTTCATGCCTATCTCCATGTTGGACAGGTCAGCAAATGGCACTTCCCTGGTTACCAACTCCCACAACAGGATAGCAAAGCTCCACATGTCTGCTGACCGGCGGTTGATCTCTTCTGGCTTCTTCTGAAGGGCTGAGCAATGCCAAGAAAAATAAAGAAGGTTATAGAGTAACGTAACGACATGCCACATCCTCAGACTACTGTGGAGAAATGAAAAGTTATTGCAACGAGTGAGGCTGTTCCTTCCTTAGGATGTGCCTAATTTGATAACATCATGAATAGCTGATCAAAATCACCACCTTGTGTCACTTGCGGTGTATTGTCAATGAGTCTGCAGAACTCAGGTACAAAATATAGTAGTCAATGGTCTACTAATCTGCAGCAAATAACATCCAAAAAAAACCCTGCATTATAAAACAAAATTGAGGCAATTTCTGTTTCCATTCTTGCAAACTAGTGTCTGCCTGCAAACAGCAGCAGACAAGCAGAAATATATACAGTATAAAGTGGGGAATCCCAAGGAATGCATTTTGCACGACAGTTCAGTATTTATCTTAAAAAAAAAGCTTGAACAACATGGAGCTCTGTGGGCTTTTTGCCTGTGATCTAGCATCGTATAGTATATGTTGCTATGGAAACCAAATCTTGTAGATGAAGAGAAACTGAAGACATTTGAGCAGCCGATTTCACAAAGGAAGGTAGCAGGTTACAGATACAAAGCGCAGCACAAACCTAATGTCAGATTAAATACATTTACTTCAACAACAGTGTGTTGTGCCATCTGTTTAGTCTCACTGTAAGGTTAGTACATGTACATCAGCTTGGATTCCAGGCTAAAGTAAAATCTA
Source organism: Aulonocara stuartgranti (assembly GCF_965226115.1). Classification (NCBI taxonomy): domain Eukaryota; kingdom Metazoa; phylum Chordata; class Actinopteri; order Cichliformes; family Cichlidae; genus Aulonocara; species Aulonocara stuartgranti. The sequence goes on from NC_138950.1 coordinate 11,096,921, forward strand.
ACTAAACTAATGCCTCTGTAAGTGGCCATGTTTCTTTGAAGATTAAACAGCCTGTTTAAAACCAATTGCCAACCAGCCATTAAACCAAATTCCATAATCCTTTAGAAATTACTGAAATGTAAATATCATCATGTTGCAAAAGCAGTAGAAACATATTGTTGCAATTCTTCTACAAAATGATACAATAAGCAAACTTGCTAATATAAGGAAAATTCGAAGCAGTAGTGCATTTCTATTATTACATATTACAAACAATTCTTGAATATAAGGCATATTATTAAAATCTGTTACCATGCCAACTATGTGAATTTGTTTTAAACACAAGAAACACTCCCTTGCATATCACAGCATACATACATGTTGTTTCTATGTAACTGGTGGTGATAAATCCCCTTCATCCCATCCCCCACACGCTGTTTCTGTTTGCTTCTCTGTTGCAAATGTTCCCTGGTTATTTTCACATTTTGTAATCAGTTTACGTTTCGAGCTAACTTTGATTTCAATCTATCTCCTGGGGAAATCAGCTGCAAATTACATTTGGCTCAGAGACAGTCTAGAGTTTCCTGCATCCATCATTCAAGTGCAAGCTTGTGTGGCTTCAGCTGTCACTTTGGATCTGTGCTGTATGACTGATGCCTACCCTCAGGGGCTACCCATGCTGGCGAGTACATCCTGCCAGGACACTGGAAGGAAAACTTGACGTCTGCCATGCTGATCCTTGCCGTCATGTCCTCATCTATCTGTGAAAACGGAAAACAGAGTTGACTTAGACGCCTCAAAAAACTGTACCACACATCTCTTATTCATAGTTTTCTTCTTCTTACCATTACACTCTTGCTGTTGAGGTAATGGCGAGGGATCATGGGTTCAAGTGTGTGTAGGAACGCCATTCCATTAGCAATGTCAAGGGCAAACTTGACCGCCTGTGTCTGATCCACCACAAAATCTGACAGCATGATGAAGAACAAGTAATAACAGGTTTAAGCCATGTCTTTCACTACATTACTGGATGACAGTGAAATCACTACTGTAGAAAAAGTGATGACAACTTAATGACCAAAACAAATACTTAACTCCAATAAATCACAAATCCCTACAAATCACCCAAACTGGTCACAAGTATGGCCTGTGACCAGAGTAGAGGTACTCACTGGTGCCTTCATGCAGCACGTTGTAGAGGGAGCCATAAGGCATCCAGTGTGCGATGATGATGGGGTGAGGGGCGGGAGGAGACTGACATGCTCCCAACATGGGTAGGACATTCGGATGGGAAAATATCCTGGGATTCAGCCCAAGAGGGAAGGACAGGGGAGACAGACAGACAAAAACAGGCAAATCCACAAAGGATTTGACATAAAAAGTATGAGATGCACCTCCCCACGAAATAAAATTATACACAGAATTTGGCTCAAGACAGTGCAAACAGACAAATGAGTGACTGTGAAGGCAAAAAACGAAAAAGTCTGCAGAGAAAAGTCAGGATTATATAAGAACCTGAGTTTGGGATACTCCTCATTGAAGTCTCTGCCTTTCCTAGTGGTCCAGTCACGAACTTTTAGCAGTTTAATGGCAATTTCATTTCCCTGCCAGCGCCCTTGCCAGAGCTATAGAAGAGAAACAAAAAAAGTGAATCTTTAATTCATCATTAGCAGCTCTGCATTAACATTGAGCACAATGAAAAACAAGAAGAAATTACCTCTCCAGACTGGTTCTCGTTTACTTTATGGGCTAGAGAAAGCTGTCTGTAGTCAATGCCTGCCTGTTTATTCAATGTTCCATTGCCTAAAAACACAAGACAGAGACAACTCAGGACGCGAGTTAAAGCTCAGACAAAAAGCTCATTATTTATATGAAATCTGAAAAATCTGTGGAAATTTCAAAAGCCACATTAAGATTAATCTGGAGACTAGCACAGAACATTTTTCCATTTCATGCAGCACTCTGTGCAAAACTGTGGGTGGAAAGTGGTCAGCTAATAAATTGGTTTTTGGGTTGCTGGGACTCACGGGGACGGGTTCTGGTGGTGCCTTTCCAGAAACTGTCCTTGAAGGGAATTTTAGTCAAGTTCTGTCCCATTTTCTCAGCCTTTTCTGTATTGATAGTAAAATGAGAAAGTCAGTACAGAGCAACAAATCTGAAAGATGTATGACTGACGCTGACATTTTTTTTTAAAAACCAAACAGTCAAACCACAGGCATACCTCTGAGGAGTTCACGGAGGTGAGGTTTCCCTTTGTCCAATGGAGTTTCCCCATACTTGTTACAGATGCTCACTAGAGCTCCATTAGTCACAAGGTCCTGAGAAAAAACAAACGTTATCAACACTTTAAAAATACTTTAAAACACACAGGTTTTTAGCTTCATCGCCACCAGGAGGCACACTAACCTCAGCTACTTGGTCTTGTCCCCAGAAGCAAGCATAATGCAGTGGTGTGTTCCCGTGTTCATTGACGGCATTGGTGTCTGCTTTGCACTGGATCAGCTAAAAGAAGGAAAAACAACGGATTACATGCAGAGAAAGGCTGGTCAGATCTTGTTTAGGCTGTACACAGAGATGATCCCAATGCTGCCAAGAAAAATCATGCACGGTTGTTTTGCCTGTAGACACATACCAGAGGTATTGAGACGTGTCTAATATTAAACTCAGTAGCTGCTTTACAGCCATTTTAAAATCGACATCGTGGAGCAGAAGCCCGCCATTATATCAACAGGACTGTGTACAGGATAATACAAAATACCTTTCTTTCTTTTATGGACAAACATCAACAACTTACAGCAAATACACTTACTGCCACAATGTGTTTGCTGCACTTTGAAAACCCAGCTGTGTTTCCTATAAAGAAAAACACTGCAGGTTTAATATGCTGCATTGAAGTCCCTGCCGTTTGCTTTGCAGCTCCAATTTTGTCTGTGCATTTATATGTAGCAGTAAGCACATTTTATATTCATGCTTCAGTTTTGTCTGTTACAAAAGGTGCAAGTACAAGAACAGACAAGACATGTTTCAGCTGTTCAGATGATATCATTTTAGCTTTCACAATATCCTGTGCTAATGAACCAAACTTGCAGGGAGAGCATCATTTTGAAACTTGTATATTAAGATCTTGCATTTGCTCGCTCTCACTGCTCCGTCTCCAACCGATAACACAACCAATTTGTATAGAAAACCATTTTGATCCCCACTGCTCATTTCAAACTAACAACTGCAGGGATGATATTTTTGTTTTGTTCTTTTATATATAATCAGCTCATATAGAGAATAAGGCTTAAAGTTAGGTGCGTGACTGCTTTGCTACACAGATGTGCAGACACAGACAACTGTATCCAGAAGTTATCTGCTAGGCTTCACTTCTGCAAACTCTAGTCTGGTCCTCTTGACCATGTTTGTATTGCTGATACATAATGAGCCTGAAGTTTATGCTGGCTACAGTTCTAGTATTTAATAATCTGTTAATTACCACTCTTAAACAGACCTATAGACAGTATTAAACACAGATATTGCTTTTGAGTCAGAAAAAGAAAGCCAATGCCTTAAACCTGTAATCTATGTGAAAGCTGCCAGATGGCTTATGATCCTATAGAAGTCTGTGGGAAAATGGCTTTCTGTCTTCACCTCTGCAAACATTTTCCTGCTAAGTTTATGGTCTCAGTCACTCAGTTTGGGCCATACTGAATTTAAAAAAAAAATGAGTCTAATTTGGAAATCTCAGTCATATTATGTTTCAACATAGAGGATTATCTGTGGTATAAAACTGCACGCTCAACGGCAAATGACTTGTCAATCATGATTCATTAACCAATTAGCATGTAGTTTCAGTAGAGTCAGGTCTGCCCAGCCTCTGGGGTTTTTTTGCAACCAAGACAGCAACAACAGAAACAGTCAGCTCATGGCTTCAAAACAGGAAGCCAGAAACCAGTGGGTGATGAGGGCACAACAGTTGCATCCATCTTTTATACCACCTATTGTTACGTCCATTCAATCTATGAATGCAGCTTGCTCACCAAGCACTACTATCACTCCATACATAAAGAAAGCGGCAGTAGCCAGAAAGCCAAGGGTGAGTCCATAAACTAATGGGTGATGTCTGTCTTTTATACACAATCCATGACACGTTTATGATACATTTTATGTTATAGCCACAGTGGAATTCATCCAAGAGACTCTAGACAGAGTTACTGTGCTCCAGTGTTTACAAGAACTCTACCTTTCCCACAATGTCGCGATGTCCATGGCTGGCAGCCAGGTGCAGGGGTGTGTCGTCTCCCCGGTTCATGACATTAATGCGCGCTCCTCGCATGATGAGCATGTCCACTACATTGGAGCGACCCTCTCTGCAAGCCCAGTGGAGAGGGCTGAAGCCATGGTCATCTCTACAGGGGCAGAAGCAATACAAGCTGAGCATGTTTTTTTATACAAAAACCTGCTTAGCATAACCTGAGGGACAAAACATCAGCAATTTTCCACACAAACACCTCTGTGGTATAAATGGTAAAAACTACAGCTGTTTTGGGAAATGGGTTTTTGGTTTGACAAGAAAACTTCATAAAAAAAAAGAAAAACCCAGATCCTCAATGTAAAGATATACATGTTAAGTGAGATTACCAGTGCCTCCGTTCATGCTTAATTACCAGTGCAATGAGAAAACTGAGCTAAAAAATCTAATAAAATACATTTACACAACTGTTGCTTTAATGTAGATAACACAGCTCCAAAGCAATGCTATGAGTGAGTTCTATGAAAAAAATTGAATGATTAATCCTTCACAAAGCCTGAATTTACTGCAAAAATACTTATTATATTTGTTCCCAATAATCTGTTATGCCAGTGATGTGAAGCTGAGTTATGTATGCATGATAAGTTTATTCATTTTTACAGTCATTTTCTGCTTCTGTAAAAAAGGAAGCTCATGCGACTCAGTGACAAAAGCTAATAAGCCTCTGGCACTCATCATTCCTGTCTCGGTGACAGCAGCAATGCCACATGTCGCACAGTGGCCTCGATTATATGACAGACACACTGATGGAGTGTCTTCACTGTGAAACACAGTAACACAGAGATTAAGACACAGGAAGAGCGCAGTGACAGAGTCGATCACGAAAAAGACTGGACAAAAAAACAGCAGCGCTGAAGTCCTTAAAAGGCTCAGTGAGCCGCGAGTATGACTCTGTCTCATCACTCCACTCACTTCTACCAGATCATCTGGACTACTATGATGGATTTTACTTTCCATGAGCACAGTGCTCTTTTTAATATCTTTTTCACTTCTTCCAAAATTATAAGTAGACAGACAGCATAATAATAAGATCTGAGAACTGAGGGAGTATTATGATTCTGCAGGAATTTGAACCGTCTGCCCCAGCACTCAATGCACTGGCTTGTATTCACACAAAACAGCATCAAGAGTCCCACAGAGACCCTCAGTCCCACAACACACATCTAACTGTGTGACCTGCTGTGGATCAACTCAGAGAGTAATTTCCTCTCAGACCAAAAGGCCAAATCCTGAAAACTAATTAGCTTCAGTTTAGGAGAGAAAAACTACCCACACACTTTTCTAATCTGATTAGCTTTCAGTGCCAAGCAAGTCTGTTTGGGGGAGGAAGTGGAGCATCAAGGTTCATGTACATCTTCTGTAAAATCAAGAAATTACAAAATAAGCAAAATTGTGCTCTGTATGGGCTTAAATGTTCTGTTTAACAACAGCTGCCATGGATGGATTAGCTTTAAAACATATTACTCCTCATCTGTCCTGAGAGTTTTACATTTGAATTCTCTTACAAATCAAAAGCTTCTCCAATGATACAATGTGCTGCTTTTTTCAGTTTTATGTCACTGAACAACTTTGAGTTGTGGCTTTAAATAAGAAAAATAATAATAATTCCCTATAGCTTTTGACAGTGTGATTTTCTTTTAGAGTTTCCTGAGTTGATGCACAACTTGTTCAAATATGACTTGTGCAAAACATTTTAACAAAATAAAGATTTTAGATGAAGTTATTTCCCTTTATTTTTCAAGATATATCTTGAAAAATCTAAGTTCAGTTAACTCATTTTTATTCAAATATTTATATAAAGCAATTTTATTCTAAAAAAAAGTACACAATAATAGCTCAGGTCCACATATAAATGCTGAAAATGTACTGTGGTTACATCAAGTAAGCCTCAACACTGGTCTCTGTGTGTATTTTTGTTACAGGATGGATTTTCCCTTTAAGCTACCTTCATCCCACAAACCCATGAGGACTTGAGTGCCAGGGTTTCCTCTTGCTCACTCCCTCCTCACTGACTGCAGTAATTTATTTCAGGCACTTTCACCTGCCAGCAGAACTCATCCGGGCAGACTGAAGAGCCAGAGGAAGCGTCCCTGTCTGCACCTTGTATGTCTGCACTGACATCTCCACTGGCTCATATAACAAGCCTCGGCTAAAGAAAAACAAATCCACTGAAATATCTAAAAAGCAGCTACGGGAATAGTAAATTAGTGTTTTTACTCTTGAAAAACTCATTTTTCTAGTATTCATTTTATTCATTCAAATATCCAATGACAAGAAGGATCATTCTAAAATAAAAGGTACATAAACTACAGTAGAACTACCACAGCCAAATCACAGTGCATTTCTACCTAATACTTTATATTCTGATAGATGGGAAATTTTATCTCTTAGTGTTACAATTAACCTGATCATGTTAAATCCCTTTTGCAGTAGCTGCATACAAGAATAACAACCTGATACTAGCTACACTAAAAACAGCTAATCCGGGACTACAGCTACATATTTTTATTCAAATGTGCAGAGCATTTTCAAATTGATTGTTTAACATATCATACAATGTATTCTCTACCATTAAAAGTTAGAGAGGGGAATTTAAAAGAAAGTATAATTTATTGTTTCTTTACTCAATTAATTTGTGTTTGTTTTACTTCAGTTCAGACACATGGAGCAGAGCACAGACACAGTGAAAGTAAAGATCACATTACTTGAGTTAAAGCTTCTCTTCACTGCAGAATTGATCTTTAAATCCTCCTTCTCGTCCACAGTCCTGAATAAGCAAGCTCCATCACATCTTAAAGACCTCAGTCTCACATTGACCCAACAGAGCACTTTGCTCTCAGACTGCAGGTTTTGAGCCTTCAGCTATGAGGCTGCTCTTCTGCAGAACCAGCCTCCAGTTTGGGTTCAGGAGCCAGACATCATCTCTACTTTTAAAATTAAACTAAAAAAAAATCTGTTTTGATGAAGCTTACAGTTAAGGCTAGATCAGGTGCCTCTGAACACTCCCTTAATTATACTGCTATATGCTTGGGCTGCTGGAGGACGTTCCATGATGCACAGAGCGTTTCTTCTCCACAATCCTATTTTCCCTCCTGTTGAACTGACATACAGCTGTTTACTGTCATTAACTTCTTTCCACTCACTCCCACAGTCTGTTTTGTTCTTGGATTTCTATGCTCCTTTTTTCTTTTCGTCTTCCTGTTAACCTAACAACCAGTTGCAGCAGATGGCAGCCCCTCTTTTTTTAGATGGAAATAATAATAATAGTAATTATTATTATTATAATAATAACCCAATAACATAAGACCTGAATCAAACCTTATGATCTCTGTCAATGCTTAGCACTGCTTGGTCTGAATCCATTACTACCCATTTGAACAAGAATTTAGACCACTGTGTTTCCAATTACCCACCATCAATCAACCACAGCAGTCATACTGGTCAATGGAGCTCTATGTTAGAGGTAAAAAATGCTTGGACATGGTACAGATACCTTACTAGGAGTCAAACCAAAGAGCAAAACTAAATATTTTTATAGTACTATCACTTAATCTGTCAACGGTCTGACTTCAAGCTTTCCCAGAAGTTGAAGACACTATGGATTTAGGGAGAATAGGGAATAGGGAGAAAACACACATGTGAAAAAGTCTTTGCCTCCTTCCTGTTTTCCTAGTGTTTTTCATATTTGTCACACTTACATGTTTCAGATTATCAAACAAATTTTAATATTAGACACAGATAACCCAATTAAATACAAAATGCAGTTTTCAAATGATGATTTCATTGATTAAGGGAGCAAAGTTATTTAAACCTACCTGGTTCTGTGTGAAAAAGTAATTGCCCCTCTTGTTAAATCTTGAATTAGCTGTGATTAACCCCCTTTTTTTGGAGAGCTAAGCTTAAAAAAGGCGGTTCTGAAAAGACGAGGAGGTCAGATTTCCTCCACAGTACTGTGAAAGACTCATTACCAGTTATCGCAAAGTTATCGCAGTTGTTGATGCTCAGGCTGGCCCAACCAGTTATTAGGTTTACAGGGAATTTACTTTTTCACACAAGGCCATGTAGGTCTTTAATAATAAACACCTGCATTTTGTGTTAATAATAATGATCCACCAACCAGTAAAATGGTACTGTAAAAAATACTGAGAGACAACATCAGAACATAATGACCACATTACAAATATTTAGGAGAATATGTTTTAAACTTTGCAATTAGAGTCTTCTAAACTTGGCGGCAGCAGTAAGGGGAAATGAGTGGAGCTATCTAATACCACAGGGAGACATACAGGAAACATATCAGTAGAGAAGGGGGAAGGTGATGTGGGCTGCTATGGCTTAACTATGCATTCCTCTTTTGAAAAATTCACTATACAGCCCCACATACACAAAGATTTTCTGTCTGTCTTTTCAGCCCTGCCCACAATAATAAACTCCTCCCCTTAGCCCTCAGTTCTGGTAGGTGGTAAAAGCTTCCCTTGAGGCCCATGTGTTGCTCCTTGTAAGGAGATTCTGCATTCCACTACTACTGTTAATGTGGGAGTTACATCAGTGTAAACACATCGTCATTGTAGAGCATAGAAAATATCTCAGGGAGGGTTCTGTCAGGCAAGAGCACAGTAAGTTTACTAAAACACAGAAAAGGAAGGCTTGAGGCTCTGTAGTGTCTTATACACTGGAGGACACACATCAGCCGGAAAAGGGAACTAGACGTGTAATCAACTAATGGGCGAGTCGCATGCATGAATCCACACTGGCTCAATGCAATCAGATAGACTCACAAGAAGTGGAAAAAACAAAGCAAACAGGAAGCCAAAGAAAAGGAAAAAAATATAACTTTCTGAATAAAGTGTATGTATAGACAGACATATCTTGTTTGCATCTATTTTTAGAATACAGCTATATTTTCAAGTTATGATGTATATTCTCAAGTTCCTCTTTTATATTTAGAGCAAACACGTCCCAAATAAGAAAAAAAAAAGATGCTGACCAAATAGCAATTTTAACAACATTAAAATATTTCTTGAAACATCCCTGTGCCTCTGACGTTACCAGTTATCTTTTCTGTCAGTTAACAAATGTTTTCTTGGTTACAACCATGTCAAAAAAAAAGAGGACGACCACTAATCCAAAAAAAGCTCTTTCGTTTTCATAGTACTAGCAACATAATGAAAGCTTGACAACTATGTCATTTGCAAATGAATAACTGTCAGTAAAAAAAACCCTACCACAAGTCCACTAAAACAGAGAGAAATGGAGAAGGAAAGAGAACAGCTACCACTTACACAAGGAACATAATTAAATTGACTCATTTATTATTTCTTTGTTTGCTTTGAACACAAACACCGGTAGTCTAAATCTTAAACAGAGCTCTCTAAAAAGACAAGATTCGTGGGTGGCCATCCAGACTGGACTGCCAAGTTTTTCCCAATGTAGCCAGCTTAGGATAAAAACAGCAGCCCAGGACTCTTAATCTGGAACTATTAGACAGAAAATGCTGTGTACTAAATGTGTCATGTCAGAAGTAAAGTACAATATTTTCTGCATCCAAATCCATCCAAAACCAAGTTGTATCCAGAGCATGCAGAGCCTGATTTTGACTGCTGTGACTAACTATACCATCACAGCATGCTTCCTGTCCAACATCATGCTTTTGATTTACTGTGCTGGCATTCTAAACATAAACATGCGCACACAAGGAAATGGGTTCAACGGCAGTCCACAATCTCACAGGGGATTGAAAAGGCGGGCTTTCAGACTGCACCAGAGAAGAACTTTAAGAATAAAACATTTTAAATAAAACACAAGATCACATTTGAAATTTTGAGCCACGCTATTTGGAATCACAAATTCATGTTTTAGCAAGTCACAAGAAAGCAGGCACAGCTGCTTGGGGATATAAATGAAATTCTTAATTAGGATTCCAGTATCCAACTTTCATTTGAAATAATATGGACAGAAGTGACTGATAAATTCTGGCTATGAAAAAAACTGCAGCTCACCCTTGATTGAGATCATTCTCTGTGTTGTCCAGCCATAAACGAACTGCCACTGCATTGCCTTCCCGGCACTGAGTGAATATATCATCCATTTTGGCTGGTGTATTGTTTTTCTTCTAGGATGCACCCGTGGGAGCAGATGCAGAACTAAACTGGGACAGACAAGAGTTGCAACCCGATGGGTTCAGGCACGTCCTGGCCAGCATCAGTCCCTCATTTGGGACAGTATGAACCACAATCAGAGCAGCACCAACACGACCCTAAAGAAATTGATTTAAAGAAAAATGGTCACTCAGTTAAAATTATTTCTTAAAAAACAAAAACAAAAAAACAAAAACAAACAAACAAACTGCTGTACAAACCTAAAAAGGAGAAAGCCTACAGACAAGACAACCTAGTGTTGAGTAATCTCCAACTGAGTAATACAGGGTGGGTATCCCGTTTACAACACAGTGACTCACAAAATGTAGCTGTATGAAAAAATAGCCCTGGACACCATGGACACCAGAATAGATAAATATAATCATCCAGAGTCAAACTGAAGTCTGTATTCCTTTAATACACCGGCAACAGACTAATATATTATACTGATTATACTAATATATTGATAATAAATCAATCACTTCATGGCCCTATCAAGTTTACAGTCTGGATTTGCTGCTCTTCTTTGTAGAAAGAAAGTGGTTGATTTTTTATTATCTTCGTATTGGTTTTGCAGCTCTAATTGATTGTGAGACTGGTATTAGCCAATAAGTGGGACGGTATAATATGATAATACAATATTTTTTTTATTTTTTTTTCAGTATGGTCACAACCTAAGTTTCACGCGCCATTGATCCACGCAGTTTATACCATTTACACTCCCAACAATGTTGTCACTGCCTGACTAGCTGCTTTGCTATCCGGCTAACACAGTGAGGGGAAAGCTCACTTAAGTCAGCCGCCTAGTTCTTCTACTCGTGGCAGCACCACCGACTGCTTTTACTCCACCATATGGAAGATATATATCTTGGTTAGCTCCTCACTATAAACTTGCATCTTCTACGTCGTGAAATAAAATCCATTTGGGTCTGTGCTAACAAGCTAACTATCTATCCTGCCGCGGGGGCTGTCCGTGTTTCTCTCATTTAACGGTGACCGACTGAGGATTTCACTCGAACCATAATTTAATAGTTTAAACAGGTCAAATTAAAAAAAATTATTTACCTCCATGCCTTTAAACTTACCGGATATATTAGCTTGTTGCGGTGTATTGTAGCTGTACAGAGGAAAAGTTACAAGCCTTGCTGTGTTACCTTCAGCATTCAGAGAGCTGTGCGTCCACACCCGTACGTACGTGGAGGAAGAAGAGAGAGAGAGCCGCCTATAGGTTGCAAGGAGAATTGCAACGATTTCAAATTCACCCCCTGAGGTCATGATTTTTTTTCTTGAAATAATTACATTTTATGTGTACAAAAATCTAAAATACGAAGCTCAGCTCATGCCACCATGTCACTACATGTAGTCTATAACATGTTGCTCTGAGACCTAATGTTACACACTACAGACTCAGACAGCTGATGTCAGACCTCCAACTAGAGCATATATTGAATTAAAATCAAATTCAAATTTTATTTGTCACACACTTAAGGGAGCGGAAGCCCTTCCCAGACCTCAACAGTGGGAAGAGTCCATTGTTGGGATGGGAAAGGTCCATCATAATCTTCCTAGCTTTAGTCTTGCACCGCTTGGTTTAGATGAACAGCAGGTCAGGAAGCTCTGATCGAATGATGTGTTCGGCCGAGCGCACCACTCTTTGCAGATCTTGTCTGTCCTGCTTGGTGCTGTTACCAAACCAGGTGCAGTTTCCCTTCAGGACGCTCTCGATGGTGCAGGAATAAAAGTTCTTGAGCACCCTCAGTGGCAGATGGAAATCTCTAAGCCTTCTGAGGAAGAAGAGACACTGTCGGGTTTTCTTAACCAGGGTTCTAATGTGGCAGGACCATGACAGGTCCTGAGTGATGTGGACATCCAGGTACCGGAAACTGTCCACTCTCTCCGCTGGCATGCCATTGATGATCACGGGCTCATAATTCCTCACCTGCTTTTTAGTGAAGTCCACGATCAGCTCCTTAGTCTTGCTGACATTTAGGAGGAGGTTGTTCTCCTGGCACCAGGTCTCCAGGTTCCTAATCTCCTCCAGGTAGGCCTTCATGAAGGACACACACACACACGCACCGTTTTGAACCTTGTAAAGGATCTGAGTTTTACAGAGGGTCAGTTTAAATTGTCATATCTTCCTTCTGAAGTGACATAGGGCTTTCTACTTATTTCATTTAAAAGCAAACAAATGAACAAGGAAGGAGCTTTCCTAGTGGGTCCACTTAAGCGGTAAACATGTAAATAAAACTGTCTGTTGTTTGTAGTGTCTGCAGATTAAGTTTAAATTCTCCATTCTTCTGTCTCTAATCATAAGCACAAAGACATGTTACAGACACATTTTGGGGTCTGTAAAGGGGAAAATCCATCCTTAAACACAACATTTCTTGTCATATTGCATGGTATGTAATATGATGTTTAAGAAAGTTTTTTTTATTACAGGTGATTAAGAACATACATATGGCCTCAGTGGTCTGGAAATCATTCCCTCCGTCTAATTTACTAGTTTTAAGTAAACAAATAATTTCAAGTAAAGTAAGTTTCAAATTTCAAGTAAAAAGGAAAAATGTTTTTTTAAATTTTATTTATTAAACCCAGTGTGTCCTTTTGCGTGTCCCTAATTACAGAATATAACAATTATGCAACAAATATATTGTGTATTTGATATGTAGGTTTACTTAAGTCAGTCCGTCTGTTTATTGTTGTTTAGATTGGATCTTACAAATATCTATAAGATCCTAACAAAAACACTGTTAATTTTGATTATTCAGAGACATGTTTGGTGAGAGAAATCTTTGTAAAACTATATTTTCTTGAAAATCGTTGGAGCCACTGAAGAGTTGCATTTTTATTTTAACTATTTTTAAGTTGTTTTTATTAATACAACTTAAAATCCTTAAAATTAAGAGAAGCTGAATGTTTATCCACGTCATCACGGAAAACGCCATTTCCCAGATATCTCCGGTGTGCTTACGTCAGTTATGTGCGCCCGTAACTCTGTTTTGCTCCCCTGACGCGCATGACACTGAACCAACGTGGCTTTTGCTTGAGAATAACTTTATTTCTTTTAGGTATTACGTGTAGTTACACGTTCATTAGATAAAAAGGTTTCATGCAAACAGCGGGAAGAGTTCCTCTGACACGTAAATCAACTCGTTTTGCTGCCTGAGAAACAAACTCGTGAGTAGTTCAGACATCATATAGGACTATAGTTTAGCTCTCTGATAGCAAAGAAGTGCGCTCGAAAGAGTTTTTCATCTCCAGTAGCGGTTTACAAAGGTGTGCGTTTTTCTAAAAGGACACACAGAAACATGTTTAACGAGGATGAAGACTGGAATGATGAAGAAGAGGGTCAGATCTTGAGTAAACCTGCCCTCAGTAACACCAAGAAGACAAGCAGTGGCATCAATGTGAAGGTACGTGTTTCTTTTGCGCTTACGAAAAACTTTTTATTCTCGCAAAGCATTACTATGTTTCTACTTATGGTAGTCGCTACTCGTTTTAAAAATATATTATTCAACCTGCTGTGATCCTCTGATCAGCCCAGGGTTGTGGGTAAAAGCAGCCTGATGCGGACACTGAAGACTCTGGGGTCAGTACCAGAGTGGAAGAGCGACAACCATAAACAGGACAGTGATGAAGACTCCGAAGAAGCTCCATCAAACATTAGGACAAAGAAGAAGAGAAGAAAAAAGAGAAAACTTGCAGAAAAAACAGAGGAGCAGCAAGAGAACACAGACCAGATCTTAAAGGAGGAGAAACCTGCACCAAAAAAGAGGAAGAAAAACAATAAAGCTGGTGAGTAATTAGCTGGTTATAAGCTTAGAAATCTGACACAGTGGTTTGCCACATTAGAGTTTTTAATCCAGCATCTGTAATTGGAGTGTTTGGATGTAAAGTATTGTGCAAAGTCTTGAATCACATCTCATTTCTTTGTATTTTTTTAAGAAAATGAGAAATTAGTTCATCTATTTAGAGGTCGCCACTGCAGGCCATTTGTTTCCATCTCACCCTGTCCCTAGCATCTTCCACTGTCAACCAACCCTCTGCATGTCCTCTGAGTTCTTCCTCTTTTTCTCCTGCCTGGGAGTTCCATCTTCAGCATCATTTGTCCAATATGTCCAGCATCCCTCCTCTGCACATGTCCAAACCATCTCAGCCTTGCCTTGCCTCTCTAACTCTATCTCTAAACTGCTCAGCATGCTCATATCTAATCCTGTCTAACTTTGTCACTCCCAGTGAAAATCTTAGCATCTTCAACTCTGCCACATCCAGGTATGCCTCTTATGTTTTTGTCTTAAAACTCTACATCACAGCAGGTCTCACTACCATCTTAAAAAATTTCCCTTTCACGTTTCAGGCTGTCCTTCTGTCACTCGTCTCTACCCAGCCTGCACTCTCTGCTAATTATCTGTTGTTTTTGATGATCTTGCCCTGGTCTTTTAACTTGTCCACCTTCATGACCTCTATTTCTTGCATCTTCACTGTTACACATGTCCCCCTCTCATTCACACACATGTATTCTGTCCTCCACCTCTCCGGGCTCTCTTCCACACACTCTCACTACAGATCACAGTGTTATCTGAAAACACCATTGTCCATGAGAATCCTGCCTAAACTCATCTTTCACCACTGGAAACAAAAAGGGAGTCAGATGTAATCCAGTCACCACATTAAACCTATCTGTGCCTCTTACCGCACACCCCACCACAGTCTCTGTGTCCTCATTCATGTCCTGGACATCTTCATATACTTCTGTCCATATGTCCATACTATATGCTTTCTCTAGAGCCAAATAGACACAGTGCAACACCTTCTGACCTTCTCAATGCTTCTCCATTGTGGTGCAAAAATACTATTTTATATCTGTCAATCTGTGTTATCTTTGGCATTTCTTTGTAGATTCAATTCAATAAATGGGGATAAATTATGCTCTTGCAACAGGCTGCAAGTAACAATTCAAAATTAGTTGTATTAGATGTCTTTCTTTGCCCTGAAAAAGGTCAGGTGGAAGGATAGAAATGAGTGAAGAAGCAGCCAATGTCCAAAGAAAAACTTAAGACTTAAGTCTTTCAGAAAGCCTGGAGAACTATTGCTCAAGATCACTACATCATTGCAAAAGTCTGGCTCCTTGGAAGAAAAACTTAAAGAAATTAGGGGTCACTGAAGACTTTTGCATAGTACGTAGTACCAGCCTCAATCTTTCCTGAGTGTAAAATATTGACTAAACTGTTTTTTTGTTTTCTTCCAAAAGGATCTTCAAAGGCAAATGGCACATCTTCAGGGGAGGAGAAGAATAAAGAAATGACTGAATTGCTGATGAATGTAAACAATCCACAGAACACAGAAAAGATTGGCAGAAAACAGTGGAAAAACAAAATGAAGAACAAGAGGAAATGTAAAAATAAATACCGCCAGAAACAGCCTGAGGAGGAAGTAAATAAAGTAAAGTCTGTGGGTAAACATGAACTAAAGGAAGTAGTTAAACCTGATTCACATAGCAACAGCAACACTGGCAAAAACAATCAAAAAAAGAAAAATGAGAAACACCCTGAGGAGGCGAGTAATGAGAAGGAAACAAAGTGTGTCCCAGTTCAGAAATGTGTGCCTGAATCTTCTGCTGATGGATCAGAACAGAAAACACGTGAACCTGCAGTGGAGATTAAAGTTAATCAGCAGCAGTTCCCCATGAAAAGACTGAAACCTGAGCAGAGCAAAGCTCAGAGTCTGAAAAGACAGAAGCTGCAGAGGATGCTGCACAGCGAGGAGACAGAGCACCATGAGACTCCTGCAGAGCAGGAAGATAAGCCAGCAGAGTCAGAGGAAGAGGTGAAACAAGACCGCTCTGCCTCCCTCAGGTCCCGGATGGAGCAGCGGTTGGAGGCCGCTCGTTTCCGCTACATTAACGAAGTTTTGTACAGCACGTCCAGCGGCGAGGCGAAGCGTATGTTCAAGCAGGACCCACAGGCTTTCTGGATCTACCACAAAGGTTACACGGCTCAGGTTCAGAGGTGGCCCGCCAATCCAGTGGACGCCATCATCTCTTATATTCAGAAAAAGTGAGAAGCCTTCAATTTTCTGTGATGTTAATGCATGAAATAGAATTTTGCCCACAACCAAGGAATCTTCATGATTACAAATTTATAAAATTGTGCCAAATTTTTCAAATGTGTATGCCTATAGCTGGCATACACATTTACACCAGCAACACAAACAAGCACATTGTGTTCTTTACTCCCACCCTTTTAACCTTTGGGCCAGTAGAAGCTGTGATATGACTGTGAAACAATCAGGTAATATATCCATGAAGTATAAACACTGAAATGTTTTAGAATACAAATAGTTCCAAAGAGCACAGCTGGGAATATCCATTTATTTAAACTGCTTTAGCATTAATTGAATTGGGGGTTGGAGCACAGACCACTTAAAGTGCTCTCTGGTCAAGAAAGTGTGAGACCGCCTGATAATGGCTTTGCTATAACAATCCTTGGGCAGCGTTTCAAACAGAAACAATTAACCTGATGATAACAAAGCCCACCTCTTTAAGACAAGTTCATGTGATGAAAAAGTCCCTTGGAGGCAGGGAAAAGCTCCAGAAAGCTGAACAGGACCTCTGAGCACAAAAGGTTTAAAATGAAATCTTAAATGTCTGCACTGCAGTGTGTTGTCTGACCGAATAGGTTGGTTTGTCAAACTGTGCACTGATGGAATTGTGCTTTAAGATCTTTTCATCACAGGATGATCTTTAAAGTGGGTCTTTGATGCTCATTTCCACCTCCATACTTTTTCTTGGACTTTACTAGAGTTGCTTTGCCTGATTCACCCTTCAAAATAATACTTTTGATTTAAGCCCCTCTGTTCGTCACCTGTCTAAACAAACTATTTTATCTCCTTTCCCTTTAAAACATCTTTCTTCTGAATTGCAAACCATCTTAAGCACAAGGACTGGACAGCAAGGCTGCGATTTTCACAGAGCTGTGTGCCATTAAACAATGTGACATTGTGCATATATAAAAAAGAGAATAGGGAGGGGTTTCTGTCATTATTAGGCATCATATTCACACTAATGGAAATCCTCAGTTGGGTTCCTGTCTGCATAGAGCATGCAGTGGGGTTGGGACACCCACTGGCTCACCATAAATTCACCTGCAACAGAGATCACATCTGCTTCATTTGCTTCAAACGTTTGTGTTCTCACACGCACTTGTGTTTGGTAATGTCTGGAAAAAGTTCAATGTTTGCAGTGCATGTGTAAAACTGCTTAAGACAGGAGATTCTTAATCACCTCAGCTCAACATCTGAACGATTCATCATATTTTGAGCAGAAAGCACGGTGTGCTGTGTACACTGTTACTTTCAGACTTTTCCCAAAACATTTCCAGACCGTCTCTGCTCATCTCAAGAGTAAGAAGGAATTCTTCATGTAGAACTCCGGATGCTGACATCATTTATCTGCTGTAAACGGTAAACAGAAGACATTACTCTGCTGCACACTCTCGACAGCGAGGACTCACGCAGCTGATAATTTTGCACTGTGGGTGTTTAATCGATGCCTGGTTTTGCTGCTGTGAGAAGTTTGCCTCGTTAACATCAGCGGTTTGTCAGAAGACAACAGTTCTAACTAAAAGAAACACATCTACTGTACTGTTTTCTTTTTGCAGACCTTCCTCTCTCGTGGTTGCCGACTTTGGTTGTGGTGACTGTAAAATAGCGCGCAGCGTGAAGAACAAAGTTCATAGCTTTGACCTGGCAGCCACCTGTGAGCTGGTTACGGTCTGTGACATGGCCCACGTGAGTGTCTTTCTGCAAAATACAGACACAATTGCACTGCGATTGTCGTAAAATGGAACTAAAATGAAACGCCCCGTGTCTGCAGGTGCCTCTTAATGACGCCTCTGTGGACCTCGCTGTGTTTTGCCTGTCCCTCATGGGGACCAATCTGGCGGACTTTTTAGCAGAGGCCAATCGAGTGCTAAAAAAGAGGTGTGACAAGGATTCTGCATATGCATGTGTTTAATGTCGTGCACACACTGTGTTTCTCATTATTTTTTGGCACCTTTGTTGCAGAGGAGTCCTTAAAATAGCAGAAGTGGCAAGCAGATTCGACAACGTGCGAAACTTCATCACTGCACTGTCAAGTCTTGGATTCAAGATGGTGTCGAAGGTGAGAAAAAGGGGTGATGCTTGGGACCATGTTTACAGGAAAACAAGTACTTCTTCCTTCTTTAAAAAATTAAAGCATGTCACAGTTATAAGATGAAAGTCTGAATTAAACATGTAAATATATAATATTTACTGTGTTCAGGTGTATTTTCTTTCTTTTGTCGTTGTCCTTTTTAAGAGCCTGTTGCTGAAAAATGCTTAATAAATTTGTCACAAGTAGATCAATGTCGTCTAAACAACTGAGTCTGAAGAACACTTGGACCACGTGATGAGTAATAGCTTAAACATTCATGTTTGTCTGCTAGAATTACTGTTATTTTGTCTTTTTCTTCCTTTCAGGACACAGAAAATAGTCATTTCTACTCCTTTGAATTTGCGAAGACGGGAAAGGCTCCAGAAAATCTGAAGAAAGTTGGACTACAGTTGAAGCCTTGTCTTTACAAGAAGAGATGAAGATGTAATAGGAATTCATAAACTTCTCTGTGCATCAGTACATAACTGGACAATGCTTCACGGGGTCACAGTTAATATACACTTAAATGTATCATATTTTTTGGTATATTTTTGATTATTCCTTTTGCATTTTGTTATAGATATGTGATTTTTTTTTCATGTAACAGAGGTCTGTTAGTCTTTATCATCAGTATCAACATGGACGCACATTTTCTCATCACACAATGCACAGATCATTGATTGTATTGTTTACTCAAATACTGTAAATAAGAAATGTTTTTACAGTCCTGGAGTAAGTCACTGCGTTGGGTACAAAATCAAAAATGAAACTCGAGGCTGCTTGGTGACAGAATTTTCTAAGACAACTCTGTAAGTGCTACAATTGCTGTGGGAAACTTAAAAGTCTTTAAAAATATAAACTTTTAAAAATAACTGTGTGATGTCTGTGATGCTTCAGACCCAACATGTCGTTCCCTAACCCTATTACAATTACTCTATATGAACAAACAACTGACTCCATAATTATTTTCCACAACAGTGCTGCAGAGAAGCTGCAGTTCAGTCTATTTACATCTGAATCACACATAGTACAGAAATGTATTTATAGCTTCACTCCTTTTGTCGTAGCAGATGGTCCTGACTAATTAAGCATTGCAAAGACACTAGAAGGACTTTTTTCATGTTGGAGCAGTGTGACAGTCATCAGTATGTGGGACTGTTTGCTGTGCTTGTAATGAGTTTGTTAAAACTAAGAAGTTAAAGATGAAAGATATTTACTTTGGAATCACTTTATTGACAGATCAAAAAAAATATACATCTGAAAAGAAACTGTAATAATGAAAAATTCAAGTAAGATTTAGTTTTTTTCTAAAAGTGCAAATTTTATGCATTTGAATAAAAAAGCCGGCAGGTGCCCCAAACTGCAGTTCCTAAGTGCTTCAAAAGTGAGTGACTCATGTTGAAATATTTACAGGATGGTGAAAAAGAAAAACAGTTTTGATTTCTATGGATGCTTTTCCCTTTCATAACAACTCAAGGGTGGATGCATTTTGTATTTAATTTGGTATTTAATCATTTTAAATAAGTCATCCATCTTATTACGTTGTGTGGGTCTGCAGACATAGTTGTAACCTGTTCTGTCACAGAACTGGACTTTTTGTGCTGTCTAGTATTATGGCCTGATAAAAAGATACTATTAGCTGCCCCCTTGTTCTCTAGGGCAGGTGCTTTAATTTTCCCATAGGGGTTTGTGTCTCCTGCAGGAGTCTAGTATTATGGCCTAATGAGTATTTTATTAGTCTGTGACTTACTGCTAATTACCAGATATATTACAATTTATGAATATGAATAGTTTGTTAGCACTCCACCCTCTAGTACAAATATGTGAGGTCATGGCTCAAAAAGCACAGAGGCTTCAGAATGTGGAGTCTAGTATCAAGGGGTGACTACGTACATCCTTTATACAGTCTTTAGTTTAAACAGTAAAGTCATCAATGCTAATCTGCTCAAAATCTCACATTATTCAGGATATATACATACACAGTTTTTTACTTCAATGCTACAGAAAAACAAAACACTTGGAAAAAAAGAGTGCTACAGTTCCACTAAGATGCCACACCTAGTTTGTGCACAACTGGATGTGGTTTAAAAAGCCCCACAAAGCATTGTTGTCTTCACACTGTACTCTTGACGTCAATGACTATGGAGTAATTGACCATAGGAGTGCCCTCTTTGCTGTCTTTTTCTGTTACTGCTGGCTTTTTCACCTCAGGGGAGCCGGGGTCCTGCATGAGGGATGTCAAGGCTGAGAGATACTCCTCCTGAATTATACGGAGACAGATGGAGAAACGGAGGAAAAGAGTTCAATTTAGTTTTGGATTTGAGACACTTAGCAAAGCTGGAGAAAATTATCATATTTAAATGTACCTTGTGCTCTTTCCTGCTGTTTCTTTGACTATAAAACAAAAAACAGAGGTTGATGGTGAATTATCTCAGTCTGGTATGGCAACCTGACTGTGGCAAACAGGAACAAACTGGACAAGATTGTCAGAACAGCTGGAAAAATCTCATTAGATAAACTGTATCACACTACTGCCTTACAGAGAGCTCAGTCTATTGCTGACTAAGAACGCCCTCTTTAATCAGATTTGATCAAATGGCCCCAGGACAACATTATAGGATGCATTTTGTGCCAAATCCAATTAGTATAGTGAATAACAAGATGCTGTGATGTGATTTCTGTAGTTTTGCTAATGTTTTATGTATGTATATGAATGAATGACTCTTGATGACTATCAGTATTTTTTTATATAAATTGATTTGTGACTTGGTGAACCAAAGACAATTATTCAGTTCAATTTAAATAAACCCGTTTTAAATTTTTTTTGAGAGATTTCACCACTAGATGGCACTGTGACATAACTGGCCACACCGAGTCAATTCAAATAAGCAAGCTGCAGAGGTGAATGCATTATATGTGACGGGAATATCAATGAATACGAGTGGTGACCCAAGTCTTCATCATTGATCTCTGGTGTCAAAAGCAGACGCTCACTTTGTACACTGCGACCTCAGTGACACAAACCCAGTGATGTCCTGCTGCTGACAAAAAAAATGTCCTCATGCAGCACTGGAGATGAGGGAAAGAGGAGTGGGGGGTTGACATTAGTCCCAAAATAACTTTCCTCTGTGGGGAGTCATGTTTTCTTGTTGTTCACTGGGTGCCTGACCTTCCCAAATTAACTTGACAGGACCCTCCCACTGGAGCATGCGATAACGTGCCTAGACTCCGTCAGCCAATGGCACCTTCACCAAATGTTCCGGTCAGAGTGACAGGCGTATTGAAATAACCTGTAAACCACTCTTGTGCAGCTCTATTCACAGCGGGGCTTGATCTGATCCTGACAGACATTCTTGTGAGAAGTTAGATTTGGCAGTGAATGTGGAAATGTGGAAGCTTCTGGAGGCAGAAACCATTAACAGTTCTAGGACTGTGAAAGATATCCCACATCAGTACTAAAAGATGTGACTCTTTCTCCAACAGCAACAGGATTAAGAGATGAATTTGTGGATTTTTTTCCACTGGTGAATGGCAACTTGAATTTTATTATACTAATAACTTCTGAACATGTGGACCTTCTGCACATTTCACCTTTCCTTTTGCAAAGTGTCGGTGATGATAATTGGCCAGCGAACAGCAGTCTGCTGCACAAATTGCCAGAAGTAACACCGCTAAAAGCCAGAACAGGAAACTGGAAAATAAATCTGTTTTTCTGACTGCCTAACAGCCTCTACCTGTCTGCAAGCAGGGCTGTGGTGGCAGAGGCACCTGTCTGCTTCAGCCACATTACTTCCTGTTTGTGAATAACAGCTTGGTACTGGGGTTTTGGTTAGTTGGGTTAACGATCCACACATCCTGTTTGTCTAGTACTCTCTGTACACTCTGTGCCATCGGCAACATTGCCCTCATTTGCCCGTCAGCGCATCACCTGCAGAGTTGCTGTTTGTCACCTGTGGAAGCGCTTAACTCACCAGCACACACAGAGGATGATGACAGAGATAAGAACGAGGGCTAATGCTGAAGAGATGCAAATCATGGATGTGAGAGCTGCAACACAAAGCACACAAAGAAACTGATATCAGCTAAACATCTCAGAAAACCTCACAGTGAAACTGGTTACGCACGTAAGCATGCCGATATTATCAGGAGCTCTCTGTTGTGTCATGTTCCTCTGAGTGCAAAAGCCCATCATGGCAGACACGTACCGAGCTGTTCAAGCCTAGTTGTGACTTCCACCTGAAAGCTGACTGTAGCAGTGTGGTGACAGAAGGATGCCCAGCAGGTGTACAGGCCTTTGTTCAGCTCTGCAAGCTCTGACTGGAAGATCATCGCAGATCCCTCCGTTTGCACAAATGAGCCATCACTCCTGAAATACCAGGGATTTACAACTGAGTTTCTCTTTAAGTGACATTTTTGGGGAAATATAGCCATGTGCTGTATTTCTGAGGGTTAAAAATAAAACTCTAATCACTCTAATGTCTGTACAGTAAATAGGAGGCTGTAGGTAACTGGCTTAACTTTGCTTACAGAGTGGAAGCAGGGAAAGAGCTAAGCTGGCTCTGCACCACTATCCCTAAAGCTCACTTTAACACTTCACATTGTGCCAAAAACCCCAAAACAAAACCAAAAGTGTAGAAGTTTCCATTATAGACATTACATGCCAGATCATTTCTTAGCTGGTAAAATCATCTGAAAGACTGAAAACAGGTGGAAAGTTGGTTAAGAAATCTCTGCACATTACTCTGCATTACAAAAGTTGTTCACACGTGGTTACAAAAAATCAACAAAAAATGTACAAATGGACAGAACCAGGGTAATTATTTGCCTTTATTTAAACGGTAAAATACCCCCTAATAAATCGTGCTCTATGACAATGTGTTGCTTCTTCTACTTCCTCTACTACTGTGGGAACACTCAATTTTGTGTGTTCACAGGAACTTCCTGATCATGATTAGGTGGTAGATAACAGATATACCTCCTGCCAGCTGAGACTATAATTGGACAGGCTACTGTTTTTTTGACAACAGTAGGAAAGTTAATGCACCTGGTACTAAAGGTGCTGTTTTTAGTTGTTTGCCTGCTCCCAGATAAAGCAAAGTTAAACTGTCTCCTTGCTGTTGTTGGCTATTGCACTAAGCTCTTTATGTAAATAACTCAACTGATATTTTCAGAGAGCTACTTCTTAATTGTGGGAGCACAGATTTTTGTGCAGTGCACTATGTTCAGCTTCCTCATTGTGAACAGGTGGTTTGAAACACCGGATACAGCACCTCTTACAGCTGAGCTCGTACTCTGGCACGTTGCCTTCAATTTCGAGCAGTATTTTCTGGTTGTGACGATTCTTGTCGAGGGACAGTCTGTATACAACAGGTTGATCGCTGTAGCGGCTTTGCAGAGGAGTCGTGAAGTTCAGGACTCTCAGAGAAGAGATATCTGGCAAAAAAACAGTAGAAATATTTAAGATGAACTTTGTGCGTTAGTGTTCAATCGAGTATTGTTTCTGTTGCTCTTACAGTATCTGGGCATATGAACAGTCCTTCTCTGTGTGACCCCTGGTTCAAAATGGTACACACAAGTCAGGTTTTGCCCCTCATGACGGTTCAGCGGAAATTCATAAGTCGCCCTGAGATTCATTGAGTTTCTTTCATATTCTGAGTGCACAGAGGTTTGCCTTTCATTTTTTTCGGGAAGGTCCCATGCAAGGTTTGTCTCGAAACACTCCCCTGTGCACTCGCACACTGCCAGCCAGAGATGAGAGTCTTGTTGTCTCACCACAGATGCGCTCAGCAGGGGGGCTTCTGAAAAAGAAAAGGGGGGTGTCAGGAAGGGGATGAGCAACCGCGTGAGGTTGTCTGTGTCATAGAAGGTAATATTTCTAAGAAATGACTAGCGTACTGTGCATGGGGATGTTTATTATTCTTTCCTCTTCTGCCTCCAGGCTCGGATGCTTTACTATGCAAGTCAAATTCTGACCGGCATAGAGAGAGGACAGGAAGTGCACAGAGCTGCGAGCAAATACCAGACCATCAGCCTGCTGTTTGGTCTCCACCAGGCTATCGATGCTGTTGTTGGTGTTCCTTACGTGCCAGGTTATAACTGCTGCCGGAGGGGCGCTGTCCACAGAGCATTGCACCTTTGTGTACTTCAGACCTTGTCTCCACTCAGTGCTGGTGTTGACGGTGATGTTAGGGTGAGCTGTGCAGGAAAGAGAAGTTAAACAACAGGAAGTGGAGGGCTTCCACTTGATGAAAAAAATTTAATCTATGGCCACATATATCCACTACTGATAAGAAATTAGGGTTGGTTGGTTGATTTGCTGAACATACCACAAAGAGGGAGTGTTATGCTTCTGTTCTCTGGTTTTTCAAATGCTGGGTGATTTATCACACACTCTGCAGTGAGCTCCCAAGGCAAGCAGGGAGGGAGGAGTACAAACCCCCTGACAGAGTGGCTTCCATTATGAGAAGTGGAGTTGAACCAAAAGTCTTCAGACACACCCTCTGGTAGAAGCCAGGACATGTTGGCTGCAGGAACAGCATCATCTGCTGAGCACTCAATCACTCTGTGTCCATCTTCAGTCCGCAAATCAACTCGTATTGTAGGAGGAACTGATGGGAAACGTATAGAGAGAAGAGTTCACATCAATATTTCATAGTCAGATGATAGAGAAGGTCAAAGCAGAGTTTCACCTACCTTGTTGTATAGGTTTAACAGTGACATTGAACCGCAGCACTGCTGTAAGGTGCTGATAAGAGAAGGTGCATTTGTAAAGACCAGCGTGTTGAAGATCCACAGGGCCCTGGAGTCTCAGGCTCTTGTCCACCAGCTTCACACTCTCAGGCAAGGGGCCATCATCTCTGGAGGGCAAATATGCAAAATATGCAGGAATTCAGAAATGTTTTCATTTGTCTTAATATAAGAATACAAAAGGAAAACAAAGCTTGAATAAATAAACATTTGAATCAGAAAATGTATCTAAATATGGTTCCTGCTTACAGTCACTTGTGGTTTTTATGCCACCAAATATGCCACCACTGAAACTACCTACATATCCTGTGGAGGATGTGTATATTCTTTCTCTGTATATATACATGAAAAAAGTGTGACTGAAGCTTGTTTTTATTTTTGTAAAAGCATATTATTTTTGCAGGTACTGTTCATTTTTGCTCCTTTTCTTTTGGTTATGTGGTTAGTTTCCCAAATATCTGAACCAGCCCATCCAGCACCAACAAATGTTTCTTTGCAGGTTACTCGACCATGACCTAAATTCACTCAGTTGCTGATTAGATATTTGCACTGATTCACAGTTGAACAACTGCACCTAATACGGTAAAATAGGGAAATCAAACACAGTACGAGCACTTACTGATGAATATACTTTTTATTTTGTCATTAATGGGCAATTTCCCCATACTTTTTTAATAAGTCATTTTTATCTGTCTTGCACATTATTTTCCATTATTTGTGCACAATAATGGAGTGGACTTACTTTGTATCAGATTCTCAACCTTAACCTTCCCTAACATGATGAATTTCATCATCATGCCAGCTCATAACGCAGTCTGTCTGTTATAATTATCATTTTTAGAGTTCGAACGCTTCTATAATATATGAAATTGATGTAGTAGTCCTTTGACACCAAATATTTCCTACTTTTTGCAGGTAACATTGTAGCGTGGCACGTTCCCTTCGACCTCGAGTCTGATAACAGCTTCAGTCTCCTCTTCCTGCAGCTCCACGTCATTGCTGTTCCCTTCCAAGTCTGAGTACAACTGACCTGGAGCCAAATCTGTAGATTTAAAAAAACAAAAACAAACTCTGTTCCTCTGTTACCTCTTGAGCATTAGCAGTTTATTCAACACTGATTGTACTCACAGAAAACTGGCAGTGTTAGGGCTTGTGACTCCTTTTGTGTAAATTTAGGATGGTCAAACACACAAGTGATGTTGTGACCCCCGTATTTTGTTACGGGGAGGCGGACTGAGACTCTCTGTATGTCTGAGTCTGTGTCGTTCTCTCTCGCCAGCTCTTCAGCCATGTTCAAAGCCAAAGAGATGTCAGTGTCAGGTCTCCCTCCAGATGAAATGCAAGAGACCACCCAGAAATCATTTCCGTCTTCTTGGTGTACCATCTCTGCTTTAATAGTCACATTTGGCCTTGCTGCAGAGCAGGAAGAAGGGCGAGAAGAGTTATTTTTCACAAGCTCTAATGTTTTTTCCAGCAAATTAAAAAGTCAGATAGCAAGTAGAGGCTCAGGGTGTTTTGGTTAAATAGGAAGCTGGGGCCGGATGAGCTGAATGTTAGCTAAACACACGCCATGAGGAGCTTCTGCTTGGGTTTGGAGAGTGCTGACTTAGGCTTATCACCTGTCCCATCTGTTGGCTGAGCTGCAGCTGAGAGCAGATGTCTGGCCCAGCTGCTACCCAACCAAAGCTGAGAGAACCGCAGGCTTTAATACGAGGAATCAGCATAGATCAGAGTCTATTATCAAATACGTAAAAGTTTTGGTGTTACGCAACAGTCAAATGCCTCTAATGAGCAAGTGGGTTAACACCTCATAATAAATTGGGTGCTGGACAGGGGTGTGCACACATTTGGAGTGAGTTAATGCTCTTTGGCTTTAAAAAAAGTTCAATCTGTTTACACATAAAGTTATGTCTGCATTTAACCACTGCAGTTTGAAAATTACCTAAGCTGCTGTGCTTCAGTGAAGTGGAAATGTATTATGGACAAATGAACTGGGTGGTGTGGCTTACGTTAATAGGACTGTTACTAGGTCTGCCACTGAAAGAGCAGTAAGAGGCTGTAATGCTGTACATATTAGTATGATTGTATGAAGAGAGCATTTAAAGCTTTATTGCCAAACATATACAGTGGTGTAAAAAAGTGCTTGGCCCCTGATTCCCGATCGCCTACTTTTTGTATGTTTTTCACACTTCAATCAGATCATCAAACAAAAATAATACAAGTAAACACAAAATGCAGTTTCTAAATGAAGTTTTTATTATTAAGGGGAAAAACAATCCAGAACTACACGTCCATGTGTGAAAAACTAATTACCCCCTAAACCTAAACCTAACTGATTGGGCCACACTTAACAGCAACAACTAAGATCAAGCATTTGTCATAACTGGCAATGAGTCTTTTACAGCCATGTGCAGGAAATTTGACCCTCCCATCATTGCAAAATTGTTCTAATTCAGCCACGTTGGAGGGTTTTCAAGCATGAACTGCCTTTTTAAGATCATGCCAAGGCATCTCAATCGGATTCAGGTCAGGACTTTGACTAGGCCACTCCAAAGTCTTCATTTTGTTTTTCTTAAGATCTTCAGAGGTGGACCTCGTTTGTTTTGAATCATTGTCCTACTGCAGAACCCAAGTGCACTTCAGCTTGAGGTCACAAGCAGATGGCCCGACATTCTGTGGTGAATGAATGTGGTCATTTACCACAGCAAGTTCCAGATTCTGACGCAGCAAAACAGCCCCAGATCATCACACTACCACCACCATATTATACTGACTGTTTTCTTGTGTTTTCACTTTAAATTTGTGTGATTCATTTTTGAATTTGCATCTTCGGTGAGTGAAATTCATGGACTACATGGTGTTTTAAATAGCCAGCAAGGGCCACTAATATAGATGCAAAAATATGCTGATCGACATACAGCTTCATTTAGACTTCTGTGTTCATATGTAGTAATCAGAAACTCATTTTATCTCTACACCACAACCTGCTGTGTAATTCAAGTTGTTGTGACGGAGTTCTGGTTATGGGATAAGTTATGAAGTAGGACGTAGTTATGACGTAGTTATGAAGTTATGACGTAGATCTGATTTGGGTGTAAAAGTCAGGCAAAAATGGCCCACAGCTCCCCTGCTCTATGACCACATGAAAATCTGTAATTTTAAGTCTTACTGAATAAAAATTAAATGCATTTAGCTTTTATCTTTCTATGTTAGGATTTGAAGTGGAAAAAGCAGGTTTAGGTTGCTTCGAGCTTGTCATGTCTCTGATCAGTGTGATCACCACCATCATTGTAAACAGATGGATGGCAGATCATCGGATTCAGCAGCTGTTCCTACACTACATATGACGACAGTCCATGTACTAAGGGTATTTATTTGCTGGGAAGAGAGCAAGGAGCTAAGATTTATTAAGTTAGCAATGACATGTACATGACATGGTGAAATTTTTCATCCTGAGTGAAAGAAAACTTTTATAGTATGAGAAATCTTTCCTGCTTTGGTCCAATACCAGTAGAGCTAAAGCATCTAGGTGTAGTTAATGATCCGACGTCCTGCCTTTGCCTGTGAATACTGACAGTGTGAGGGGTCTCGTCATGGTAACCACGCTTTCATGACAGTCAGTGCAAAGTTGCTGAGGTATAATGTTTGTTTGCTTTGTGGTTGCTCATTATCATTACTGACTCTATAACAGTGTCAATGAGGGTTGTGCTAAAGAGTGAGTCTTTGCAGGTGCACTAAATTACAGTGTGGATGGTTTTATATTGATGTTTGCTGTATTAATCTGTCTTTCCTGTGAGCTCGGGGTTTCTGTATGTGTGTTTAGCCTATGTTTTCATCAGAAATGTTTTTTTTTATTATTATGCTTTCATAGACCAAGATTATATTTTATATATATATTTTTTAATATATTTTTTAAAGTTTTTAACTTACAATCATGAAAAACTAACTTATCATTTTATCAGCTCTGTAATAACTCAGAGTGCTGCTCTGCTCGTATTGGTCATCCGCACTGCACCCTCTAAATGCAACATGTTCCTGCAGCTCTGCAGTGCTGTGGATAAAACAGAAAGGTGCTGCCCTAAAAAAAACAACAACAAAAAAAACCCCATATCATGACCCAAATGCTAAAATGCTCAGTGGACCTGGGAAGAACTGCAGAGTCAGGTAAAGTACGGACTCGTTACTTTGACCCCCCGTCCTGCGCTTTTTATATCAAGATATTGGTTATAGCAGCTTTAACGATTTGATGAAATCTATGAAACAAAATATCGTGATTAACTGGGATGCTGGATTTTTAGCTTTAATGTTATGCAGTCGGATTTTCATCAGGTCAACAGATGCAGGTGCGCATCTTTTGACCTGCTAGACTTGAGCCATTAAACTGTACACTGCACCATATTACAGTACTGTTATTAATTAGTTACTGGGTCGTTGCTTCATTTTTGCTTCCATATACTCAGCTTCAATGGAAGAGCGCATTCCCACATGAATGCATAGCACTGTGCAACGTGATTTATGGTCTGTCACTGTGCATGTGGAGCAGAGTGAGAAGGAACAGGCTGCGTAAAAACTCAGCAGGAGAAAGTTATTGTGTTGCAAGATGCTGAGTCATGATGCATGATTGCAAACGTATGAGTGGTAATGCAACACAATATGTCACCACCTAGCAACAGGGACATAAAAACACAACAACTCTGATGCTCTTACTGTAGGTTTCCACCCTAACTGTGGTGACCGCGGGCTGTGGGAGGGTCCGGTGTTCAACCACACAGGTCACGTTGTCCTCCTCCTGCAAGTGGGTGGGAAAGCGGAGGACGCTGCTGACGGTGAAGGTGTCATTTGAAGGAAGGGTGTTATTCACAACCTCGATGAAGGGGAAATCTGAAGGAGGATACCCATTCACAGACCAGCTGATCTGGGGCTCAGGCCTGCCATTGATGGCAGAGCATAACACAGACTGATAGTGAGTCCCATTTATGGTCTCTGCATTCAGAGTGATGTTGATTTCTGGTTGAACTGTGAACAAATTGAAAAATAAACACGTTGAGTGACATAGGCATGTCTCAGGATAATAATGCATCTGTTTAATTAAAATCTGGTGGTGCATCAGTTAACACCTTTTAATTTTAGAACTGTTTGTGGCAACTTCATCGGGCTTATTTGTTCTCACAGAGGTGAGTCGATTATAGAAAAGAAATCACATGTTATTGGCGTAGCTTACCTACTACAGTGACGATTACAGTGCCAGTGTAAGTATCTTCAAGTGATTCAAACTCACAGGTGTATTGTCCTTCTACTTCCACACCGGTCACCCTAATCTGAATTGTGAGGTTGGTGAGAGAAACTGGGAGTGAAAAGTTATCTCTTTGAAATGGTCTCCCATTGATAAATCCTGCCAGTCGCTTTTTTTTTTTTGAACTGATCTGTTGTTTCCACTCGCTGCTGTCAACAGGATCGTCACCCAGATAGATACAGCTCAGATACATGTCCTTTCCCAGGACTGCTGTGATGCTCTCAAAAGGCTCTTCACTCGAACCTAATGAGAGATCAGAAAACATTGAGAAAGCAGAAATGCCTTGAGGGGGAATGGGTTTGATGAGAGGACTGGGCACAGGGTGATAGATGCTACTTGTTGTGTTGACTCAGCCTATTGTCTGTCGCTAGTTAAGTAAAACTGTGATCAAAGAGGTAGACTAACTAGGTCAGTAGTGATAAACTCCTCAGTCATTTCTCAATTAAAAAAAGACATAAAATCGTATAAAAATAAGGCTAAAACAGACAAACAGACTATATTTAATTTGTTACAAGTAAAAGTAACTGAAAAGAAAACTGGATGAAAATGAAAAGTTTAAGGCTCAGTTTGAAACAGAGAAGGCAGACTGCGTCGACAACGAGCAAGCTTCCTTTTTTTAATCCACAAAGTAACACAATCCAACAGGAAAATCCAAAAATACAAGGAGTGAGGAAACAGGAGAACACGAAGAGTTTCAGAGGGCAACACACAGGGAAGCATACACAGGGAATGTGACGATGATGAAGACGGGACTACTTATACACCGAGGGCTGACGGCAGAATGAAAAACAGGATGAGAATGAGACACAGGTAAAAGTAATTAACACAGGTGAAGACAGTCAGAGACGGGAAGTGAAACTAATACATCACATGAAAGATAACCAGACCTCAAAGGAAGTAGCCAAAAGAGAAAGAATAACAGGGAGGAGAAGACTCTCAGGCACAGAAAGATGACAGAGGAAACTATAAGTCACCCATAAAATAAACACAGAAATTAAAGACTCATTCATAATAATATCACCAGAAGCAAAGCTCACAGTCTAGAATAATAAAGAAATTAAAACAGTATTCCCAGAATTTAACAGGCCCTAAACTGAAACCCCAAACCCTAGGATCATAATATTTTTTAAAATAAAAGATCAATAAAAGATTAAGCGAATTAATTGTCTTCACTTTGTAAAATTCTGGTAAATTATTTGTTTTTACAGAGAAAAAGCAAAAGACAAGAGGTTAACTTGCACACAGTGACAGTAATAAATAAATGCAGCCTTGTCTCCTGCCTGTGTATCTGATGGAGGACTCCATTATGTTAATGAAATGAAAACCATCCAAAATAAGATCCACACCCAGACAGGGTCCTCTGCACTGTTTAGAAATCAGCCACAGTTAGGGCATTTCACAGGAGAGGGCATTTAATATAGGCTGGCAGGTTTTAGCACTCTCAGAGAGGACAGTGTGCAGACTTTAATGCATACCAAGTCCCCTTCTCTCTCTGCTTCCTCCCCAGACTTCATCAAAGTGCACTTAAGGACACAGCTTGCTCTACCAGTCAGCTGGAGCCAAGAACCTCTATTCAGCTTAAGGTACATGATGAGTAAAATGACGACAGCTTACTGCTGCACTACTTCATTGAAAACCTCTTAATATGCAGCCGGCTGCTGCAGTCTAAACTGTTTGCATCAAGCACTGTTAATGCTGTTGGTCTTACTATACATCACAGCAAATGGAAACAATGTGGAGAGGCTCCAGAGCCTTTTAAGAGGAAGAGAAAGCAAGAAAGAGAAATAAATATGCTATATCAGTTCAATTATGCCTGGTGGGCTTGTAATTCATTTGCCCTTGCAGGTTAGTGCCAAAATAAATGTCAGCCAAGAATGGAGAAGGCACACCTTAAGGATACAAACTAAGTAATAACTGTGAAAGAAAAATCACACATTCTTCTACTGCATCATATTTCCTGAGTCCCAGGGGCTTCTTTTTCTCACCAGACAGCAACAATGCACCAGTGGCACAAAGCACACCTTCCTCTGCAGACTAGGGATGTGGTAAACAAATAAAGACTTTCGACTTTAGAAAATGAAGCTCTTTCACACGTTTAAACTTTCATCTCCAGCTGGAAGTCTCGGTGACTCTGCAGAATGAAGGACTGCACCAAATCAAAGGGAAGAATCTTTAAATAAGTACAGCCAGGAGAGGGTTTTCCCCAAATGTTAAAGACCTCATATATTAGTTTTAAAAGCCTGTAAAAAAAATGCAGTGGTCACACCGAGGAAGCGCATATGATTCCTAATAAAGAGTTGCCTGCCAGGTTGACATTACAAACATACAATCAGGAATGTGCTGCTGAAAAATGTATTATTTAGAACTTTGTGATGCATCCAGTGTGTAGTTTTATTGCTCATTTGTAATTATAGTTGGACTAATCAGTAAGGAAAGCCAGTAGCACTGCTGGGTATAAATGCCTCAGGTTAAACAAGAGCTTAAGGTCCAGTAAAATGAACACATAAACAGCTGATTGCAACAGATGGATTGTAACTCTGCAGACTTACCCAGAATTTCCAAAGAATGAGCAACATGTAAGAGAAGACCCAAAATCAACAGCCATGAGCATCCCATGGTGGTGTCATTGACTGAAGCAGAACTATAGACCAGCTGTATGCAGGGCACATGGTATTTATAGGGTGTGTGTATTATGTGGTTTATGGTTTATGGCACACACCCTCTACAGCTGATATTCAGTTGTGTGAGCCACACACACACACACACACACACACACACACACACACACACACACACACACACACACACACACACACACACACACTTAAAAGCAACTTCTTCAGTTTGCAACAGTAGGTGTTCTCTTGTGTGTTTTGCACATGTCTTACAGTTCTGTTTTTGTCAGCATCGCTATACAGGATGCGTCTGTTCAGTTACTCAGCCACCTCATATAGCACAGTATCTTGGGAAGTGGTAAAGCTATGCATCCCATCCCGCCTGGGGCCTGCAGAGACTGCCTGTCTGCGAAACAGCTCGCTATCATTCATGCCCTGCAGTTTGTGAAATCACTCACTTCTGGTCATTGTTTCGTGGCATAATGCTCCTCTAATTCACTTTGACTCTGTGTGTTTTATGTTTCTTCTTTCTTCTCTTTCTCAGCATAATTTACCACCCTACGAGGAAAAATAAAAACCAAACAATTGTGGTAGAGAACAGCGAATCTTGCAGAGGCTCAGCAGTGCACAGCTTGTCAGAGGTTGCCATCTTTCTCTAAAGTTGATTCACTTTGGCACTGACTCATGTGGACCACAAGAGGAAGACAGTGAATGAAATGACCTAACCGAAAAATTTCTGTCAACACATTTTTTTTTTTTGATCGTGTGGTTTGTAACGGCTGTTTTTGAATTATCCGGTATGAAACTGCCACCCATAGTGAGAGCTTTTGTAGGCTATGAAACTGGCTTTACAACAAAGAAAATGGTAGATATCTCATCCTTTTTTGCTCTCAACCTCACATACTCACACACCCATACAGAGTAGTGTTTCCATTACTTCACAGGACTTTACATTTCCTGAAGACTCCACCATAGCTACTACTTGTCTAACCTGACGCTTACTCTGACCTTAAATCAAGTCCCCACCCTAAAATGGACATATTTACATTATGTAGAGGAGCTTTTAACCCCAAAAGGGAGGCAGCTCCCTGAACTATAACAGTGTAAACAGATTTATGGCAAATGAGTTAAGCTGGTTTTATGGTCCTGACTTTGTGTCTTTTTATGTAGCGCTAAGACTACTCAGAGAGAAAAAATATTGGAAATTAACCAACAGCAAAGTTATGGAGAAGAACGTCCTTGCAGTTCTATAAAGATCCCTTCACGATACGTCTTAGCTCTTAGTATTATTCTAGCTCATACTGTCTCTTAGTATTTAGTTTTGACTCACGTCTCTGTTTGCATTTGAGTCCATTTTCCTGATTCAACCTTTGGCCGTGACAACGAGAAACCCCTTCACAACTGCCAACCAAGTGAACAACACTTTCCAGGATGTAGGCATATCAATATCAGTGTCTACACTAAAGAAGACTGCATTAAAGTAAATACAGGGGGTTTACTGCAAGGTGCAAGCCACACATAAGCCTCAGGAATAAAGAGGTAGTGTCACTACTGTGACACTACTGTTTATTGCCTGGCAGAACATTAAAAATGAGGAAGCCCAGCATCTGGTGACGTTCTTTTTTTTTTTTTTTGCCTGTCCCGTTTGGCTCTTTTGCCATCAGAATTGTTGTCTAAAGGCGAAGAAAGATGCCCAACGGATTTACTTTACCAAATTGACCATCCCAGCCTTGCCATAATGGTCCATTTGATTCACCTTTTATTGTTTATTTTATTTTCACTTACTGAATACGGGACAGACTTGACTGGGGGAAAGAAGGGGAGAAAGAAACAGGGAAAGAAAAACAGCTGAGAAGAGGGACGGGGGAGAAGGGAAAAAGACAAAAACCAACAGAATGAGCAGAGAAAAATTAAATGCATATATCGATCACCTGGATCACCTGTTGAGAAAGAAAAAAGAAAACAAGCAGAAGAGAACAAGAGTAATAGAATAAACAACATCACAATGATATATGGGAATATGACAGTAAATACTAAATATTAAACATAGATCAACAGAACACAGTGTGCTTTGAGGTAGGAGCCAAAAAGGGTGTAGTTTGTGGGTGTGATCACCCGTGTGTACACCTGTGAGCATGGACGTGCTTGTTTTTTTTAAAAGGTTCCTTCATGTAATGATCTGCTAGAGGGTGTGGGGGGGGGCCACTGCCCCGTCTTCCAGGGCATGAAGCAGGTATGGAGGAGATCAAAACTCCAGACATCCAGAGGCCCCCAGAACACAAGAGACCAAGGAAGACCAACAGAGGGGCAACCGCGCCACTGTCCCG
Source organism: Aulonocara stuartgranti (assembly GCF_965226115.1). NCBI lineage: Eukaryota > Metazoa > Chordata > Actinopteri > Cichliformes > Cichlidae > Aulonocara > Aulonocara stuartgranti. The sequence continues at coordinate 11,132,486 of NC_138950.1, forward strand.
GAAAGAGCTGAGGAGAGTCCCAGATGAGGGCTCACTCAGCAGCCGCGGAGCAGAAGCCAGGGGGAGTTGCAGTGACGCACCCGTGAGCTCCGCCGGCAGCCAGCCATGCCTGAGTGACCGAGCCCCAGGCCGAGAGGTCGGGGGCACCCCACCTCCGAAGTGGCCCGAGCGAGCCCCAGGCTCCAGGCCCCGATAAGCGGCCGCCAAGGAGTGAGCCGGTGTGTACCTGGTGACGTTCTTGAGTTCAAGGCTCATGGGTTTTCAACAAGGTATGAGAAATGAACATTTTTTTTCAGTTATTTATTTTGTCCAATTAGTTCTGATCCCCTGAAATGAAGGGGTTGTGTTAAAAAATTCTTTAGTTCCTCACACTTTCTTTTTGTTCAACCCACCGAATTAAAGCTGAACATCTGCACTTCAACTGCATTTGAATTGTTTTATTTAAAATTCAGATGCAGACTTTTTTCACTTAATACAAGATATTTTAGCTTGAAATACGTGAAAAATCTGCCAATGGAACAAGTGAAAGTTTTCTAGTTTCAAGATTCACAGTCTTGAAACAAGTTCATACATCTCATTGACATGTCGCTCTGTAGCTGATTGTGTCTTATTTTAAGTGTAATGAGATAATATTAACTAGAAATATGACAAATATACTTAGTAAGATTTTGAGTTTTTGCAGTGAAATTAGAAAAAAGTTGTCTCTGTCCAGATATTTATGGACTTAACTGTACATGCGATTAAATTCCGATACTCTGATTAGTGATAGAATTGAAATCGGATAATCATAAATAGACATAAAAGCAGAACTGTGAACTTGGATAAAAAGTCATATGCTAAAGTAGAGGTGAATGGTGATTGGTTGAAAAAATGACTTGAACAAATGCTGCAGTACAGTGGCTTGCAAAAGTATTCGGCCCCCTTTTGTCACATTACAGCCACAAACATGAATCAGTTTTATTGGAATTCCACGTGAAAGACCAACACAAAGTGGTGTACATGTGAGAAGTGGAATGGAAATCATACATGATTCCAAACATTTTTACAAATAAATAACTGAAAAGTGGGGTGTGCGTAATTATTCAGCCCCCTGACTCAATACTTTGTAGAACCACCTTTTGCTGCAATTACAGCTGCCAGTCTTTTAGGGTATGTCTCTACCAGCTTTGCACATCTAGAAACTGAAATCCTTGCCCATTCTTCTTTGCAAAACAGTTCCACAACTGCTCTGTGACGGCCTCAGAGGTTGTCTAAGAGAATATTGGGAGCAACAACACCATGAAGTCCAAAGAACACACCAGACAGGTCAGGGACAAAGTTATTGAGAAATTTAAAGCAGGCTTAGGCTACAAAAAGATTTCCCAAGCCTTGAACATCCCACGGAGCACTGTTTAAGCGATCATTCAGAAATGGAAGGAGTATGGCACAACTGTAAACCTACCAAGACAAGGCCGTCCACCTAAACTCACAGGTCGAACAAGGAGAGCGCTGATCAGAAATGCAGCCAAGAGGCCCATGGTGACTCTGGACGAGCTGCAGAGATCTACAGCTCAGGTGGGGGAATCTGTCCATAGGACAACTATTAGTCGTGTACTGCACAAAGTTGGCCTTTATGGAAGAGTGGCAAGAAGAAAGCCATTGTTAACAGAAAACCATAAGAAGTCCCATTTGCAGTTTGCCACAAGCCATGTGGGGGACACAGCAAACATGTGGAAGAAGGTGCTCTGGTCAGATGAGACCAAAATGGAACTTTTTGGCCAAAATGCAAAACGCTATGTGTGGCGGAAAACTAACACTGCACATCACTCTGTTCACCACCATATTTGACACCTGTCAAATATGGTGGTGGCAGCATCGTGCTCTGGGGGTGCTTCTCTTCAGCAGGGACAGGGAAGCTGGTCAGAGTTGATGGGAAGATGGATGGAGCCAAATACAGGACAATCTTGGAAGAAAACCTCTTGGATTCTGCAAAAGACTTGAGACTGGGGCGGAGGTTCACCTTCCAGCAGGACAACGACCCTAAACATAAAGCCAGGGCAACAATGGAATGGTTTAAAACAAAACATCTCCATATGTTAGAATGGCCCAGTCAAAGTCCAGATCTAAATCCAGTCAAGAATCTGTGGCAAGATCTGAAAACTGCTGTTCACAAACACTGTCCATCTAATCTGACTGAGCTGGAGCTGTTTTGCAAAGAAGAATGGGCAAGGATTTCAGTCTGTAGATGTGCAAAGCTGGTAGAGACAGACCCTAAAAGACTGGCAGCTGTAATTGCAGCAAAAGGTGGTTCTACAAAGTATTGAGTCAGGGGGCTGAATAATTACGCACACCCCACTTTTCAGTTATTTATTTGTAAAAAATGTTTGGAATCATGTATGATTTCCATTCCACTTCTCACATGTACACCACTTTGTGTTGGTCTTTCACGTGGAATTCCAATAAAATTGATTCATGTTTGTGGCTGTAATGTGACAAAATGTGGAAAAGTTCAAGGGGGGCGAATACTTTTGCAAGCCACTGTATACACTTGTTATTATTACACAATTTCATTATAAGCAGAGAAAAGATACCAGCAGCAAAAATAAAAAAATAAATGCTACAACAGTTTTCCTGTTTTTTTGGACACTGCACCCCGGTGTGAGTATGGTGTGAGTATGGTGTGATTATGTAAATACAACTTGTAGACGCAGAGCATTCATTAGGCTCTGGATATGATAAGTATGCATCACTCTCTGGACTATGCATCTTAAAGTATGATCTAGAATCAAGAATCTTTGCAAATATGTGGGGAATATACTGAACCACTGTAGAGGCATAAAGTGAATTTTTGAGGTGGAAAACATCCATTCAAATGCTATTTTATTAAATATTGACATTGTGTGTACTTTGGTTCCAGTTCAAGATCAAATTCACGTGTTTAATCCTTCAAGTGTAACAATCTCATTCACATTTCATGCTAACTGGCAAATTTCAAGCACTGTATCATTTGTTTTTGAATTTCTTTTTAATTATTTTGAACACAGATGAAGGGAAACTGCATTGTGATGTGTAAGATTTACTATCTGTAATCAGGCAAACCAGATTATGAACCACACAGACAGATGAGAGACATTTTGTCAGTGGGATCTAAAGAAGATTACGGCTCTCATTACTTCCAGTTTTGCTCTCTGACTTGATTCTGACTGTGGACGATCATATCTCCGGAAGGTAAAACTCAGTTCAGTCTATTACCTAAATTACATGCAACATTTGGTTTTGAGGGTCAACACTTGACACGAAGTTGAGTTTTTCTCTTAATACCTGCTGGAATCACATGGTCATGGATGCTAATTAAATTACCTGAAGCAGTTTTTCCAGAAAGATGGAAGGAGGCGGAGGGAAATTTGGAGAAGGAGCCTGGAAACCTTCAGTCTTTTGCGGGTGTGCCCTTTGCTGTCTGCGAGCCTATGCATTTTACTGACAATGAATTGTCAACATTTCACAGACGGGGTATTTATTGATTTCACAGCTGTACAGCTGGCATCCTTTTCCAGTGGCTGTCTTTCTCTTTATCGCTTTCTTTATGGACACATATGTGGAAATTCAGCTGGATAAAAGGTAGTTGGTGATCAGCCAGTAATAACGTGTGTGCAGTAAAGCATCAGGAAGCCTGCCTGTGAAGGGCTGCGTGGTAACCCACTTAACTCAGTGGAACCTTATCATCAATTTCTGGAGAGGAGGAAAGTAACTGATCATCTGCAACGTCTCCTCCTGCTGTTCTTCATTTACAGATGAACTATGACCAGGCCCTCCAGCCCTCCCACACACACAAAGGCACTTTAACAGATTCTAGCCTGACATGCAACTTGATTGATATGCCGCTATCAATCCGAGTTGCATACCAGCATTGGCATTCACGTAAAGGAGAAAATTAAAGTCACCCTATATATACGATAAGCATGCATCATTCTCTAGACTATGCATCTTAAAGTATGATCTAGTATCAAGAAGTTTTGCAAACATGTGGGGCATATACAAATAGAAAGTGAGAGGGGAAAAAAGAACTCAAGTCAGTCAAATAAAAAAAGAAAAACTGCGTTTTGCTTCAATGAATATCAGCTTTAAATGTAAATAAACATGGCCTGTTATTAAAAAAATAGGCTAACATTTTGGGTTTTATGCTTACTCATTTCTTCTTCCAAAGAGATAAAGGAGATTACAACCAATTTCTAATAGTAAGGTTAGCTTGACACAGACTGGGACCAGTGGTAACAAAGGCAGCCTACCAGCACTAAACCTCACTAATTGTGTCTTATGCATCCTGACTTTTAGTCCATACAGAAAGAGAATTGCTTGCCGGTAACTAGAACAAGATTAGCCAGATTGCATGTAACACCTTATTAATGCAATGTCTCACTCTTGGCTAGATGAGACATGCATACTTCTCTATTTTCATCACATTTTTGGCTGCCTTGTCTGCTGAACACAAAATAGTGACACACCCTAATCAGCATCTGTTAAGTGTAGGCTGTGTGCAGGCAGGAGTGGTATAAGGAGGACCCAATGTGCAGACACTCGGAGGCGGAACGTGAACTCAAAACAGCTTTAATGCTGAACTCAAAAGGGACAGAACAGAAAACAAAAGCAGGACACAGGAAACACCAGAGCCCAAGAAAGTATCCCAAACACAGTGCAGTTCAGGGGGCCGACCGTGTGGACGGCAACGAGGTGGAAACAGTTCAGGGGGCCGACTGTGCGCATGGCAACGGCGGTGACCCAGGCGAAGGGGGGTCCGGAGGCCGGCCAAGAAAACAGTTCCGAAAAAGTTTAGGGGGGCCAGCCCAGAGGCTGATAGCCCAAGAGTCCAGAACCAGGCAGTTCGGGGGGCAACAAAACTAGGAATACAAAATAAAATTACACAGACAGAACACACAGCTAGATAAGTGTAGATCGCGACACAGAGAAAAACAGGGCTTAAATACATAGAGGGAGCAATCAGGGAATGAGTAACAGGAGGGAAACACAGCTGGGGCAAATCAGGCCTAACGAGACAAAGGAAGCACAACCAGACGCATTTACATGAGACACGGACTTTCAAAGTAAAACAGGAAACATAACACAGACTGAACTTACAGACTCACAGGGAGGCACTACAGAGGGAACAGAGACGTGGGGCCAGGGCAGACACTGACACAGAGATATAGCCGTCAGGGGAGACAGCAACTAAGGATTACACAGAGACATAAACCATAAGACAGAACTCTAACAAATTAACCAAAGACTAGAAATTATAAATAATATAATAAACTCAAAAACCCTGGGTCAACGACCCAGGCATCCTAACAGCATCAGCATTAAAACCACCTGCCAAATACTGTTTGCGCCAGCAAAACAGCACTGAGCCATTAGAGCAGGGGTGCCCAATCCCGGTCCCCGAGAGCTACCGTCCTGCAGCTTTTAGATGCACCCTTGTTCCCACACACCCGAATCAAATGAATGGCTTGTTATCAGGCCTTTGCCAAACACGATGGCATGCTGAAGAGGTAATCAAACCATTTGATTCAGCTGTGTTGGAGTAGGGATGCATCTAAAAGCTGCAGGATAGTAGCTCTCGAGGACTGGGATTGGGCAGCCCTGCATTAGAGCATGGACATACACACCAAGACCTTGGCATGGATCTTTGGGGTCCTGTGGGTCTCAGGGCCAGTTTTGAATGAGGGGTTTTGAAGGCCAATTTAAAGCTTGACCAATAGTTCCTCAAGTTGGTCCTGAGCTGCTTTTCTTTTGTGACAGGGTGCTGGAGAAAGCCATTGGCACTGAGGAGTGTTGTTTTTCATTTCACTTGTAAGTGGTTTTAATTTTGTGGATCAGTGAATAACTGCAAATATTATTTAATTTATTATATTTAGTTATTGTCAAAAATATTTTCAACAAGATATAGCAAGATAATGTATGGGTCAGGGCAGGTCTGGTACTTCGGGCCCTCAGGTTAAGAGGAATCAGGGGAAAAGGGTGTTTTAGCAATGTCAATCAAGAATAAGAGTAGGAGTGGGCAGGAATCAGGACTGGGGGCCATAGCTGGTAGACTACCTGTAAGGAAGAAGGACAACAAATGCTAGACAGGAAACGAACAGCTAGAATGAGTCTGACAGACTACAGCACACCGAGGAAGCGCGGGAAACCTCTGCACACCACGCCCCCAGGAAGAACGTCATGCATACTCGCATTCACGAGAGAGTGAGAGAGAAAGAAAGAGATACTACTGTCAGTATCACAAGTTGTTCGAATGCTGCCAGGCAGGTGTACAGTGGAAACTGTGTTGCTAAGAGTAGCAACGGTGAAAAAAAGCATGCAATGTAGACAATCCATAGAGCATGGTTTTATCATCTAAATGTACCCAACATAAAAACAGTTATAATGCATAATATCCCCTTCTATAAAATTAAACTAGTTCCCTGATGTTCATTTTCTCTACTGAATTATACTACAGATGTTTGTGCTACATAGTCCACCTTAAATCACAATATAACACCTGTCTAAATATGTAAGTCTTCTCTAAAAGAAGTTCAATACACATTTTGTATTATGACTTTCACGATGTGAGGATTTATTACAAGAGTGTAAGTTCCTCATAAACCCTCGTAGGATTAGGGGGTTGTTTCCCGTGCATTCTGTTGCAGCGATGCGTCATATTTTCTCAAGTCGCAATTTTTGTTGTCATGCATTTTCATGCATCCTAATTCATGGGTTTCAGTCATCGCTAAATCTAAAGGGCGGCTCGCGGGAGTTTGATGGGGGTACATGGTGCACTCCGCTGTTGAGGAGGTGCTGACCACAAAAGCAACTGTGCACTTGTAACCACGAAAAGATAAACACATTTAAAGCAGAACAGAAGCCAACATTGTAACGGCACCTTCAAAGGTCTGCTAAACATTAAACATAAAATTCTTCTTAAAGCATATATCAGGGCACTCATGACTTCAATTCATTCACATAACTTCCTGACCTTGTTGTGAGGAGCACATAATGGTCGCTGATGCGTTTTATCAGCTCCTATAAAACAGTACACATCGACAATGAATCATAGGCATCTCAGGGATGTTTATGACTTGTTGTCTGACAACCTTCTAAAGTCACTTTAATGCTTTGTAAATCCATCACTCAGCAGCATGAAATTATACACTGACTACACACGGACACGCTGGCTTCAGGCACTTTGTTGTGCGCCTGCAGCGTAAGATGACTCATTCTGAGACACTGATTTTGGTAGAATCATTTCTAAATCTGAAAGGTCATTAAATATAAACAGACGGTACTTATCACAGAGTAGAAAGTTTTGTGCAGGTGCATGCTTATAGAGTTGAAAACTTTCAAATGTTTGAAACATTCTCTGCCATTTCTTTGTTCCTTTTCCTCTTTGACTCATAACGTCTCTGATCAATCTCTTCTTCTTTGATGCCCAAGAGTGTTTTAATTGTTGAGGGGAGGTGGTTGCTGAGTGCTTAATGGTTATTTAGTTCGTGGAAATTACTCAAACAGTGATGCGGGCTGTTCTAAAGATGATGCATCTTAATGTTCAGGTCATGAACCATTTATGAACTTCAAGAGTTGAGGCTGGACAGTTGAGTGCTTTATGGTTATTTAGTTGATGGAAATTACTCAAACACACTCAAGTAGAGTGAGGAGGCATATCTGGTCATTACAGTAAGTAGTGGAAGTGGAAGTGAGGAAAGAGGGTTAGTAATAAATGATGTGCTTTGAAACATGTTTCAGGGAAGTATAGCTTTTTGTTTTCTGCCAGCTGAACCCAAAGCTTTTGGTGGCTCGTGTGTAGATGGGAGGATTGTTCTCGTTCCAGGGGTGAAAAAGCGAGCTGCTGGCTGAGCATCAAGTGAGAATGTAAGCGAAATGGACAGCAGATGGTTCTGGTTCATGCACCGGTTGTTTGGGATGTGCTGAGCATGACTGGGCTGGTGCACCCCTTCAGACCTGGCACCGGTCCTGGCTTTCCCCGCCACAGCACCAGCAGGCTGAGTCTGTGCTAATGCAACCTACAATACTCCCATTAGAGGAGGAGGTGAGTTACAAGGTGCATCTAGAGAGACAATGAATTTTGGGCCTAAATAAAGCGATCACAAAGTCCCAAATAAATAATAATAAAAAATCAATCTGAGTGGCTGTATTTTTATCTTGTTACAAATCACTAAACTGTAGCTGCTGCTGCTGTTGTTGTTGTTTTTGTTGCGGCTAAGAAATTATTGTTACAGAACCCAAAGGACACGCCTCAGTAACCACTTCCCTTAGCCGCCCTGTGAAAAGGTCAGTCACTGGTCACCTTGCAGGGTTTGTACATATTTAAAGCCAAATTCAAGACGTTTGAGCTGACATTCATATGACTCAGCAGCTATAAATTGACATCATTAGCTATATGCAAATAATCACAAACACAAGGAACCATGATGCATGTACTGATTGTAACACTGATAATAGGTTTTGACAGAATGTGATGTGAAAAGTTGAATCACTACAGAGCGCCAAGGCATGCTTATGAAACTGAAGTCAGTTCTCTGTTTTATTTCAAAACCTGAGCGTCAGCGTCACATTCTGGTCCCAGAAACATACCACCCAACTACAACAGTGTTGGTTCAAATCTCACAGGAAACCTTTGTAACATTTGATCCCCTCTCTCTTCTTTCTGCTTCTCTGCTGTATACTTTTGAATAATGTTTCCTAAATACAGTCAAATATCAACAGCAGGTGAAATTGTTATGTGCAATGTGAAACTGCTCATTCATATTAACAACTACAAAGAGATTTTTCACAGACTAAGCTGTTCCAGTTGTCACTGTGGAAGATTTAGGTGTTTTTCTGCCCATTAACTTGTTTTTTTGTGATACAAAGTGTCACAGTTTTCCTTGTCTCTCAGTTTTTCGGCATTGTTTTTTTTAGCAGCTGCATGCAGATGTTTTCAACTCTCTGCTCAGCATCAAGCAACAGACAGACACGATTAACAAATAGGTGGTGAACATACTGTAGCATTTAAAGTCCAATAGCTCCTTTGGGAGTTTAGACGATGAAAACAGAGCTGGAAGGAGAGTAAAGATGGGACACATGTCTACAGATGGATGTAAATCTGCAGATTCATGTCATTAGTGATGGTGAAAATGAAGCTTTCTGAAGCGCTCAATCACTATGGAGCAATTGCATTTTTTTCCCGTCCTCCACATGGATTCATTCATGCCATTTGGGCTGCACAGGGTTCTTTCCTTTTCTTTCTTTCTTTTTTACACTTGAAAATTAGCCAGATGCTCTGTGCCGTTCCTGTCTGACTTCCTGCCCCGATCATCTGCTGTGAAGCCTGCCTGACTGATGCACTTTCATTAAAAACAGGCACATTCTTCAGCAGTGAGTTGCTTCTGGGTGGCTTACCTGGTGGAATCACAACTAATGTCATGAGTGAGCGCTATGAACTCCAGTTCCTGGTGACATCTGCTGGTCACATTCTTAATCAGGCCCCTCATCATGTGACCACCATACTCCAAAACCTCCACAGTTGTATTTTAATTCAATTCAGTTTCATTTATATAGCACCAAATCATAACGACAGTTGCCTCAAGGTGCTTTACATTGTAAAATAAAGACACTATAGTAATACAAACAAAACAGAAAACCCCAACAATCATATGACCCCATTTGAGGAAGCAGTTTGGCGTCAGTGGGAAGGAAAAACTCCATTTTAACAGGAACAAATCTCCAGCAGAAAGACATAAACTGTGAAACTTATCCAGAGTGTGCCCACTTGATGACAGCTCCCCCACCCTGACCCTGAATGTATAAGCAGCTAAGAAAATGAATGAACTGATGGGTTGGTAGCTTGCTCTGTCATTATGTCTGGCTTCGTGACATCTAGGTTGGATTATTGCAACTCCCTTTACTTTGGTCTTAACTCTACTCTTCTCCATAGATTGCAAACTCAGAATGCTCCCGCTCGTCTCCTTACTGGTAGTGGGCGGTGTGTCTCTATCACCCCTGTCCTTGCCCACCTGCATTGGCTTCCCATTAAGTATCGCATTCAATTCAAAATCCTGCTGCTCACCTTCCGAATTATTAGCAATATAGCTCCAAGCTACCTCACTGAGTTACTTAGATTATACACCCCTACTAGAGCACTAAGATAATCTTCTCAGTCACTTTTGGTGCAGCCGAGATCCCGGCAGAAGACTAGAGGTGACTGAGCGTTTGCATTGGCTGCACCCGATCTATGGAGTAACCTCCCCATCACTATCTGCAAGTCTGATTCTATTCAATCCTTAAAATCGGGGTTAAAACCCACTTATTCAGCCTCGCCTTTTCTACCACTTAATGATTGTTTGTTAGTTAGTTTAATGCTTATTTCTATCTTCGGTCTACTCTTAACTACTTTTAATCATTTTTAAAAATTTTTGACTGTTTTATCCCTTACACATATTGTTCTTTCATGCTTTTATATGCATTTCTTTTGCTTCTGTGTTTTTAATGCTATTTAACATGCTAGCATGTTTGTACTTTGCCATAGCCTTCATCCTCCCTGTTACCTCATCTTACCCTCTTGTATGTCAAGAACTTTGGTGCACCACTGGTTTTTAAACGTTCTATATAAATAAAGTTTGTTGTTGTTGTTTACAATAAATGACACATGAACTATAAAACTTCAGATTTGTTGGCCCTCATAGACTGCATATACAGGGAGTGCAGAATTATTAGGCAAATGAGTATTTTGTCCACATCATCCTCTTCATGCATGTTGTCTTACTCCAAGCTGTATAGGCTCGAAAGCCTACTACCAATTAAGCATATTAGGTGATGTGCATCTCTGTAATGAGAAGGGGTGTGGTCTAATGACATCAACACCCTATATCAGGTGTGCATAATTATTAGGCAACGTCCTTTCCTTTGGCAAAATGGGTCAAAAGAAGGACTTGACAGGCACAGAAAAGTCAAAAATAGTGAGATATCTTGCAGAGGGATGCAGCAGTCTCAAAATTGCAAAGCTTCTGAAGCGTGATCATCGAACAATCAAGCGTTTCATTCAAAATAGTCAACAGGGTCGCAAGAAGCGTGTGGAAAAACCAAGGCGCAAAATAACTGCCCATGAACTGAGAAAAGTCAAGCGTGCAGCTGCCAAGATGCCACTTGCCACCAGTTTGGCCATATTTCAGAGCTGCAACATCACTGGAGTGCCCAAAAGCACAAGGTGTGCAATACTCAGAGACATGGCCAAGGTAAGAAAGGCTGAAAGACGACCACCACTGAACGAGACACACAAGCTGAAACTTCAAGACTGGGCCAAGAAATATCTCAAGACTGGTTTTTCTAAGGTTTTATGGACTGATGAAATGAAAGTGAGTCTTGATGGGCCAGATGGATGGGCCCGTGGCTGGATTGGTAAAGGGCAGAGAGCTCCAGTCCGACTCAGACGCCAGCAAGGTGGAGGTGGAGTACTGGTTTGGGCTGGTATCATCAAAGATGAGCTTGTGGGGCCTTTTCGGGTTGAGGATGGAGTCAAGCTCAACTCCCAGTCCTACTGCCAGTTTCTGGAAGACACCTTCTTCCAGCAGTGGTACAGGAAGAAGTCTGCATCCTTCAAGAAAAACATGATTTTCATGCAGGACAATGCTCCATCACACGCGTCCAAGTACTCCACAGCGTGGCTGGCAAGAAAGGGTATAAAAGAAGAAAAACTAATGACATGCCCTCCTTGTTCACCTGATCTGAACCCCATTGAGAACCTGTGGTCCATCATCAAATGTGAGATTTACAAGGAGGGAAAACAGTACACCTCTCTGAACAGTGTCTGGGAGGCTGTGGTTGCTGCTGCACGCAATGTTGATGGTGAACAGATCAAAACACTGACAGAATCCATGGATGGCAGGCTTTTGAGTGTCCTTGCAAAGAAAGGTGGCTATATTGGTCGCTGATTTGTTTTTGTTTTGTTTTTGAATGTCAGAAATGTATATTTGTGAATGTGGAGATGTTATATTGGTTTCACTGGTAGAAATAAATAATTGAAATGGGTATATATTTGTTTTTTGATAAGTTGCCTAATAATTGTGCACAGTAATAGTCACCTGCACACACAGATATCCCCCTAAAATAGCTCAAACTAAAAACAAACTACAAACTACTTCCAGAAACATTCAGCTTTGATATTAATGAGTTTTTTTGGGTTCATTGAGAACATGGTTGTTGTTCAATAATAAAATTTTTCCTCAAAAATACAACTTGCCTAATAATTCTGCACTCCCTGTAAAGATGGACGTACCCACAGTTGTCATGATCCGGGTGAGTGCAGGGTTTTTCCCATGGTTCCACCTCTGGGTGCAGTCCACACCTGTTGTCAATCTCCAGCTAACCTCTGTTAGTGTAGGCCACCACAGCTCTTGTGATTTTGTTCACAGTGCTTTCTCTGCTCACCCTGTGCTTTGTCTGCTTGCAGTGATCCACAGCTCAAATGCTGACAATACTAGCCTTCATTTGGACGATGGTCTTCTCAGCAGCTCTTTCAGTCCCAGCTCATGCTCACTTCTCTCCCCTGGCTGCCTCCCTGCCTCAGCTCCTGGATATCTTGGATCATCATCTGGCTTTATCTCTGTCTCACTCAGACCACTTACCCCTTCCACGCCAGCCCTCCATCTGCAACAAGTAAGACAATTCATGTCCACGTTTTGCTCTTACCTGAACTGCACCAGAACACCTTCTGAACTTCCTCCTTGTGTTACAGGGACTCTGGGGCGCCCCAGAGTTCATGTTAATATTGTTTCCTAGTGTTTCATGTGTATTGCACAATTCACGTTTGCTACATTACTTCATAGAATTTCACGTGCATGTCATAGTTCACGTAAACTTCATAGTTCACATGGTTGCTTCACAGTTATCTTTCTCAGTTTGCAAATAAAGCCTTGTTTTCACGTTACCAGTGCCTCCATCTGTATCTGCAGTTGAGTCTGTTTACCTGGTTTGGCCTTTGGCCATGACAACAGTGACTTCACCCACTGACATCTGTAAGACTTCTTTAAGAGACAAGTGGAGTCGCCTTCTGCTGGCTAGCTGTCTTTGTCCCACTGCAAATCATAACTTTATTTATATATAGCGGCAGTAAATATAAGGTTTTATACAAATATACGATTATTTCTTTTTAAAAATGTGCTTACTGCCCTTTAACAGTTTCCATATACTGGTTTGTGTTAAATCAAACACAAATTTCCTGTTGAATTTATGTGTTTGTGACCAAGTAAAGCATGCTCTTTTATTGAAGATGAAATATTGCCTTTTGCAGTGTGAGGATGCCTTCTGCAGGAGGTAATAAATGAGTTAAAGCTGTTGCTTTCGTTGACAGCAAGCTCTTAATTAAAGCAGTATGGGATAATGAGAGTTCACCTCCATTCAGGCATGCTCTGCACTAAACTCAGCTGACACAACAGAAAATTCACATGCAACCTTAGACCTAGGGGACAAATTACTCTGGCACCAGCCAGGCAGGGACTGTGCAGGAAGGCGAGCATCAAATCAATAGAGTTTTATAGACCTGAATCCCATCTAAGTGTTCCTCCTTAGCTCTGTTACTTTCATTCATCTTTCTGTCTTAGCCTGTTCAGTAGAGGAGTGAAATGACACATTTTCAGACAGCTGTGATGGATATTATGTTTTTTACTCTCTGTTAGTTGATGTGATGTCTCTGTTCTTACTATTACACCTGTTTTTATGCTTGATACGATGCCACTTCACGTTTCTCTGCATAGTTTCACGTTACAGACAAAAAGTCATTGGTGGAAAGTTTATGTGAGAAGTCTGTTTAAAATTTTGGCTGAACAAAACTAATGGCTGCCACCTGTAGGTAGAATTGATAACTTGTGATTTCTGGTAAAAAGTACTCAACATAGTAGAAGGAAGCTTGCATACAATATCTAAAATGTTGCAAAACATCAGAAATGAAAAATAAGTCTAAACCCAGTCCCAAGATCATTTGTAAAGAGCATTTCTAGCATATGTGAGAATGGCTTTAAGATGTACATGGATGACATTTTTCATCATTTACTGTTTTTCTATACTGTACAATATTTATTTAAGGTAATATACTACACACCTGTAGATGCCATGACAATTAATTACAATTATATATTTGACTTAACATGATGTGCAGAAATCTGAACACTGAGTAAAGCTAATTTCCTTTTCCACAGATGAGTCTCTGGAATTATGTTCTGATCCTTCTCAAGACAAATTGGATATAAAGTGTATTATTATTATTATTATTATTATTATTATTATTATTATATGTCATCAGCTCAGTGAGTTTAGGCACGTCATGGTCAAGATTTCCATGATTTAAGTGACTTTAAACGTGGAATGGCTGTTAGTGCCAGACAGACTGGTATTTCAGAAATGATGATTTAGTGGGATTTTCACATCAGAACAAATTCTCTGGGGTTTACAAAGAATGGTCTGAGAACAAGGAAATATCCAGTGAGTGGGATAAAAATATCTTGTTGATGCCAGAGGTCGGAGTAGAATGACCAGAGTTCTGCAGTGTGATAGGAAGGCAAAAATAACTCAAATTCAGTTTTATCATATATTTATATATAGCACTAAACTGGAACAGCAGTCACTTCACTCATTACAACCAAGGTATGAAGAGCATCTCAGAATGCACAATACATCGAACCTTGAACCAGATCAGCCACTCCTGTCACCAAAGGCTCACCAAAGTTGGACAATGAAAAACAGAAATATAATTTCCTGGTCCAGTAACTCAATATCTGCTGGAACATTTGGCCAGTATGGTCAGAATTTGGTTTAAACGACATGAAAACACAGATCCTGCCTTGTATCAATGTTTTCAACTATCAGCTATCTCAAGCTAGAGTCTTGAACATAACATTGATTGCACTCAAATGTCTGCCCCAGTCACCATATTTGAATAGAGATCTTGTGGGTATGGTTTAATGGGAGATTTACAGATTGGCTGGCTACACGGATGTCCAGATTAAAAACCTGCAAAAAATGTTTGATGCTATTAAGTGTATATGAACAAACTTTGAGGAATGTTTCGAGCACCTTGTTGAGTCTAGGCCATGAAACATTAGGGCAGCTCTGATCCAGTTCTGACCAGGTCCTACCTGGTCCTAACAAAGTGGACCTAGTAATTTGTCTGGGGACTGTAAACATGCCTTCCAGCAGCAACAAATGACATAATATTGTACCAGTAATCATAGTTCGACTATACTTATTTACAACTAGGGTATTCCTACATATCTCTGCTTCTATCTCTATCATTTTGGTTATATTACCACTGTTAATAAGTATTTATATCTGGTTGTAATGGTAGTTGTAGTTAAGAGTATTTCTTTCATCATTAGCCACTACCTGACAGAGAGCGCACAGCTGTAACACACAATTATACCCTAAAGTATAGACAACATGATTCCTGCCTCTCTAGAGTTCGCATCATTTCTGTTGTCAGTAAAATTGACCCTAAATCAACAAACAGTTTTGTATGTAGACTTAAAAGCACTTGGTCATGATAAATAATCCTCTGCTGAGGTGGTTTGCAGTCCATCAGCAAGTGTGAAAAACCATTAAGCACACACATAGACGATGCAGACCCTCAAAAATCTCTTTGGCGCCTCTTTTCCACGCAATGAGTCCTCAGGCAGTGCATTCTTGCAGCACACTGTACTGCAGGGTCACCAGCGTTCACACGCAATTTAACAAAGCAATGACAAAATCTAAAAGAGAATCCAAACCTTTGACCTCTGATGGCTGGAATTACATATCCCAAACCTTATCAGCGGAAACCATTTCAAACAAGACTTTTCAGGAAGGATCTTCATTGTACCCAAGTGATCGCTCTCTATGAATCTGGCTGCAGCTGACCTTCATCTTACCTACACTGACTCAGCATTTCCTGCTTAATGTTAAGTGATTATCCTGCTGATGATGCCCTGTGGGGATAAGAGACATTTGTCAAGAATCAGTCCAGCATTTTCCTAACCACGCAAGCCTCAGAAGTCTGAGGCCATAAATTCCAGCTATCTGGTATCCACAGTAAGCTTCAAATTGTTTCTTTTAATTCAGTGTCATTATATATGTGTACTGTGAAACATTAAGTGTATGTCAAATGGTGAAGTCTCGGTTTAAGACATAAGTCATTATCGTTAATATATATGCCAAACAAGAAATAAAAGGAGTAATAAAAGTCCCATATTCTGATTATTACTGCCTCATAAGCTATGGCACCATGTCATAAATTATTAGCAGTATAATGGCAGCCACTAAAACTCCTCTGCTAAATTGTGTTCATGAGTTAAACACTGTCACCGTGTTGAGTGTAATGCATTACTTTTTAACAGGTTAGCGTCACCTGATTACTTTTTTTGTTAGGCTGTCTAGGTCTCAGTCGCACAGGCCTACAGACTGATCAGTGACACCCATCCATCCAGTTACAGGACTAACACAGTGACAAATTATTCACACTCTCATTCAAGCCTCTAGCCAATACTTAGAGTCACTAATTAACCTGTGAAACATGTGAGTGGTTGCTTTGGCCGGTGAGAGGAATCCTAGAGAGAACCCATGCAGACATTGGGAGAACATGAAAACTCCAAACTCCAGTCTGGCAGTGGATTCAAACCCCAGACCTTCTTACTGTGAGGCAATAGTGCTACCCACTACACCACTGTATGGGCCCATTTCGAGAATCACTGTCCTAAAAGTTCACATTCTTTTTAATATGTCTGGTTCACATGTAGAGCGAGGAAGTCATTTTTTACAGATCGGATAAGTGATGCATGTGCTATTTGATACATAAAGTTTGTATTTCAGTGTCACGAGGGTGCACTGCATGAAATGGATCTGTTTGAGGGAAACTGAGGTCATCAGTAAGTTTCATATTTTCTGTATTGAGTGGCAGCACTCAGTTTAGAGACGGTCTGTCACTGCAGTGCAAGAGTTTTTTGTGTGTGATGAATGTGTTTCTGCTCATGTACTGAGTTCAGCCTCATATACTCCGTTTCCAGTCATACATCAATAAAAGCCTTATTGCCCCAGTTTGTTCTTGTACTCATTTCTATGCCTGTTTCTCTCAGTTTGTAACACTTCCTCAGTGGCATCAGGCCCTGTGAAATGCTGCTGATCTCCAGTGAGGCCCCAAGCTGCATTCTCAGGAAGAGATTAGTGCTTACCACCCATCGATTATCATCTTTCAATATACGTCAACTTATTATGATTGAGTTTATGGTCCTTGGTAGTGAATATTGGATGACCGGGGAATTTTGCTCTTGGTTTCTTTGTTTTTGCTGTAATTTTTGGTCTGTCAAACATTTTGTTCCCAAAAGAAATATATTAACAAATACCAAACTGATTAGCACAAACTATGGTAAATTCATGACTCCCAGAGGATGATTCATGATTCAGGCGTCGCCCTTTCTCCTCAAACTTTGCTCGGGCATCACTAGAAGGGTAGCATGAAAACCAACACATTTCAAAAAGTGTATATCTTACTTTGAAGGCAAATGAGTAGTTGGTAGTGTTGGGTGTAATTCATTCCTCGGTTAACCTTTTAAGGAGTTTCTGCATTAAATTTAATAATCAAATTGCTGTTATAGTTTCCTAAGATTTCCTGAAGATTGTTCAGTTATCTGGATGACAGCCAGATATAAAGACAAAAAACATCATCCGTGCCTTTTAATCATCTGATTTTGGTTTTCGTCTATGGAGGAGGAGAATGGCGGGGGGATTTATATCTTTTGAGGAGTGGAAATATGGAAATTACTTGTATTTTTATTGAACAAAAGGACAAGAACATCATGGTAAAGTGCAACAAGGACATAAACAGGTATATTATATGCTAACACAACTTCAGCTCTTTGGAAACATCTGCACAAACGTGCTAACGCAGAACAAGAACCAGAGAAGCCAGAGTGGTGGCAAAAACAAGTTGCAGCCCAACAGCCAGAGCCTGATCTTCAACAAGTAAAAGGCAGTGATGGGGACTCAAGCTGTTAGCACTGTAGGATCTAGTTCTACCTGCACGGTACTGTTGCTACAGAAGAATCAATGTCACCATAGCGCTGAAGTCTCTTTGGGGTGGTTTTCAACTTTGAACACAAAACCAACAACCAACAGCAAACTTAAAAACACTGAGGATTTAGCAGTTGAGTGAGTTTGTAGTCACTGTGAGTGTTTTGTTGTCGCTCAATAATTTATTGATCATAGCACAAGTCGTATGCTTTGAAAGGGTCATACATTTTATTCACATTATGGCATCTCTAAAGTTGAAGAACTGGAAAGAATTTCACATAATTTAATTAATTATTAATTTTCTTTTCTTTTTTTTCTCAAGCTGTTTCACTTTTCTACAAAGATGACATGCAGGGCAGGGGCAGAAAATCCAATAACTTGTTTGTTTTGAAAATTCTAGCAAACCCAGCTGTGAGATAATGCCTCAACACAGAGACCCACTTTTTGCACAAAGCTGCAGCTTCTCTGCCAACCCAAACACAGCTTGACCACACTGCAGTGACCTCTGTCCTTGCTGGTGTCTTGGTTTGGTTTGACATGCACTCCCTCATTATAACACACGACCTATATATGATTACTGTCTCTCCATCTCCTGGCAAATAGCTTTTTTGTAATGACATGTAACCTTTAGAGGAAAAAGGAGATCTAAACATGTATTTTGGGATTTACATTCCACTTAATAATATCGAGGGGGGAGGGCTGGGACATTTTTTTGAGTAAAGCTGGTCTGACTGGAGCCAGACGCAGAGGCCAGACAGTTTTATTGCGCTGTGGGATTACTGGCTGAAATGAAAGTGTATCATCACGGCTGCTGACGGGCCAATTCATGACCTCCAAAGGTAACAAAGCCCGGGGAGATTTTTACACAAGAACATACACGTACATCAGCCAAAAGAAGAATGCCCTGTGACATTTGTTCTGATACCACCACAGGAGACACCCGGACGTTCAGCTAATTAGGGAAGGAAAGAGTCCCGACTGTGCTGTGATGGGGAGTTCAAGTCAGGTGAGATTTTATTTACATTCCTACTTAATGAAACAAATAAAATTGCTGCTAATAATTTGAGAAATACAAATACTGAAAATACCAAATTATACACTAATTCTCTTGAGAAACATTATGTATTTAACAAGAGCAACATGGCCATTAGGCAGTTAGCACACAAAATTAGCTTGTAGTATTCACAAGTAAGCATAAAACAGGACCTGGGAACCATGACTAAGAGAAGCTTAAAGGTAAACACTGGGAGACAGCATTTGAATGCATCATTTAAACTCCTGCGATGTGGAAGGAAATGCTCAATATACAGAAATCAGAAAAAAGTAGCAGAACAGTGAAAGTCTTTGAGCTTTGCACACTTTGATGTGATAGATTCGAATGCATTCATGTGTAAGTACCATTCAAATTACTCAGTTTAGAGGTATTTTTAATCTGGTGATTATGGGAATTTTCATGCATCACATGACAATAATAATATAACAGCTCATATCACGTTTTAACTTTAAGAAAAATGTAGTGAAGTGGTACCGCAAGCTCTAATAGATGCAGTTACACTTCACTAGTCATCTCCACATCTAGTAATTGGGTAAATTAACAGTCCCTGCATGCAAAATGCAACAATGGAGTTTTACTAGAAGTGAACCAAGGGGAACTGGAGAGGAATCCTCTGAAGTGATGAGGGGGAAACGTTTCACAGTAAGAAGCTTACGCTCAGCACCTTCAATATTTTTTTGCAGACTCCTAATTGCTCCAGTATTTTTCCATCTATGTTCTAAATCATGGATGCCTATTACACTTAACTATAGCTGCAGTTTCCATAGTTTCATGAATAAAATTCTGTTGAGAACATGCTGAAGCCTAATCTTTTTTTTTTAAATAAGGCATCCGTACTACTCCGATACTGGAGTTTGGGATGTAGCTACATTGATGGAAAGATGTCCAATACAGGCAGCTGAAGCTGACTCTAGTCACTAAACTGAGCTTCTTCACTCTGGGTTTGTGCTGTTGGAGCCTTTTGGAGAATTTTGAATTAATTATCTGACTAATATTATGTTTTGCTGTGTGGTACAGACCATCCCAGAAGTTTGTGATTCAGTTGTGTTGGCTTCTGTGAGACCAACAGGCAGATAGTGAATACAAATTGTTCTTCTTAAAACAGGAACAGCGATAATATTGGTTATTGTTCATCATCCAACCATATTCACCTCTATGTAGAACAATGTTTTTTTTTCTAGATTTGGCTAATTTTTAAAGCATTTAGGCAAATCAGTGACCACCCACAAATTAACATCTCAGTATGTAGAAAGTCTTCTTTGCTGAATCTTCCACTGCTCTTTATAAAAACAGAAAACAGTTGCTATTATAGGACCTTGTTGTAAACCTAAAGTCTGTTTGCTCTGCCTGTGTGATTTATTTTATAATATTAAATATGGATTCTATCCGTTGTGAAGAGCATTAAAGAGATAAAGACACATGTGAACCCTGTCATCCCAGGCGGAATGAACACATGTGTATCCCTGTTCTCATTTGCACTCTTACCAGTGCTTGCAGAGCTTCGGACACAGTATATTTCCAAATAAGTGACCCCACCCACCTCAATCTGAACAAACAGTATTAACAC
Source organism: Aulonocara stuartgranti (assembly GCF_965226115.1). Taxonomy (NCBI): domain Eukaryota; kingdom Metazoa; phylum Chordata; class Actinopteri; order Cichliformes; family Cichlidae; genus Aulonocara; species Aulonocara stuartgranti. Next base: position 11,153,143 of record NC_138950.1, read on the forward strand.
GATTAATCAGCAGGGAGTAACCTGCGATCATTACCGCCAATAAACTCCAGTGTGCATGAAGGTTCATTCTGACGGGAGGATAAAAGGTGGAGAGAAAGTGTAATTTGTTAGAAACACATCTCATCCTGACACCGAGTGGCAAACAGGATCAGGCCTTTTATCTAAAAATCCAAGAATGGAATTAAGTTTAACCAGCCTTTATTATATCCCCCACCTGCTGATAAAAACAGTGAATATGTTCTGCTCAGGCTTCATTTTTTAGTCTTCTCTCCTTCCTCTGAAACCATGGGGGCAGCAGCCTCCAACTCCTGACCATCGCAGCGTGAGCGGAGCACTGGCCAGTGTTAAGTCTCAGTAATTAAGACTTCATGCTGTTCAACTTTAAAAGCTCCTAAATGGGCCTCCTGCTGCACCCCCCGAACCTCTCTGTTTCAAGTAATTTATCCATTTTGACATGAGTTGTGCTTTGCCTCATTCTCAGGTCTCCTGCTACACACGCTTGTGTTGTGGTTAGCACAAAAGAGTTCTTCTCCTCCTTTTGTCTCTGCTGCTTTGTCATCCCTGGTTCTGTATATGATCATGGTTGTGTTTAATTAAGTCAAAAGTGCCCTAATTTAAAGTAGAGGGGAAGTAAGTCATGTGGTCAATCGGGAAATGATTCTGAGGAGATTCTGATTCTGTATCTCATTCATCTTGTACAGATTTTGGTTGTATGACTGGTGAGTTTTGATCTATTATACAACCACTGATGCAGCCTCTTGATTTTATAACTCAGCTAACTTGAGGCCCTCAGGTTAACTGGACAGCAGCACAATTTGCTCTGGATTACCACTGGCACTATGTACAGTCATGAAAAAAGCACTCTGTGCTCTTTGTACAGGACACTAAAAAGTCCTCTGAAAAACTAATTACACGCTATAGCAGCACTAACATGAAGCAATCATCTTCTCTATAACTTTATGAGTTTTTTATGTTGTTGTTTTTTTTAAGAATTTTTGGTCCACTCTTCTTTACAACATTGCTTCAATTCACTAAGATTTGTAGTTTATGTACTTCTCTTAAAGTCTCACTGAAGTATTTCAATCAGGTTGAGATCTGGACCTTAACTGGGTGACAGCAACACCTGGATTCTTTTCTTTTTCAGCCACTGTTTTGTAGATTTGATGGTGTGCTTGGGATCATTGTCTTGTTTAGTGACACAGTTTATGCCAAACTTTAGCTCTCAGGTTGCTTTCCATTTGATTTTAGAATGCTTTGTTATACAGAGGAATTCATGGTCAACTCAATTACTGCAAAGTTCCAAAACAGTTGTTACAGAAGTTGCAAAACAAGGCCAAATCATCAACCCTCTCCCACCATGCTTGACAGCTGGCTTGAGATGTTTGTGCTGACGTGCTGGTTCTGTGCATTCTGGCCGAAAATCTTCACTTTGGTCTTATCTGTGCAAAGGACATTGTTCCATAAGTCTTTCTTATAGATGTGGTCACGCTCACTGATGATTAATTAATCAAGCATTTGATTAGCAGCATCTGACTGCTATTTACTCTCTTAATTCTTGGGGACGCAGTAAGAATGTATTTAGAGTCCAATGAAAGCATTCTTTTTCACCATAGGCAAGGCAAGGCAAGTTTATTTGTATAGCACAATTCAACAACAAGGTGATTCAAAGTGCTTTGCAGAGACATTAGAAACAAAAACTACAGGCTACATTTCACTGTGTGTTATACTTGTATAACTATGCATGTGACAAATAAAGAACCTTGAACCTTGAACCTTGAAAACAAATAAAAAGCATGATTTAAAATTGATTAAAACAAGCTAACTAATTAACAAACAAACAAACAAACAAAACAGTATATAAAATCAAAACAGATAAAATCAGAACAGTAGATAAAATCAGTAGTTAAATGTAAGTTTTGAAATTTAAGCTTAAAAGTGTGGATTTGGTGCTTTATTCAAATGCAGCTGAGAATGGGTGAGGCTTCAACCTGGATTTAAATAAACTGAGTGTTTCAGCTGATCTGAGGCTTTCTGGGAGTTTGTTCCAGATATAAAGAGCATAAAAGCTGAATGCAGCTTCTCCGTGTCTGGTTCTGACTCTGGGAACTGATAAAAAACCGGATCCAGATGACCTGAGGGACCTGGAAGGTTCATACTGGGTCAGGAGGTCACTGATGTATTTTGGTCCTAAACCATTCAGAGCTTTATAGACCAGCATCAGGACTTTAAAGTCTATCCTCTGTCCTATCCTAGGATATGCAAGTGGAAAGGAATTTGTGGAGATTTGTTATTATTGCAGTTATTTTTGCTTCACACAGTTAAGAATGATGAAAGAAGGAGATAGGCTTCAAAATATGATATTACTGCGGTAAATTACCAAAGCCTCTCAACAAAAGTGAAACTGAATGATAATTTTAAGAAAAAGAGGAAAATATGGACGTGCTTAAAATAACATAAGCGGAGAATGGGAGAACTGTATATAGATATGAGCACGCAGCAACGACAGATGTAGTTAAAATATCCAAACCAAAATGACACAACGACATGAGTCATGAAATGACAACATGACTCAAGTTATAATGATGCTGGCTGCTTTGAATTGTGACTGCTCTGTCTGACCCTGCACTAAATCCCAAGTGCTGGTGATACATCATCCAGAGGAACAGCTGAGTGTGACAAGCTCATCTGTCCCAGCCAGGAATCACGTCAGGAAACAGGGAAACAGCTTGACAAAAGACTCAAGGCGAAGGCTGGAAAATGAAGACGGCCAACACAAATCAGAGTTAAACAGATAATAAAAGATAAAAGCCAAACTAGCAGACCGATTCAGAATAAGGTGAGTTGGCAGGGGCTTTGAGGTGAAGTTTTATGACCACTGATCTGCTCTGAGAACTAGGAACAAACATCTACAGCCTCTGCTGGTGGTCTGCTGGCTGATAAGCTCTGACACCGAAGCAGTGAACCGGGCAGAAGTCACATGACGAGCGCCGTCACATGCACAAATGCACAGAGTCGGTGGGATCAGAGTGGAGTGTGGACTGCCGGTCCGGCTGTCAGACTGCAGGTCCAGCTGTTCACAGGAAGCGTGCAGCAGGAGCGGTGGGTGTCCGCTCAGTCACATTAGATACTGCTTATTGGGCCTTGTAGAAGTAGCAGACTGACAGACGCAGGCAGGTGAAGGAGACAGAGATTGAACACTAAAAATAACAACAGAGGATCCAGAGAACAACAGAAAGACAGATGGAAATGCAGACAGATAATGATCGATGGTAGTGGAGAGGTCTTTTTTTAGGCAGGCCAGCAGCATGGCCCTGAGGATGACAATGTTTATCGGGTGATCAGGTGATCTTTGGTCAAGACTAAAACAATGGACAGATATTCATTGTGGCTGGAGGATGTATTCCATTGACTTTAGTGATCCTGTGACTATTTCTCTCCCACAATTGTTCTCAGACAAAGAAGTTAAAGCCCCACAAATCCCATTTTCCCTCATTAATTAACAATAATGAAAAATACTCCAAGATCATTTTTTATTTAATAAATTATGAATGAACTATGTTTAACTATATTTTTTTGGAAAGCTGAGTTCAGTTTCACTATCCCATTTAGACGTGAAACAGAGTAAAAATGTCAAAAAGCATATCATGTTACAAACTACAGAAACAGCTGAGAAACAAGTCATTGACATCTGTCAGTCTGCAAAGGGTTCCAGCTTTGGAACTCCAGTGAACCACATTATCCAGAAATGGAAAATAACTGGAAAGAACAGTGGCAATTCTTGCCAGGAATGGCTTGCCTACCAAAATTACTCCAAGAGCCCATCAACAGCTCATTCAGGAGGTCACAAAAGAACCCAGGACAACATCTAAAGAGCCGCAGGCCTCACTTACCTCAGTTAAGGTCAGAGTTCAGGATTGAACAATAAGAAAGAGACTGGAAGAGTTCAAAGGTGAAACTCAATTCTGACCAAAAGAACACGAAGGCTTGTCTCATATTTGCCAAAAAAACCCCCCAAAACTTCTTGATGATCCCCAAAACTTTTGGGAAAATATTCAGTGGACTGATGGAACAAAAGTTCCGATTTTGGAATGTTTGCATCCCATCACATCTGGCATAAAAGTAACACTCCATTTCATGAAAAGAATAGTCAACAGTCACAGATTGTGGTGCTAGTGTGGTGGTCTTGGGCTGCTTTGCTACTTCAGGGCCTGGACAATTGATGGAACCATGAATTCTGCTCAAGCACACTTTGGCTATGCAGCAGGATCCACCTCTGAAACAAAATGAAGGTTTTGGAGTGGCCTATTTAAAATTCACACTTAAATGCAATTGAGATGATTTGGTATAACCTTAACAGGCTAATCATAGTCAAAAATCCTTCAGAGTGGCTGAATGAAAACAATTATGCAAAGATGAGTGGACCAAAATTCTTACAAACAATAATCACAAACACTTCTTTATAGTTCTTGCTGCCAAAAGTCTAACAAGCAGCTATTAGGTTTAGTTTAAAAAAAATTCTACATAGGCCCATAGTGTAATGGTTACAACTGCTTGGGAAGTACAAGGTCACTTTTTGTGCTTGCCAGGGTCACTTTAGTTTTGTATAATATTAAAATTTAATTGATGATCTGAAAAACAAGAAATCGGGAAGCGGCAAATACTTTTTACACTTTAACTATACAATGTTAAATAATGTAATAATATACACTTAAAGCTTCTGTGATAATCATAGATGAAATATGGTGTATTCTGCTCCACAGTGGTTTAATCTACTACCCACAATTCCCTAATTTCTCTACTTTGCAAAGGTGAACCTGAAACAAAAGACGTGTGAGACAGCGTTCTTTTACTACTTTTTGATAAAATAGATTAATGGTTATAATCACACTGCATTTTGTTAACTCTGTTATCTTGTGGTTGAATGTTGTGTCTCAGTGCCAAGGGAAGGCACCTCTCCTAATACATGTATATGGAGGAAGGAGGTCTGTGCATGGTATCTGGTTGAACTGTCATGCAGTTTTAAAGTGGTTTTGTTCTATATTCATTTCTGATAGAATGTGGTTATTTTCCATGGGCTGTCCCACCCTCACGGGCCAGTTTTTAGGCTTCCTGTGCAACCCCATTTAAAAAATCCTGGAAATGCCCGCAGTTCTTGTGGTTCACCAAGCAGCAGCAAGGCCTCAAACATGCTCAACTCAAATATGCAAATGGAAATGACAATGTCTGGCCCAGCTGGTGTAAACATGCAACCCCAGTGAACAAACAAAAAAGTGCCCTTTAAATGCACTGTTGGAGGTCCTCAATCTCAGTCTTAGAGGAGGCCATATAGACTAGTTAAAGATATGCAGAGTGTTTCCATGACCACACTAGTTAACAATCACAGCGACCTTGGGTGATTGTGTGCTTACTGTACTGAAGAAAAAAGGCAGAAAATACAATGTTCGACCAGAGGAAGAGAGCAAATTCTCATCTGAATTAAGAGGGTCACCCTTCCTTCTTTTGTTTCATGTTACTTAAACTGCAGCTTGGACTTGTTTGGCTTTGAAAATATTCCGGGTGGCACACATCAGAATGTGCAGCTTTCTGAGAGCAGCTCAAATCACTGTGTACTTAAATTGACCCATCTCTGGAGTTTCAAAGTTCTCACGGTGAAATATCTTAGCATCTCCAAAATGGCTATTCGTAGTTCCCGGATGACGTATTCTAATGACTTTTGGGATCCTCTGACTTGTCCTCCAGCGTCACCAGCAGTTTGACATTTTTGCGTTTTATTGAACTATCCTGACAGTTACTGGACAGATGCCCTAAAATGATAAAACAAGCAGTTTCTCCAGGCACCTCATATATCTTTCACAAATAAATATGCAGGTGCAGCTGACTCCTAACGGCATTTCAGTCTGCTCCAAATGTGTGTTGTTGTTACCTTTTATATACCCTACGGTGACTTCCCAGGGACCACTGCATTGTTTTGGAGGGATTAAAATTCACTGAAGATTATATCTGCTTCAGCACTGCAGAACAATGGAGGGGGATATGGGGGTCTTTCTGTCGCCGCCCAGTAACATGGCTGCCCACCCATTCTGATCAGAGGTTGTAGCATGCCCGGAGCCCAATTAGAAGCTGGTTTATATAAAAACCACACAGTTAACTGTCTGCTCCTTTCACCCTGACATGAGTGCTTTTTTGTCTTTAAAGGTGGCTGCAGTGATAGCTGTTCTCCTCGACAAATGATCTGATGGATATTTTCTCACTGCTACACTCCCCCAACCTGCATGTTTATACTATATTTAATGGACTCCTGAGAAAACCACTCTGTCTTCCCCATTTAACTTTATATTGTACAACACGATATGCTGCTCCAAGTACTTTTCCTTAAAGTGTCTCTGGAAAACTTTCTGAGTCAGCAGAGAGAAACGCAGCCTCACAGCAGCAAGCTTTTCCATGGCAGCAGAGCGGGCTGGGAACCGCACACGGGATCTGATCTGTGAATGGCCCTCAGTGCAATCCAGAGTAACAATGCGGCTCATCGATGAAAACCTTCATTGTCTTTGCTCTCAGTCTCTGAGGACTCACTGCACAAAGGGGGTTTTGTCACAGTGCCCAGCCTCTCTCCTTTGTCGGAAGTACAGCAAACCAGTCAAATCTACTGCTTAAAGGTGATGCAGCAGGGTTTCTAAACATGCCCTGCTTCAGATAAGAACCCCTTGTCTCCTGGAAGCTTTTGTATAGGCAAAATTTGTATGCTCTTTTCTTTCTACACTGCAGTAGAAAGTGGATAATGAAGACGGTTTCCATTGCGGCAGTCATGTCGGTGATATACGGCATCATTTAAATTCTCCATTGTAACAATGAAAACCTACACTTATGGCATGTAAATCACCAAAAGGCAGAGTGGAACAGCAGCCCTCTTAGCAGACAGCACCACTTTTCCATCCATAGGGTGAAGGAAAACTTAAGGACAGAATGGAGTTTTTTGTCATTTGTTTATGGACAATAGACTTTCTCAAGTTAACGACTAGTTGTGTAAAGAGTTACTTCACTAACTTCCTTACTCCTTAATTTGTTGTGGGATCCTTTAAAAATAAATAGCAAGAATAAAAAAACAAAATGTGGCCTGAAATTTGTGTCATAATCGAAACAAAAACAAAATCTCTGGGCAGGGTCCTTTCAGTAGTTGTATTTCCCCAGGTGAACTTTAAATGTTTTCTGAGGTCTTTAAGGACCAAAGTTGATAACTTTTGAGCATTTTGGGACAGCAGAAAATAGATTGTCACGTTTTACATTTACACATTCAGCTTATGTAAATCAAAATGACTCATTTGGATTCACATTTGTTGTCACTTTGAGAGTCAAAATGTTTTTTGGCTCAAGAGTGAATCCTGTTTAAAGCTGCCCTTCCATAAACGGCTACTTGAGTTTGACTCCAAAATCACCCATGCTGTGTTAAAATGCCCAACTTTACAGCATCTGTTTACACTAAAAGTTGCTGAAAGGATTGTTGTTTTGGTTTCTGTGTTTCATTTTTTAAACCTGAATCACAATGAATTTTGCGGTTTGCTACCGGAGCTAGCTGGTTAACACTAGTTCTAGGTGGTCATAGCTCAGTTCAGCTGTCTAGCCTGAAAAAACAAGATTGCAATGACCAAAACCAATGGGTGACGCCTATGAGTCAAATATTTAACTGCACCCTCTAAATGACCAGTGGATGGATGCTTGCCTTGAGATACCATATGTTTCATCTCAGCAATGCCTGGCATCATGTTCCTGGTCAAAACTCAACTACAAACAGACAGATGTTGATGTTGTTTCCATGCAGAACAAAGGTCTAGTCTCTTACAAAGTGAGAAGTATTGCTCTAATCAAATTACTGAAATGAATAAAAAAAACAAAAACGCGTCTGTGTTTGTTTTTGTTTAAACAGTTAATATGGTTAGCACATGGTTGCAAACAGACGGCCTCAGTGTCTTCGCCACGTAAACAGACTTTGATTACTTGAGCCAACACTTTTTACATTTATGCACCTCTAGACTTCTCTCTCATTTGTTTGCATTATGAACTTAATCTGTAACACTTCACTGCTTTAGACTTCTGCTGTGAATCTTTGTAGAACCAGCAATGTAACCTGCATAATATCACTGCTGACATTTATTGTGCATTGTCTGCTAATTACCTTATGGTTATGTCCTATGTTCTATTTGCAAAGCCAGCAGATGGAAACAAATAAAATGCTGGGACTTTTCTAAAGGCTCTCCTTGCCTTTCTGGGGAGGTCCAAGTAAGATGGCGTATGTGACATCATAGGGTTTCTGATAGGATGGAGTTACCACAGAGGTATGGTCTAGATTTCCCACTGAAGCACAGTCACCAACATCGCCTCTCTGTCCCCAGTGTCAACATCACCAGGAAAAGAACCGGGTGAGCCTTTTTTCTCTTCACATCCTTGACATTTGAGCACATGTAATTTATTTTATTTTATCATAGCTGATTAAGAAATAGCTGAAAACAATCATTTAACACAAACTTTCTCTTGCTAGGAAGTGTAAGAAGGACACTGAAGAACAAACATTGGTTCGGTCACTACTGAACCATGACTAGACATGGAGAGAAAAAATTGCCAGCCAACAGAGCAGGCACAAACAATCCTATGAGAGCTTTAAAATGAGCCAAAACAGTAAAGATTTTTGGTGGAAAACCAAAACAAAGAGCTGAACCACAGTGTTAAGGTCAATAAACCTGAGAGGGGCTGCGGAGGCGGATTCATTGCTGCATGCGACACCTTTTACACACAAGCTGCCAATGATCCACTGTTGAAATCTGAACATCTGCATTTCCATGTCATCTTATGTACTGGGAAACAACTACAGCGAAATCAAGGTTCAATATCAAAACATTAAGTAAAATGTGAACACTCTAAAGAAAAACAAGTGTAGCTGTTTATGTCAAACACGTTTTTTTTTTCTGTTCCCAGTATTTGCCGTTACAGTTGGCCCCTGCCCCGAAGCCTCACACGCTTCACACCGAGACAAGGCCGGTGAGACCGCGGGCCATGTGACAACATTTTTGTTGTAACTGCTCCACACTCTCCCACCCTCTGCAGTAGTTCATTATTTCCAAATCCATGCGTTCAAACAATTTGTCTGTTCAGCTCAGTCAGCTGTGGCCTTTGATGTGAGCTCCCCGGGGCTGCGGTCGTGTTCATTAGCTAAAACCTCTGTTTTCGAAGAAGAAGAATAGGGTCACAGAACTAAATACACGTGGCTACCTCTCACTTCAACGAAATGTACAACATAAAGTTAATGCTGATACTAACAAGGAGGGAGAAAACTTGAAAACTTGACTTGTTGAAGTCTGATGGAGAATCCCCATTTTGGTGTGAACTTCTTTGGGTGGGGTCTGTAAGGAATGCTGAAGGAACCCGCTGTGGTTTACGAGGTAACAAAACTAAACACATTTGCTGACTGATTCATTATGTGTGAAAAAATGCCCCTTGCAGCCATCTGCCAAAAACTTAAGAAAGGAAAAACAAGAAGTAACCCAAGCCCACCAACACGGCGTTATTTACCCACCCTGCCTGCACAAACATGCAGATGGTAGCAGTGATGGATTAGGCTGGGGTTATCCCAGTCAGGCAACACTGTGATAATAGAGTGAGTGCTTTTGGTTCTGGCAGACGTGGACCCTGAGGTGATGAAAGTGAAGTCCAAGAAGGGAGTTTTCTTTCCATGCCACAAAGGATTAAGTATCTGGTTTCTCCTTCTCCGCTTAATCTGGACCAGAGGGAGCGATTGTCACTTTGCTAAACAACACATATTGATAGTGAGCGGCACTCCCAAAGCCAGGTTAACACTGGGGATTAAACGCAGGCACTTAGAGTAGGAGGGCCTGGATTAGGGATGCCATTGTAAATTCCTTTGTAAATGTTTTCAGGGCATAATTTCAGTGTGAGAAGTTCACAGTATTTAAAGAGAAACAACTTATTCTTTGAGGACTGATGGGTGACGGGGGGAGTTGTGGGTGGTCAGTAGCCCTGAATTTGGTGCGGGTGTGACAAAAACGCAGCGGCATCGCTCTCTTCTCTCTGTGAACCAGTGATGAAGAGGGTGGTGAGTTGGACAGGATGGAGAGCCTTGTGAGATGGGTCAGTTAGTAACTACACAGGTGTGGATAGTGGAAGAGGAGGAAGGTGACAGAGATTAATGGTTTCTGGCTTCAATGACCTCTTCACTTCATGTGTGGAAGAATTCCATCCATCCATCCATCCATGATCAGACATCCAATGGACACAAGTCTGTAATGTCCCCCAATCAGCAATATCCGCTGACAGATGATCTGCATAACACTGACCAGAAAATTTTGGGTCTTGGCAACCCCTTCAGATTAAACTTTGGCATGTACCACATACCTAAACATTGCTGAAGACAAGCACACACACCTAACAAAGGTCCCCAATGCCAATGGTTTTCCCCAGCAGGACAATGTGCTGCACCGCACTGCACATGTGGTTAGTAATGGGCTCAAGGAAAACCACAAAGACCCCAAGATGGAAATTGACTAACCCCCATTGATCCTAATCTGACTGGAATCAATGACATTCACCGCCACAGTTTGGCTATATTTAAAATCATATCTGCACTGGGACTAGAGAATTAAACAAGTTCAATCACATACAAAAAAATATTCTCTCTCTAATAGAGCGAAGCTGAAAATGAAACTAGCTGTTCTTTGGGGCTAGTGTTAGGATGGTGGACCTTTAAACCTGAACACAACTATTGTTTGTCAAATCTTGTTTCTGAAACACTTTCTTCACCAAAACTGACCCCTGACTTTACATTTAACAAGTGTGTGTGGAGATGAATGACAATAAATGTTTTTGCAATTTTGCCTCTGTACACCACCACGATGGATTTTAAATCAAATAATAATAATAACGAACAATCACATTGTATTACAACTTACACTATAGGAGGACAGCAATGTCCTTGGTACTAGAAATAAACTGCTGGTTGCCTGATAATTGCATGTAGTATTTTTGCTGTCAGCAACAGAATGTAAGTAGTTGCGGCAATCAACATCCAACAGCCTCAGTCTCTCAGCAACCACTTGCAATTGCAAGGCAGTTGCGCCGGTTGTCTGTTAGGACCTGTTTCCAAACAGCTCCAGTCTGACTCACACTGACTGCAATCACACAGACAGACCGATTGCAAAGGTTGCTGTTTAATTTATAAGCACAGGCATATTTCAATCAATCAGTCAGTCCGAATCTAAGAAGTGAGTGTGAATTCTGTGTCTGTAGCCAGCAGTGGATTTACAAATTTCTGATTCATTGCAAACAGATTGCATGCAATTGACCGCTTAACCTCAACTGACTGCAAGTGGTCGCAGACCTCGTCCCTATTCTTAAAGGAGCTATTTCAAAGGCAATGAATGAGATCACAAGCTCACTGGACCCGTACTTTCAGATCAGAATTAATTGGACAGTTTATTGACATGTAGTTACATAATCAGGTGAACACTGTTAGCACTTTATTTTATGACAGATTAAGAAGAACGAAAAGGTTGATTCTGTTCATCTGGACGTAGCGTTTTCAATGGGAGAAACGTTTCGTCACTCATCCAAGTGACTTCTTCAGTCTCAGCTGACTGCAGGTTTCCCCAACCTTGTAAACAGTACATTTGCACAATAATTGAAACCAGCCCACTGAATGAGCAATGGCCTGTGAGGTCAGTTCCTTGATCATTACTATGCTTTTCAGAGATGGTCTTTCCCTTTTCACGTAAATGGCCTCCTTAACTCCGCGCTCAAACTAGCGATCCTCTCTGTCCTCTGTGTACATCCTCATCATTGAAAGAGGGTCCACTGGCCTGTAGGTGTAAATAGACTGCAGAGTCCTGGTCTGATGAGGTAGCTCTTCTGTGTTGTGCCATCCGCTTCACGAGAGATTGTTTGGTTTCCCTGATGTATAAATCCTGGCAATCCTCCTGGCACTTAACGGCGTACACTATGTTACTCTGATTGTGTCTGGGGACCCGATCCTTGGGGTGGACGACTTTTTGGGCCCAGCCTGTTTTGGGGTTTAAAAGCCACAGAGACTGTGTTTAGAAAAAATGCGTCTCAGCTGTTCCGATATTCCTGACACATAGGTGATCACTATGGATTTTTGCTTAGGCAGCAGTTGTTCTTCTCTCCTGGATTGGCTGGAGGTTTCTTTAGGTGCCTTCCCAGCTTTGACAATGTCCAGCTGGGACAACCACATTTACTCAGGGCCTTCTTGTTGGGGAAACCTGCAGTCAGCTGAGACTGAAGAAGTCACTTGGATGAGTGACGAAGCGTTTCTCCCACTGAGAACACTACGTCCAGATGGACAGAATCAACCTTTTGGGATTTACGTACCTGGATGATTGAGCATGCATCAAGACATTAAGAACTGTTGAACTTGCATTTGTTATCTTTTAACAAGAATTTTCAATATGAGCTCCAAACTTGATGCAAGTGAAATAAGCCATAATTAGACTAAAAAAAGCTAAAGAAACCTTTAAACTTTTGGTGTAGCCAACATACTGCAACATTTTTGTGAAACTACTGAATTAAAGCTGAAAGTCTGCATGCCCATCACATCTCAATCGGACTTAACTGTAAGGTTTGCAAGGCTATTGTACTAGTCTTGTGTCTTACTGACAGGCTTTAATTTGATAAGGGAAACCTCTATGCAAGATAATTAAAGTAAAAGAATTTAAAATCCTTTGCAAAAACAGAATCCCAGGACACAACTGAGTGCAATAATGGTGGTTTTTATTGCAAACAAAGGAACATAATACAATCTATCAAACTTCCATCTCCGATTCATGTGAGACATCAATCATTCAAATGACAATGTACAAAATAATTGGTCACAAACTCTCAAGAACAAATACAAAATGCAGTGAAAACAGGATCGCCGCCTATGTTATCATGAGACAAGCTCCTCAATGCTCGAAAGATAAACTAATACTCAGAAAATTACAGACCTCATACAAAAAATAAGATTCTTCAATAATAATAATAATAATGATAAAAAAAAGCCAGCATATTTACAGGACAATAATATTTTCTATGAATCTGGCTTGACTAAATTCCCAGTGAAACTTTGCTTATTGCAATTCTCTCAGTAACCAACTTGTTACATGTGTCCTTCTTTTAAAATGTATAAGGCATGACAATCAACCTTTTGTCAACTCTAATGCTTTGATAACAGCAAATCTTAAATATGGAGATGAAATACATATTAAAGAACCAGTCGGTCCTCCTCTTTAATGATATTAATAGTTTTAAGTTCCTAAGCTTGTGCATTGCTCAGCCCATTTAAGGCACCAACTATTCAGTAGGGGAATCCAGAACAAACTGTACACCAACATTTAAACCGAACCGAGAGAACAGCTAATCCTAAACGAAACCTAATCCCAATATGTACACGTATAGAAACATTTGTGATGAGAAATAAAAAGCAAATAGTTTCATTTACATGCAAACAACTACAAAAACAAACAAAAAAAACATTCATCACTCCAGCTCATTTTTGTCTTTCTGAGATGTAGCTGAGACTGAATAAGAAACTGAAGCAGACAGCTATGAATCATCGGCCATAGAAAAAAAAAAAAAGAAACAAAACGCACATGCAGACATGGACGTGCTATATATCAGAGAGCCCGGGCACTTCTGTCGCCGAGTGTGATGACGGGGGGAAAAAAATAAAAGTTAATTAAAAAGCCTGAAGTCTGAGGCAAGGACTGCTCCTTGAATGTGGGCTACAGTGGCAGATGTGTGGCGGGCGGGTGTGTGTGTTTTGGCGATGAGAGTGAGAGCGAGCTGAAGAGATTAAAGTAGTTTATTCTCAGCTTCTAAACCTTCAACCAAAGCTCTGGCATGAGAAATCAAGGGCGGAGAAATATTTTTGGTTTTTTTAAGTGCGTCCAAAATCTATTAAACCTCATAATAATAAATACACCTGACCTCCTGTCCTGATCTGACTTTAATACATATTCATAGACTTTTCTCTAGCTGTAACACACAAGCTGACTAAAGTGGTGCGTTTCCAAAAGGGTACGTTTTCCCATTCATGCGAGACTTAGCATAGGTCACTTTGATTCATGTATCATTCCTGAGGAAACAAATGGCTGAGGTCAAATCAAGCAGGAACAGATGAGATCACTGATGATGTCGACTTTTTAGCTTTAACTTAATATTCCTGGGGTTTGTTCCAAGTTTTTTGTTGTTTGTAGGAAAAAAGAAGAAAATATATATATTTCCCTTGGGGAGCCATTGCAGAGACAGCTTTAACCTACATGGTTCTGATTTTTTCATTCATGGATTAAGTTTCCCGTTTCCATGATTGCTGCGTATCCTCGGAGGAGCCAAACCCCAGCATTAGGGCCTGTACAGTAGTGACGTCAACTGCTCGCGACGTTTCCAAGCTACTCAAACAATCACACTTTAAACAAACACATCCAATCTGAAACTGAAGGATCAGTTTATTAGTACTCCTTCTCCATTTGTTGCTTATTTACAATAATGAATCACGACACTAGAGTGTCGAGCGGGAGCAGTGAAACTGTTGGTGGTTTATGGAGCCGCGTAATGTTAGATGATGACAGCCGTTACAGTCACATCTGGTATTTATAACACATTACTTTGAAGTGAAGTTTAAAAAAAAAAAACCCTATTGGTGTTGGTCTTACCGACAGAAATCCGAGGATAGTGAGGAGGGAAAATGGAAAAGACAGCATCACAGCCTGTTATCATGGCTAAGTGGGGAAGGCCAAGGCCCGGGTGGCTTCTTTTGATGTTTGCTCACAACTGTAATAACAGAGTTGTGCTTTTCACTGCATGAATGTGACTGAATTAACACATTTCTCCACTGAGTAAAATGAGTAAGTTAATATCAAAGCAAATGTTTTAATTCTACTTAGGGTCTGCGCTTTTTCTGGATTAGCCATTCGAAGTAGCTACATTCACTGATTATAGTTTTTAATTAGTCTGCTATTACTGTGCTGCTAACCTAAAGTGTCAAACATTTTCTGCTGTCTCACATTTAAAGAAATCGTCTTCCAAAAAACCATGGCAGATAGCAATGACTGATTTTTTTTTTTTCATTCGCAGTTTTATCAGATCAGGTGTTGAGTTGAGCGGTTTACTAGCCCCTTTTGCTTTGTACATAGCTGCTGTGACTTCAAATCCATGGGTGTTTTCAAATCAACCAGGCCTGGCATTTTACAAACAACAACTATATAACAAAATAAAATAATTGGAGCTGAAAGTAAAACTATATCCACAAAGTGTGACTGCGCTCAGGTTTTCCATAGTATAACAAAGTTCCAGGAGATGCTGTGAAATGACAAAAGCCACAGAAGAACTGTGCACGGGGGCAGCGTCTATGTAAAGTCAGCTTTCTTTCCTTTGGTACAATGCCTGTGTAATTCTCCCTTTTAAACACGACTTTCCCTTTCACTTACAAACATACTTTGGAAAACAAAAAACCCAAAACAAAACCATGCAATATAATTTGCTAGAAATACTGATCGCGGTCATGATAAACAGCTCGCCTGTACGAAAAGGCTGTAAGCAATCATGAGATCATTTTTTTTAATGCCACAGAATTTAATGGGAGCAGAGCTCAGTCAGTCAGGGCAATAAATACTTCACTGACAAGGCTTTGAACACCTGACATGTGACCTGCGACAAAGACAGGTAGCAAACACGAGAACGAAAAACCTCATTCACATCAGATGAAACGTCACTGTACGCTGAAGCCTCTTAAACCTACACAGATAATATCACCGAGGCGCTCCAGCATATTTGCAGCTCCTTGAAATGCCACAAAAGTGAAACGCAATCCATGTCCATGTCCTTAAGGTTTAAGTGGTTAAAATCAAGGCAGAGCAGTATTGTTCAAAGAGCTCATTGTGAGACTGAGCTGAGAAATGTTCTTTTATCCTTTAACTGAAATGACACAGCTTTTAATGATATTTAAATCTGTCATTTGTCAAATTATTCTCAGTCAGCTGTCCATTTCTCCCCCTCCATTTGCTTGTTTCTTCAAACATACCACTCCCTGCGTGAAATCACAGATCCGTCCATGTGGGACACGTAGTCGCTGTCTGTACCATTGTCATAGCAGTCCTCCGGGAGATAGGGGGAGCCGTTGTTGACTATGGGGCTGTGCACAGGAGGCCCGCAGGGGTGCATGTTTTGGCTGTTGTAGTGATCTGGGTAGTAGTTTCCCTCCTTGAAACCCCTGTTGGCATCTCCCCTGTCGACCCAGTCGTCCCTGTCTTTGCGCTCAGGTGTGTAGTCGGGGTAAATGATATCCCCACCCAATTTGGGTTTCAGATCCTGGCTACCTTTGCTCGTTTTGTCCCCGTAGACCTCTTGCAGCTCGTGCGGCTGCAGCACGTCCAGCTGAGATTCCTTCTGCATGTCGGAGGGTCCCAAATACTGTTTGGTGTAGTAGTCCCCTCTGAAGGTTCGACGTTGGTGCATATAGCAAGCCCCGCCAAGGATCAGCAAGAGGATCAGGAAGAGAACTCCTCCCACTGCCCCACCAACTATAGTACCCAGGCTGCTGTCGTGTAAGGACGCCAAGGTGGGGGAGGTGAACGGGGATCTCCGCCGGTCCACAGCAGTGCCGGTTCCAGGGGTGTCGTGGAGGACAGAGGCAGTGGTGCTGGCGGCTGCGGTGGTGGGGGGAGGATCTGCAGAGCAAATGTGATGAAATGATTTAAACCAGAGAGGAAAGACAGCAGATGGAGAGACAAATCATAAAACTGAAAGGAAGAAAGACTACACTTTATGTTCTGTAACAAAGCAAGTGCGAATGGTTTTTAGATCAATTTATACCAACACTGCACAGACACATGCCTCTCTTGAGAGAGAGAGAGAGAGAGAGAGAGAGAGAGAGAGAGAGAGAGAGCCTGCTGAAAGCTGTGCTGTAGAGCAAAACGGGGGGAAATAAGCAGGGCAGAAAGAGGTTAAGTGTTAAATGTCAATGTGTGCGTGAACATGACAGTGAGACGGAGAGGGATCGGAGCACGTGCACTCCTACGCATCAGAGAAAGTGTGATTAGCTCTCCCCTCTTTTTTCCCCTCTAAACTCTGCTGTGGGGAAGTCATGTGAGAAGCTGAAACACTGATCGATGTGCGGTTCCTGCATCTGATTTGCTCTCTGCTACAGCTGCAGAGGAAAGGGCTGCCTGGAGCTCAAGGTCAGGATAAGTGCTTCCATGATGACCTCCAGCTTCTGAAACGAAGAGCAGTCTGACACTCCTTGTCGATCAGTGCGCAGGCAGATCAAAGGCCCGACTACAAAGCAATATGACTCGCACTAATAAAAGGTCTGCATCACCAGGAGGTTCTTAAGTACTAGTTATCAAAATCTGAATCCCCATAGAGCTATAATGATTTCCATGATTTGGTAACTGAGTAAGAATCTAATTACCTACAATTACACACAGTGTGTGAGCCTGAAGGATCAGGAGTAAAGCAAAAGCAGGAGAGAGGAAAAGGAAGACAGATCAAGGTTGGAGAACCGATATACTGGCAATCACTTCCTTCATCAGTCACCATCAATCCCACCCTGCAGCGGCACATTTTAACCCCACGCAGATTACAAGCGTCTGCAACTATGTAGCTGATCATTTGAGAGACGAGCGGCCAAAAACCACAAGGCTGCGTACGCAACTGGGAATGTGAAACAGCTACACCAAACAGCTCCGGGGAGGGTGAGGGTGTGGGGAGGAAATATCACTGAGCTCAACCCAACTATCTCTACAGGACAGAGAGGCAAGGGGCCGCATGTCCAAGTTGTAATATCTGACAAGAGAAGCAAGATAATTGCTCAGCGCAAGTCCATCTCGGACAGGATGTCAGCTGTGCTTTTGTTTGGAGCGGGACTCCAAACCAGGACTGTACGCAGATGGAGCTTGACAGACTTTTTTGGGACATCTCCAGCTCACTCCTTTCGACAATGGGAAACCAAAAAGACTGCGTGTGTTAGAGGAATACGTGGCCAAAAGCAGCAGTAGCTTTGTTTGGAATAGGATTAAAAGAAGGAGAGGAGAAATGAAAATAAAATGATGTAGAGTTCTCAGGATCCGCACCCTGATGGCAGACGGGGGCAGTTCAGTGAGCTGCATGTTTTATGACAAGAATTGTATCAATGGATCTACAACATTCAACAAATCCAACTGCAGGGAAACCCCAGTATACAATTAAGAGGTTTTCTCTACTTGATAGTCTCATTTCTGAAGTGCTCAATTAAACTAATTCGATCATAATTTGTGCAACTGCAGCTGTAAAAAAAACAACAACTCCTCAATAACATATTTCATGGTGTACAAAAACAAACTTGTGTGTACTGCAAATCTGCAAGCACAATTCACTAGGTCCTGCTGTGAAACTTGACCTCAAACAAAACACAGAGAAAGGCTACATGAGTGCGTACTCTGCTGAGCAAGCAGGGGTAAACACCCGCTTCCTTATCTGAAACATCTAATGTTGCCAAAGCCACAACACTGGAAACGTTTGGTACTGATACTCTATCTGCACCCCGTGCTCCTCTGTTGCCAGGAATGTGTGGAAGCGGATCAGGGCAGGGGCATTTATACGTATATAAAGACCTAGCTCTGCTAAAAGTGTTGATATGGGCCCTGATTTAAAAAAGAATTTAATCCTACATGAGAAAAGCATGAAAAATGCAAAAAGGCAGTTATTCATTTTAGTTTCAGAGTGAGTAAGCTCTCAAGATTTCCTGAGATGACATCAGGATTTTCACTCTAATCTGATTGCAGGGGCTAAGCTGACCCCTCTTGGTTTTAATACAATGGCTGTTTTGATTTATTTTTAGGGACCTTCCTGGCAACTAATTTACTAGTTGTCTAAATTAGTCAAACAACTTTTCTTGTGAAAACCCTGGAGATGGTTAAACAACAAAACCAAAAAAAGAAAAAAACAACAACAACAACAAGAGAGCTGTTAAATAGCTAGAGAGAGAGAAAAGGGAGAAAAAATACCTTGTACCCAGATGTTCACAACCTGACTGCTGGTACCGATGTCATTCGTCACTTCGCAGTGATAGACTCCAGAATCATTGCGCTCCAATGGCCGAGTGAAAGCAAGGCTATTGTTTGAGATCTCAACACCCTCAGGCATCAAGCCATCCAACCTGTACACAAATTAAACATGACAGACAGACATTTCAGCGTGCTGTACAACAGAGAAAAAAGCCTGCAGGACTGGAAAAAAAAACATCACTACTTCATATTTAAGATAAATCATTTTCGATGTACAACTGAAAAAGGCTATTCAAGACTTGCGATGACATCACTGCGCTGTTGGTCCAGTTTTCCTGGTGCAACTATTATAAGATCACATGATAATCTGAGCTGCCTGCTCTGCCATCAGTTGAGAGGAAAAAGCTTTCTGCATGAACACAAGGTCTGGCCCAAAAGAGGTTGGCTGTCTAGACTTTACTGAGGCTGTCAGCCCAAATGAGAGCATAGTCCTTGTTTTCAAAGCAAGATGATGACAAAGAGC
This sequence comes from Aulonocara stuartgranti, assembly GCF_965226115.1. Classification (NCBI taxonomy): domain Eukaryota; kingdom Metazoa; phylum Chordata; class Actinopteri; order Cichliformes; family Cichlidae; genus Aulonocara; species Aulonocara stuartgranti. The sequence goes on from NC_138950.1 coordinate 11,172,706, forward strand.
TGCCAATAGGCCAGCGCTGCTCTGATGCATGAACTGTTTGGAATCTTTTTATTTATAGCAGGGAGTCTTCCCGATGGGCGCAGCAGTGCATTCGACAGCTCCAGTGTCCAGGCCCGAAAGTTATGCTGGAGGTAATTTATAGACTGAGGCTTCTTCACTTCATTGCTTCACTGAGGTTTGTTTAAACCCATCTTAGATATATGCAAATGAACCAAACAACAGCTGATCAGTCCCGTCGTAATTGCTAATGAAGCGTCCCTTGAGCCCGGTATTGGACGAGCTACTGATCAACTAAGCTAACACACAAGTTTCAGGGTACTTCCGTGTGAGTGAGATTTTACTTGATGACCCATAGAGAGTATTTACCCCTGGCTTCTATTATTTACATTCTTCAGTAGTGCAGATCATGAATATAAACTCCCGACTGCTTTAAGACAACAAAAGATTTTTCTCGGGTTTATGAGTTGACAAGTGCGTCGCTTTTACAGCACTCAAACTCTACTCAGCGCTGCAAAGGTTACAACAGCTGAGTCTAAGCAGTACCTGGCCTTGAATTCCTTAAGTCCAAATTTAGATCTATAGCTGGTGGTGCTGTGCAAACAAGATAACTCAGATGAAATGATTAATGCATTCTGTTTTGCAATAATGCTCTTGGATTGCCTTCAGCACTTTCCTTTCCAAATTAATCCCCTGCCTGGGTACTGCAGATTTAGTTTATTCCACATTTAGTCAGTTTATCCATTTGAATTACAACTGAAAGAACTTGTAAGCTTTTCACAGTTTGCAAGTAACTGTGTTAATTATTGAGCTATTTGACTGACCAGTATAATAATGTGTGTGAGAGATATAATGCATTTTTTGTATTTCACATATCAGAGACTGTTGAGGCATACTGACCTGGTCCATGTGAACTGACGCGCAGCTGGGTTGGCCTTGGCTTCACAGTTTAATTTCACATTTGCTTGGCCAGCGTACCAATTTTTGCTAATTCCCATGATGGATACCGCTGGTGCAACTGTAAAACAAAATACAATAAAAAATCTTTAAAAATCACAGTTTTACTGTACTTTTTTTAACCTCCTCCTGCAGTCGGGTTGGTCACACTGACCATCATTTATTCTCTTTTTTTCTTTTTCAAGTTAAAAGACTTGGACTTCACAATCAGTCATTGTGATCCCTGCAGCTTGATGACAAATGAGCTTTTCCGGAGGAAACAAAGCACGTATTATAAAGCACAGCAGCACACGACGACAAAGAAAAGGCTTTGCAGGACTGTAACAGGGCACAGGATCTGTTGGTGAAAGCGAGCCAAGCGAACAAACAAATGATCCTGGGTTGGTGGAAAGTTCGAAAATGACAGACTCAGACAGCAGATGAACTGCAGCTAATAATACACTCTACTGCGTCGCCACGACAAAGGGGAAAAAAAAAAAAAATCAAGGAAGACGGAAGGATGCCTAAATGAAGCCCAGCACATGCCACTGTAATAAAACATGGCAAACACTGTCTTAGATATCCAATTTTTCATTTTGATTTCTCTGGAGGATAAATGAGGAACTCATTATTTCGCACAAGAAGATGTCTTGGCCCACAATGTCCGCTGACCCTTTTCACACGGTTCAACGTTGAAATTGTGCTTCTTTTGCACTTAGAATCCCTTGCCTCTGCACTTGGTGTGATTTATTGAGCTGGGAAGCTCCTTTCTTCCCATATTAACCTTGATTTTTCTGCGTCTCCATCCGCTGCCCCCAGCAGCCCGAGTCTGCTACTTGAATTCCTGCTGAGGTCTGATCAATATTTCATAAAACACCTTCATTAGCCTGCACTCACACAGTCCAAACACAGAGTAACGTTACTGCTCGCCAAGGAAGTATGCATCAATGATTAGAACATTAAGACGACTCCTAAATTGCTCTTTTATAGGCGAGGAAGAAACATTTACTGAGCATGCTCATTGCAAATCAAGGCAGCAGCACGGGTTAATATTGATAAAATACACTGGTTGTTTTAGGGCTAAAAATATAGTGTTATAATAATGATGATTATTTTGTTCTATATTGTAAAAGCATTTCAGTGCAGTGGCTGCAGGATTATATTTGACACTTTTACCTCTACATACATTTTCAGCTGTGTCTGAGACTTTTGTTTTGTTTTAAAGACAGCTGATTTTTTAAAGTGATGATTAATAATTTTATTTATCTGTATTAGCAGCCTCAGTGTTGACATTAAAAACAAGGATGCAAAGATTTGATATGTGCATGCCAGATCAAAGTGGTAGATGTATCTCAGTATCAGCAACTAGTGTGAGAGATAACATAGCACGAAGGAAGCTATCAGCACTTTGGAGGGATTTCACACAGCTATACCAGCAGCTTTTCTTTATGTGTTGGGAGAATTTTTTTTTACTTAACTGAAATCTATGGTCATGTGAGTTGACACAACAGTGTTTTAGCGCCTCTTCCTCTTCCTTTAAACGTATTATGTTGAGTGATAGAGAAATTACACAAGGAGGACATTGGCTGAGTGTAATGCTTGTTCAGTAGATTTTATCGCTTTTATGGTAACATAATGTGTTGTACACAACTTTACTAATATTATTTCACTTCAGCTGACTCTTGGAAGCTCATGACATGTGTATGGTTTTGTGGCTGTAAATGAAAGCAGCCTAAACATTCTCTCAGAGCTAAGACAAGACTATGATAATGTGCTTTAAATTTACCTTGAGCCTGTTTTTATCTGTTATTTTACTAATTAATACAGAATCAGTACATTTTATTAACTGCTACATTTTATTTAAACAAAGTTAGAAAACCAATGTTAATTTAAGCCTGCAAGGATGATTCCTTGGCTCTTCCTCAGCAGGAATACAGCCAATTAATTCAACACTGGTATTACAGCCACACTGTGTATCTGCAGTTAGCCAAAACTAAGGTATCTATATTGGAAGGTCTTATGTTTCATTACTTACACTGGACATTTAGCATGTAGGGTATACGAAACTCTGTCTGCAGGGCTGGGTGTCTCACCACACAGGTGAGTGTCTTCCCCTGGGCGGAGCTCCGTGGCTGCCACATGTAGCGCACATGTACGGTGGTGATGCCGTTTGCCTCATTCTGACTCTGCTTCTCAGATCGCCCGTACAGCTCCGTCTCCCAGAAAACCTCGGCTTCAGGAAGACCACGCTCTGCAATGCAGGTGGCCACCAGTGACTCATTGCCACCATCCAGCAGAGCTGTGGGGCCTGCGGACACGTACACTTTTGGCTCCACTGTGTAAAGGGAGAGTGAAGAGAAGGAGGAGGGGGAAGAAATGACAGAACGGGGGAAAGATTACAAAATGAATATCGATCCCGTTGTGAACGAATATGAATAAATAATGCCCGGAGGCTTCAGTGTACTTAACTGCCAAAAGAGCACAGATTGACTTCTTCCATTTCACCTATATGCTTTAAAAATTAATGAACCACGCCATTCAATTATATGTACACATTTCTGTGGAGACTTCTTTATTGCTGTGTGTCAAAAATAAAGTATGTCTGAGTGAAGGTAATACAAAGCAGTAACCTCCATTAGTCCTGTTCTGTGAAAAGTGCATCAATACCTGAAGCAGGCATGGGACTTTGAAGAAAAACACTGTGCAGCCAACACTGTGCTGTGTTTATATTTGACTTTGTTGTACTGGAAGACGAGGAGCTGAGTTACCGTACTCTTCTCAGCACTTTAGAGGTGAAGTAATGATACACCAGCTTCCTGAGAACGACTCAATGTTTAAACGCAACAAGGATTTTCTCAACAGAGAAACAAAACAGATCCATGTGAAGGGGACATGACTAGAATTCAACTCTCTACCTGTTGTGTAAAGCAGTAAAAACGGTTTGTCTTATTCTAATCTATCACAAAATAAACATATCACAAACCATTGCCTTATTCTTTGTCCCGCAGTGCACAATCTGAACCGTCTCCCCCCTAGCTGCCTCTTTTAAATGAAGACTAACAGCTGTTCCACTTACTACAGTGGTGACAGTTTTAAAGGTGGTGCACGGGGGCAAGCGCTGCAAGGCGAGACCATCATCTTTAAGACACCTCAGACAGGCAGGAGTTCCAACAACAAATTCAAATAACTACCGGCACCGCCTTTTTCCAAAAATAACCTGGCGTCTCCTGTCCCGGGGTGGGGACGCTGCTCTTAGTCCTCTACCTCACATTATTCACTCCCTCCTCCCTGCCCCTCCTTGCAGGCCTCTGACTATAAACAGTAGCAGCTCTGTGTTCGGACGCGAGCTGGCTGAAGCATCAGAATACCTAAATCAGTCAGGGGTGTTAATTTGAAGTTGCTGTCAAAAAGGGAGGGGGACGCTTTGGATGAGTTGAAATCTGTTGGGGGAAAGGGTAACGATTTCCCTTCAGCAATCTGGCTGCTCTGGCCCTTTCCTGTCCACAAATGCAGACTAAACGCTGAGTGGAAAGCTCTATAAAGAAAAGGTTTAAAAGCATGGTCAATGGCCATGCACTTAAACACTGGAACATTTTTACGGTAAAATCTAGCATAAAAAAATAATAATTAGAAATATTAACTGTTTGAAGCAGTAGTTCGGGTATGGCAACAGACTGGAAAAAGCCATCTCTTTGCTGGGCTCTTTTCTCAAGAACAGAGTTGCAATTTGGGCCATATGAACAGTCAGAGGAGCTTAAACCTCTAAAGAGTTATCAGCAGGACCATTTATTAGTACACACTTACATCTTGCCAGTAATTTAGTGTGTTTTGTTTAAAAGACAGCCAATTATTTTTTCAGTAGTTTTCCTTTTGCCCTGCAAGTATCTGAAAACAATGGGTCATGTGTCAAAATTTCCTCCTTTGGTTCTTTCCGATTGTTTAATGTCGAGGACTTTTGGCTCACATAGCAAAGAACATTTCCTGTTGAACTGTTCCTTAAAAGCTTTGGCCCTTTTTATGAGTTGCTGTTGACACAAAGATAAAATGAAAGAACGTGAGAAAGCTAATACAATTATTGAGATTGTGCCTCACAGTACTGATACTATTCATAGCAAGTTTTGCATCACGATTGTGTGAGGTTTGAAATTAACCTGACGTCTCTTGCACCTGTTGATCATTATGAAGTTTGTCGTGACTTTGGTGCATTATTCATGGGCTTGAAAGTATCATTGATTTACTTTAGTCCACTTGAAAGGAACGAAAACGCAGTCATCTGTCTTCGCATAAACCTCAGAGTATAAACAGGAATCAAAACTGGGAATCTTAAGTTAACTTACAAACTGAAGCTGAAACTAAAACAACTTTGATTTACACTGGAAAACCAATATTATGTACACAATCGCATGCTGGATTAACCATGACGTTTTCTCCAGAAACCTTTGTTTTATTCAGAAATTCTTGTTTGCTGTGGTTGTTGTTCACATTGGACTTGTGACAGTGGGGCTGCATGATCAAAAGAGTGGCGGAGGAAACTGTAAAAGTCACCTCTAAACAAAGCAGAGATGAGGAAGGCACTCCTCTCTGAACCTGCTGACATTTGGTGTTGTAATCGTGATGTGCCTTCTCACAGAGAAATACCCTGTGAGATAATCTACATTCCACTTGACATGTATCATACTGCAAAGAATATACACCACACCCTAATTACATCTGAAATGTAAAGTAGGACTAAGGATGTGCTTTTGTGTTTGAGTGTGGATATATGCATCCATATAAGACCCACCCACCCCCCCAAAAAACAAAAACAAAATATGCAAGAAGGTGTTCAGAGAAGACAGAAAGCTGTAACTGAACCCTGTGAGGTTCTAGACACCGTGGCTGTCACAGCAGCACTTAATGTACCGCTCATTAGACATCAGAGTCTCCTTCAGTCTCTGGAGGATGATGAGAACCTGCTGCTGCCTACACTGCAATCTCCTCCTCTCAGCAACGGCACCAATTTAGGGCTTGAAACATACGCTGACCACAGGGAAAGTTCAGTGTTTCTGCTCCTCTGGAAAGTGAGGCTACAGTGAGAAACTTCTATGTAAAGGAACGTATGCTGCTTTCAATGTATGCTTTGTGTTTGGATAAAATAAGAACATACTAATGGGAAAACCCATTAAAATATAATACGGCTTTGTTTTGTTTATTTTATTTGGAAGCTCAGAAGGGATCCACAGGTAGTTTTCATTTTTAGTTTAGTGACCTGGCAAATAACCTTGCTTTGATTATCACTTAAGGACATAATGGACAAATGGTTAAAGGAGAGAAAACTATCAACAATCGTCACAGCCTTGAGGGAAAGAGGTGCAGACTGTAGTTGTAATCCAGCTTAGCAAAACGCAACTAAATGTCATGAGAGTCACCCTGTGTCACACCCTACAATTAAACTGTTGTTGCAAGCAACTAAGTTGCATTGAGCTGGGACACTCTGAACTTGCTGCATTATATTTATGTGCTTGCTGAATGAGAAGGTTTCCGTTTTGTGTCTTGCATGTAGGGCCTAAGTGACTTTACAGAGGATGCCATGGAAACTCTGTGAAACATTTGGATATAATGTTGTGAATATAAAAACAGTTACATTGGCTTTTCTTTTAAAGTAACAGTGGGGGAGGGAGATAGGTGGGACCACACCAAAGCAGCCTTTATGCAGCTTCAGATTCCTGCAGGGATTTAAATGTACATGGCATGTGTCCAGGCTGTAATTTAAACGTTAGGTTGCTTCAGGGAGCCGCTGTTTCCTCCAGGGCAGACACTGAGTGCTCACCTAGGCTTTGCTAAATCACAACAAACAATGACCTTCATTAAAAAGTGAGATTTAAGGACAATATGAAGAACCACTCAGTGAGGAAGTGAAGTGAGGAAGCAGTACTTTACCTAAAACATTAACATGGGTGGATGCTTGTGTATTGCCCAAAGGAAATGTAGCCACTTTGCAGGTGTAGGACCCGATATCCGTAAAGTCAACTCCTTCAAGGGTAATGGTGGCATCTCGTATTGAAGGGGAAACAAATGAGATACGTTTTTCATATTGTGAAGAATATGAGGTTCCAAACTCGGGATTAAATACCGCCAGGGTAATAGTGCCTGAAGGAAGACGACGCTCCCAGGAGCTCTGCGTGAAGCTGAGGCTGGGACCCACTTCTATTCGGCAGCCCAGTGTGATGTTCTTTCCCAGCACTGCATTCACTTTTTCAGGAACAACTACCTGGTTACTGCTCACACCTGCTGAGAGAAAAAACAGAGTTGGGATTCAGAAATACAAAAGACAGAGTTTCAGCTTATAATTAAAATGGGAAAAATGAATTTCTCATGACAATGTCACTTCATTGGATTAAGAGATTTTTTTTTAATTCTCTGGTGTGTAGCAGTGGAAGAAAATTGTCTGGGAAGTCACATAGATTCAATTTGCGTCTCCTCATCCAGTTTTTCAGTTGTAACAACACTGATATAGATGTACTATCACCACCAGACGATATTAAATTTGAAAAACAGTAGCTGAGATGAGCTAATTCAGGAAGATTTTTTTCTGGAGGATTGTGTCAACTCTCGGAAACAGAACATCAGCATATACTCACAAGGCATGTGGTATCTAACTGCACTACAACACATTTTTTCCCCCACTTATGTGAGATGTTGGACCAATTTTCTAATGTTAGCAGTGTGCACCAAACATAATGGAGCAATATATCAGAACATTCTGAGTAGTTTTCCCAAGGTTACACTAACAGCCATTTGTTTCATTCATGTTTCTTCCTGTGGTTGAAAAGCAGAACAAATATCTTCTGGGTTCTGGGTTGCTCTTAACAAGCAACACACTCTCACCACAGGACACTCAGCCTGTCCCTTTTGCTAATTATCAGAGTACCTTTTAAACAAGCAAGAAAACAATTTACTGGAAGGAGATGAAACAAAGCAAGCCAGAGGATGGCTTCATTGCCTATTTTTATGAGGCCCTTAATTTGAATTAAGGCCCACCACAGTTTTTTTTTTAAATGCAAACCGGAAACTTGGCTTTGAACATTAATGACCATCTGAATACTGTAGACAGAAAAACGAATACAGTACCACAGCAAAAAGTTACAGTTTGGTGAAATGAATGGTTGTGTCTTCACATTTGTATCATATCTGTATGTGTCAAAAGATTTATCTTGAAAAAAAGATAGATTTGACAACCTTTTAACACATATGAGGACCAATATCTATTAAAAGAGGCGTATGCTAGGATTAGCCTAGTTGTACATCACAAACCAACCATAAGTGTGTGACCACTGCCTTATGCTGATGACACCATTGTGTTTCTTACAAAATAATAAACACAAACTTTACAACAAAAAACTAACAATATACTATTTATAAGCTACATAAAAATAACCTAAACAAATAAGTTTTACAGAAGGAGCTTTCTCTGCATTTGTCTGTAATTGGTGTTACTAATAGTATGTAGTTACTGCATCTGCAAGAGTGATAGAGTTCACCAGGCTCTAGTTAACGGTAATTTCAGAAATTGGTGGGCACGAGGCTCGTTGTGTGTCACAATGAGCCTCGTGCCCACCAACATTTTCTGTCATTTTCTGTAAACACGCCTTAATCAGAAAATGACATAATCAGCACTACTTAACACTCAGCTAAGTTTCATTTGCAGCTCAGCAGGCAAATGATAGGAGTCAAAAGTTTGGCACATTGTATACAAGCGTTTTACTGATGGGTGCCCCACACATTGTGCATTGTGCATGGATGGATAATGATAATACAATGGGTGCATGCAAGAATACTATGCTGCCCCAAAGAAGAACATCAGCCTATGGAGTACAGAGTACATGTGCCAACCCTACTGTGTACAGAACTAAGAACCAAAACAAAGAAATCCTCTTTCTCCTTTTTGAATTGATCAAACCATGACACCAACAATCAGAACTGGATATTTTTATTGCCAAAGATTCTCATCCCTATCACTTTACAGATCACTGCTGACAGGCATGCGGCTGTGTTTAAACAAAACAAACAAAAACATCTAGTTTGGTGGGAATGAATGCTGTATCTTGGAAAGGTAACCTGAAATAAGTCTTAAATTGCAGGTTTCTGGCTAGTGCTCTAAATGGAAAAAAATCCTTCCTGTTTTTTTTTTTTTTCTAGAACAATCTCACCAATGAGTGATTGATTGACGCACGTTTACTCATTTTTCAGAGTCGTACAAAGACTTACAGCCCTGCTTCAGGTTGAAAAGCAGAATACATCCACCTTAAACTTTGTGAAAAAGTTGCATACATCAAACATAAAAAGGTGATTTTATTCAAAATAATCAAACAGTATTTCTTGGGTTTCTTGACATGCTTGCAGAGTAAGTTATATTTGGGAGCCATAAAGTTCCACTTTGTCCGTTGTCTCGGATGTGTATGGAGTAAAGCTTATAAAAGTGGTCCACTGGCTGGTATTTTGAGTTGCTGGCATGAATGTGAGCGGTAAGCCACAGCAATGCTATCTTGGTTTCTGAGGAATACAGCCAATGAGGCTGAGGCTCCCCGTGCTCCATTACGTCCCCTGTAATTTCAGTGACTACACACATACACACACGGACAAACAGACACTGAGTTTCTCTCTTCCAAAATAAGAAATAAGTGTGTGAACATGTGTGCGAGTCGGGCATATACTTTGAATGGCTGCTCAGTCTTAAATGTATGTTGCATTGTGTTGTGAAGGTTCATGCTGTACTGTCACATTTGGGCTTTCCTGAGTTTTTTTCTTCTTCCTCACACACATTTTCAAACCTTTCTGTGTGTGCAGACTGACCCAATACAGCTCTGCACTGCATCTAAACTTTTAACCTGAATTGTTTAGCCCAGGTGGCCTTATTTGCCATCTGCCTGAAAATGACATTTGGAAAAGTCACTCTGGGTCATTACTTCATTTCCCCACAAAAAAGTTTCCCCTATAATGTGCTTTGCAGTGCATTTGTTGCCCTGTGTTTGCATTATTTCTATAGGAGTCCTCTGGATGCACTGGTGTGGGGGAGAATCAGGGTCAGAGCCACATTCTCCACTCCACAGTCATCTGAGCCATCACAACAGCTGTTTTCTTTTTTGTCACCTTACTAGTGCAACTCATTTGTTTGGCTTGACGAAAGAAAAAAAGACAAATGCTTGACAGAGAGATCAAGACCTACAACGTATCTATGACAGAAACAAGAATGTAGATGGCAGGCTGATAAAACCCCCTCCTGCAGCACACTTACATACTTGGCATGCGTGACATTGTACTGATGTATGCAGACACGTGTCTCTAACCCAACTTCTCTTCAACATGCTCCACATTCTGCTGCTACCTGACACGACACCCCAACTGCTACTGTAGGTAGTTTATCTGACTCGTGTCAGTTTTCAGGCCAGTCAAAGCACACAAAGAAACTAAACTCCATCTATGCCATGCTCTGTTTGTTTTGCAGTAGGCATTTGAAAATAAGAGGGAACGGGGTGGTGGTGGCAGTGCGTGTGTGGGGGAGGTGTTTAAAGAGGACTCCACCCTTACCATTAGGGGAGTAGAGACAGATGGCCTCTGCATGGGATACCTACAGCCAGGAGGAGAGTAGGGAAACTTGGCACTGCTAGCTGCAACCATGAAAAACACAACCAATGCTCACAAACTAGAGCGCTGTGATAAATTGTCTAAAATACGGCAGGCAACTAAATGTAAGCAATGTGTTAAAAAACAGTGTTATACAGTTTAAATCAAGAAAATAGAACGCAGAGCTGAGGCACAGCTCAGATGTGTCACTAAGTTTATTATTGGTTATCCATCTAAAAAGTACGGCTTATGAAATAAACATACAAACAAAACTTATCATGCCGTCCAACTTTATATGTTGTCACTGTTTTTGACGCTTTATAATCCAGTTGGTTCAGTTTAAATGTGACACCTTAGCCTGCAGATCACGAAGACCTGCAAAACCTAACTTGGCCAAAGAGAAACAGGCTGCACTTTTGCCCCCTTTTCTCTTCAGAAACCCGAGGAAAGAATGAACTCATGGGAAGAGTACGCTTGCTCTTTGAAGAAATGCCTCATATTTGTTTCTTTCCCTGCTGACATCACTAATTGCGACAAGCTGCTCGGAAGACGCGATGGTAAATCAAAACCTTCCTTTTTGCCTGGCAACACTCAAACAGTCCAAGTCGGCCACTAGACGAGCCAAAATCTCCACCTATCAGAGACCCGACCCAGCTTCAGCCTTGACCTCCCCTGAGGAAGCAGTCTCGTGGCTTGAGATCCTCCCAATGAACCCTGCAGTCCGTTTCAGAGCAGTGTGAAACAAGAGGGATCCACAGCCAGCAACATTCATGAGCAGCAACAAAACAGACAATATGTCAGGTTCATGTAGACAAACTCCATGCATAGATTATCGTGTCAAACAGCACTCATGAGGAACTGATCTGAAGACCTCACAGGAGAAGAATGCAGACATAGGATCTGTGCAAGAGGGAGTGTGGTTTAAGACTAAAAGCAAGAGGAAACTGAGTTAAGCAGAGAATGAATACAACACAAAGCAAGAAAATAGGACAGCTATTCAGTAGAAGTTCAGCAGTGAAAACAGAAGAGTGAACAAACATCCTGATCTATGTCAGGTCATGAAAATGAATCTGAGCTGGGTCATTTTAACTTTTGACATGAGCTGATACCGGGTTTCTCTAAGTTGACATCTCACACTTATGATACTGATAAAGTAATGTTAGGCTGGCCTCCCCATTGCTTATTTTTAAAAATACTTTTTATTCCCTGGCTTACATCCTGGAGTGAGAGCTTAGATATTTAGTCTGCTGTACGGGAGATCGTGGCTCAAGAGTTGGGAGTTCGCCTTGTAATCGGAAGGTTGCTGGTTCGAGCCCCGGCTTGGACAGTCTCTGTTGTTGTGTCCTTGGGCAAGACACTTCACCCGTTGCCTGCTGGTGGTGGTCAGAGGGCCTGGTGGCGCTAGTGTCCGGCAGCCTTTCCTCTGTCAGTGCGCCCCAGGGTGGCTGTGGCTGCAATGTAGCTTGCCATCACCAGTGTGTGAATGGGTGGATGACTGGATGTGTAAAGCGCTTTGGGGTCCTTAGGGGCTAGTAAAAGCACTATACAAATACAGGCCATTTACCATGTATTTTTCGCAATCCTGTAAATATATTTACTCTTGTGAGCTGGCATGTATATGAGTGTATATCTTATTTTATTGTTCATGTCCTGTACTTTGGTCAATGTTGTTGTTTTAAATGTGCTTTGTTTATTGTATTTAACCTTTATTTATACAGGTGGTTTTATTAAAACCTAATGTTTCATTTACAACAGAGCCCTGTTTCAATATGTTTGTACATATTGCAATTACAACAATAAAAGAAACAATAACATGGCTAAAAATTGTCTAATGTTTACATAGTTTATAAACATAAAGGAACATGACAAAATTCAACAAGTTCACATAATTGATCAAACCTGCAGTTTTATATACAGTCCAAAGACTGCGCATAAAAGATGGATGTTGCCATCTTAATTTTTATAAGACACAAGGCAATCTCAAGTTGAGCCTTTCCATCCTCACTTATGTGGTTTTTTGAAAGTGAACACAACTGGTAATGTGGAGATCTGACTGAAACAAAGTTACACAGTGGGCCTTCTTTTATCCTCCTTTTTGACTCCAATGGAGATCATGAAATACAAAATTCAGTAAGCCTTGAAAGTAGTTACTGAGGTCATTAACTCATCAGGAAAATATTTACTGAGGTCAGAGAGCAAGGAAGCTGAGTGCAGGTTTGTGCTGAGTTGCCTACTGTTGCTTGCTCCTTGCCATTTGTAACATTTTCAGCTAAATTTAGGGATTTGGTCATTTTTGTGTTCTGTTTGTTGTGTTCTGTTTTTAATTAATATTTAACAAGCATCAAACTTTAAGGCATGTTTAGAACTACATATGAAACATCCATCCATCCATCGTCATCCGCTTTATCCGAGGCCGGGTCGCGGGGGCAGCAGCCTAAGCAAAGAGGCCCAGACCTCCTTCTCCCCAGCCACCTCCTCCAGCTTATCCGGGGGAATACCAAGGCGTTCCCAGGCCAGCCGAGAGATATAATCTCTCCAGCGTGTCCTGGGTCTGCCCCGGGGCCTCCTCCTGGTGGGACATGCCTGGAACACCTCACCCAGGAGGCGCCCAGGGAGCATCCTTGTCAGATGCCCGAACCACCTCAGCTGGCTCCTTTCGATGTGGAGGAGCAGCGGCTCTACTCTGAGCCCCTCCCGGATGGCCGAACCTCTCACCCTATCTCTAAGGGAGAGGCCAGCCACCCTTCGGAGGAAGCTCATTTCTGCCGCTTGTATCCGCGATCTCGTTCTTTCGGTCACTACCCACAGCTCGTGGCCATAGGTGAGGGTAGGGACGTAGATCGACCGGTAAATTGAGAGCTTCGCTTTTACACTCAGCTCCCTCTTCACCACGACGGACCGGTGCAGCGTCCACATTACTGCAGCTGCAGCCCCAATCCGTCTGTCGATCTCCGGCTCCCTTCTCCCATCACTCGCGAACAAGACCCCGAGATACTTGAACTCCTCCATTTGGGGCAGGAACTCATCCCCGACCCGAAGTGGGCACTCCACCCTTTTCCGGCTGAGAACCATGGCCTCAGATTTGGAGGTGCTGATCCTCATTCCCGCTGCTTCACACTCGGCTGCGAACCGTTCCAGTGCGAGCTGGAGGCCCTCACCTGATGAAGCCAACAGAACCACATCATCCGCAAAAATCAGAGATGAGATTCTGAGGCCACCAAAGCGAAAGCCCTCCGCCACTTGGCCTGTCGATACCTGTCGGCTGCCTCCGGAGTCCCACAGGCTAACCAAGCCCGATAGGACTCCTTCTTCAGCCTGGTGGCTCCCTTTACCTCTGGTGTCCACCATTTGGTTCGGGGATTACCACCACGGCAGGCACCAACCACCTTGCGGCCGCAGCTCAATGCAGCAGCTTCGGCAATGGAGACGCTGAACATGGTCCATTCGGACTCAATGTCCCCAGTCTCCCTCGGAATGCTGTTGAAGCTCTGCCGGAGGTGTGCGTTGAAGATCTCGCGGACTGGGGCCTCTGCTAGACGTTCCCAGCACACCCTCACTACGCGTTTAGGTGCACCAGGTCTGTCCAGCGTCCTCCCCCGCCACCTGATCCAACTCACCACCAGGTGGTGATCAGTTGACAGCTCAGCCCCTCTCTTTACCCGAGTGTCCAGAACATATGGTCGCAGGTCTGGTGATACGATTACAAAATCGATCATCGACCTACGGCCTAGAGCGTCCTGGTGCCACGTGCACTTATGGACACTCTTATGTTCGAACAGGGTGTTCGTTATGGCCAAACTGTGATTAGCACAGAAGTCCAATAACAAAGCACCGCTCGGGTTCAGATCAGGGAGGCCGTTCCTCCCAATCACGCCCCTCCAGGTTTCGCTGTCGTTACCCACGTGAGCATTGAAGTTTCCCAGCAGGACAACAGAGTCTCCAGGTGGAGCACCTTCCAGCACCCCCCCCCCAGGGACTCTAAGAAGGCTGGGTACTCTGAACTGCCACTCGGCACATAAGCGCAGATGACAGTCAGGACCCGTTCCCCGACCCTAAGGCGCAGGGAACAAACCCTCTCGTCCACCGGGAAAAACCCCAACTTACCGGCAGCAAGCCGAGGGGATATTAGAATACCCACCCCAGCCCGCCGCCTCTCACCAGGGGCAACTCCAGACTGAGACAGAGTCCAGCCCCTCTCCAGGAGACTGGTTCCAGAGCCCAAGCCATGCGTAGAGGTGAGCCCGACTATATCTAGCCGGTACCTCTCAACCTCACGCACTAACTCAGGCTCCTTCCCCACCAGAGAGGTGACATTCCATGTCCCTATTGCCAGTCTTGGCAGCCGGGGGTCAGTCCGCCAGGGCCTCCGCTCCTGGCCGCCACCCGGCACACAATGCACCCGACCCCTATGGCGCCTCCTGCGGGTGGTGGGCCTGCGGGAGGATGGGCCCATGTCTCCTCTTCGGGCTGTGCCCAGCCGGGCCCCATGGGCTAAGGCCCAGCCACCAGACGCTCGGGCACCCTCGCCGGGCCTGGCTCCAGGGCGGGGCCCCGGTAACCCTATCCCGGGCAGGGTAAACTGTTCCCTCGATATCCTTTTCATAAGGGTCTTCTGAATCGCTCTTTGTCTGGTCCCTCACCCAGGACCAATTTGCCATGGGAGACCCTACCAGGGGACAAAAGCCCCCAGACAACATAGCCCCTGGGATCCCTGGGACAAACCCCTCCACCACGATAAGGTAGCGATTCAAGGAGGAGCATATGAAACATGTCAATGGAAAACCCTCAGAATACCAGGTCTAAGAAAAAATCTTATCGAACTTATCGAACAAATCAGTTTGGCTTATAAATGAAAATATGTCTGTGAACCTGACTACACTCTAATAACATCACAGTAGATATCTGAAGCTGTTCTGAACGAAGTGGGAAAAATGATCATTCTGAAGGTAAAGGTTATCCCTGTCATGCTCCTCTCCAGTTTGTTAGCCTACAGCTTGCTCCCTTTCCTGGTTCAGTGATTTTTAAGTGAGTGTAGGAGGTAGGTGGGTTGAAGGGCAGTGTTTCATTACCGTTTAATGAGTGCAGTAATTTATACTCCTTACAGACACTCTCTCCCTCTCGTATAAGCCAACAGAACCATTGGCCTACTATTAAAACTTCCTTCTGATGATCAAGGTCACATTGTAAAAATGTTCATTAACATTCATTTGATAATTTCATTTGCACACACTGCCAATATCACACAAAAAGCAGGTCAGAATATAATTCAGAAAATAATTATCCGCTAATATTTAAGTGGACATGGGAATTGTTTTCGCAGACATTGTACCAGGTCCTCTATTTGAGAGACATCTATGACTTTAAACACCGCTAATATAATAAAGTGAACTGGCAGTGCAGAACCACTTAGTATTGTTAGCTTCTAAAGTAGTAGCAAGGAAAAATAAATCATTAGACAATGCCTATATGCCAAACACAGGCCCCCACATCTTTTCTTCATTCTTGCGGCACCTATAACTCTTCCTTAATCAGTTAGAAACAGGATCGGCCAAGTGGCGCATTGGTGAATAGTATGCTTTTATTGTTAGAAATATTTGTGCAGTGTGAACCCCCCCTCTTCCTTCCTTCAGAGTATTATATCCTGTGAGGGTGTGAGTTTTTTTCAGGGGTCTAATTCATGACATAGACAAATACAGGCTGACAGGCCTTTAAAAAAGGGGCAGGTCAGGCCTCTTTCACATGTCACTGTCCTCTTAAAAACCTCTTTCTCTTTGCTCCCCCATAGCAATGCAGACTTGTGTGTCCTTCACATCTGAGTCACATTTGATTAAAGATCGGAGCTTAAAAGAAAAAAGATCAATAATGTAGGCATACAGAGTGTCATGACAGAAAGCAAACTCTCATCAGAGTCAACTATAGCTGTGCCGTAGGACCTGTGAAGGGCATTGTGTTGCTTGGTACATAGTGGAAGATAAACATTCCTACAGTGTCCTGTCCTACTGTGTGGGATTTGTTATTGTTTGCTGTGGGGGTTTGCGGTACTTTAGTATGTGCGTGCAAATTTGCTAGATGACCCAAAGATGGGTGGAAATGTTATTTTTCCATGCATGTGGAAAAGAACAGAGAAGGCTATTTACAAAAGTCACAGCTGATCTAAGAAGGCAAAAAAGACATGTGAGTTAAATTAGAAAAAAAAATGCTTTCCATTTAAACCGGTCTATATTTTTATACAACTTCAGTACATTTAACAAATCCTTTGTCAGTTAAAGACCTTTAAAGTACAATGGCATGGGTCACAACTTTGCACTTTTTAATTTGTGTTATTTTCTTCCAATATTTTTGCCACCAAATCAATTTTCACCCAATCCATATGTCACAATCTGAAGTAAAATCTTGTTTTAGTTGTCTGTGATTTTCTCTACAACCAACTTCCAGAAACCTGCCTCAATAGCATGGGATACAACATAGTTTCACTGCAAAACTACACCAATCTAATACCTACGATGCAGAGAAACATAAACATGTTTTATCTACTTTCAGATTAGATAAAATCTGTTCATTTAGTATAAATTATCTGATTCTGGGGGGGATCAGATGGAATTTCTTCCCAGATTAAAATGATTTGGCATGGGATGAGGCATACAGAAGAAGACGAAGAAGAATATGCCTTTGTGCTGTGAGAATAAGCAACTTAATTTTGAAGGGCTCTTTTTTTAAAATAGAGAGGCAACAATTTGAGAATTTCTTAATTAGAGCTTAAGTGTATGAAATCCCTGACAAGTAAGTGCTAACATAGACCACTCTCACTATACAACACAGTGACGAAAATTACACTTAGGCTGCAGGTCATCTCTTTCCAAATGGATTACTCAATAGATTAGAAAGATAATTTGAAAAGAAATAATACCTTCTGGAATCTGGTAAATTTTTAGGGGAGTTGAGTAATTGGATGTAATGAACATATCATTACATCTTTAAAAAAAACATTATTCAAGTGAATATATTTAGACTTCAAGAAAGGGAAAAGGTGCATCTTGCTTGAGATCAAGTTGGAATGTATTTGGCCGATGACTTGACCAAAATGAGTTTGACACGTCCTGTATAAACATTTCACAGCAATCCATTGCTTTAGTAACTGTTGACTTGTCTGGGCAGACATTGCACCAGTGAAGTGTCTACAAAACAACAAGGTGCGCTTCATGGGTGGCTTAGTATCCGATTAACTAATCCCAGTAAATCATTCACAGCATTTGTTAAAATCCCAAACAGGCCAAGCAAGGACAGTATACTATGGCTACAAGGATAACCCTCCACTCCAGGCTCTGTGCTAATAAAAGAAGTTGGGTGAAAACAACAGCCTCCTAAACTATGTTAACCTTGCAATGACCTTAGAGGCACACTTTGTTTTTAGGTACCTGCTGTTGCCTCCACATTTACATGTCATTATTCCCTTAAAATTACTGTAATTTCCTGATGAAGAAATTAGGACAGAAATAGATCCCGCCCTTGTTGGGTGGTGCTGAGGGCTTTACAGCGAAGAAAAAATGAGTTCTCTACTGATCACAGACTCCACTGCCTTTCGCTGAGTCTAAGCCAATCAAACATAATGGAAACATACTTTCCCACAGCCCCCAGAGGGAATTACAATGTTTTGCTTTCAAATGATTCTCATGATTGTCTAATTCTGGATTTCTTGCATGATGCCAATTTCTGCTAACAAACAGTATTTAAAATTATCATCTCCAAGGCCTATGAATGTCAAAAACAATGCTACTCCGTGGACATCATCTGTGTATATACAAAGAGCTGTGTTCATTAACTCCAACAAAGACGGAACAATAATGTGGCTGGATATGAAAAAATACTCAATTATGCCATTTTATCTTCTAATCAGCTAAACACTTAACTTGAATGTTGATTACAAGCATATTTAAATACATTTGTGGTCATGCTAATAAGCTTAAATATTGATATGAAATGAATGAAAAGCAGAAGAAAGTGACTCTGAGTTGCTTGGACTACAAAAGTACTTGATCAACTTCATACTTTCTTTTACTTTACAATTAGTCATTGGTGAGCCACACCAAACCACAACCTTGAAGCACATACAACATAAGCACAATGTCAAGATTATGACCAATGGCTGAGGGTGTGTACTGCAGTCATATTTTCTGTTGCAAAAAGTTCCCCAAATAATAATTTCACATTATGATATTAATTTAAATATGAGTATGAAGCAAAATACTTCATGCTGCAAAGTCAGCAGGCTAGAGTTGGCAAAATATTATACAGTTTTAATTCCAGTCAAATGCCCAGTACTAATACATTATGCCTGGTGTTGTTTGGACTAGAGAAGCTAATATGATCCCTTCTGATGGGATCTGAGTTTTTTAAAAACATGACCACGAAAATCCTGATACATTTTAGTATATTGTATAACCATGCTGGATAATTTATCAGATTATAGCTCCAACTATTACAGAGTCAAGCACAACCTTTCTTCTTTCGGTGATTTGCATTTGTCCTAACTTAAAGCTGTGATTATGCTTGATGCATTGGCCATTGCTCGTGTAAACTTTAACCTCAGCAAAGCCCCATGACCACTGGTGCTTAAAGCGTACTGGCCTCAGTATGCTTTTTCATCCCCAGTTTTCTTACGAACATATCATCTTTTTTCAACTGCTGCAGCATCTTCATCTAAGTTTCTATGCTGACATGTAATTGAATTGCTGGTAAAGACCAATCTGTTCCAAGCTGGATGTGCCGGCTGTGTGTCAGACAAAAAACAGTGCTGCTGCCAGTATTTCTGATATCACTCTTGGCATGCGCCAAATTTCGCAAGGGCAACAAATGGGCATAAACTAAGTGTGAAAGCCAAAACACAGTCACAGTTTACCTTAACTTGAGCAATGACGGAAAGAGTCTTTGATCAACAAGATCTATCCAGGGCAAAAGTTGTAAAAGGTTTCTGAGGATGAACCTGCAGCTGCCTTTGTTTGGTGTTCAGTGGCATGCAACCAAGGTAACAGCTGGTTTTTGGCTTCAGCTCTTCACTGTCCCTGTGGCTACTGAGATGATCTCTCTTAAGGTGCACGAGTCCCGTGGCACAAGGACCTCTTGCTGTCCCTGCAAACACCCAGGTGGAGGCTATAGGCTCCGAGCCTATAGCCTAGCATAGGCTAGCATAGACCAGCAGTTAACCGAAGTGTTAAACAAACCAGATTTCAATTACTGATTAAAGTAATCCCCTTTATGATTTCTACCACAATCAAACAGACAAATCATACAAAATATTATCCAGACACCTGGAATAACTTAAAGACAGACTCAGATATCACTCAGATAGGCTTACACCTGTGGGTTTTAATTAGTGCAATTAGTATATTATGATTTCTATGCACGTATAGAGCAATATGGCTGTTTTACAAAAGGGGGAGGAAGTAAAGCAAACCAGCAAAATCCTATCCTGTTTATATAAGTAGTAAGTAGTTTGGTCAGTGTGGCATTGCCCCAGCATTATCCTGCTAAGAGGAAGTTTGTTTTTCCGGCACACCCACTCACATACTCTCACCATTTTTCTGCAGCAGATTAAGGCGCTTCTCTCTATTCAGATGTGCCACCCACTTTCAACAGAGAGAACAAGGAGATAATATGTAGGTGTCTGGGTCACTCAGGTCTTTTGTTAAAACACAAAATGCAAAGCTGATTGAAGCTTGTATCCACAGGGACCTCAGAGAAACAGGCAAATGCATAAGTACGTTCTACACACTCTCCACATTCACCTGCATTTGTTCAAATCAAAAGAGATTCAAACTTTTAACAAATAGATTTAACAAATTTAGGTTACACAAGCCACATGTACAAAACAAAGATTTCTGTTATTGCTTGCCTAACACATTTAGGATGTAGAGTATGTGCCTTGCTTTCTCAAAAATCTGATATTGTTCCACTCTTTTAAGACCTAAAAGGAACCGGTCTGTCCATTTGTTTTGTTGATTATTCTTTCCAAGGCAAAAACAACAACAACCATGAAGTTTCTCAGAGATTAGCACTGATTTATGACTCATCCCCTCAGTGACAGAGTAACTTAATGTGGGGAAAAAAAGTGTACAGATATGGTCCACTTCCCTTCATCAATATTAAAAAGTAATAAAACCTGCAGTCTGTTTGTTCTTCTTTGCTTCTGCTTTAATCAAGGTGGGGAAATGTATTCAGCTGAAAGGAAGAAGGGATCAGAAACTAAAACAGAAGCAGAGAGACTGAAGAATGGAGAAGGGGGCTGCATGGACATGGGTAGTGTAGCGGTGATTCTCAGGGGAACAGAACAATCTGTCTGAAAACCAGCAAGAGTACGGCTGTGCAGTATTGTGTTGAAGCTTTTACTGCAACAAATCTGCATTCTGGACCATGCTCAGAAAGACAAATTAGCAAAGTGTGAATTAGGAGACAGGTTTTCCTTCCCTGGGTTTGAGTGTCTGAAAACCTGGACCACAGTAGATAAAACAGTAACTGTGAAATCCAAAAAGTGTCACGGCATTGATTTTCTTAAAGACAAACAGGCTGTTTCAGATAAATGTTAAATTCCGCAGTCAGATGTTTAAACTACCCTTGGTAATGCAAGAAATAATTTAAGGCTGTCACTCATGAGAAAATATATTATTGTAAATAACGCATGCAGTGAACATTTCCTTCTCACTTCTGGGTTTGGATCACAGTTCAACCGTAAACGGCAAGTGAACTGGTATTTATATATGACTTTTCTTTTTCCACATGTCTTTAAGTGCTTTTTACCCATCTCACACTCACACAGAGATGGATGCAACTGGGGCCATTTGAAGCTCAGTACCTTGCCCAAGCACACATGAGGACAGGAGGAACAAGGAACTGAACCTTTCAACCTCCAATTAGCCAAATATTTCTGTGCTTTCACTGCTTAATTCAGGTGTATGTCAATGATTATCCCCACAAAAAAGAACCATACAATGAGAATCAGATGAAGGAGGGTAAATAAGGTCTTTGATAAAAGCCAGAATTGCGACTGACTGACGGAGGTGAAAACATCTTTCAATAAAATGTCTGTTTTCTTTCTCTGTGCATATCACATGTCTTATTACTAAATAAACATCATGCTAGAGAACTTAGAGCACACATGGGTAAAACATGGCTGGTGCTAAAAGGAAAACTAAACAACCTCTAAAAATAAACAAAAGATGGAGTTTGAGGAGAGAGTTTGAGCCTATGCACATGAAAGGAGGTGTACTCATGACTTCTTAAATATGTAAAAAAAAAATAATCCCACTTTACATCCATCCATCCATCCATTCGCTTCCGCTTATCCTTTTCAGGGTCGCGGGGGGCGCTGGAGCCTATCCCAGCTGTCATAGGGCGAGAGGCAGGGTACACCCTGGACAGGTCGCCAGTCTGTCGCAGGGCCCCACTTTACATACCTTTTTAAAAAATAAATAAATAAATAAATAACTGAGGTCTCAGTCACACGGTTAATGATCCCCTTCCCTCCTGGAGTGTCAAGTAGTTTCTGGAGGTTGCTGGATCTTGCGCGATGAAATCAAGTACAAAGAGGGCACGTCACAAAAACCTCCTTGCAATCACGTTCATTACTAACGGGTTGCCACAGTAGTCTGTATAAAAGATCTGCAAACACTCTCAAAACTGCTCTCCAACTAGTAGCAAAACTGTGTACGATGCAAACTGGGAATAAAGAACAGTTACTTTCAAGAAAAAAAAAATTGTCTTAACGCTGTGGCCAACACATTTTGTGAAACTTTCAAGTGCAGTATGTGTGTTAGAAGTCTTGACTGTAATTACCTACATAGGTAAAAATGTCACTCACTCAGGCACACAGTCAGAACACAACAGGAGATTATTTGATGCGGTTGAGCAGATGAGTAATATGAAGGTGCGCTTATTCTTATTCAATTTAATGCACCTTACTCACCATACTTTGTGGGCACGAGACCACGCTGCAGATAGCTTCCCCTCTACGACCAACACTGCCCAGTATTTGACTGGTGGGTGTTAATCTCCCACCTGGGTGGCAGGGGGTGTGTCAGTGCACACAACTGACTGCGTGCTCATCCCACACTTGAAAAGAGTGAAACAAATGAGACGGAGCGGATGAAGCTCAGCCGCCACACCTGTTTCCCATAACCTCTGTGCTCCTCTCCTGGGGAACTGGATTGCTGACTGTGGACATACTGTATGTATAGCTTTTTAATATGGACTGTAAAGCAACAGTGTGCTCATGTGACCCTAACAGCCACACAATGTGATCTACTCTTTCTGTTTTTCTGGGAAAAACCCTGGACTCCTGAAAACAGTAGACAAAAAACACTGTTTAAAAAGTTTCCCTCTGTTCATTCACGGTAGGTAATTAACCATGGAAATATCTGGAAGACTTTTATACAGCACCGTTTCCTATGACTCAGTAATTGAAACATTTGATTCCTGTCTATCCAAGATTTATTCAGTAGGCAAGACACACTAGTAAAAATAGTACTGCTAATATTAGCATTTTTTGTGTATTTTTCTATATTTTCCCCTTTCCTTCCAATTCTGAATGGCTAAGCACTCAGGCACTGCAGTCATAATGACTGGTAACTACTAAAGTTGGTACAGACATAAAACAACAAATACCACCAGAAGTCAGTGACTGACAAAATGAGACAGTGGGGTTAAAAATTACTTTTAGATGGATTCTATATAGTCACCCCTCATTTCTTTATATTTTATTTCACTAGCTGGGCCCACGTCCTCGTTTTAGGTTTGACAGCGTTTTAGTGGGTAAAGGTGAATGCTTGGACATGAATTGAGCTGCGGTTTGGGGAAGGCCTCGAAGAGGACTGGCGACGGTTCCCGGGTCTGGCAGATCCCCATATACTAAATAGGAGTGAAGAAGTTAAAGAATTGAGAACAAGGAGGGAGGGTGGGGCATGTAAACAAGAATGAACAGTTTGCAGAACTTGGGGGAACCTATATAGATGACAACCGGAAGGAGCGTGTTTGGAGGCGTGGTCCCGCTCCTGAAATTCCGATACATAATCTCCAATAGAACAATGGGAAATTGGGTTGTATACAGTATATAAGTCAAAAAGTAGAGCTTTTACGATTCTAATAATTCTTGAAAGTCAATATTTGATAAGATTACCTTTATTCTTTAACACAGCCAAGCTTACTTAGACTTTCTTGCATTACTTGCACATTTGTGTGAAATGTGCTTTATTGCAAAATGTGCAAAAGCACAGCAGTTCATCCCTTGAATTAGGTGCCTCCTTTTTGATCTTTGAAAGATTCATATGTCAATGACAAGTGGTTCAACAAACAACAAAATGCTTTGGAACACATTGGTGGAATGTTGCAGTCAATACCAAAGCGTACTGGTGCATTAGCCCACTCAAGAAGAAAGAACACAAAAAGAGAGCTATTCACACTGGAATGAATGGAAAGTGGTGCCATCTTCTATGCCCCACTTACAAGGTATAACAAACAGCAACTTTAGTGTCACTGACGATGATGTGTTTTAAATTACAAACAAATTTGCTGAAGAGGTAAAACTGCGGTTTACAACTCAGCTTTCACTAAAGGACCACCAGGAAGCTGCTTGCAATTCAGAGCCTCTGACAGTCAGTCACATCTGTCATGGAAGAGGAAGCAAAGGGTGGAGTCAACAGGAGCCGGTGACCACAGACTGCTCCCTGAACTCCCCACACAGCCTACACACAAGCCTACACAACAAAGCCACACACTCATCTGCTGATGGCCTTCCTTCAAAAAGAAAACCCTGTGTGCATTTAATGTCATTAGGGGTGTTCAGTCAGCTGCTTCTCAACTGAGATCAAATAAGGAGGCTCAGATGGATGTGACAGCTGTGACCCACACATGTGAATCCAAATGCTAAAATGCTCTTTCAAAGCCATTTTTCTTGCTCATAATTCTGATAACAAATAACAACTGTGGATAATTAACATCAGCAATGAAGAGAAATGGTTGAATCTACTGACAAATAAATCAATAGGTCATGCTAAATTATCACTATCACTGTTTGGAAGAGACTAGCTGAAATATGCAGAAGCATCAAGTGAGTGGTGCAAAATTTATCATGACAAAGGGTGTTTTTTTTAAGCATTAGCTATGGATAGGCTGATTATTGGGGTCATTATTCTGTGTTTTTGCATGCTGATTTGTCACAATACAAAACTGCCTCTCTCTGTATGACTTTCTGTGATATAGGGTCCTACCCACATAATGTTCTGATTGTTTACATGCTATGGACAAAAGCCTATCACCACTGAGCACAGAGCAGAACACAGTCTGAAGCAGCTCCCGTAGTGGAGCTGTGGTTTGGACTGCATATCGCAGATATAGCTGACCTTGCAATAAATGCTGCAATTCTTTCTGCTGTACGACCACACAACCATGACAAGCATGCACAGTTTCCCAGATGCATTAATGATCAAATGCAATATTTTGCAGTGACATCCAATGAAGGCAAGGATAGCAGGCTTGCTATCAGGCCAGCTGGAGGGGTGAAAGTAAGACAATGCTGTCAAAACTGAAGAAAACCAAGACATATTGGGAATAGATAAGGAAAAAGGATTACAGTGGCGAAAGCTACACTAAAACAGCAAAAGGGCAAAGGGTTATGCTAGTGGTTAAGTTAGCAGGCAGCTTCAGACTACACTGAATATTCATCCATCAGTTTTCTACTGCTTATCCAATTTAGGGTAGCTGGAGCTTATCCCAGCTGCCACAGGGTGAGAGGCAGAGTACACCATGGACAAGTCACCAGTCTGTCGCAGGGCTAACACAGAGAGACAGGTAAACATCTGCAGTCGGTGTACCCGTATAGAAAGGCCTTGGCCAGATGGTGGATTTAAACCAAGGACCTTCTTGCTGTGAGGCAACAGTGCTAACCCCAATAGTGCATAAGGCTTAAACAGACACTAAAACACCATAACAGCTAATACTTAAAACATAAAAAAATAAGCATTAAAATAGCAGAATAAAAACATGACAACATGCTATTTTTAAAAATATATTAAAATATTGGTTATCCTATAATTACTAATGTCTGTAATCAGTCCTGAAAAAGTTAAATCACTCGATCCAAGGTATTAACGCTGTAATTGCTCAGAAAAGCCAGTAAGACTGGGATGTAACTTTATATTAAGTTATCCAATCTCCTCCCCCAACAAAAGGGTCTTGACCTGATCTGCCCTATACCATGTGGTGGCAAAGCCACGGTTGTTTTAATTATATTCCTAATGACAAAGTAACTTTCTTGGCTACATCATGCTGTCAATTAATGAGTCCAGAATCATATTAAGCTTAAGGACCAAATCTGCTCAGTCGCTGCACTGCTTTTTCAAATCTATTTCTGAGTCTGTAATTTGGGGTGGCTCCATTACTACATTATTTATTTAGATTGTGAATCATGTGGCCCCAAGAGAAGGAACCACAAAACTATGGTCTTCAATTACAGTCCTCACAGCCAGTGGCCACGCCTTTTAACAAATCCCCTCCTCAAAAATCCTGTCCACACACTACAGCGAAGTGAAGAAAACTAACTTCAAAAGTGTTTACATCACAATGTCCCCTAGGACCACATGGCTGCTAACAATGTTTTTACGAGTCAAAAACCTGTACACATTTTTATCCAAACACAAAACCGAAAAAAAAAACCCCTAAAACTAAAAATGCTGGCTACGTTATCGTATGTGTTCATGCTAAGAAAATCTGGCTGTAGAGGTACCATGTTGGACTGGAAAATCAACAAACACACTTGAACACGCCTTTGAGGCTAATCAGCTTAGATTGCAACATTGCATTGTTTATCGGTTTGCTGTGATGATTTATGAACCAGTGTTTTGTGGGAACAGACACAAAAAGAAAGGCACGAAGAGGCTTCTTTAAAAACATTTGTTGAAAGCAACTGAAATGAAACTGACTGTAGCAGGAGGACAGGCGCAAAAGACAAGTGCTCAACCGATTAATCAGTTTACTATAAGAGCAGATATTATACAATTTAAGACAAGACATGGCTTCTCGGAGAGTTTTTGCTCAGTCTTCTAGGGTTTTAAAGCAAAAATATCTGCTCTTTAATTACAGATCTGACAAAACATGGCATCTCTGTACATCAGCTTAAGCTCTGGAAAACTGTAACACATATTGTTTGGATCAAGCATTTAAGCAAGAATATAATTAGAGATAAATCAATAGTAATTCTAAGTGTCTAGGCAAAAAGCACAGCTTTTAAAAGGCCATTAGTTACTGTTATATTGGGAGCCACACTTGTGCTGGGCAGCATCCTGAGCTTAATTTCATGCATGTTTGAATTTTGAAAATAATGGTGAACAGGCGAAATGCTCGCTCAGGTTTTCCAAGTGGTTTACATGCACTATATTGCCACTAGGAGCGCAGAAGAGTGTACTGAGATGATACCCATATTAACTCAGTTCCAATCATACACAATATTAACAATCCACAACCTGTGGGGAAAAAAAAAATCATGGTACGGAATAATTAATGATAAAACCACTTAAAGCATTAATAACAGTACATTTACATGACTAAAACAGAAAGGTGCCAAGAAATATCAGTGTTGTGACATAAATCACAAAGTTTGACCTTGCATTAGTCTTATGAACATAGTCAAGTTAGAAACAAACAAATATTTGCCCTTAAAAGAGGGCAGAGACAAAATAAACACAATAGTTGGATCACGTATTTTGAGACCTTACTTGAATCACCTTGTTGCTGAATTGCGCTATATAAATAAACTTGCCTTGCCTTACTATGATTTCACTCGCTTTTCTCCGAGCTTTGTTCTTTATTTTTTGCCTCTATCGTAGAGTGAAGTGGATTTTTTTGTGTGTCACAAGTTGAGCAAACAGCTTCATCCCAACTCCTGTAGCGCAACGTTCTGTCAATTCGCCTCACTCTGTATGTAATCACACCGCATGAAAACTTCTGTTGGCATATGGTTTGAACACATCATAACAATGTGTCAACAGCTAGGGAAGTAAGGGTGGGCTTCCCTCATTACATTCAAGAACAGTGAAGCCATATGGGGGATGAAAAAAACAAGACTGGGGATGAACCCAAATGACTTGAGACCCAGAGAGGAGCTGGGTTTGTCGATTGTTGATTTTTCAATTGTAAAGAAATGAGACTCGCTTTGTGTCATGCTGTCTCTGTGCTGGACTTTCACTGGAGGCAAGTCTAAGGGAACTCTACTCGCACACAGCAAAAGGGAATCAGGTAGGGCAACGATATGAGGTTAGTCAAGGCTTTTTCAGACCCAGCTCTGCTGTGGAAATATTAATGCTAAGGAGCCAGTTTGACATCTAACCTAAAAGCAGAACAAGCAGTCTATTAAGGACCGAGTCTACTGAACACATGAGCACTACTGATAAGAGTCTAAGTGTGGTTTACTTATTATTTTGATTGTTTTTTTTTCTTTTAAATGGTTTAAAAGAGAAGTGTTTTTTTTGTATAAACCTTACAGATGGCCATGAAAAAGTTAATAGTAATAATAATAGATCTATTATGAACCATCCAGAATCTTAAAAAAATACCATCATGCAGTTGGTTTTTTTCCATACCGCCCAACACTATGTTACACATTACAATGAGCAATACAGTAAAAGTTGTTCTTTCGTATATTGCTCTTGGATTCAGAAAAGAAAAGAACACTGGTGTATTTCTGGGTAGTATTTACTTAAGCATCCATCTGTGTTTGTGTCTGAGACACAGCAAAGCTCTCCAGCTGCTCTCCTCGGGACAGTGAGGGGGCTGGAAGGTGCTTCAGCTGGCATGCAGCCCAACTGCAGGTCAATACTTCTACAGACTCTGCGACTGCAGTGCATGCACTCAAATATGTCTTCATTTCCCCTGCCACCCCTTACCCCAAAGCTGAAGACTCTGCACTGACTCTCCTTCTGTCGTGTATCACATAACCTACAATCCATCTGTAACCAACCACTTGGCAAACTTTTCACAAAGGAGCCTCTTTTTTTTCCTAGCCATACGTGACACCCGGATTGTTCCATTTCTTGTCTATTTCTGTGCACCTCTAATCACTGCTTCTCCTCAGTTTGTAACCATGTGGGTGGGAGACAAACTAGCCGGTAAATCCCCCAAACGCCCTGAATGATGTTAGCCAAGTCATGATGTGACATACTGTAAGTAACCTCAGCTTGAAGGTCTGCCCATTATCACCATAACACCAATCAGTGCCGTGTCTGAGTTATGTCTCCTGGAATAAGCTGAAAATCTTAACACAGTTAGCTTGTGTGTAACAGTCGCTCCGATGTAAAGAAGTTAACTGATGTTAACGGAGTTGAATTCAAATGGGGGGAGGAGAGTGAGTTTTAGCTAACGGTCAACTGACGCAGCAGCTACTTTCCCATCAGTGTTAACGTAAAGATAACTGTCCACAGGCAACAACTAGCCTGCTTAAGCTTAGCTTAAATGCAGCAGGACGAGCCCACCACAAAACAACAAAAACTAGCCAGCCGGTTTGAGTAGTGGACTGTATCCGTGAGGACCCTCTCCGAGCAATCCTACTGCAACAACTTCTTTCAATGGCCTCAAAAGTATTATGGGAGGGATGATACAGAAACCGTTAACTCACCGGTAAGTCCGTATACGGTGAGGAGGGATATTAAAAGTCGCAGTCCGTTAGATGGCAAAGTCCTCCTGAGCGGTAATCTTTTCTCCATGATTCCTGTGTGTCTCTGCGCCTCGGCACTCCCGGATCCGTTCTCCTCGCTCCTCGCTCGTCCCTGCTCTCTCTCTCACTCTCTCTCTCTCTCTCTCTGGCTCGTGCTCCTGGGGAGCCTCTCTCCATAGCTACAGAACCGCGTGGGCTGTACCATTCTGCAAGTCAACAAAAAAACAAAAAAACAAAAACAAAACACACACATGAAACTTAAGAACGCACGCGCGCTGACCCACTCGTCTCCGTGTGTATACACTTTTAGCGCAGTTCTGAAATGCTTGTCATTGAGCCGTTTGTCTTTTTGTTTGTTGGTTTTCTTGTGGGATTTTTTTTTTTTGGTACTTTATATACAGATTCGGGCAACATAAATATAGGTAGCAGGGCTATCACGATCAGCACTCTAAATTATGTTTAATTGTTATTTTATTACGTTTAATTTCAGTTAGTTTCTCGTGTGGAGCCAGTTGTCGATGTTTGATTGTTAAGAAAAATTTTTAAATTTATATATCAAATCCATTTAGTTATTTATTCTTATTTTCGCTCATTTCTTTGTCTTCTTCTTCTCATTGTTATTATTATTATTATTATTATTATTATTATTATTATTAGTAGTAGTAGTAGTAGTAGTAGTAGTAGTTGTTGTTCTAGTAGTAGATTTTCTCTCATTATAATTTCATTGGTATATGTCAGGGGGCTTCAAAGCCTAGAGCAGATACTACAATGTAAGCACTGACTCTTAGTAGACAACCCAGTCTTAAGAAAAAAAATCTATCGTGGCTTGCTTGTATTGATTGTGTTGGGAAAACTTGCCCCAAACT
The DNA here is from genome assembly GCF_965226115.1 of Aulonocara stuartgranti. NCBI lineage: Eukaryota > Metazoa > Chordata > Actinopteri > Cichliformes > Cichlidae > Aulonocara > Aulonocara stuartgranti. Next base: position 11,202,799 of record NC_138950.1, read on the forward strand.
GACGTTTCAGATAGCTTTGAGCTTTTTTAGATGTCACAGTATAGTTCAAGTATGCAATAGGCTAACTGCCAAACTGAAGTGACTTTATCCAGTCATAAAATAGACGACTTAGTCTAGTTTTACAGCAAAGAAAGGATGCTTTCAGAAATAAGTGATTCTTGTTTTTAATTTAATTTAAAAAGCGGCTAAAAGTAGAACTTTTTGGTATAAGCACTCTTTATCTTTTAAACAGTGTCAGTTCTTCCTGTCAAAGAAAATGAGGTTGTCTAAACATCTTGGATAACTTGCCATAGTGCTTCAGTGGATTTAGGCTGTCTTGGTATCGTCTGCCTGTTCACGCAATCCCAGACTGACTGCATGATTTGAAATCGGGTCTCCGTGGGGCCATATAAACCATCTGTTGCTGTATGTTTGGGCTGTAAAATATGGGACCGATCAAAAACCTCCCGGGTGATGAAAAAAAAGTAGAAACATCTAAACTGCTTAATTATTTTCACTTGAAATATTACAACCTTAGCAATAGCAGTCATTGTTGTTGTTATTGTAGGGACAGCAGGATTAGCAAGAGGGAGTCGAAAACATTTTCATACGCAAGATTGATGAAATAGTACTACATTTATTAAGAGGCACAGTTTCATAAGACTATCTTGATACATCTGAAAGGACTTTTGCAGTTAGAAAGGATCAAATTTTGACTATGACTAGGCTCAAAAAAAGATATTGATTTCACCCCTAAGTTAATATAAACCTATCTGATAAGGATCATAAACAGTTTTATAAGAAAGAAGTACTAAAACCTCACATATAATGAAGTTTTGTTTGTTTATTTGTTTGTTTTTTTCTTCTTCTTTTTTGTGGAACGAGTGAGGAATTTCCTTGTTTTAAGGTCTCACTTGGGCAAACAGACATTAAATGTGAACAGAACTATTTATAGCACAAATAACCATTTGCTTTTTAATCATGATTATCGTCTTCAGTGCAGCAACTGAACAGGCAAAGGTTCATCAAGTTGCTTAAGAATATACTAAAGATGCTTTTAGTGGGTTCACGGGTTTTGTGGGGATTAAAAACAGCAACCTACTGGTTACCCTTCAGTCCCTCTAATGACCAAACCCAATCTATTTTACATCACATTTTCATAAGCAGGTGTTGAGGAGATTGTAAGATGATATAAGTGCTGCTTTCACTTTAGCAAGTCCAGTCAATCACTTTATGCCCCTTCTAACCTCCTTAATTACAGTAAAATACACAAAATACGCATCATGAGCCATTCTCCCTCAGTCCTTTAGCACGTAAAAAAGGAAACTGACAATAACCCCTACACACACCAGAAATGCTAACATTGCTGTACCATTAACCAAGCCTCAGTGCACACAGTGCACACAAAGGTTTTGTTTTTTTTAAATCAGCTTATTAATGTTAACTCAGTCACAGATATGCTGAACTATCCTAAAACTGTAGTGGAAACAAGGAAGTGAATGTGAAAGTTAATATAAACCCCAGGAGATCAGTCACTGAAGGACAAAGCAATCACATGCAGGTACAGTGCTGGGGGGAAAAAAGTGTGCACTCATCAGCGTGAATGCAGACACACTTCGACTACTCTGTCCTAAAACAAAGTGGTAATGAAACACTCTTGCATTGTTCTTTTCTTTGAGATAATTACAGCTTTTACACATTCAGGAATCCGACGCTGTGTGCAGCACTGTGTTATTATCATGCACTGAAGCTTGAGCTGATAAACTTGCTCGCTCAGCAATTTTAGGCGAACATCATATTTATTCACTGAAGATAAGCAAAAATGCTTGTTTCGATGTGCCTCCCTCGCGTTGAGCCACCAGTTTCATTCTGCAGTGATGTCTTTATAGACTCTATTAGCTCCGAGTCCTCATCAGGGCAATGTGAACTCTGCAGGGAACCTCCATCTCCTGCAGAACTGAACTCACTCCCTCTCAGTGCTATAGCTCAGCTTTACAGTGATTAAAGCATGACCCGGCATGTGTCACCACACTGTACCCCCTACCTTCATACCCTCTGGTGGTTTATTTATATCCTCAAAGAGCTATAAATCCCCAGGTGAAATGATGGCCTTTTCACTAATCAATCTCCCCTCCTGGGGCACTTTGCATTGAAACGATAGAGTTAGTGCAGCAGGCAACCTCTTGTCTTTATGAGATGATAATTCACATCTTATTTTCGATTATCCAACTCTTAATGTGTTAATTATATCAACAATTTGGGCAAAAACTGCTTCAGCAAGGCTTATTCCACACCACTGGCATAAATGCATACTGCTGCATAAATACTTAAACCCCCCTCAGTAGCACTAAATAGTTTATGAGCATTTATGGCCCATGACCTTTGTAATTGTGGTTACCTCATTGAGGTTTTATGCAGCAAAAATACTTTTCACTAAGTGTTATTACATTTTCTTCCAGGCAAGCAATGCTGCACTGGCACCACCTCCCCTGTGACCAGTGGCTGCACATCCACACAGGCTGTCTGGGAAATTTGGTTTTATAGTCTGTGAAAACAGCCTTTGTTAAACACAACATTCCTTACTAGTCGCACTGGTCAGCTGGCCCTTGCACACCTCAAAACCTCCCACCCATTCCTCCCCCATTGTAGCCACACTTTCAGTCCAATCTCCTGCCAAGGTTTGACCATCTACAACGAGGAGAGGTCACCTCACTGCTGACGCTACACACTTGTGCTTGCACCTCCACACAGGTCTTTCCCTTAATGAGCTCTGTATGAAATGGCCTCTGTAGTACACACCGACCTTAAGAAAGTACATGTGAAATTAAGATAGAGTACCTGTTACAGAGGACATACTATGGATAAGGCCGATAACTGTGCACAGCTTTAAAATGTTATTTAAAATTACTCAGTATTCAATAAACTTTTAAGAGATGCATAAAAGTAACAACTGAAGAAATAAATTACAGTGTTCGGAATTCAAACTAATTAAAATTCATACAGAGTCTCACTGTACTTTATGTGCAGACACCAGTTCAGGGACAAAATGCCATAATGTAAATGTAGGTATGCAGTACAATCTGGGGCTCCTGTTTAATCACAACTATTAATTCAAAACAAATCAATACCGGCTGCATGTGCTGGAGTAAAATATGAGTTGCATTTTGCATATATAAAATACATGTGGCATGATATGAAAATGTAAATGCAATGCATCCCACTGAAGCAGAGGGCAAAGATGTGTAGTGGAGTGGACTTAGATCGCCATCTGCTGGAATAAGCATAAATAAACTAAGACAAATTTCTCTGCTTCATCACATTTTTAACTTTCCTGGGAACAAAGACATTATATCCAATTATGAATAACTCTTGTTTTCCATGTTTTAAATTTTTCCTTAAAGCATCATAATTCATACATTTTTAATGTTTTTCCAGAGGTTGAGTCTTCACTTTTTTCCTGTTCAGTGGCGGTGTGGAAAGACTGCTGCTGTGGATGAAGTGACGACAGGAAAGCAAAGGAGGGGTTTTGAAACCTGCCTAAAAGCTCTATTGAACTCAATCAGGACATGGGTAATTAGCAGTGAAGGTAAAGCTGCTGAGTGAAAACAAGAGATACAAATAACAAGCAAGCTAACGCCGTTTTTAAAAGACTTCTTCAGAGGGACATACGGGTGGGAATCTGTAGACATTTCAACTGCAACAACAAAACAAAACATGCAAGAATTATTGTAATGCGCAAAGAAGGTGCTTGACAGTCAGTCATCTGGGCAAACTTACTGTGTTTACAAAGTGTCTTCTGGTCATTTTAGAAAACAGAACATTTTCACAATGACCACAGGGGATATTTTGTTCGCATAGTTGGCACTCGTGCATCTCATTTGAAACACTAACAATTGAGTTTGGCAACAATGTAAAGTGGACACACGGTCTCCTGTCCAATTTTAGCAGAAATTAAAAACGCATTTTCTGTGGATCAACACCATAACAACAACACGAAAAACAGTTTGCATTTTGTTTACACAGGATGTTTGTATTTATTGCAATAAATCTTGACATAATACAAATGATTTGTGTTCGTTCACTGTTGGTAACCCAAAAAAAAAAAACCCCATTAAAGAAACACTCTTCCAAGAAGCTCTGAATTATAGATACCCTTTTGTTGATGTTGTTGATGTAAGCACATCAGTTTGACCAAACCAAATATATTACACATCATAAAAGAAGACAGTGTTAGAATAATGAGAAGTTATTGTTTTCTGATACTCGTGGCTGTTTGTTTCAGTCCTCTCTTAGATAAGCCTCAGGCACCTCTTCCTCCTCATTATTCTCTAAGGAGGTGGCATACTGTGCCATCCTTTGAACCTCCATTACTTTAGTCTCGGCTAACTTCTTATCTGCATCTAGTGAGAGTTTTCGTGCCTCCTCCACTTGCGCCTGGGCCAACTGAATGTTCGTCCTTGCAGTTACAGACGCATGCTCAGCCCCTGAAAAAAAACAAATGCAAACAGTGTTCAAAGACTCACACAACAACCCTATCCAGTTCAGACATTAGCTAAAGTCATTAGGCAGCCTTCCTTGTCCATCATCTCCATTCTGTTTAAATGCAAAAACCTGTCCGTCTGCAGAGTGACAGCAAATGATCCATACACCGATCAAGGTGCAACACTGTCAGCACCTGAATAGAAACCACCACAAATGGCAATGTAGAAAGCTTAAAAAAGATGAACCCTAGGAGAACTTGCCTCAACACTACAACCTGACTGCTGTACCACACAGGCCAAATAGCTCATGTTTTTTTTTTTTTTTAAAAACAACACACCTGATGTGTATGCGGCCTCAGCTGCTGCTTCACAGAGCTTCATTGCACTGAACCAGGTTGACTCGAAATGCTTGCAGTCTTCCTGTCTGTCATTAACCTGTCAGGACAAAATCAGAATAAGACCCAAACAGATATACAGCAACCTGTTTGTAAATCTGTGGTCACATTTACAAAGAATGACGAAAAAAAACAAAACGAGATGTTTTTCTTTAAATACTTCTAACCGAAGAGAGCAATGAAGACTGACCTTTGCACGCTGGCCAATGATCACCTGCCAGACTGAATCCTCCTCTGCTGGGGTCAGTTTTCCCAGTGAATCCAGATATCGTTTTTGTAGGGCAATGAGTGTGTGCACAGCCTGGAATAAGGACAAGGAGCTTATTAAAGAACAACTTAGTAGTACTTTGGAAACAGTAGGAACACTTCAGGGGTCACCACAGCAGAACATCTATCCCCACTTCACCTTATCCTTTACATTATCTTAAGTCACACCAACAATTTCCCTGTCTTTTTCTTCACTTCATCCCTAAACAGCTCCATGGTCACCATTTACTGTTGTCCATTTCTCCACTGCACATGTTCAAACAAATTAAACTTTATTTTAATGGTTTTAACTGCAAGATTAAACAGTTGCTAGATTTATGATGCAATCTGAGAGCATGAAAGTGTTGGAACAAAGTGATATTTGGAGGCATTTTCACATGCAGTTTAATGTGTTGCACTGAGCAGGATAAGCACTGCAGTCTGCAAACTCGTGATTTTATAAACCTTTATTTATCAAGCTAATAAGCAGATTTTTGAACAGGCATGATGTGTACTCACTGGGAATGGGAAACTCGATACTGGCCTTACATGATATTCTGTACACTGGTCTGAAACATGGTTCAAAATAGCCACATCATATGACCACAGCTAACTGATGTTTTGGTTCGTTTCATGCCATTTTTGACAAAGTGGCTTTTCTGGTGCTTCTATGTTTGATCAGCAGACTGCTGAACAAACCTGATGACACTAAATACCCAAAAAACATATGTCATTATGATCATCATCAGTGTCAGCAGCAACCACAGCAAAAGAATCAGCAAATAGTTTGTGGGAACTCTTTGACAGTGAAACCCAGCTATACCCACCGTGCAAGCATTGATGCCACTGCAGAGGTCAAAAAAATACTTCACTGATGTATTTGTTCCAGACATGACACATGATCCACAGGTCGTTTACTGACATTTATTTACAGGGACACTGTGTTGTTTTTATAATAAATAAAAACAAGTGTGCTGTGTGAACAATTTTTTCATGGGGATGTGACAAAAAAGAAACTAACTCCCCCAAAATGCTGAAAAACTAATTTTTGAAAGAACATTTTTTTTGTTACACATGACAAATTTAGACATTGTTACTTGTTTTTCTCTCACTGAACTGTACTAAGCAACTGAAACAGCCTCGGTTATGTTAACGAAAATAGTATTTGCTGAAACACACAGTTCATAACAGTCACAGCATGCTGTTTTTATACCAGTTTTTCTTGATATGTTTTGAGGATTTCGTGAACACATGTATTGATCGTAGTTACTGATAGTCTACTAATTCTTATTTAGAACTGTGCAACGCTTGATGATAGGTATAGCTGCCAGTGGGTGTCATCAGCAGTAATAATCTTTACAAGATGTTAGACTGAGGAGTCTGTGGACCAGGTGTTTATATACTGAATTATGTGATTGTCTGCTTTGCTGATGACAGAGTGATGATGTTACTGCTTTGAGCAAGGCATGATCGGGCTACTGTTTCCCACAGACAGGAAAGGCATTCTGTCAGAAAAAGAACAAGCAGCTACTTTGGCTACTGCCTTTTCACAGAGGCTCATTACAGCAAGTAGGCAGGTAGTGATTTGGCTGAATTTTACGCCAGATGTCCCTCCTCTCACAACCCCAAAGGGGAATTCCTCAAATGGAATTGAACCAGCATCCTTTAATCTGCTAAATCAAATGTGTTATACTAAGTACTACATTATGGAGCCACAAACTGAATTATGTTTAATTAATGCAAAATCAAGGGGCACACACAAGAAACCAAATAAATAAACATTAGCAAAAACACAATATAATGCCTCCAAACCCCTACGATCACAGTATAATCTTTAGGTGATGGGCCAGAACGTTCTGATCTATGGAGCCCACACCACCCTGCAGAACACAGGATCCAAAGGATCTGCTGCCAAGATTTGAGCATGGGCACAGAGCGACCATGTCATAACAGGTGAAAACTGTTTGGGCAGGTACTACTCAACTTTGTGGCTGATCAGTATATACTTTAGTAGAAAAATGTAGTACTAGTTTTCACATAACCTGTTCAATGTTCTCCCATCAGGCAAAAGATACAAGAGTAATAGTAGCAGAATATCAGACTTCAGGAGTACTACCTACCCCCAAGCTTAAATACGCACTGAACCTTTTATTAATTCAGTTTATTTACATCCAGCTGTGATGATATAATCTGAACGTATTATGCACTGAAATTTATACTATTATCTTTATTATAATAACACAAAAAATTATAATAATTAAAAGTTATATATTAAGCTGTATATTAAATGATCCTCTTGCACTGTGGACTGTTGTTCCACTAAAGCCATTTTAAAGAAAACTGATCCAGTGGAGTTTTTTATGGGGTGATCTATAGCATGAACTTGTATTTTTATACCATGTTGTGCAGAGTTGTGTGTTGTTGGATGTTTCTTGCAGTATATGTGAGCCCATCGAGATAAATTCCCATCAACTGTGATGGTAAAAATGCTACAATAAACATGAACTTGGACTAGATTTTACTAATTGGACAGAAAGTTTCCCATAAGAGCCAGACTTACTTTGGCGTACTCTGTGATGGCATCTATTAGTGCTAGACTGGTCTGAGAGAGAAAAGTGCTTGAGCTGTCGGTCGCCAGAGAGGCTGCTCTTTTGATTAGGGAGTCATGAGAAAGGGGTTCAACCTGCAGCAAAGACACAGAACATAAACATGTAAAGTAGGTCAGGTAGCGGATATATACTGCTGTGAAGTTTGTAACAACTGCTGGGGCAGGGAGGCCGACTCACCTGTTTGAAAGGTACAGCACACAGCCCACCGCCCACAGCTAACGACGCTACACCTGTGTATAGAATATTTCTCCATTTTCCCAGTTTACTAACTGCAGGCTTTCTGCTGCTCAACAGGACACTACCGGAACTCCTGATAAAACAAAAACAAAAAAATACTTTCAGTTTCAGGCTGCGAATTCCAGTGAAATCCATGACGTTTTTACCAGTCGATCAGGTACCAAAGCTCAAAAAGCCCAACGAGGGGAAAAAAACAAACAAACTAAAACCAAATAAAACATTAAAACAAAAGTGAAGCTGGTTTACAAATGAATGTAATTTTGAACATTTTTATTGAGTCACAAAAACAACGCTCATTTAAGCGTAGCTGAGTTATGACTTTAAGACTCATAACTTCCCGTTGCCATTGTTAACCGCGATATCAAACAAAAAAATCATTTTCCTACACTAAAGGATTTTCTTTTCAAAAGTCAGTTCAGCCTAGGATAAATCGACCTGATGACAAAATCAGTACGTATGTTTATTCAACCTTAATGCCTTACCTGACGAAACGGAGATACACTGCTCCCTTCCTAAGCGCGGCCATATTGATCGGCCGCAATTACAACACATCGAGCAAAGGGCTCCAACGGAAGCCGAGGAGGGACATACAATACAGGGTGCATTTCTATATCCATTTAACCTTTTCTAACGCTGTTCTTTTTAAATGACATCTAATAAAACGGAAAACATTTTCTATCAGTATAATGACTAGACTACTTACTGCTGTGAGAATACAAATCATTTCTGTACTCACTCATGCGAAATATGCCAGCAGGATCCAAACTACAAGGGTGCAACAAAGCACTGGGAGCATATTTATGCATTTTTAAAATTTATATCTTCATTTTCTTACACTTTGCGTAACATTAGGCTGTTATTGCATTGGGGTTGCCACAGTATAAAAACTAATAATAAAAATGAATATATGATGATGAAGATATGATGTTAGGATGTATGACTGTTGGATATGGAAATTCTTCAGTAAAATCAAAAAATACAAAGAGACTTGTTCTTCTAGGAGTTTAATATATACAATACTCATGACGTTTACTCTTGATATTACTCTTGACTTCCTTAGACGCAGGTATTCATGGAAATATCACATTCCTATGTGTCAAGTGCTCCAAATATCCAGTTCTGTATGATCAGGTCTGCTTAAACCCTGTCCCTGCCCTTTTATAGATTTTGATTTAAAGAAGAAAAGAAAAGAAAATATCTTTGTTCTATTGAAAGGCCTTTCTATTGAAAGACTGATTCTTTACACACCCCCCCCATGTTTAAACCCTGAAATAGTGTATTACAGCTTTCTGATTTCTGACTACATGGTATTAATGGCTGCTGCTAATACTGAAATTGGAGTGTTCACCCATGGTATTTCTGTGTAACTGTCAAAGCTTTCATATTAATTTCTACAAGGGCTGAATGTGCCTTGTGTTGGACAATCTTGTAATCTTCATCTAACAATGAAGTGAAAGCTCTGCAAAATACACACAAGGTCGCCCCCCTGTGGTTAAAGAGCTACATGCACTGTCTATCTATCTATCTATCTATCTATCTATCTATCTATCTATCTATCTATCTATCTATCGAAATCAAATAGACAGACAGGCAGACAAGTTGAAGGCCCTTAGAAAAAGACACCCAAACTAAAAGCAGAAAAAACCCCCAGAAGTGTTATGGTCTTTTTGGCACATTTCTGCACCTCATGCATGCATTTGAAATTTTTTCCTGTGTGTCTTTTTTTCTAAATATTCATGTGTGTTGCCCTGACATGCCCATGGCAAAGGGCATTTTAAACCTTATCGATTCTTTTAATTTGGTGCAATGTGTGACCGGTCCCACACATGAACGTGGACACACTGGATCTTGTTTTATCTCATGGTTTTTCTGTTTTTAACATGGAGATTTGTGATCCTGTGTTTTCTGACCATAGTAGTGTGATGTTTGTAGTTTCTCTTCCCTGTACCTCAGTTAAACCTCGTACTGCTGCTCAGCACTGTCACATTCTTAACTCCTCCACTGCTGAGCAGTTTTCATGAGTTTTTAACCAGAGCTATAAAATCCTGGAGTTTTTATGCACCCAGACTGAGGAACTGAGCTCTTGGTTTTATTCCACCTGCGGGACTGCTTTGGACACTGTGGCTCCATTAAAAACCAGGCTGCCTAAAACTAAATCTGAGCCCTGGCTGAACAACATGACCCGAGCTGTCAGATGCGAGTGCCGTGAGCTGAGCGCATATGGAGAAAGGACAAACTACAAGTGTCATTACAGATGCTAAAGGACTGTTGGAGTCAGTATCAAAAAAGTGTAAAAGGTACCAAAAGTAAGCACTTCTCTGACTTTAATCTATCAAAATGTCACAACTCGCATGTTTTATTAACAGACCATTAACTCTGTTCTTAGTGCACCACATACTGACTGTATCGAGCCCTTGCCTGTAAAAATCTTTTTATACATTTTTATTGAGAAGGTCTCCTCCACCATGGTTGAAATCTCTCCTTCTGCTCATGACCCCACAGTCTCTGCTTCCTGCTCTGCTGTCTTTGACAGGTTTGAGCCGGTGACACTGACTATGCACACTAGCCTGGATAGATTTGAAAACTGTGTTTTTCGTCTGAAAACGCTCCGTGTCCACACATGCGTCCACATTGAAACGGCCCAAAATGCTTACATTCCAGTCATGCGTATGCGCATAAGAATTAAAGAATTTGAAGAAAAGCCATCTGGAGCATGTACAAACTGATATTAATCTTTTTAGGGCTGTCAAAATCGAGAACAATCAAAACAACTGCTGTAACGCCCTTCGCTATCTTTGTTTAATTGGTCACGTGACTGCATCACATGACTAAAATGCGTCATTGTTTTAGAAAGTTTGCGTTTTCGAGTGTCCACACTGTGATGGGACAGCTCCATTTTAAATGTATGCGTTTTCGAGAGCGTTTTCAAAATGCTGCATTTTTCCTTGAGGAAAACGCCGTCTCAGTGTGGACGGGAGACCAAAACAGAGAGAAAACGATGCGTTAGTGTGGACATGGCCTCTGTTCTCTTTAAAGGAGAGTCATTTGAAGCCTGCGGGGTCTCCAGATGATGCTGTCCCTCCCCGACTCTTAAAAGAGGTGTTACCAACAGTTGGTTCTTGAGCTGGTAAACCACAGTATGTTGTCAGGTGTAGTCCCTAATGATTTTAAACATGCTGTTGTCAAACCCCTGACTAAAAAACCTGCTCTTGATTCTAGGTTCTTGCAAATTACAGGCCTATCTCCAAACTATCTTTTCTAGAAAATTCTTGAAAAGATAGTTCACAGCCAATTAATGACCTTTCTGGAAAAGCAAAATGTTTTAGAGGTTTTCCAATCTGGTTTTAAATCCTTACATATCACTGAATCAGCCCTTTTAAAAGTTTTTAATGATTTTTTTTTAGCTACTGACGCTAGCCACTGTGTTGTTCTTGTGCTTTTAGGTTTGACAGGTGCGTTTGATACACTGGATCATGCCATTTTACTCTCTAGTTTGGAACAGTAGGAACAGCATTAGGGGCACAGCACTGGAGTGGTTCAGGTCCTAAACTTTTTGTGTCAGTCTCTGTGACCATGTGTCGTCCCCCGCTCCTCTCTTTTGTGGTGTCCCACAGGGCTCAGTTCTAGGCACCCTCCTCTTTTCTTTGTATCTGCTCCCTCTTAGTTTTATACTGAGAAAACACGGCATTGCATTTCACATTTATGCTGATGACTGTCAGATCTATGTCCCTCTAAAGAAAAAAGGCACTTATTCCATAAAGCCATTACTTCAGTGACTTGATGACATTCAGGCTTGGATGTCTCTTATCTTTTTAAAATTCATTGACAAAATGACTCAGGTGATGGTTTTTGGTAGTCCCACTGAGACCCCCAATGTGTATTTAGATTCCTTGGCCCAATATAATAAGCCAACTGTCACAAACCTGGGGGTCAAAGTGGATTCTGAACTGAAGCTTCACATTCAGATTAAGGCAATCGTAAAATCAATTGTTAGCACTCGGCTGGATTACTATGATGCACTTTATATAAGGGTCAGTGCGTCATACATTGCTTATCTACAGAGGGTGCAAAATGCTGCGGCCCGTCTTTTAACTGGCACTCGAACGTTTGAGCACATTTCCCCTGTGAAGCTTCACTTCACTAGCTGCCCATTCCTTTTAGGATTCATTTTAAAATTCTTTGCTTTTAAAGCCCTCCATGGCCTAGCCCCATCTTATCTCTCTGACCTGCTACAGCCTTATACACCCACCTGCTCTCTCAGGTCAGCTGTTTCCTGAATGTACCCAGGACTGAGCGTAAACTTAGAAGAGATCGTGCTTTTACTGTAGCAGCTCCAAAACTGTGGAATTATCTGCCTTTATAGATTAGACAGGCCTCTTCTCTGCCTGTGTTTAAATCACTTCTGAAAACCCATCTCTTCACCATGACCTTTGACACCTTGTGAGATGTTGTTTTTTAGTTTATTTTTTATTAGTTTATTCTATGTTGTTTTATGTTGTTTTTTTTAAATATAGGGCTGTTTCAAATGTAATTTTATGTATTTGTGTTTTATTTTTTGGCTGTTCTTAACTTACTTACTGTACGTGCTGTGCTGGCTATTTTAAAGTGCTTTATAAATAAAGTTGGATTGGATTGTCTTTTTTTTAATAGAAAGCAGAATTATTTTTATTTTTAATTGTAGATTGTGTAAATAACAAAGTGAGTGTTGTGCAAAGCCATGCTCTTAGATGGCTCTTGCAAATTTCACTGTTCCAACATACTGAAGAATTACAAGAATGCTTTGACCAGCCACCTATCCCAAATGGTGATATGACCATTTAAAGTTTTGCCAAAATCCAGTTTCTGAATTTTTCTTAAGTGACTTTTCAGAAATCAGGTAAACTCAGGTTATGAATGATTGTTCTTCTGCACAGAGATGTTAAATTAGCGGATTTTTCTTATTGAAACTATGACATATCACAATATAATGCTACGATGCTGAAAGCTAGATTAAAAAAGTTATGGTGAACAAAAAGAAAAAAATTCTTTGATTATAGCTCTTGGGGTGGGTATAAAAAATGCTTGACTGCATTTTTAAATACCACTTATTTACTTTTCTGCACTGGAAGTTTAATGTAAATAACTTTTGTACTTCACAAATGATCAGGGTCCACGAATGCAAATTAAACAAATTAAAAGGTCATATGAAGATAGCAAGGTGTGAAAGATATCGCACACCTACATTTTGCAATAGATCCTGTCATATAAGCATTATTTCTCCACACCTTCAAACTCATTTAGCAGTCAGGAATATATCTTAACATTAATATAAGTAATTTCAATTTAAGTTTTGTTGACTATTTTTCCCCAGTAACTTTAACCTTCTGTTGTTTACCTGCTATTGCATGTGTTGTCATTAACTGCCAGTCAACAGAGCAGTCTTTAAATAATTAATGATCCCGTTAATGATCACTTTTAATTAGTTTCAGTGGAGGTTATTATTATTACACAAAGGGATAAAGTCAACTGGCTAATTATCATCATTATGACTGCATTAAAGAAAACATCAACTGATGACAAACAACCTGGAACTCCCCCATGACATCAAACTGATGAGCAGGTCAAACTTTGAGCAGTAATTTGGCAATGTTTTAAAACCAAGCAAAGTTTCATTTTCCTGACATACGTCTAATTTTCCTGACATGGATATAATGATTCCAACACTGAAATGTCCTAAAAAAAAAAAAAGAATCTGCTGTTTCATACTTAAACTGTTTCATGTATGAATTATGAAATCATGAAACAAGATTTCCGTCAAGATTTGTGATTGTGATTTCTGAGAGTTTTTATTTTTCTTTAGAGAAGAAAAATAAAAACAAACAAACAGTGTAATTGAAATGTTACCAACTCATTTTTCATGGTGTTTGCAAACATGTTTACTCACCTGGACACTTTTTTGACTTTGAAAAAAAGTTATGTATTCAACAAACCAATAACAGAAAATGACTATAATATATATATATATTTATACTGTTATGTTTTTTCCTCATATTTTAACATTTTTAATACTTTTCAAAGCAATGCAAAAATGTTGACCCTGACCCTGACCAACAAGCTGTGGACTTTTAAACGTTTTCTACAAAAGTACTACTGCCACTCAAAATAATGCAGTTCAGTCTGACTTAAAGGAAATTTGACAAAACATCCAGGGTAAAAAATACAAAGTAACACATTTGCATCAATTAACAGAAACTATTTCAGGGACATACCTGGAACACTTCACCGAGGAGGCCTCCTAGTCAAATGCCAGCCACCCTTTGGAGGAAGCTCATTTCCGCTTCTTGCATCTGCAATCTCGTTCTTTTAGTCACTACCCAAATGGGAGAATAAAGGATGTAGACCAACTTTTAAATTGAGAGCTTTGCTCGCATCGAGGCTCAAGAGTTGGGAGTTCGCCTTGTAATCGGAAGGTTGCCGGTTCAAGCCCTGGCTCCGACAGTCTCAGTCATTGTGTCCTTGGGCAAGACACTTCACCCGTTGCCTACTGGTGGTGGTCAGAGGGCCTGGTGGCGCCAGTGTCCGGCAGCCTTGCCTCTGTCAGTGCGCCCCAGGGTGGCTGTGGCTACAATGTAGCTTGCCATCAGCAGTGTGTGAATGGGTGGATGACTGAATGTAGTGTAAAGTGCTTTGGAGTCCTTAGGGATTAAGTAAAGCGCTATTCAAATACAGGCCATTTACCATTTTACACTCAGCTGTCTCTTCACCAAGAGGGACTGGTACAGCGTCTGGATCACTGCAGCTGCAGCACCAATTCATCTGTCTATCTCCAGTAGGGTGTACATTTTAGGACATCCTCAGGTCTCAGGAAAAAAAGCTGTCAGGTCTCAGGTGTCAATTGTCAGGTCTCATGTGTCAGTTGTCAGGTATCATGTGTCATGTCTCAGGTGTCAGGTCTCAAAAGTCAGGTCTCAGGTGTCAGAACACAAGCTATCAGAGAGAGAGAAGCGTCCTTCAGGTGCTGCTGTTGTGAGGTCCCAGCCAATGACTGTAGAAAACATGGACGACACTACAGCACTTCATCCCATTGTACAAGTTGCAAGAACTTCGCTGCAAAGGAGGTGAATCTTTGTCCAGGTCGAGATTTTTCAAGTCTTTTGCATGATCTGTTGATGGGAAAGCCTGCATGACAGTTAGGCAATTGGATGCTATTTTATGAAGTCTCAAGTTCGAGATGGCAAGCATGCCTTGGGCTGCCTTGAGAAGACTGATAGCTGCTGTTGCAGATGGCAGTGACTTGAGTGCATCATCAACGTAGAAGTTCCTGTGTATGAACTCCTTTGCCCCCTCCCCAAACTCGCCCTCTCCATGTAAAGCTGCTCTCCGAAGCCCATAAGTAGCCACAGCTGGAGAGGGGCGGTTGCCAAACACATGGACTCTCATACGATATTCCACAACTTCCTTCGTGATGTCATTGTCTTTAAACCACAGAAATCTGAGGAAGTTCCTGTGGTCTTCCCTGACAACAAAGCTGTGAAACATCTGCTCAATATCTGCTGTGATGGCTACCTGTTCATGCCTAAACCGCATTAGGACTCCCAGCAGAGTGTTATTTAAGTCTGGCCCTGTCAACAGCACATCGTTCAAGGAGATGCCAAGATAAGGAGCGCTTGAATCAAACACAACTCGGATCTGGCCAGGCTTGCGTGGATGATAGATGCCAAAACTGGGAAGGTACCAGCATTCATCTCCATCGTTGAGTGCTGGAGCTGGTTCAGCATGATCTCGATCAAAGATATTCTGCATGAAAGCCAGAAAATGTCTCCTCATCTCAGGTTTCCTTTCTAGAGTTTTGCAGAGACTGGTGAAATGAGTCAGAGCTTGTCCTCTGTTGTTAGGCAGCCGTGGTCTTGGCATGCGAAAGGGAAGGGGAGCTACCCAACTGTTAGCATCATCTATGAACATCTCATTATTCATCAACTGAATGAACCGTTTGTCCTCAATAGATGGGGCAACTTCATTGTCATTCTCGACCGAGGAGGCCTCCTAGTCAAATGCCAGCCACCCTTTGGAGGAAGCTCATTTCCGCTTCTTGCATCTGCAATCTCGTTCTTTTAGTCACTACCCAAATGGGAGAATAAAGGATGTAGACCAACTTTTAAATTGAGAGCTTTGCTCGCATCGAGGCTCAAGAGTTGGGAGTTTGCCTTGTAATCGGAAGGTTGCCGGTTCAAGCCCTGGCTCCGACAGTCTCAGTCATTGTGTCCTTGGGCAAGACACTTCACCCGTTGCCTACTGGTGGTGGTCAGAGGGCCTGGTGGCGCCAGTGTCCGGCAGCCTTGCCTCTGTCAGTGCGCCCCAGGGTGGCTGTGGCTACAATGTAGCTTGCCATCAGCAGTGTGTGAATGGGTGGATGACTGAATGTAGTGTAAAGTGCTTTGGAGTCCTTAGGGACTAAGTAAAGCGCTATACAAATACTGGCCATTTACCATTTTACACTCAGCTGTCTCTTCACCAAGAGGGACTGGTACAGCGTCTGGATCACTGCAGCTGCAGCACCAATTCATCTGTCTATCTCCAGTAGGGTGTACATTTTAGGACATCCTCAGGTCTCAGGAAAAAAAGCTGTCAGGTCTCAGGTGTCAATTGTCAGGTCTCATGTGTCAGTTGTCAGGTATCATGTGTCATGTCTCAGGTGTCAGGTCTCAAAAGTCAGGTCTCGGGTGTCAGAACACAAGCTATCAGAGAGAGAGAAGCGTCCTTCAGGTGCTGCTGTTGTGAGGTCCCAGCCAATGACTGTAGAAAACATGGACGACACTACAGCACTTCATCCCATTGTACAAAAATGAAGCCAAAATATCCCGCATGTCGACGCTGCCATGTTGCACTTTTGGAGCCAGAGTTTGCACAGTAGCGACTTGAGGTGGAGCGTCTGCGTGACGCTCCCGTCCACACACACCCGCTGGACGTGACCTCGAACACGTCCCCTACACTTTTTACGTAGTCTGGCTGCTCCTTTATCTGCCGATGGGTTTACCACGACTGACGACTCATTCAATTAAGGTAAATACAGCCATGTCACAATTATAAAAAACCCCCCCAAAAAACCACACAGCTTATCATCTTATAGTTCTACAACATCTAAAATCACTCTGTTGTTAATTCATTTGCTAGATTAGCCGCTAGCATATACAATGTATTGGAGGTTTGTTGCTAGCTAGTTAGCGATGCTACACACCTGTTACTCTAATAGTCTGTATTAATGAATGATTTAGCACTCCTTAGTTTTTGTTATCCAGTTTTAGACAGAGATTAGATCAGCTGCCCAATCCACAGAGGCCCAGAGTTACTGTTAATATAAAAATGTAATGCTGTCCTTTGAGATTTTAACATAAGACTGAAGACTTAAACACTTTTAGATCAATTACACTGACAGAGCACTCCACAGCCTGCTAACATGGAAACTTTAAATAAAGACAGCAGCAGAAGGTTTCATAGTAGTGTAATTTTAATTTGTTCTTTTCATTTAATAACAGATTCCACATTATTATCAACAGCTTCATTCACGCTGGGGAGAAACTAGTGAGGGAGACCATGAGGACCAAACCGGGTTTCCTGGGTCCAAAGATTTGGAGAAACATCTTCCCTTTCTTTCATCACAGCTGTCCTGTGCCAGATGTTCTGTTTACTGACTGAGAGAGGCATCATTTAACACTAGGAAGATTGAAGCTCATCACACTGATCAAGCAGGACTCATGATCTTCACCAGCAGCTCCTTCACAGGAAAATCTTCAGCACTCCTTCGTAGGCCCGCCCCAGAAGATGGATACACCCAGCATTTCATGAACACTGTAATGGAGACCTTTGGTTTGTGTGAGATGAAGGAAAGCTAAGGCCAGCATTGAGAAGGCAGCAGCTGTGAGTCTGACATCAGATATGTGGACCTCCATCAACACAGAGGCCTATCTTGCAGTCACCTGCCATTTTGCTGATGAGTCCAGCACATTGTTTTAGGAGTGCAATATTTTCCTAATGCACACACTGCAGAAAATATTGCACAAGTGAAAGGCTCACTCATGACAGAATGGGCTATTACTGACAAAGTCACATGCCTAGTAACAGATGGAGCTGCCAATATGGAGGCTTGTGCAAGGGAGCTATAACCCAAACATGCCATATGCATAGCTCACACCCTGAACTTGAAGTGGTGAAGAAGGCCCTTGACCAGACCCCTGAGGTCTCTGACATCCGCGCCAAGTCCAGGAAGATCGTGGGATATTTCAGGAGCAGTACCACTGCAAAGGTAAGTTCTTAAGTGGCTTAATTACAGTTTCTTAAATGCTACTTAAGTGTATAGTTCTGCTCCCTTGACAATCTAATGTATGCTTCTTTAATTGTATTTTGTAAGGAGAGGCTTTCAGTGGTGCAGGAACAACTAAGGAAGCCTCAACTCAGGTGGGATGTCTGTTGTGAGACATCCCACCTGTTTCATCTGAGGAATTTGGTATAATTTCAGAGTGTCTGATTGTCCTAGCACCATTTAACGATATAACCACTGAGCTCTCTCAGGAAAAAAGGGTGTCTGGGTCAAAGGTCATACCTTTGCTCACTATGCTGGATCATTGCCTCAATGAACAAATGGAAAAATCACCATCCATTGGGTCTCCTCTGGCTCAGAAGCTGAGGATGCTATTGAGAGAGAAGCTGGATAAAATACAAACCATGTGTAAGGGGCTACTAGCCCCGCTATATAGGGGCGAAGAGGCGCACAGGTTGCCCTGAACGACTAGTGGGTGGTGGGATCTGAGTCTGTGACCCCCCCCCCCCCCCAGTACAGTTGACCCTGATACTTACTTCTGTAAGAATGGTTTTAGCTGTCTGGCTGATACGGGCACAGAAGAGGGGCTCCAGGATTCAATCTTGAGAAACGATGCCTGCCTGGAGTATACTATACTATCAGACACAAACACAGCCTAGCCTACCTTTCCTCTGATTTTCTGTACCCCAACCAGATAGCTTGGGTGCCCCTACTCCAAGGCAACTTGGGTTAGACAAAAACATGAAACGGTCTCTTCTAAGCAATGTTAAACTTTAATTTGCTCAGATGGCCCTTTGAACTTTACCATCCATCAGTTATGATGGGCCCTGAAATCATGGATGGCAAGAAACAAAAATGCAAAAGAAATAAAAAGAAATCAGGTTCAACGAATGAAACAGGCAATTGTGATCCCACTGTTGTAAAACCCTGGGTTTACACTAGCCACAGACGGGGATCCAAAAAAAAAAATAAAAAAAAAATCACGATACAAATAAAATAATGAAACAAAGAAATTCTCTTCTCCAGAATTATTAACACTGTATCACAAACATGACACAATTTACAATGTTCACAGGGTAATAGTCCCAGTTCCTACGAGTCAGTCCCAACAAAATGTCCTTTGAACATGCAACCATATACAGTCTTTTTTGAGGTGTAACTGTAGTGAACAGGAGCTGACTGCAGGGTCCCAGTCCATTAAGCTGACCAAAGTTACAGCAGTGGGAGTGAGCAGTCCAGTCTCAGGTTCACGAAAGCAAGGAAAATAGAAACCATACCTTTGTCTCTCGGCGACAGTGCGTGGGAAAAGCACTGGGCTACCAAAGGGCTACACTTTCACATACAGCGTAACCAAGGACGTCGTCTGGATGGCAGGGTAACCTATTCCTCGGGGACCCACTTTGTCCTTGATGTCGGGTCCGTAGAATACATCCAACCTCAGGCTAGCAACGGGCAACATTAAGTGTTGTGACTAAACAATATTTCAAATTAATACAGGCAATCCATCATAAAGCAATCATAGATCTAGCCATTACAAATAAAAATCCACCAAGAGGGATGGCAAAACAAGTGATTAAACTCACTAAACCAGCTTCATTAAACCAGCCTCACCTTCTGAGGAGGTTCAAAGAGCAGTAGAGAGGAATACAGAACAGTGGTTAGAGAACAACCTGCTGGCGCTGCAAGAACATTACATCAGCGTGATTACAAACTACGCTAACCTTTCTTTTAATGAAAATGCTCTCCAAATAGCAATTGCTTGGGCAGGAAAAAGATATAAGGCTAGATTCTCTCAATCTACTGTGGAAACCATACAGAACTTCTTTTCAGGGGAGGGAGAATCACCTGATAGGTCAGTTTATGTAGAATCATCCCCCGAGATATCACTGGAGGGAACATCGACATCAGATTTTGACATAGACAGTGAAGGAGATTTTCCACCATTGCAAAGATCAGAACAAGAACATCACCCATCCCTCTACCCCAAAGTGATAGTTGGGAAGCAGACCAGATCAATGGCTGCGGCCTTAAATGACAGAGGGAGGAATAGCCACGGCCCAGAGAGGGTCCATCCACCCCCACGGGACTCTCAATCCACTCCGTTTGGAGAGGAATTAACAATAGACCCTCATATGAATAGACCACTAGAGGGGACCCGTAATCGGACCCTCTCCCCTATAACACCAATACCCACATTTGTGGAAAATAACTCGGCTGCACCCACTCAGGTCCATTTGGGGACACGTGAAGCTAATGTAAGTCAAAAGGGGTCTGCCTCTCCGCCCCACAGCCTTCACAACAAGGATGTGCGGGCGAGGGAGACCGACAACATAGGGAGAAAGAAAACAGACCCCCCTTTCGAACATCTGAAGGTGACTTCACAGAAGGTAATGTTAATCGGATCGAAACAGCTGGCAAATTTAACAAAAGTGAGGGCAGTTTAAGAACAAATAAACATTATTCTAGACCCACAAAATTGACCAGTGTATCTCTTCACCAGCCTACACAGGCAAGGAGCAATGTGGCGGTCTCTCAGAATGACCTGGGCTTACAAATTCATGGCTTTGAACAGGAGAGTAACACTCATCTCTTATTCTACTGCTACGGCAGCAAAATACAGGTTGCAAGCTGAAGGGAGTGCCGCTGTAATGGACACAAGAACAGGGGAGCGAGACACAGCTAAAAGAGTAGCGGGAAATAACAGCATGATGATGCAGGGCCCGGTCAAGCGCAATAATGCCGACTGTGGGACGCAGACGACCTCATCTGACCCTAAAATTACTCCCTAAATGTGTCAGCGGCAACCTCACATCAAAAACGAAATAACTCAAAACAAATGACAGAGAGAGAGAAAGACAAATATGTACATTTTCCCAATACCCATAAGGGGAGAAAGATTATGGACTGGCAATTCAGATGTAACAAACCAATTTGGTTCCTGGGGGACTCTAATCTGTATCGTATGTCGCCACATTGCTCAGGTGAGATTCAGGTCGACAGTTATCCAGGAGCGTCGTTTTATCATTTTAACCAGATCCTGGAAAAAACCCCTCCGCGTGCACTGGTGAAGCTGGTGGTGGTGTCGGTAGGTATCAATAACAGAGACCAGGACCCTCATAAAACATCCATAAAACAGCTTAGAATGCTCTACAGGAAGGCTCAGTCTGTCTTCCCCAATGCAAACATTTACTTCCCATTGATTAATTATTCACACTTCTTACCTCGGGAACAGAAACAGTATTTAGACATTGTGAATGAGTTTGCGCTAAAGCGCTTGCCTGTGATAAGCCATATAGCCGAGAACCAATTCCATACGGTCACAGATAACATCCACTGGACTCAGGAAACAGCGGGGCGAATATTCAAGCAGTGGTGCAGCGAGTTGCAATTGGATTTTTAACTCATACTGAACCTAATATAGGGGATCTCCCTTCAGATTCTACTCGGGATCACTGTAAGGAGAAGCAGGCCTCCATCTTCCATTTACAGTCTCTCACTGATCCACTTAATAGAATTCAATTGGATTTTCATTTGCCCACAGATGGGTTGCATGATTTGAAATCCTCTAGACACACTTGGCGTGCTGAGGAGAGTAATATATTAAATTGATCAACTCTATTCCAACCCACTATGAGACAAATAGAATTTTAGAGAAAGGGCTTTCTTATATTCCAGCCCCAAGTACGCTAGACAGGGAGGATTTATGGAGGGATATTTCCTTATATCATAGGAGGATTAAACTCTTGGATTACTTTGGGGAGGATAAAAAGGATGGGGACTATGGGGCTTTTCTTGCGCTACCATCTAATTGGGAACCTACTTGGGGCCAGTTGGATGAGAGAGTGAGGAAGCTAATTGAAGCCGATTCGCGTGACTCTGCAGGATTCCGACAGTGGACAAGGCGTACAGACGGTGCTGGAAGAGAGGAGATGGAACTGATTAGGGAACTTCAACAAAATAAAAACATTATCTTTAAACCAGCGGATAAGGGCTCAAAGATTGTGATTTTGGACAAACATCAATATATTTTGGAAGCTAATAGACAGTTAGCTAATGCAAAATATTACAGATCTATTGAGAATAGCATTCAGCAAAATACACAAATTCAGGTCCGCAGTATTGTGAGTAAATTATATAGTAGAAAATACATTACTGCAAAACAAAGAGACTTCTTATATGGCCCGGATGAACCCCAAAATAGGCAGTTTTACCTCCCTTCTACCTCCCGAAGATCCACAAAGACCGCAGATGTGGACAGTACCAAATGTGATCCCGCCGAGAAGGCCCATTGTATCGGAGTGTAGCAGCGCGACTTATAATATCTCCCTCTATATAGATCGATTTTTGGGACCTCTCTTTTGTAAACATCCTAGCTATCTGAAAGATACATATCACTTTTTGGAACTTATTAAACCAATACGATTACCGATAAATACGCAATTGTTCACAATTGATATTGAAAGTCTCTACACGAATATCAATACAGAATTAGGCCGAAGAACAATAAAAAACATTTTGGAACAGCATCCGGACCCTAAGAGACCGGATGAAGAACTTTTGCAGTTGTTGGAAATCTGTTTAAGATGCAATGACTTTGAATTTGCAGGGAGACAGTACTTACAGGTTCAGGGTACAGCTATGGGGCACAGATATGCCCCTTCCTATGGTCCCATGGTGAGAAAAAATTCACTGAATTTATTGACATCCTCAACAATCACCACCCCTCTATCAAAGTCAAATATGAAATGCATCCGGTACAGGTGAACTTCCTGGACACGACAGTGTTCTTGGAACAATTGGACCAAAATCTGAAAAAAAATTTCTACTAAGGTTTACTTTAAACCTACAGACTGTCATGCTCTTCTACACAAGAGTAGCTATCATCCTAAACACACCTTCAAGGGCATCATAAAATCGCAAATCATCAGATTCTATAGAATATCCTCAAAGGAGTCAGATCTTCAGGACTCAATTAGTGTATTATTCCGGAGCCTCAGAAAGAGGCTTACTCTAGTAGGTTTCTCAGAGCAATTAAAAGTAGCACACTTGCAGGACTCAATCCTAACATAATGAATATAGGTGAAGTCTCAAATGATTCAGGGGGAAATCGGACTCAAAATCAGGTACAACTGGGGGAACCGAACAGACTTATGCCACTGGTAACCACTTACTCGCACTCCTACCTACCATTGCATCATCAACTCAAAACAAACTTTAAGAAACACACCTCCGGTTTGACACAATTCCAAAACTGTAGAGTAATCTCTAGTGATGGGATTTCCGGCTCTTTTTAGGGATCCGGCTCTTTCGGTTCGGCTCACTAAAAAGAGCCGGCTCTTTCGGCTCCGAACCGGCTCTTCAGGTTGTTTTGTTGCTTTAATTAATTTATTATTAACAATAATATAAAATTATGCACAAAAGGAATTACTAACGTAAAAACAAGTGGTTTTATTTATATATGTTTATATATAAATATATGCGGTGGCCCCTAGAGACAAAACACGTACAAACTCCAAAACACATTTCTAGCATGAACTGAACTTCCAAAGCAGAGCTACTAGATCACTTAAATTACACAATTGAAAGCATGTGTGTATTGTTTGTGTATTTATACACAGGCACTCATATATATATTCAAATAATTTAAAAAAAAGTTCATTTACCTGTTACTACCACACACCAAATCCGGTCGTTGGTACTTGCTGGCTTGTGTAGCCACAAGATAACAAAGGCTCAACACTGCGCCCAGCATCCTGGAGCACTTCTGTTGTCTTTTGTACGTGTTTTGAGTTTTTATGTGCTTCTGAGTTTTTATATGCTTCTGAGTTTTTACGTGCTTCGGAGTTTGTACGTGTTTTTACGTGTTTTGGAGTTTTTACGTGTTTTGGAGTTTGTACGTGTTTTTACGTGTTTTGGAGTTTGTACATGCTTCAGAGTTCGTACGTGATTTGAAGTTTGTATGTGCTTTGTCTCTAGGGGCCACCGTAAATATACTTTTATTTATTCACTCCACATAAAATGTAATAAATAAATCATATAATACAAAAATCAACTATTCACATTTCAAGTTTTAACTATTTAAATTTTCAGCTTTTTCCTTTCACAAATTTAAAGTGAAAAGAACACAAAACACTGCAAACCACAACACAATTAAATATAAATTATAATATGAAAACAAAAAGAACATGCATATTCTCTGTCATATGGACCTGCATGAATAAACTTTCTCAATCCTTTATCATCTGCAACCGAAAATAGTTGTGGATGATTACTATACCTTTCTAATGTTGTTGTCCCTGCCTCTCTTTCTCTCTCTCTGGCTCTGTTCCTGTGCTACTGAGTGTAACTACCGCCCCTCCCCCCTCTGCCCAGCGTAAAGCACAAGGCTCGCGTGCAGAGTGAAGCGGAAAAAAAGTGCGAGAGAGAGGCTGAGAGAAAGAAAAAAAAAAAAAACCCACGTGACGGCTCGCGATAAGGAGCCGGCTCGCGTCGTTCACGTCAAAGAGTCGGCTCTAAGAGCCATTTTGTTCGCGAACGACCCATCACTAGTAATCTCAGCCCATAGGAGAAATAAGAAACTAAGAGACATGCTTGTCAGGGCCACATTACCAGAACAGATGAGGCGAATAAGATCAGCGAAACCCGACCATTGGGCCTTTAAGCTGAGACTGTTTTGTGTACAATCCTCATGGAAAAATAGGGGCACCCATTCTGCAGAGAATGACCCTTAATATGAGGAATATCATTTATTGCATCTGGTGCGAAAAATGCCGTCTACTCTATGTGGGTGAAACAGGTCAAACTTTGTTGGAGAGGTTAAAACAACATATCTATAGCATTGAGAGGAACAGACTGGGCACCCCGTTAGTATTGCATTTTCAAACACACACATTACAACATCTGAGCATAATGGGACTTCAAACCTGTGTGACGTGGACGGAGGGCCAGAGGAAGAGATATGAAAGGATATGGATCTCCAGACTGCGAACTCAACATCCACAGAGCCTGAAGGCAGCCTGAAGCGCTCCTTTTAAATTGTACTGACAATTATTGCTGTCTTTATGCAACGCTTGCCATGACAATAAAAGCTGGAGAGGTACCTTCTGGGGATATATATATATATATATATATATATATATATATATATACATACACACACAGTGGGGCAAAAAAGTATTTAGTCAGCCACCGATTGTGCAAGTTCCCCCACTTAAAATGATGACAGAGGTCAGTAATTTGCACCAGAGGTACACTTCAACTGTGAGAGACAGAATGTGAAGAAAAAAATCCATGAATCCACATGGTAGGATTTGTAAAGAATTTATTCGTAAATCAGGGTGGAAAATAAGTATTTGGTCAATAACAAAAATACAACTCAATACTTTGTAACATAACCTTTGTTGGCAATAACAGAGGTCAAACGTTTACTATAGGTCTTTACCAGGTTTGCACACACAGTAGCTGGTATTTTGGCCCATTCCTCCATGCAGCTCTTCTCGAGAGCAGTGATGTTTTGGGGCTGTCGCCGAGCAACACGGACTTTCAACTCCCGCCAAAGATTTTCTATGGGGTTGAGGTCTGGAGACTGGCTAGGCCACTCCAGGACTTTCAAATGCTTCTTACGGAGCCACTCCTTTGTTGCCCGGGCGGTGTGTTTTGGATCATTGTCATGTTGGAAGACCCAGCCTCGTTTCATCTTCAAAGTTTAGTATTTAGTATTTTAGTATTTATTTATTTATTGTCATTGTCAAGAACAATGAAATTGCGTTTGGGGCTTCCATACAACCCCAAAAAAAGAAGAAAATAATAAATACCCCTTAAAACCCAAGTGTACATATTTAACCCAGTGTGACTCCAATGCAATAAGACAATCCTTAGCAATAATGTTCGTAGAAATTCAGACAAAGACCTGAGAAACATGACAAAATACAACAATGCAACCCATTCAATATTATTGTACTGTGAGATATGATATCAGATATGATAGTTATCTATTTAAGAAAGAGGGGGGGGGCAGGAGGGGGAAGAGAATAAAGATATGATGCACCAATGCAGACCAGTTCATTGCTATTAAGAAGTTGGATATGGTTATTGTCCGTGAGAGGGGGGCAGAGAGTTCAGGAGCCTCACAGCCTGTGGATACAGGCTGTTGGCCAGTCTGGATGTTCTGGCCTGTATAGACCTGTACCTTCTCCCTGAGGGCAGCAGATGGAAAAGGTGGCGCGCAGGGTGATGTTGGTCCCGCAGGATACTGTGCACCCTCCTCAGACAGCGAATGGGGAAGATATTACTGATCTCTGGCAGACTTGTTCCAATAATTCTGCCAGCTTCTTTCACCACCCGCTGGAGTGCTTGCTGATCGGCCTTGGTGCAGCTGGGGAACCACTCACTGATGGAAGGAGGTTTTGGCTCAAAATCTCACGATACATGGCCCCATTCATTCTGTCCTTAACACGGATCAGTCGTCCTGTCCCCTTGACAGAAAAACAGCCCCATAGCATGATGTTTCCACCCCCATGCTTCACAGTAGGTATGGTGTTCTTGGGATGCAACTCAGTATTCTTCTTCCTCCAAACACGACGAGTTGAGTTTATACCAAAAAGTTCTACTTTGGTTTCATCTGACCACATGACATTCTCCCAATCCTCTGCTGTATCATCCATGTGCTCTCTGGCAAACTTCAGACGGGCCTGGACATGCACTGGCTTCAGCAGCGGAACACGTCTGGCACTGCGGGATTTGATTCCCTGCCGTTGTAGTGTGTTACTGATGGTGACCTTTGTTACTTTGGTCCCAGCTCTCTGCAGGTCATTCACCAGGTCCCCCCGTGTGGTTCTGGGATCTTTGCTCACCGTTCTCATGATCATTTTGACCCCACGGGATGAGATCTTGCGTGGAGCCCAGGATCGAGGGAGATTATCAGTGGTCTTGTATGTCTTCCATTTTCTGATGATTGCTCCCACAGTTGATTTTTTCACACCAAGCTGCTTGCCTATTGTAGATTCACTCTTCCCAGTCTGGTGCAGGTCTACAATACTTTTCCTGGTGTCCTTCGAAAGCTCTTTGGTCTTGGCCATGGCGGCGTTTGGAGTCTGACTGTTTGAGGCTGTGGACAGGTGTCTTTTATACAGATGATGAGTTCAAACAGGTGCCATTCATACAGGTAACGAGTGGGGGACAGAAAAGCTTCTTACAGAAGACGTTACAGGTCTGTGAGAGCCAGAGATTTTCCTTGTTTGAGGTGACCAAATACTTATTTTCCACCCTAATTTACGAATAAATTCTTTACAAATCCTACCATGTGGATTCATGGATTTTTTTTTCACATTCTGTCTCTCACAGTTGAAGTGTACCTCTGGTGCAAATTACTGACCTCTGTCATCATTTTAAGTGGGGGAACTTGCACAATCGGTGGCTGACTAAATACTTTTTTGACACACAGTGTGTGTGTGTGTGTGTGTGTGTGTGTGTGTGTGTGTGTGTGTGTGTGTGTGTGTGTGTGTGTGTGTGTATATATATATATATATATATATATATATATATATATATATATATATATATATATATAAAAAAACTAAAAGAACAAAAAACAAACACCCAGCACGCCCCTGCGGGCGGTTTATCCTTCAAGCTCGGGTCCTCTACCAGAGGCCTGGGAGCTTGAGGGTCCTGCGCAGTATCTTAGCTGTTCCCAGGACTGCGCTCTTCTGGACAGAGATCTCCGATGTTGTTCCCGGGATCTGCTGGAGCCACTCGCCTAGCTTGGGAGTCACCGCACCTAGTGCTCCGATTACCACGGGGACCACCGTTACCTTCACCCTCCACATCCTCTCGAGCTCTTCTGTGAGCCCTTGGTATTTCTCCAGCTTCTCGTGTTCCTTCTTCTATCTATCTATCTATCTATCTATCTATCTATCTATCTATCTATCTATCTATCTATCTATCTATGCTGAAAAATGGCATGAAGCTTTATGACAGTGTTGTCTGAGATGAAAGGAGAGTAATCACTTTAGTGTGTTGAATGTGTACAAATTAAAATACAGACAGGCACAGCTAAAACCTTATAATTTGGACAAAAGTGAGGTCATAGTATTGGACCTAAACTCAGAAACAATGGCCACATATTTAAACAGAGACTTACTCTGGAAGGAAATATTTTAGGTACCAGACGAAAAACATAACAGAAGCCACAATTCCCGAGTTGAACATGAACTTTCCCCATCATTTACAGTATTGAATCCAACAGGGATTAGCAGTAACAGATGTGTGCTGTGGTAATGACATTGTGGGAATATTTACTTCGGAGTGACATGCACAAATAACCCTATCTAAAGACAGAGCTCAGCATAAAGCAGTTTTGTGGTTGAATGGTTTGGCAACTACCTTTATGTCTCTCAGTCTGTTTGATTTATAATGACAATACAGCAGATGTGCATATGTGTGCTTTTTAGAGTGAATTTTACTATTTGCAGATGTTATGAATGTTTCTAAATGGGGCACTTTAGACAAAGATAAATTATTCCTGGATGGCTCTCTGTCTTCAGAGGCAGAAAAAAGTGTTTTTAAACGTATGGTTGACAACAGCTCATTCGTTGGTGTTGAATCCTCAATGCAACAACTCAATGGCCAAGTCATCATTGTTCAGGTTTTGGTAGGAGTTTTCCTTTGCATCAACACTATGTTGATCATAACCTTTTTTATGAAGGACACCTTTTACAGAACTATGCGCTACATCTTATTTGCTGTCACATTACTGTCTGATTGTCTCATTTTAATTCTGACAGATTTGTTGCTGATCTTGAGCTATTTTCGTTTATCTATACAGGTGTCATTGTGCCTTATTATGTTTGCAGTGTCATCCGTGTGTAACTTTGTCACACCATTTACTTTGACAGCAATGACCCTGGAACGCTATGTGGCCATTTGTATGCCCCTGCGTCATGGAGAGCTTTGCTCCACACGCAGCGCTCCGCATTGCATCCTCATCATTTACAGCCTCAGCTCTGTGCCCTGTATTTTGATTCTGTCTGTCTTCTTTGCATCTGTATCCTTAAGCTTCTTCACACAGTACCGGGTTTGCTCTGTGGAGATGTTCATTTTACGTAGTTGGCAGGGTCATCTCAGGTCAGCTATAAGTCAGTTTTACTTCTTGATTATGTGCATTATCATTGTTTTCTCTTATATTCAAATAATGAAAGTGGCCAAAGCTGCATCAGGAGAGAACAAAAAGTCAACACATAAAGGGCTCAGAACAGTGGCTGTTCATGCTTTCCAGCTGTTGCTATGTCTCATCCAGCTGTGGTGCCCATTCATTGAAGCTGCTGTCCTTCAGATTGATTTCATGTTGTATGTTAATGTACGGTACTTCAACTATATAATGTTTAGTCTTACTCCTAGATGCCTGAGTCCTCTCATTTATGGCCTCAGAGATGACAAATTTTTCCTTGCACTAAGATATCATGTCCTCTGTCACTTACACAGGAAAAAATCTGTTGGGGTTTCTAACTAACACCACATGATTCTACTAAAGAACAAGATAGGAACTGAGCTTTAATGTAATGATAAGGAACTAAGCAAGCAGTATATGCTCTATCAATTTTGTCTCCCAGCACTTGGAACTTATTATCATGACACTCAGTAATTCTTCTATGCAGAATACATTGTTTAACTATTAACGTGTAACTAGTCCACTGTAGTAAGAAAACCAGTTGATTAATTGAAGCTTTAGTAACATCAAGGCCTCTGGTACCTTAATTTTGTAACTTTTAAAATGTTGCCCAGGATCATTTAATGATGATTTCAACATTAATATTTCAGCATTTAGAACACATTCAGACTGTTTGTAGCCTGCATTTAAAAAGCACTTTGGACTACATTTCATCCTGTTTAGAATTATTTTGGCCACATCTTCACTCCAACAAGATTCTGTGACATCTGTCTGACAACATGATGAATGACTGATCACGTTGTGTTTTAGCTTATAACTAGATTAACACATAGCAAATGCTTCATTGCAGGGGAGCTGGCTGACAACCTGACTTACTATCGACAGAGTCATAGAGTTAGAAGGATGTAGCTGATAAATTTTATTTACAGATCATAATTATGATTTTCCAATAGTCACTGTCTGTATCCTTACACTGATGACTTTTTTATTGTTAAAATGCAAATGTTAAATAGAATAACAGCTTAACATCTATCTGGGACTTCAGTTTCTACAAACATAAACTTCTGCAAATTAATGTGTTCCAACATTTGCTTTAATAATGAATACAAATATAAAGAAAGGTGAGTGTCCATCAGCTGGTTCAGGAGGGTTGAGCCTTCTTTTGTTAAAGAAAACATTTCTAGCAAGTAGGCTAGGTTACCATGGCAACATGTCTTATCTATCAGTCATGGAATTAATAAGCAACATTTTCTTAATTTTTCCTTCAGTGTATCAGTTCTAATCAGCTGTTTTGCCTTATTAAGCTATGTGTTTTTTTGTTGATGAAATTTAATCCCACATGTGTGAAATTTAATCTGTTGTCATGTTTTTATTCTGACAGCAGCAGTTAACAACAACAACAACAATATTTCACAAGGGGTTATAGCAGTTTGTTTTTCTCTAAAGGGATTTAGACTCAAAACAGAAATGTGTTGATAATTAGCTGATCGTGTGATGATTAAGTGGTTCATCAATTATTTATACAGTTCCCCTGTGTTGGGTTCTAGAAGTTATACTATTGAACTATTGCTTCATTTTTATATTTTCTTAAGATGTCAACATAGTTTTAAAAACTATTATTGGCATGCACGTTATAGTTTATTAATTTGAGACTCTTAGAAAATTGTACCAATAAAATTAAGTTCACTGTATTTGTGCAACCAGAATGAAACAAATAATTTCTTTACATTCTTATCAATCTTGCAG
The DNA here is from genome assembly GCF_965226115.1 of Aulonocara stuartgranti. Lineage (NCBI taxonomy): Eukaryota > Metazoa > Chordata > Actinopteri > Cichliformes > Cichlidae > Aulonocara > Aulonocara stuartgranti. Next base: position 11,233,953 of record NC_138950.1, read on the forward strand.
TAAGTTATGTTTTTAGTAGCATTTGCATGTGTGTGTGTCATTCTGCCTGTAATTATGATAGCTTGAAAACTTTTGAGTGAACCTTGATTTAACTTTGAAGCGTGTAGAGTGGGATCATGTTAACAATTCAATAAAATTTGGACTACATCCAACAAGGTCTTCAATGTCAACTTAATGATATCTTGGTCAACATTTGAAAAAAAAAAAAAAAGCCTTATAACTTAGAAACTATGATTGTTACAAGTGTTGTATGTATTGTCAACATAAAGAAAGTACTGTATAAAGATTTAAAAGGTCAAATGAGAATAATGCTATATAGAGCTATTTAAAACAATGTTTCTTACTGCCATTGTTTGTATTTACAACATAAAAAGACATAGGAATTATAGCTGGGGGATACCAAATATCTCACTATTTTGGACCTTTGAGCTCTTCGTCGTGGTTAAATAAGGTCAAACTTTCACGTGGTCACACTTTTATACAATGTCTTTTGTCTTTAAAACTATGTTCAAGTTCTGCTACCTTTATTTAAAGGTAGCAGAACATTTAGAAAATGATACTGGTATACAAGGATTTTTTTTCTGTATTTCCTAAAACTGGGAACCCTGTATTTCCTTTATAGTTTATGAGCTGAGTGCACTATTACTATGTATTCTAGAAATTCTACTCAAGTCCCTCATTTGGATTTTTCAATTCATCTTGTGGTCTTTTTTCATGTCGAGCCATGAGACACACTGAGAAAGAGATACATCAACTAATAAATGTACTAGTGAATGGTCATTCTAAATGATTACATTTTCAATAAACAGAAATGAGTAATTGATTGGATTTATTGTGAATTTAATTTTTTTAAAAGATTTTTGCATTTTTATATGTCTTTGTAATCTGTGATGATGTCAGGAATGATAATACAGGACCCCAAAACCAGCAGGTAAAAATGAAGTCCAGGGTTAGGCTAACCATAACCCTAAGCATTCATTCATTGCAAGCAAGCGCAAATGTAAAAACTGAGCGAGAGGGGCTGCTATTGTGTGTGTGTGTGTGTATATGGATAATAGCAAACACTGAAATAATTTTTTTGCACGCAGCAATGAATTTTGTTCACTCAAATTTAGCTTTTCTTCGCTCAAAATAAATTTCTCCTCAAAATGCAAGACTTGCACCTGCAAATTCTCTTTACGTGCGCTCAATTTTTTTTACGTGTACTCAGAATAGTGGCACAAAAATAACGCCATATTAACATGCTTAGGGTGAAAATTCTCCTTGTCACAAACCCACTGTTACGAGCAAGTCATACTGAATAATAAATTGGCTGAAAGAAAGAAAAATAACTTCATGTGAGTGCAGGCAGAGGCCAGCACAAATTCCATTTACATCGTACATGCTTCCTTTAGCCAGTAATATAAGAAGGCAAAACATACATTTTCATTGCTATGCAGATGATATAGAGCTTTATCTATCCATGAAGCCAGATGACACTCACCAATTACTTTGTCTTTTACATGTGTGTTAAAGACATAAAGGCCTGGATGACCTATATTTTCCTCCCTCTAGATTCAGATAAAACTGATTTTATTGTAATCTGTCCTAAAAATCTTAACAACATGGTGTCTAATCAGATACTCACTTTAGATGACATAACCTTGGCCTGTTTGAGCAGGATATGTCCTTCGGTGCACATATTAAACAAATATGTACAACTGCTTTATTGCATTTGCACAATATTTCTAAAATTAGAAACATCCTGTATTAGTGTGATGCTCATAGTAACTAGTTCATACGTTTATTACTTCTAGGCTAGACTATTGGAATTTTCTATTATTAGGTTTTCCTAAAATCTCCCTAAAAATCCATAATCCAAAATGCTGCAGTGAGAGTAATGATAGGGAACAGAAAGAGAGGGCATATTTATCCTATATTGGCTTTTCTTTATTGGCTCGCTGGTATATCCAGAATCATATTTAAAATCCTTCTACTCTCATGTAGGGTCAAAAATAAATTATGCCCCATCTTTTCTTAAAGACATCTTAGTGCACTAGCCCCTGAATAGAGCACTTTGCTCTGAGACTGCTGGTTTACTTTTGGTTCCTAGGCTATTAAAAAGTAGAATGGGAGCCTTCAGCTCTCAGGCCCCTCTTCTGTGGAATGAGCTTCCAGTTTGGATTTGGGAGAAAAGACACTCTCTTTAAGTTTAGGCTTAAAACTTTTCTTTTGATAAAGCTTATAGTTAGGGATTGATCAGGTGAACATGTACCCACATGTAGCTACTCTGCAATAGGCCTAGGCTGTTGGGGGGCTTTCCAATGTTGCTTTTTCATTCACAACTTTTCACTCTCTATGTAGACTGCTTTGCATTCAGTCATAGTTATTTTCATATCTGCCTCTCTTCCACATCATGTTTTTTGTCCCTCTTCCTCTCCCAACCCTATGGCAGATGGCTACCATTTCTTGAGCCACAATTGCTCATAAAGTGCTTCAAGCTGACTGTTGTGGTGGCATATAAATAAAATCAAATTGAGTGAGGTTTCACTTCATTAGCTCCATTGTTAAATCCAGAATTGAACTTAAAACCCCTTTACCCATTTACAAGTAATATGAGTTAGTTAAAATGCATGCTTAATCATCCAGGTAATGAAATCCCCCCCAAAATTGCTGTCAGGGTCAGGGTTCCTGGGTTGACTCAGTGTTTTCAGTTCGTTTATGTTCCCTGTTCCACTCCTTGTGTGTGATTAGTCAGATTCAGTTCAGCTGTGTTCTCACATCTCTCATCATTATCACTCTTGTGTATTTAAGTCCTTAGTTTCTCTCTCAGTTCATCTTGTCATCATTGATTCCACATGTGTTTTTCAGTCAGTCAGTCAGTCATGTTCTGTTCATCCTGCCTATATAATAATCATCATCCTCAACCTTCAGCAACCCATGAGTCCTGCGGTTGGGTCACCTCTTCCGTCTCTCCACACTGCGATGCCCTGATAATTGCAGGTTTGGGGAAACCTGGAGTCAGCTGACACAGAGGAAGTAACTTGGAGGAGTGATTAAATATTTTTCCCACCAAAAACACAATATCCAGATGAACAGAATGTTGTTGTTTTTTTGGGGGGTTTTTTGCGATATCAGTTAGTTACCCCAAAGAAGGCACATTACAAAAATTTCAATGCAGATAAGTATATTAATGACGTAAAAGAAATTCACTGGACTGACATCTGCCTCGAGAATGACCCTGATAGGGCATTATCTATGTTTATTGAAAACTTTTGCTACCTGGCTGATAAACATGCCCCCTTAAAAAGATTTACTGTTAAAAAGAACTATGCACCTTGGTTAGATAACGAACTTAAGGTTGCAATGTCAGAGAGGGATATAGCAAAAGCAAAAGCACATAAGTCTATCAGTCCACAAGAGTGGGCAAGATATCGCGAGTTAAGAAATCAAGTAACTAAATTGAATAGGCGTAAAAAGAAAGAATATTATCAACTTAAGCTCAAAGAGGCCAATAAGGACAGCAAAAAGGTGTGGAAAGTTTTAAATAATATAATGGGTAGAGATCTTGCTCCGGTGATGCCTCACATCCACACGGGTGGTACGTTTATAAGTAAAGCCAAGGATATTGCCAATTATTTTGTGAATTATTACAGCAATAAAATAACAAATTTAAAATCTAATATGAGCAAAGGCGATCCCACCTTATCATGTCGTCTTATACAGGATGTTATCATGAATAATAAACTATGCCAATTTAAGTTTGAGGCAGTGAACGTGCAGATGGTAGAGCGCTTATTGACATCACTTCCTGACGATACATCCTCCGGTTCTGATGACATAGACAGTAAACTGCTCAAAGTCGCAGCCAAGTTTGTGTCCCTTCCTATATGTCACATATTTAATAAATCTCTGGCATGCAGCTTATTTCCATCGCAGTGGAAAGAATCGAAAATAATTCCGATTCCTAAAAACAAGAATGACATTTTTAATGGTGTCAACAGCAGACCTATCAGTCTGCTACCCATTTTAAGTAAAATTATGGAAAGGATTGTCTACGAACAAATTCAACATTATCTAATAGAAAATCAGTTACTCACTCAGTTTCAACATGCCTACAAACCTGGTTATTCCACCAGTTCAGCTCTCGTTCACATGACAGATAACTGGTACAAATACCTAGATAAAGGGAATTTGGCCGGGGTGGTATTTCTGGATTTTAGTGCTGCATTTGATTTAATAAATCATGATCTACTGATAGATAAACTAAAATGTTATGGATTTTCACCAGCTGCTTTGTGCTGGATGGAAAGTTATCTGTCTGGAAGAAGGCAAAAGGTTTATTATAATGGTTATTTCTCGGAGGGCCGCGAAATGAACTGTGGTCTACCCCAAGGCAGCTGCCTCGGTCCACTTCTCTACTCAGTTTTTACAAATGATTTGCCGTATGTCCTGGATAAATCTCATCTTGTAATGTACGCTGATGATTCCACCATGTTTTATTCAGCCAGTAGCCACTCTGAATTGACAAGCGTATTACAACTAGATTTGCTGAATGTGTTTGATTGGATAAGTAAAAACAACATGATTATAAATGTGACTAAATCCAAATCCATGTTAATAGGAAGTAGAGCACGTTTAATCAACAGTCCACAACTAAATCTTTCCATAGCTGGATCGGCATTAGAACAGGTCACCCAGATTAAATTACTTGGTGTTACCATAAACCACCACCTTTCATGGTCTCAGCACATCAATTCTGTTATTAAGAAAATGGGACAGGGCATAGCTATAGCTAGGAAATGCTCCTTTTATATTACTTCTTCAGTTATGAAAGATGTCATTAACGCATTAGTATTATCTCATCTAGAGTACTGCTCAATCATCTGGTCTGCAGCTAATAAGACAGATCTGAATAGACTTCAGTTAGTCCAAAATAGGGCGGCCAGATTAGTGTTAAGGTGTTCATACTATACAAGTATTGACAAAATGCATGATAAACTTTCTTGGCTTTCTGTACAAGCTAAATTATACTATGGCTTACTTGTATTTTTAAAGAAAACAATACTGTTAAACAAAATTATACTATGGCTTACTTGTATTTTTAAAGAAAACAATACTGTTAAACACACCACACTTTTGTGCTCAGTTGCAGTATCCAGATGAAATTCATAATCATGCCACACGATTCTCAACCAACCACAATTTAGTAATTCCTCGTGTTAAAAGTAACTTTTTGAAAAACTCTGTTATATTCAGAGCATCGTTTCAGTGGAATAAGTTGCCTGAGGCAATAAGAGAATTGGCTTCAATTCATAATTTTAAAAATCACCTAAAAGCCTATTTAGGCAGTTTTTAATGTATTTGTAAAAATTGTAGAGGGTAATATCACTTGTAATGGAAATTGTGTATTTTGTTTGAGTGTTTTGTTTTGGTTTTCTGCTTTTATATAATTTTTAATATTCACATGTTTACATTTCAGTATTGTAAAACTTTACTGTAGATCTAATTGTTGTAACATTTTATTTGGAGATATTAGATGGCTTGGGCCCCAGGAAGACTAGCAACCACTGTTGTGGAAGCTAATGGGGTTCCTTATAAATAAACAAATAAACATTTCCAAAAGTAGAATGAGAAGCAGAGGGTTCAGCTATCAGGCTTCTCCCCAGTTCATAAGTCTGGCTTTAGAAGACAAATGGTTTCTCTAATTTTATAATTAGGCTTAAAAATTACACTTTTGATAAAGCTTAAAGTTACACCTAGATTACATTGGCTTGCAAAAGTATTCGGCCCCCTTGAACTTTTCCACATTTTGTCACATTACAGCCACAAACATGAATCGATTTTATTGGAATTTCATGTCCCAATACGGCTGTGTGCAGGCAAGAGTAGGACCCAAACGCAAACTCGCAGAGACGAAAAGCAAACTCAAAAAATACAGCTTTATTGCTGGCGTGGAAGGGAAACGGAGAACAAAACTAAACTGGGAAAACTAATACCAACTCATACATGGAAACACAGGGAGAATCACACAGCTACGATGGAAGACGCGACACTGACTAAGCGAAACATGGGGCTTAAATACACTGAGGGATAACGAGGGGGAATGAGCCACAGGAGGAGAGCACAGCTGGGAGTAATTAGGCAGGACGAGACAAGGGAAGCAAAACTAGAAACATTAACATAGGACACAGACTGTGAAAGTAAAACAGGAAGCACACTGACTGAACTCAAGACATGTAAACTTAACAGACTGGGGAGACAGAACATAGGGACCTGAAACATGGGACAGAAAGACACAGTAGACACAACATGAACATAACGACGCCACAGGGGAAGAGTAAAACAAAATGCAGGAACACAGAACCTCTTTCAAAATAAAACAGGAAATATAATGAAACACAGACATGACTACATGAACTTGACAACATAAGAAAAACAGACATGAAACACATGAAGGACAAGGGTGACTTAACAGGGGTTGAAAACACAAGGGGAATCTAATAAACAAATTAACTTAGATAACCTAATGAACTTAAACATAAACCATAAACATGAAAAATAAACTAAAACTTAAAACGCTGGGTCAAAAGACCCAGGATCGTGACATTCCACGTGAAAGACCAATATAAAGTGGTGTACACGTGAGAAGTGGAATGGAAATCATACATGATTCCAAACATTTTTTTCCAAATAAATAACTGAAAAGTGGGGTGTGCGTAATTATTCAGCCCCCTGACTCAATACTTTGTAGAACCACCTTTTGCTACAATTACAGCTGCCAGTCTTTTAGGGTTTGTCTCTACCAGCTTTGCCCATTCTTCTTTGCAAAACAGCTCCAGCTCAGTCAGATTAGATGGACAGTGTTTGTGAACAGCAGTTTTCAGATCTTGCCACAGATTCTCGATTGGATTTAGATCTGGACTTTGACTGGGCCATTTTAACACATGGAGATGTTTTGTTTTAAACCATTCCATTGTTGCTCTGGCTTCATGTTTAGGGTCGTTGTCCTGCTGGAAGGTGAACCTCCACCCCAGTCTCAAGTCTTTTGTAACTCCAAGAGGTTTTCTTCCAAAATTTGGCTCCATCCATCTTCCCATCAACTCTGACCAGCTTCCCTGTCCCTGCTGAAGAGAAGCACCCCCAGAGCATGATGCTGCCACCATCATATTTGACAGTGGGGATGGTGTGTTCAGAGTGATGTGCAGTGTTAGTTTTCCGCCACACATAGCGTTTTGCATTTTGGCGAAAAAGTTCCATTTTGGTCTCATCTGACCAGAGCACCTTCTTCTAGTGATGTGTCGGTTGTGAACGAAATGGCTCTTAGAGCCGGATCTTTGAAGTGAACAACGCGAGCCCTTTCTCTCACCCGCTTTCTCGCACTTTTTTCTGCTTCACTCCGCACGCGAGCCATATATATATGTATACATATACATATATATACTAGGGGTGCAACGATACACAAAATTCACGGTTCGGTTCGGTTCGATACTTTGGTGTCACGGTTCGATATTTTTTCGATACAAAAAAAATGTTCATGCCTTTTTAATTTGTCATTTATTAAAATTATAAATATATATTTTAACTCAAAAGTACAGTTTCTTTTTCCTCAGATATTTTTATTAAAGTTTCTGCATCCATTTTTACAAAAGACAAATTGAACAATATGCCGTCAGTTTTTAAATTTAACCCTAACCCTAACCCTTGTGCGTGTTTTTTATTTTGACAGCGAATGCGCACCCGCGGACCACTTATGTGCAGCCCTGGTTATTTAGCTCGTCATATTGCAGCCACAGAAATTCTTTTGTCCATGAAACCATAAAGCTGCACTTTCTTTTTGCCTTATCTACACTTATTTGTCATAACTTTTCCGTTTTGTGGTAAGCTTTTTGATAGGTTTGTAGCTTGAACCTATTCGCTGGAACGTTGAGGACAATATAATTACACAGCAAGCAAGACACGAAGTAGGCAAAGTTCTTCATGTTTCTCGTGCACGGGAGAGAACCGGACAAACGCCGTTCCTTCGCTTGAACCCAGTTGCTCTCGTCCGTTCTCCCGTAACACTGCTCTTTTATTGAGGTGACATGAATATGCATAGGTTCATTAACATATGACGTCTACATACACACAAAGAGTACCTTAGATAAGATAAGATAAGATAAGATAAGATAAGATAGAACTTTATTAATCCCTCAGGTGGGTTCCTCTGGGAAATTCGATTTCCAAAAAAGCACAGCACCGACAGAAGTTACAGAGTTACAGAATATTATATACAGTTGTGGTCAAAAGTTTACATACACTTGTAAAGAATATAACATAATGGATCTACTGAGTGTCCCATTATTTCTAAAACTCTGATTTTCCTCTGATAGAGTGATTGGAACAGATACTTCTTTGTCACAAAAAACATTCATGAAGTTTGGTTCTTTAATGACTTTATTATGGGTTAACAGAAAAAAGTGATCACATCTGCTGGGTCAAAAATATACATACAGTAACATGAATTAGCAATTTTGGTGACTTAGAAAGTTGTCAGTGAACTGAGCTTCATAGCATGGCCTCTTAACTTCTTCTGAGTGATTATGAGTGACTACAGCTGGTGTCTTCTCTTAGACAGGTTAAATAGGGCTCATTGGATACAAACGCCCACAAATGCTACAATGGGAAAGTCAAAGGAGCTCAGCATGGATCTGAAAAAGCGAATTATTGACTTGAACAAGTCAGGAAAGTCACTTGGGGGCATTTCAAAGCAGCTGCATGTCCCAAGAGCAACAGTGCAAACAATTGTTTGTAAGTATAAAGTGCATGGCACTGTTTCATCACTGCCAAGATCAGGAAGAGAATGCAAGCTATCACCTCCTGCTGAGAGAAAATTGGTCAGGAGGGTAAAGAGTCAACCAAGAATCACCAAAAGGCAGATCTGCCAAGAATTAGAAGCTGCTGGAACACAGGTGTCATTGTCCACAGTTAAACGTGTTTTGCGTCTCCATGGACTGAGAGGCTGCCGTGCAAGAAGGAAGCCCTTGCTCCAAAAGCGGCACCTTAAGGCTCGACTGAAGTTTGCTGCTGATCACATGGACAAAGATAAGACCTTCTGGAGGAAAGTTCTGTGGTCAGACTAAACAAAAATCGAGCTTTTTGGCCACAATGCCCAGCGATATGTTTGGAGGAGAAAAGGTGAGGCCTTTGACCCCAAGAACACCGTGCCTACAATCAAGCATGGTGGTGGGAGTATTATGCTGTGGGGCTGTTTTGCTGCCAGTGGAACTGGTGCTTTACAGAGAGTAAATGGGACAATGAAGAAGGAGGATTACCTTCACATTCTTCAACATAGCCTAAAATCATCAGCATGAAGGTTGGGTCTTGGGCGCAGTTGGGTGTTCCAACAGGACAATGACCCCAAACACACATCAAAAGTGGTAAAGGAATGGCTAAATCAGGCTAGAATAAGGGTTTTAGAATGGCCTTCTCAAAGTCCTGACTTAAACCCCATTGAAAACATGTGGACAATGCTGAAGAAACAAGTCCATGTCAGAAAGCCATTAAATTTAACTGAACTGCACCAATTCTGTCAAGAGGAGTGGTCAAAGATTCAACCAGAAGCTTGTGGATGGCTACCAAAAGCGCCTAATTGAAGTGAAAATGGCTAAGGGACATGTAACCAAATATTAGCACTGCTGTATGTATATTTTTGACCCAGCAGATGTGATCACTTTTTTCTGTTAACCCATAATAAAGTCATTAAAGAACCAAACTTCATGAATGTTTTTTGTGACAAAGAAGTATCTGTTCCAATCACTCTATCAGAGGAAAATCAGAGTTTTAGAAATAATGGGACACTCAGTAGATCCATTATGTTATATTCTTTACAAGTGTATGTAAACTTTTGACCACAACTGTATATATATATATATACACACACACACACACACACACACACACACACACACACACACACACACACACATATATATAAATACAGAGACAAATATAAATAAAATATACGAAGGGGATAAATAGAATAAATAGGAATAAAAAATAAAAATACAAGTGAATTGCACATTTCAAGTATTGAGGTCTATTGCACTGTTGACTATTTACAAAAAGTATTGCACAAAAGGTATTGCACAGTGAGGTGAAGAGGCACTACAGCTTAGTTGTTCCCCCCTCCTTTGTCCTCCTGTCTCCCCTCCCTCTCCCCTCCAGAGAGGAGTTAAACAGTTTGATGGCGTGTGGGACAAAGGAGTTTTTAAGTCTGTTAGTTCTTGTCTTGGGGAGAAGCAACCTGTCACTGAACAGACTCTTCTGGTTGTTAATGGCCGTGTGCAGAGGATGCCTGGCATTGTCCATAATGTTCATCAGTTTCTTTAATGTCCTTTTCTCTGCCACTGTCACCAGAGTGTCCAGCTTCATGCCGACCACAGAGCTAGCCTTCCTGATCAGTTTCTCCAGCCTGGATGAGTCCTTCTTTGCTGTGCTGCTCCCCCAGCACACCACAGCATAGAAAAGTACTCCAGCAACCACCGACTGGTAAAACATCCTCAGGAGCTTCCTGCAGATGTTAAAAGACCTCAGCCTCCTGAGGAAGTACAGTCGGCTTTGTGCTTTTTTATACAGGTGCTCTGTGTTGCATGACCAGTCCAGTTTATTGTCCACCCACAGCCCAAGGTACTTGTACTTGTTGACCACCTCCACCTCCTCCCCCTCTATCTGAACCGGCAGTGGACCTGCTCTAGACCTCCCGAAGTCCACAACCAGTTCCTTAGTCTTTGAGGTGTTGAGTTGCAGGTGGTTTGTGTGACTCCATGCGACAAAGTTCCTCACCAGACTTCTGTACTCCTCTTCCTGATCATCCCAGATACACCCCATGATGGCTGTGTCGTCTGCAAACTTCTGAATGTGGCATAATTCAGAGTTGTAGCAGAAGTCAGAGATGTACAGGGTGAAGAGAAGAGGGGACAGCACAGTTCCCTGTGGTGCTCCTGTGCTGCTGACCACTGTGTCAGACGTGATGTCCTTCAGCCTGACGTACTGTGGTCTGTCGGTGAGGTAGTCGGAGATCCAAGCGACCAGGTAGGGGTCCACCTCCATCCTGTTCAGTTTTTCCTGAAGCATACAGGGCCGGATGGTATTAAAGGCACTGGAAAAGTCAAGAAACAGGATCCTGACCGTGCCTTTTCCCCCATCCAGGTGTGAGTGGGCTCTGTGTAGGAGGTACAGGATGGCATCCTCCACTCCGACACCTGCCTTGTATGCAAACTGTAGTGGGTCCTGGGCATGTTGTACCTGTGGTCGGAGGAGGTTGAGGAAGAGCCGCTCTAGAGTTTTCATAAGATGTGACGTCAGTGCCACCGGTCGGAAGTCATTCAGCTCATTGGGCCGGTTCTTTTTGGGGACCGGGACGATGCAGGATGTCTTCCATAGGGCGGGCACTCTCCCCAGTCGCAGACTGAGGTTGAAGACTCGTTGTAGCGGCTCCCCAAGTTCAGCAGCACACGCCTTTAGCATCCTAGGACACACCTTGTCTGGGCCTGCTGCCTTTCTGGGGAAAAGCTTCCTCAGTTGTCTCCTGACCTGATCCACTGTGACACTGGGAGATGTTTGGGAGGAGGGGAGGGGGGGAGATGTCTTGCTGCTGAGAGAGGGATTGGAGGGGGGTGTCATGGTGTCAGGAAGGGGGGAAGCGAGGGAGGTAGGAGAGTGGGGATTGGACTCTGTAGTGAAGGTGAGGGTGAGGGTGGGGGGGGTTGTGGGCTGGTCAAACCTGTTGAAGAAGTTGTTGAGTTCGTTTGCCTTCTCCACAGTCCCCCCCACTGTGCTTTTCTTGGTGTTGTGGCCTGTGATGGTTTTCACACCATTCCAGACCTCCCTCATATTGTTCCTCTCCAACTTCTGTTCCACCTTCCTCCTGTAGGTGTCCTTTGCTTCCCTCAGGCAGCGTTTCACCTCCCGCTGTGCTGCTTTCATCTCCTCCTTCACTTTGCTCCTGAAAGCCTTCTTCTTCATGTTGAGGACAGCTTTGACTTCCTGTGTTACCCACGGTTTGTTATTAGGATAACACCGTACCGTCTTAGCAGGGGCGACCGTGTCCACACAAAAGTTGAGGTAGTCTGTAAGACAGTGTGTCGCCCCCTCTATGTCCTACCTTGGCTTTGTGTGTGTGTGTGTGTGTGTGTGTGTGTGATCTGTGTGAGGTCAAGATGTGACCCTGTGAAGACTTCCCCAAAGCTGGTGCCAGGAGTCTAGCGGGTCCATCTGAACAAAAGGCTGTTATACTTAAACAGATATACGTGTGTTTGCTATGCCATATATCAACAAGAGAAGATACGGATCTATGCCAGAACACTCTGTAGATGAGTGAACGCACCCCCCTCTTCATGCTACACAGAGTTGTTACAGACCTCCTAGGATGAGACATTCTTTTAATCTACAAATGATTATATACTTCTAAGCATATATGAGTAAATATTTCTAAGCATAAATGACAATGAACAATACAAAACCTAACACTTTTCTTTGGCTGTCACTTCTTCACCCTGACCTGTCTTATTTGGCTCAGCAGAACTAAAATATATATCCTGCTGCTTTTACACACGCACTTACATAACGCTCAGCGATTCTCTGCGCGATCAACCTCTCACATGTTTAAGCTTGCTGCCGGAGATTTCACTTGTCATGTTTGCGTAGTAAGCTAACGATTAATAAGACGATGTCAGAGGAATTGGTGCACAAATTATCATCACTCACAGATCAGTGCTGTCGCTCTCTATACACAGTTCGCGCGATTGCAAAGTGAAAGCAAAAAAACAAGCGCAATTCAAACGCGATTTCAATATGTCACATATTGACAGTGGCTCACCGATGCCAATGACATAATTACCCAGCTACATTTCCGAAAGAATGCAAAAGCATTGACATATATTTTTCCTTCCTACAATAGCCGGACGGGCAGGGCAGAGATAGATTTTGGTAGCCCGACTGGAAAAATCGCTAGCCCCGGGACGTCGGGCTAGCGATATTGCGAGCCCTGTATCTGATTGAGGAATCACTCATCTTTGGAAAAGAGAGTTTATTACAGAGAAATGTCTCTTTCAAAAATAAAAGCTATACTATACGCTTCTTCTGGGCTATATTCTCAGCAGCATATTAAACATATCAGGTCCCCATAAGGAGAATCATGTGCTAACGGCTGTCTAAATGACTCGGCTAAAGTTTGTAGCATGCTTGCTTGTTGTTTTTGTTTGCTTCCACTTGTCTTTGCACTAGGATGATGTCGGCGTAAATGTGCAGTTATATTCGTTGTGTTCCCACTAGTACTTTCAGGTTAATCTCGTTGAAATGACCTTAACGCCACAACACGCAAATCTCCGTTAACAAGCTACCCCTGATCGCCCCGTGCATGGGGCTGGACGGCCAGAGGAACTGACCTGAAAAATAGGATCATGGCCAAGCTTGAAACCTGGATCCCCCGTAGCCGGTTACCAAGATTACGTGAAGTACCCTCAGAAGGTCTGCTAGATGATGTTAATGCAGCACTACGGGCAATACCTACAACCACGATTACCGACACTAACAAGCTGATCTACAATACGGCAGCAGTGATCAGTGAGATGCTTGGCTACAAGTTGAACAGCCACAAGGGGCAGTACCCTCCATGGAGAAGGAGGCTAGAGGGCAAGATCAAAGTAGCACGGAGGGAAGTTAGCCAACTAACGGAGTTGCAGAAAGGTGCGACAAATAAGGTGCCTAAGAAATACAGCAAGCTGTCCATACCTGAGGCCTTGGAAACTGCCAAGCAAAGACTCACAGCCTTGGCCAGCCGCTTGAGGAGGTACACCAGAGAGATAGAAGGCAGGAGAATAAACCAGCTGTTCTCCACAGAACCAGCAAAGGTGTACTCTCAGTGGCAAGGGAACAATAAGAGAACAGCACCACCAAGGCTGGAGACGGAGCAATACTGGAAGAGCATATGGGAGAAGGATGCAACCCATAACGGCAATGCTCAGTGGCTAGAGGATCTGAGGGCAGACCACAGCGACCTCCCTGAACAGGGTCCAGTAACCATCACAGTGGCAGATATCCAAGAAAGGGTCTCCAGTATGAAGAGTTGGACAGCACCAGGGCCCGACATGGTTCACGCCTACTGGCTGAAGAAGCTGACTGCACTCCACGAGCGTCTGGCAGCACAAATGAACCAGCTACTAGTTAACGAAAGACACCCGGAATGGCTAACTGAAGGCCGGACGGTCCTGATCCCCAAGGACCCCAAGAAGGGACCGGTCCCCTCCAACTACCGACCAATAACCTGCCTCAGTACTACATGGAAGCTCCTGTCAGGCATCATATCGGCTAAGATGAACAGGCACATGGGTCAATACATGAGCGGGACACAGAAAGGAATTGGCAAGAATACCAGAGGTGCAAAACACCAGCTACTGGTAGACAGAACAATCAGCCGAGACTGCAAGACCAGACTGACCAACCTGTGCACTGCCTGGATTGATTACAAGAAGGCCTATGACTCAATGCCCCACAGCTGGATACTGGAATGCCTAGAATTGTACAAGATCAATGGGACCCTAAGAGCCTTCATCAGGAACTCAATGGGGATGTGGTGTACAACACTAGAGGCCAACTCCAAGCCCATAGCACAAGTTACCATCAAGTGCGGGATCTACCAAGGAGATGCTCTGTCCCCACTGCTGTTCTGCATAGGCCTGAACCCCCTCAGTGAGATCATTAACAAGACTGGCTACGGATACCGACTACGGAACGGAGCAGTTGTCAGCCACCTCCTGTACATGGATGACATCAAGCTGTATGCCAAGAGTGAACGAGACATCGATTCACTGATCCACACTACCAGGCTATACAGCAATGACATTGGAATGTCGTTCGGACTGGAGAAGTGTAGTCGGATGGTAACAAAGAGAGGGAAGGTAGTCAGAACTGAGGGGATTGAACTACCAGAAGGCAACATTGCAGACATAGAGGACAGTTACAAGTACCTGGGGATCCCGCAGGCAAATGGGAACCATGAAGAGGCCGCTAGAAAGGCTGCAACCACCAAGTACCTGCAGAGGGTCAGGCAAGTCCTGAGGAGTCAGCTGAATGGTAAGAACAAGATTCGGGCCATCAACACATACGCCCTGCCCGTGATCAGGTACCCTGCTGGGGTAATAAGCTGGCCAAAGGAGGAGATAGAAGCCACTGACATAAAGACAAGAAAGCTCCTTACCATGCATGGAGGGTTTCACCCCAAGTCCAGCACCCTGAGGCTGTACGCTAAGCGGAAGGAAGGGGGCCGGGGACTGGTGAGTGTCAGCACCACAGTCCAGGATGAGACAACGAACATCCAAGAATACATTGGGAAGATGGCCCCAACTGACCGAGTGCTCAGTGAATACCTCAGGCAGCAGAAACCCAAGAAAGAGGAGGGAGACGAGGAACCATCATGGAAGGACAGGCCCCTGCACGGTATGTACCACCGGCAGATAGAGGAGGTGGCTGATATCCAGAAATCCTACCAGTGGCTGGACAAAGCTGGACTGAAAGACAGCACAGAGGCACTAATCATGGCAGCACAAGAACAAGCTCTGAGTACAAGATCCATAGAGGCTGGGGTCTATCACACCAGGCAAGACCCCAGGTGCAGGCTGTGTAAAGATGCCCCAGAGACAATCCAGCACATAACAGCAGGGTGCAAGATGCTAGCAGGCAAGGCATACATGGAACGCCATAACCAAGTGGCCGGCATAGTGTACAAGAACATCTGTGCCGAGTATAACCTAGAAGTCCCGAGGTCAAAATGGGAGATGCCCCCAAGGGTGGTGGAGAATGACCGAGCTAAGATCCTGTGGGACTTCCAGATACAGACGGACAAAATGGTGGTGGCTAACCAACCGGACATAGTGGTGGTAGACAAACAGAAGAAGACGGCCGTAGTGATCGATGTAGCGGTTCCGAATGACAGCAATATCAGGAAGAAGGAACACGAGAAGCTGGAGAAATACCAAGGGCTCAGAGAAGAGCTCGAGAGGATGTGGAGGGTGAAGGTAACGGTGGTCCCCGTGGTAATCGGAGCACTAGGTGCGGTGACTCCCAAGCTAGGCGAGTGGCTCCAGCAGATCCCGGGAATAACATCGGAGATCTCTGTCCAGAAGAGCGCAGTCCTGGGAACAGCTAAGATACTGCGCAGGACCCTCAAGCTCCCAGGCCTCTGGTAGAGGACCCGAGCTTGAAGGATAAACCGCCCGCAGGGGCGTGCTGGGTGTTAAAAGTTTTTATATATATATATATACTAGGGCTGGGCGATATATCAAAAATTTATCGTTACCAAAATTTATGACTCTCATCGACGACATTTTGCCCATGTCGGTAAATTCGGTATCTAAAAAAAAAAGAAAAGGCATGTGCAGGTTGGCGATGTTCATGTCCCTTTAAGACGCTGTGCTACGTTACAGACTTGACGGGGTGGAGTCACATGACTCTACTACCTGTAACAAGACGAGACACGGGTGAACAAATGGAGGACAATTTAAATGTTGAAGCAGCAGCGACGGAGGTAGAGCTGGTGGAGGAGGAAGAGGAGATGCTTGTTAACAAAAAAAATGCATCATCAATCGTTTGGCAACATTTTGGATTCAACAAGGATGATATTGATCAAAAAATTGTTAAATGTAAACTCTGCAAAAAGACTGTTGCGTCAAGTCAAGGTAACACAACCAACCTCTTCCACCACCTGCAGCACAACCATGTGATTCAATTCGAAGACATAAAAAAAGCTCAAAGCGAGAAGAGAGTAGGAGGACCAGCAAAAACGTCTTCCTCCACCAGGCAGCGGTCAATAACCGAAGCATTTGCTAGTACTCAACTATATGAACTTCCAAAAGATGGCAAGAAATCACAAATGCTATAGGCTACCGCATAGCAAAAGACATGGCTCCTATTGCTACAGTGGAACGCAACGGGTTCAGACACTTCATGAAAATAATTGACAAGAGATATGAACTCCATCACGAAAATATTTTTCAAAAACTATCATTCCCAGCATGTACAGCACAGAGAGGGAAAAGGTTGCTGCTGAATTGAGAAACGTTAAGCACGTTGCAGCCACATCCGATCTCTGGTCCAGCTGTACAATGGAGCCGTATATTAGTCTCACAGTTCATTACATCGACAACAAATGGGAGCTGCGTACCAGAGTGCTCGAGACGGCCTATTTTCCATCTGATCACACGGGGGAGATGGTTGGACAGGGGTTGAGAGCGATGCTGTCTGCATGGGACATCGGTGAAGAGGACCTTGTTGCTATATCAACTGACAACGGCCCAAATATTGTGAAAGCTGTCAAGCTCAATAAATGGACACGGGTGCAATGTTTTGGGCACAGGCTGCACCTGGCAATCGGTAAGTGTACATCTTAATATATTTGGGTGGTGACATCTGGTGTGTTTTAAAGTGACTTTAATTCTGTGTGTCATATTCAAAATTGAAAGTATTAATGTTTGAATAATGTTTATATAGGCATAAAAATACTTAAGACTGCTGAGCAGCAGTGTATCCAGAAAGTTTTTACAGAAGACTTATTGTGAGCCAGTGTTGATCATGTTGTGCTGTGAAATGTAGCAAAATACATCCCAGCCACCAGCTCCCCATCCGAGCGGGTTTTCAGTTCTGGAGGAAACATTGTGACATGCCTCAGATCCTGCCTGAAACCTGACATGGTCAATATGCTTGTGTTTCTTAGCAAGAACCTGGAGTAAACACTACTCAGGTAAACATCTACAACAGTAGTTTGATTGAACCGCTCAGGATACCAAGTCTGCTGCTGCCCCTTTTTGAAGTGCCCTGTTCTAGCCCTTCCTAATTTTAACTATCAGTGTTCTATTGAAGTTTTTTGCAAACAGCACTATTTAATGTTTTTGTTTAAGAGTTTATAGTTTTCACTAGTCACATGGCAGTGCTTAGTATTTATTATAGTTTTTTCTGTGTTCAATTGACATTTGTGTTTGTGACATTATTTGTTTAATTCAATTCAATTCAATTCAATTTTATTTATATAGCGCCAAATCACAACAAAAGTCGCCTCAAGGCGCTTCATAGATACAGAGAAAAACCCAACAATCATATGACCCCCTATGAGCAAGCACTTTGGCGACAGTGGGAAGGAAAAACTCCCTTTTAACAGGAAGAAACCTCCGGCAGAACCAGGCTCAGGGAGGGGCAGCCATCTGCTGCGACCGGTTGGGGTGAGAGAAGGAAGACAGGATAAAGACATGCTGTGGAAGAGAGACAGAGGTTAATAACAGATATGATTCAATGCAGAGAGGTCTATTAACACATAGTGAGTGAGAAAGGTGACTGGAAAGGAAAAACTCAATGCATCATGGGAATCCCCCGGCAGCCTACATCTATTGCAGCATAACAAAGGGAGGATTCAGGGTCACCTGGTCCAGCTCTAACTATATGCTTTAGAAAAAAGGAAAGTTTTAAGCCTAATCTTAAAAGTAGAGATAGTGTCTGTCTCCCGAATCCAAACTGGAAGCTGGTTCCACAGAAGAGGGGCCTGAAAACTGAAGGCTCTCCCTCCCATTCTACTTTTAAATACTCTAGGAACAACAAGTAGGCCTGCAGAGCGAGAGCGGAGCGCTCTAATAGGGTGATATGGTACTACAAGGTCATTAAGATAAGATGGGGCCTGATTATTTAAGACCTTGTATGTGAGGAGCAGGATTTTGAATTCAATTCTGGATTTAACAGGAAGCCAATGAAGGGAAGCCAAAACAGGAGAAATATGCTCTCTCTTTCTAGTCCCTGTCAGGACTCTTGCTGCAGCATTTTGGATTAGCTGAAGGCTTTTCAGTGAGTTTTTTGGACATCCTGATAATAATGAATTACAGTAGTCCAGCCTGGAAGTAATAAATGCATGAACTAGTTTTTCAGCGTCACTCTAACTTACAAGTTATAGTACCTCAAGGCCTTAGCAGAGATAGGCCTTTGTCCATGATGGCATTACATTTGCACAATCATTGTTTACTTTGTGAATAGCCAATGTGAAACATATTTATTATTAAACTATTTTGTTTACAAGGGATACACATTTTTTAGAGAGCATGGTTACATATTGTATCCTACACTTTTTTATTTTGTTCAGTTAATAAATCTTAACCACTAAAAGTACTTACTACTATTGTCTTCATTTATTTTCAGTGACATTTTACAGTCCTTTAAAGTGGTAATAATATAATTGCAATGAATAGGTCTAGGGGGAATAATATTATCAAAATAACTGGAGGAACTATGCTGCCTGCCACAGCCCCATCAAATGAAAAAAAAAAAAAACGTTCGTTTTTTTGGCACTTGGGGTGGTTATCGTCCATTTATCGTTATCGAGGTTAACTGCTCAATTAACTGCTCAATTTATCACGATTTTAGGCCATAACAAAGGTTATGTTACAAATTATTGAGTTGTATTTTTGTTATTGACCAAATACTTATTTTCCACCCTGATTTACAAATAAATTCTTTACAAATCCTACCATGTGGATTCATGGATTTTTTTTTTCACATTCTGTCTCTCACAGTTGAAGTGTACCTCTGGTGCAAATTACTGACCTCTGTCATCATTTTAGGTGGGGGAACTTGCACAATCGGTGGCTGACTAAATACTTTTTTGACACACAGTGTGTGTGTGTGTGTGTGTATATATATATATATATACACACACACACACACATATATATATATATATATATATATATATATATATATATATATATATATATATATATATATATATATATATATGTGTGTGTGTGTGTATATATATATATATACACACACACATATATATGTGTGTGTGTGTGTATATATATATATATACACACACACATATATATGTGTGTGTGTATGTATATATATATATATATATATATATATATATATATATATATATATATATATATGTATATATATATGTGTGTATATATATACACACATATATATATATATATATATATATATGTATATATATATATATATATGTATATATATATGTGTGTGTGTGTGTGTGTGTGTGTGTGTGTGTGTGTGTGTATATGTTATCGAATACCCAATCCAATAGTGAATAGCAATGAGAAATAGTATGCTGTGGTGACGACATTGTGGTACTTCATTTCAGAGTACAAATAATAGGTGAGGGAAGCATGCACCACAAAGAACTGTTTGCCACAACGTTTTGGCAATTGTCTCTCACTGTGTTTGTTTTGTAATGACAACTCTCTAAGGCTCTTTTTTAAATTCATTTACAACATTTAAACTTATGGTTGACAACAGCTCATTCATTGGTG
The DNA here is from genome assembly GCF_965226115.1 of Aulonocara stuartgranti. Lineage (NCBI taxonomy): Eukaryota > Metazoa > Chordata > Actinopteri > Cichliformes > Cichlidae > Aulonocara > Aulonocara stuartgranti. The sequence continues at coordinate 11,254,283 of NC_138950.1, forward strand.
TATCCTCAATGCGACAACTCAATGACCAAGTCATCATTGTTCAGGTTTTGGTAGGAGTTTTCCTTTGCATCAACACCATGTTGATCATAACCTTTTTTATGAAGGACACCTTTTACAGAACTATGCGCTACATCTTATTTGCTGTCACATTACTGTCTGATTGTCTCATTTTAATTCTGACAGATTTGCTGCTCATCTTGACCTATTTTCATTTATCTATACAGGTGTCATTGTGCCTTATTATGTTTGCAGTGTCATCCGTGTGTAACTTTGTCACACCACTTACTTTGACAGCAATGACCCTGGAACGCTATGTGGCCATTTGTATGCCCCTGCGTCATGGAGAGCTTTGCTCCACACGCAGCGCTCTGCAGTGCATCCTCATCATTTACGGCCTCAGCTCTGTGCCCTGTATTTTGATTCTGTCTGTCTTCTTTGCATCTGTATCCTTAAGCTTCTTCACACAGTACCAGTTTTGCTTTAGGGAGACGTTCATTATACGTAGTTGGCAGGGTCATCTCAGGTCAGCTATAAGTCAGTTTTACTTCTTGATTATGTGCATTATCATTGTTTTCTCTTATATTCAAATAATGAAAGTGGCCAAAGCTGCATCAGGAGAGAACAAAAAGTCAACACATAAAGGGCTCAGAACAGTGGCTCTTCATGCTTTCCAGCTGTTGCTATGTCTCATCCAGCTGTGGTGCCCATTCATTGAAGATGCTGTCCTTCAGATTAATTTCATGTTGTATGTTAATGTACGGTACTTCAACTATATAATGTTTAGTCTTACTCCTAGATGTCTGAGTCCTCTCATTTATGGCCTCAGAGATGACAAATTTTTCCTTGCACTAAGATATCATGTCCTCTGTCCCTTATTCAGGAAAAACAATTAGCATTTTCTAACTAAACACATAACACACTTAAACACATGATTCCACTAAAGAATAAGCTACTCACTGAGCATTAATGCAATCATAAGGAAGTAAGTAAACAGTATCTTCTATCATTTAGTCTCCCCGTTTGGACCTGAGGATCATGACACACACTAATAGTTCTATGCTGAATACAGTGTTTAGCTATTAACATATAACTGTAGTTCACTGTGGCGGCAGAAGTGATTTATTCATTGGAGCTTTGGTAACATCAAGGCCTCTGGTATCTTTATGCACTACTTGTCATATACAATGTTTTGTATGGTTCAATAACATGTTATTGTAAAAGTGAACTCATTTAAATGCCATTGCTGAAATGAAACAAACTGCCAGAGCTGATGTTTGTGAAAGACTTACATAATAAATGATCATTGAGAGGTGCATATATAATAAACATTTGCCAACAAAAACAATATTTTAACATGCAGTATGCATTTTTTCTTGCAACAGAAAGATCATATATGCCCTGTTTGCCTTCAGAGTGTTGTTTGGCAGACCTTCAGTGCTAAGTATGATCCCCAGATAACAGAACTGGCAAATACAAAGCAGGGGTAGAATCACATTAGCGTGTATATCCCCAGAAAACCAATACTAACATATTAACAAACATGTCATATTGGCCCAGTTTATTTTTTCTTATCATTGTTATGATGATACCATAAATAGCATTTGCATTTTCTGTTGTATTGTTCTTTTGCTGTTAGGGTGTTCTTGTTATGGATAAAAAAAACTGTTTTTTGAAACTAGCTGATCTGCACTTTGCCAACTTCTGTCAACAACATTTGTGAATTTTGGCAGCAAAAACAAGCAAGGTCTTGTTCCAGAGAACAGATTTAGTTTTTAGTACAAGTGATGTAACTGGTTCACAAAGAGGTGAATTGAATGTGTTAAAAACAATGAATCAGTCAATTTGCTGCTGATGCTGACTGGTGTAATAAGCATTTAATTTGACCAATTACTGCAGATTATATCTGTAAAGAAGCTGAATAAATGTTGCCTGATAACTTATGGTGAACGGGTGGGAATAAATAAGGCTACGTTCACACTGCAGGCGAAAGCGCATCAAATCCGATTTTTCTGACCCTATGCGACCCATATCCGATCATGCTATGACAGTGTGAACGGCGCAAATCCGATATTTTCAAATCCGATCTGGGTCACTTTCGTATGTGGTACTGAATCCGATACATATCCGATGTTTTAGAAAGCGACTGTTGTTTGAACGGTCATGTCGCATTAAATCCGTCTTTTACGTCACCAACACAAGACAGGCGCCAATTATCAGCGCCCGATAAGACATCGCGAACGCTTCCTGGCCATCCCGTGTAGATGTCAGTGAAACTGTTGGGAAGACAACGTTGGAGAAACGTGAACATTTTATTTGTACTGTATAATCTGCAGATTCTGACAGAAATCTGCAACTATCCTTTGAAGCACCGCTCCTCTCTAAAACAGCAATAAGGATCATTATTAGGTTATTTACATTATTATGTAAATAACAAAATAACTTAAAGTAAAAATTGGGAAACGTAAAGTCCGAAGTCTTTATATTAAGGGCCATCTGTCAAACAATACTGTTTGCTCTGGGTCTAAACAGAGCGCGTTGTGTGTGAAGTCTTTTGCGCATGCGGGCCGCTTTGAGCGTTCACACTAGCGCCTTTGCTGTCGCATTTTATTTGTAGTGTGAACACGCAGACAAAAAAATCGGATTTGATCAAAAAAATCAGAATTGAGCATATAGGCTACGTTCACACTGCAGGTCTTAATGCTCAATTCCGATTTTTTGATCAAATCCGATTTTTTTTGTCTGCGTGTTCACACTACAAATAAAATGCGACAGCAAAGGCGCTCTAGTGTGAACGCTCAAAGCGGCCTGCATGCGCAAAAGACTTCACACACAACGCGCTCTGTTTAGACCCAGAGCAAACAGTATTGTTTGACAGATGGCCCTTAATATAAAGACTTCGGACTTCACGTTTCCCAATTTTTGCTTTGAGTTATTTTGTTATTTACATAATAATGTAGATAACCTAATAATGATCCTTATTGCTGTTTTAGAGAGGAGCGGTGCTTCAAAGGATAGTTGCAGATTTCTGTCAGAATCTGCAGATTATACAGTACAAATAAAATGTTCACGTTTCTCCAACGTTGTCTTCCCAACAGTTTCACTGACATCTACACGGGATGGCCAGGAAGCGTTCGCGATGTCTTATCGGGCGCTGATAATTGGCTTCTGTCTTGTGTTGGTGACGTAAAAGACGGATTTAATGCGACCTGACCGTTCAAACAGCAGTCGCTTTCTAAAACATCGGATATGTATCGGATTCAGTACCACATACGAAAGTGACCCAGATCGGATTTGAAAATATCGGATTTGCGCCGTTCACACTGTCATAGCATGATCGGATATGGGTCGCATAGGGTCAGAAAAATCGGATTTGATGCGCTTTCGCCTGCAGTGTAAACGTAGCTTCCAGTTGCTTTTCGATATGTAACTGAATCAGAACAGGTGAATATTGAAATGTATTTTTCTTTACCTTTCTTTCCTTTGCGAAATGTCTATTGTATTGGGGGAAAAACAAATGATCAAACTATCAAATTGTTATGCTTCAATCGCGTTTTATGAACACAAAATGCGCATGTTTATTGAATATGAAAAAGTTGTGTTGATTGAACACAATTGTTTAAGTTTCTGCCAAAGCAAAACATTTGTGTGCAACCAATGTCCACTATTGAATCAAGTAAATCTAACATGGCCTTTTTTTTAGTGTAGGCTGCAGCCTGGCTACTCATCAGTTTGTTATACAGGGAGTGCAGAATTATTAGGCAAGTTGTATTTTTGAGGAATAATGTTATTATTGAACAACAACCATGTTCTCAATGAACCCAAAAAATTCATTAATATCAAAGCTGAATGTTTTTGGAAGTAGTTTTTGGTTTGTTTTTAGTTTTAGCTACTTTAGGGGGATATCTGTGTGTGCAGGTGACTATTACTGTGCATAATTATTAGGCAACTTAACAAAAAACAAATATATACCCATTTCAATTATTTATTTTTACCAGTGAAACCAATATAACATCTCCACATTCACAAATATACATTTCTGACATTCAAAAACAAAACAAAAACAAATCAGCGACCAATATAGCCACCTTTCTTTGCAAGGACACTCAAAAGCCTGCCAACCATGGATTCTGTCAGTGTTTTGATCTGTTCACCATCAACATTGCGTGCAGCAGCAACCACAGCCTCCCAGACACTGTTCAGAGATGTGTACTGTTTTCCCTCCTTGTGAATCTCACATTTGATGATGGACCACAGGTTCTCAATGGGGTTCAGATCAGGTGAACAAGGAGGCCATGTCATTAGTTTTTCTTCTTTTATACCCTTTCTTGCCAGCCACGCTGTGGAGTACTTGGACGCGTGTGATGGAGCATTGTCCTGCATGAAAATCATGTTTTTCTTGAAGGATGCAGACTTCTTCCTGTACCACTGCTTGAAGAAGGTGTCTTCCAGAAACTGGCAGTAGGACTGGGAGTTGAGCTTGACTCCATCCTCAACCCGAAAAGGCCCCACAAGCTCATCTTTGATGATACCAGCCCAAACCAGTACTCCACCTCCACCTTGCTGGCGTCTGAGTCGGACTGGAGCTCTCTGCCCTTTACCAATCCAGCCACGGGCCCATCCATCTGGCCCATCAAGACTCACTCTCATTTCATCAGTCCATAAAACCTTAGAAAAACCAGTCTTGAGATATTTCTTGGCCCAGTCTTGACGTTTCAGCTTATGTGTCTTGTTCAGTGGTGGTCGTCTTTCAGCCTTTCTTACCTTGGCCATGTCTCTGAGTATTGCACACCTTGTGCTTTTGGGCACTCCAGTGATGTTGCAGCTCTGAAATATGGCCAAACTGGTGGCAAGTGGCATCTTGGCAGCTGCACGCTTGACTTTTCTCAGTTCATGGGCAGTTATTTTGCGCCTTGGTTTTTCCACACGCTTCTTGCGACCCTGTTGACTATTTTGAATGAAACGCTTGATTGTTCGATGACACCGCTTCAGAAGCTTTGCAATTTTGAGACTGCTGCATCCCTCTGCAAGATATCTCACTATTTTTGACTTTTCTGAGCCTGTCAAGTCCTTCTTTTGACCCATTTTGCCAAAGGAAAGGAAGTTGCCTAATAATTATGCACACCTGCTATAGGGTGTTGATGTCATTAGACCACACCCCTTCTCATTACAGAGTTGCACATCACCTAATATGCTTAATTGGTAGTAGGCTTTCGAGCCTATACAGCTTGGAGTAAGACAACATGCATGAAGAGGGTGATGTGGACAAAATACTCATTTGCCTAATAATTCTGCACTCCCTGTAGAGGGTAAGCTCCACCCTTGTGCTTACTTCTCCCGTCGTCTGCAGAGCAGAACTACGACATCGGGGACAGGGAGCTGTTGGCAATCAAACTCGCCCTGGAGGAGTGGCGCCACTGGCTAGAGGGCGCAACAGAACCCTTTGTGGTATGGACTGACCACAAGAACCTCGAATACATCCGGTCGGCTAAACGACTAAATGCCCGACAAGCCAGGTGGGCTCTGTTCTTTACCAGATTCTGCTTCACCATCACCTACAGGCCCGGCTCTCGGAACGTGAAACCCGATGCCCTTTCCCGTCTATTCACTACCTCAGAGGACCCCAACCGTGAGGCTCCCATTCTCCCTCCCACATGCGTTATCGGAGCCCTGTCGTGGGAGATCGAGTCTGCCATACAGGAGGCCCAGCGGGCAGAACCGGATCCGGGGACTGGTCCCCCGGGATTGCTCTTTGTTCCCACGTCCGTTCGCTCACGAGTGCTACAATGGGCCCACGGCGGAAAACTCACCTGTCATCCGGGCATTCATCGCACCGTCACCTTCATCAAGCGGTTCGCCTGGTGGCCTACACTGGCCAAGGACGTCCAAGAATTCATCGCCGCCTGTCCAACCTGTGCCCAGAATAAACCTGTCAACCAGCCCGCTGCCGGCCTACTTCATCCCTTACCTACGCCAAGCCGCCCCTGGTCCCACATTGCAGTTGACTTTGTCACTGGTCTTCCGCCATCATCAGGTAACACAGTCATCCTCACCATGGTCGACCGTTTTTCTAAAGCTGCCCACTTTGTTGCTCTCCCCAAGCTCCCCACTTCCCTTGAGACCGCTGCATCCCTCTGCAAGATATCTCACTATTTTTGACTTTTCTGAGCCTGTCAAGTCCTTCTTTTGACCCATTTTGCCAAAGGAAAGGAAGTTGCCTAATAATTATGCACACCTGCTATAGGGTGTTGATGTCATTAGACCACACCCCTTCTCATTACAGAGATGCACATCACCTAATATGCTTAATTGGTAGTAGGCTTTCAAGCCTATACAGCTTGGAGTAGGACAACATGCATGAAGAGGATGATGTGGACAGAATACTCATTTGCCTAATAATTCTGCACTCCCTGTATGTTGAAGTTCAGGGTCTGACTGCTGGGCTGGGGTCGACATTCACAAAACTAAAGTCACTTTGGGTTCTAGCATCATAATGCAACTGTCTCTGTCCTGGATGCAGCTTGCACTTTACCATTTATTCATTCTTCAGACTGTGCCACTAACTGAAATTGACTGATTGTAATTCAGTTCATCCATTCCACTTATCCTTATCAGCCCTCTGCAACCCTGATAAGGACCCAGTGGGGAACAGAGGCTGGGTACACCTTGGACAAGTTGCCAGACTTTGGACTGTGGTACCCAGAGTATGAACCCACACAAACACTGGGAGAACACACAAAATCCACATAGAAATACACAGTACCTTCTTGCTGTGAGGCAATAGTGCTAACCACTGCAAAATGTATTCCACTACAGATTACAGAATACATGCCCCATAATGTATTTTGTAATCTATTCCATTACGTTACCTAATGAGAGTAACGTATTCTGAATACTTTGGATCACTTAATATATTATCATGCTTTTTACAACTACATGAATGTACTGTTGCTGTGTGATTTATTACTATTACTGAAGGCTATTCGCCATACCAATACCAACTAGATTTTTAAATCTTAATATAAAATGAGTAACAGTAGGGTGGAGATTAGGTAAGGCTGCACTTTTCGCAGCGATCTCGTATAGAAAACTATTCCACGCATATATAAAACAGGTCCGCGGCTCCGAACCGTAGCAAAGGGACCTCTATGACGCCAATGCACACAGTGCTCGCAGACGCTGCAATTTTGCGCTTCCAGCTGAGCCGCTGTCTCCATTGGCGGGGAGGTAAACATGGCAGGAGGCGTTGGATCCAGGGAAGGATAGCTGCATATGTATGTATATGTGTGTGTATGTGTGTCCAGAGTTTAGCTGAGACAGTGTCCTTCGCCCTGCCAGACTAAGTAAACAGTCTTCCAGCCAATCCCGGTGGCCTTGTGTAGGATAGGAAGAACAGTCTATGCACAGTCTGTTATCAGGATGTTTTTGTTCAGCTCCAGCCTTGAGACCACAGCTGACGCCAAAGTGGTAGCCGCATGAAATGATGGTGGTTTTTACTTTAGTGCAAACAACTCATATGAATTTCAAAGCTGTTCTAGCAGTCTGACACTGGTCTCTTGATCTCCTGTTGGAGAGCCATGAGCTTCTCCACAATGTTATCAATCTTACGCTCCATTAGTTACTTTTGTGACTGATAGGTTAGTGTTACAGTTTTTTTTTATTGGTTTGGCGCAGTTTTCACAAGCAATTGGTACATTTTCAAAACTCTTAGTACTTATATCACAACAGATCATCAAAAGTGCACCTTTTTCAAACATTTCAGCATATTTTCAATTGTGTTAGTACAATACACATAATGACAAAATATCATTTTCACTACACAAAATAAGTGTTTCATCTAAATAAATGTTTCGTTCACAGTTACTGCCTTTTATAATGTTGTCACTATAAAATTTTTGATTTGCATCTCTTATTATTCAGTTTAATACATTTTTCTGTCATTTAATTCAACCGATCTTAATGTTTAATCAATGAATCATTCATTATGTCCATGGATTTTCAACTTGACTGATTGTTGTCTGGTCATTTGTAAGTTCCTTTTGAGAGGAACAATGTCCAGGTGAAACAACTGCGTTCAGAATATATTCAGGTACAACACTAAACTGGCATGCAATTACTGTAACAGAGGGTGATGGAGCTGGACGCTGCTGTGAATCATCACAAGTATATTTTTGTTGATGAGGCCGCTTTCAATCTAGCAAAAACTAGACACAGAGGACGTAACCTTATTGGGCTACCATCCACGTCCCTGGACAACGTGGGGGGAACATCTCATGTGTGCAGCTATATCTGAAGATGGTGTGGTAGGCTGTAGACCAGTTCTAGGGTCATACAACACTGAACACCTGATAGTTTTTTTTAAATGAACTGGAGCAGGCCTGTCAGGGAGAAGACATCGTCTATGTTGTTGTGTGGGACAATGTCAGCTTCCACCATGCACAGCTGGTTCAGGAATGGTTTCAAACACACCATATTCCCCTTTCCTCAACCCAATTGAGAAATTCTTCTCTACATGGAGGTGGAAGGTGTATGATCGCCATCCCCATGAGCATGTCTCCCTTCTTCAAGCCATGTGTGGAGCTTGTGGTGATATAACTGCTGAGCAATGTCAAGCCTGGATTCGTCTTGCCAGGAGATTTTTCCCACGGTGCCTGAACAACGAAGACATCCACTGGGATGTTGATGAAAACTTATGGCCCAATGTTAATGACCGGCTTGATTAATTGTATAAAAGTGATAAAGATAAAATAAAAAATATATTGTGCTTATGTAAATGACTTGTTGTTTTTTCTCCCTTTTTCGTGTGTGTGTGTGTATATGTGTATATGTGTGTATATATATATATATATATATATATATATATATATTTTTTGGTTATGCCTGAACATAAGTGTAATATTTGCTGTGTAAAGTTTTACAGTTCAGTTACACTCATTCATCACCGAGGACAATTTGCTCCTGAATGAAATGATTGGTAAAAGTACTACGTTGAAAAAAGATCTTACTGTTTTGTTTGGGTGAGTAAAGCAAATGTTCTCAGAATATATCACAATGATCATATGTTCTGCAACAATGATTAAGTGGAATGAAAATATGTGCAAATACAATGAACTCATGACATCAGATTTGAAAGAATGACTAGTGGTGTTACAAATGTGATCAAATGTGAGTTTTGTACTGAGAGATTTGAAAATGCACACTTTAGTTGTGAAAATAGTACCAAACCAATTAAAAAAAACTAAGTAAATCAGAGAATTAACTATTCATTGAGGAAATTATTTGGACTAAATTTAATTAAAAGCCGCTGCAGTCAGGTGCTGAACAATTTAAGAAGTAAATTATTTTTGACTAATTCTATTCGAAGAATGGATTCACACAGGACACACAAAAGAAATGCTTTGCACATTCAGGTAGCATTGTTCTCTTCAATTTTATGTGTGAGGTGTTGTGTTGCCAAACAATAATAATAATTTGTGTTGACAGATAAGAGTTGATGGTCAAACCTGGACACCTGATATGTGCAGTAGTTTTATATTTTAGTACTTGAATCGATCTGTTGTACAAAATGTTTCCCAAATGCATTTCCTTTGGTGACATCTTCCTTTCGTGACATTCCCTCTTGTGTTACAGTTTCAGCTATAAAAATCAGCTTGTGACAGCACACACCTCAGATGTGTTTTACTTACCGCAGGGATGGTTTGGTAAAATGACTCTCTGATGTCTTGTGACTTGTTGTTATCTTTGGGTATTATAGATATATGTCATTATATTATCAACAAGCACCGTGAATACTTAACTCAATAGATACACTTGTAGCTGTGAGGCTGTTTAGGTTGACATCATTTAAACTTTGGTTTAGATAGTGTGTGTGGGGAATTTGTTTTTAGAATCTTTAACCAGATATATAATAATATATGTAGATAAGTTCTTAGAATTTTGGGCCTCTCCACATTTTGAAGATATAAAACAAAAGAATATTTGCCTAAAAGTTAGAAATACATGGCAACAAATAACTCAGTAATTGGTGGTCAGTTGGCAATAAACAACATCAATAATCGGGTCATCATAGTCCAGGTATTAATCTCTGTGTTTCTTTGCATCAACTTTTTGCTAATCACAACATTTTTTATGAAGGATATTTTTTACACAACTATGCGTTACATCTTATTTGCCATTGCACTGTCGTCTGATTCGCTTTTTTTGTTAATGTCCAATGTCTTGCTCATTTTGAATTATTTTAGTTTCACCATACAAGTGTGGTTGTGTGTTATTATATATATTGTTTTGTCTGTGTACACATTTGTCACACCAGTTACTCTGACAGCAATGACCCTGGAGCGTTACGTGGCCATTTGCGTTCCCCTCCGTCATGCAGAACTGTGCCGAACACAGAGAGCTCTGCACTTCATCCTGATCATTCATGGTCTGAGCTCTGTTCCCTGCATTGTTATTCTTTCTATTTTCTTTGCTTCAGCAATCACCAGCTTCTATACCCAGAGCAGAATTTGTGCTGGTGAAATGTTCATTTTTCACAGATGGCAGGATCATCTTAGGTCAGCTATAAGTCAGCTTTATTTCTTGATTATGTCCATCACTATTGTTTTCTCATATGTGCAAATAATGAAAGTGGCCAAAGCTGCATCAGGAGAGAATAAGAAGTCGACATGGAAGGGGCTGAGTACAGTGGTTCTTCATGGTTTCCAGCTGCTGCTGTGTCTTTTTCAGCTCTGGTGTCCATTTATAGAGGCTGCTGTCCTGCAGATTGATTTTATGTTATTTATCAATGTGAGGTACTTTAATTACATAACCTTTATTCTTGCTCCAAGATGTTTGAGTCCTCTAATTTATGGCCTCAGGGATGAGATGTTTGTTAATGCACTGAAATACTACGCTCCTTGTGGCTTATATAAGAAACATTCAACAGCTTTTTGATTTATTATGTTCTAATGTATTCCAATAGAAATACTCATAGATTTCCTTTTTTTTTTTTTTTTTTTTTTTGCCTGTCCCGTTTGGCTCTTTTGCCATCAGAATTGTTGTCTAAAGGCAAAGAAAGATGCCCAACGGATTTACTTTACCAAACTGACCATCCCAGCCTTGCCGTAATGGTCCATTTGATTCACCTTTTATTGTTTATTTTATTTTCACTTACTGAATACGGGACAGACTTGACTGGGGGAAAGAAGGGGAGAAAGAAAGAGGGAAAGAGAAACAGCTGAGAAGAGGGACGGGGGAGAAGGGCAAAAGACAAAAACCAACAGAACGGGCAGAGAAAAAAAAAATGCATATATCAATCACCTGGATCACCTGCTGAGAAAGAAAAAAGAAAGCAAGCAGAAGAGAACAAGAGTAATAGAATAAACAACATCACAATGATATATGGGAATATGACAGTAAATACTAAATGTTAAACCAAATAATACTTGTACAGCTGCTGTTATTGTGTATATATTTATTTATATTTAGATTTCTTCATACATTCTTATATAGTTCTATATTGTGTATTGTGTATTTTGTTGTACAGTTATTTTATTTTCAACTTTCATTTATATATTTATCTTTATCTTATTCTTCCCAGTTAAATTTACCCTTCATTCTAATTTGTGTTGTACAGTTATTTCATTTTTAACCTTAATTTATATTTTATTCCTTCCTAGTTAAATTTACCCTTTTTAATTTTTCATATTTATTTCCTATCTTATTAATAGCCTTTTCCTTTTTTGTTCTCTTTAGGTCACGAGCAGTTGTCCAAGCATTTCACTACATATCGTACTGTGTATGACTGTGTACGTGACAAATAAAAATTTGAATTTGAATTTGTGCAGCACATAAGATCAACAGAACACAGTGTGCTTTGAGGTAGGAGCCATAAAGGGTGTAGTTTGTGGGTGTGATCACCTGTGTGTACACCTGTGAGCATGGACGCGCTTGTTTTTTGTTTTTTAAAAGGTTCCTTCATGTAATAATCTGCTACTCATAGATTTCCAGTGTTTGAAAGTGGTACTGATAAAGCTGGCTATTCCATTCACTCTGCTGGTCTTATACTTAAACTGATGTATAGTATCTGACCCTTTTATGCTTAAATTGATTTTAGTTTGGCAACAGTGTGGATTAGGAGCAGTTAAGTTGTTGTAAAAAAATAAATTTTAATTATTTACTTATTGTAAAACTTATTGTACTCATAATTGTAACTGCTTCGAACAAAAGACATTTAATTGTTACGGTAAAAAATGTACTGAAAATAAATTATTGCCATACATGTCCACTGTCCATTGCTTTATTTAACTCCGTGTAGCCTCAGTCTAATTCACTTAAAGTGACTTTACATTTCTGACTAACAGGCAATATTGAAATGTTACTTATATTGGATGTCTTCATATTCTCTCAATCTCAATCCTGGCAAAGCTGAACGTCTGGTGATTGACACTGTCAGCTTCTGTCAGGAGGTCAGTCATTACTGTGGCAGGTTCAACTAAGAACCAGCATTTAGCTTTCACCCAGTTCCACCAGTCCTGTTTATTAAAAATGAATCAATTCATTTCTTCAGTGTTGATTATTGTATCTCATTTTTCACATGCCTTTCTCTGTCCTCTTTAGCCTATCTACAACTGGTCCAAAGGGAAGCAGCCAGGCATTATTCTTACTTCCTATCACTAGGGTTCCATCAAAGTCAGAAAAATATTTTAATATTTTATTAATGACATATGAAGCTTTACATGGGCAGGCTCTTGTGTACATAGCAGACCTGCTCAGATCCGCAGCAGGCCTGTGCAGTCATCAGCTCAGGATCTGTTAACTGTTAAATTATGTTAAATCTGAGGGTGACCACACTTTTCAGGTATTAGCTCAAACCTTGAAAAAAAATGCACTTGTTCCTTTAGCCCATCTAGTTGGTTGAATCCGTGAAGAGGTCAACATGGAAAGGGCTCAGTACAGTGGTTCTTCATGGTTTCCAGCTGCTGTTGTGTCTTATCCAGCTATGGTATCCATTTATAGAGGCAGCCATCCTCCAGATTGATTTTATGTTATTTGCCAATGTGAAGTACTTTAATTACATAACTTTTACTCTTGCTCCAAGATGTGCGAGTCGTCTAATTTACGGCCTCAGGGATGAGATGTTTGTTAATGCACTGAAATACTATGCTCTCTGTGGCTTATAAGAAACATTCAACAGCTTGTTCATTCTGGTTAATATAATCTAATAGACATATTAAGACATTTATAGGGATGGTCGGAGTTGTACTGATAAAACTGGACATTCAGTTCACTTTTCTGGCCTTATATTAAACTGGTGCATAATAACTGACCTTTTTCTTCATTTGATTGAGCAACATTTGTGTGCAAATAAAACATATTGTACTTGGGTTTCTAACTTCTGTAAACAAACAAACAAAAAACCCATTTAGTTGTTACAATGAAAAAATGTCCGAAAAAATAATTCCTGCTGCTCATATAGAATTTGTGTCAGAATGATTAATAGTGCAATGTTCATTTCTGTTTGAAATGTTTTATCGAACTTTGTGTGACATCAGTCAAATGCCATGAAATTGGCTGTACATTTTCTGGCGAACAGGCAACAAAGCACTGATACTTTGGCACCAAATGGACTTGTATTCTGATTTGTTCCACTATATTCCTCATTTTGCCTTGTGGTGAACCATTTGTAGCATATCAGCTCAGCTATTTTAATAAAATGAAAATTCATGACCGAAACTTGTTTAACAAGTAAGCCGAATTTACTGTGGCATCTTCTACTCCTCTGCGTGGCCTATAAACAAAGTGCACGGGAGTTAGCACTTGTGCAATTTTCATCAAACATTTCTATCACAACTAAGGTAAAAGCATTTGGAAACAATGACTTCATAACCTTACAAACTGTTCAAGAATTTCCATCACAGCTAGTGTAAAGGCAATCTATTTTTTCTCAGTACATGCTGTGCAAGTAAAGCGTTATTGATATGTTATGAAAAAAGGACTCAGTTTTTGTGCACATGATTTGAATAAACATGAAGATGATAAATTTAGTTAGGAGCACCAGTTATTTCAGTGGACACCATACAGAGTGACCTAACTGCTGTTTTTAATTTTCAGTAAGTAGGCCAGTTTGAACCCATATTATCTGCAACCATATTGTTTACTCACTCCGTTTGCTGCCTTTGTTTGACTTTCTTTTTTGGGGTTTTTACAAAATGCAGGTCAGACATTATATCCTGTTTGAAAACAAGATTAATTTTCTGTATGCTAAAATTCACATATTTAGTCTTCCATTTTTTTTCTTGTTGAAGTGAATGTTATATTGTTAACAAAGATTTATGATGTCTCTGCAAAAAGCATCATAAAAGTGTGAGGGTAGTAAGCAAAGACAGATATCCACAGTGCCAAGTGGAGGTAAGATGAAAGTGCTATAAGCATACTTTACTGAACCTCAACAAAGATTCTTAAATGAGATACTGTCTTTGATTGAAGATTGGGCAAAAGAAACTTATGTGTTTGCTTTTTTTTTTTAAATTACTGAATGATTCACAGGTCAGTGTTAAGTAGGTCAGGTACAAGTGTTGGAATAAAAATGAGTGAAAAGGAATTGAGTATCCAAAGAAAAAAAATGAAAGTCCTTCAGAAAGCCCAGAGAACTGTTACTTACGACCAAACTAGCAGTACTTCTGATCTTATAAGTCGGGAATCATGCGAAATCTGAATCTTGTGACTGTATTTCATTGAAAAAAAAAAGGTCTGTGTAGCTCCACACAGCTCCAGTCAAGTACTGAACAGCCAGCAGCATTTTTTCAGCATTTTTTTTTTCTTTCAAAGAACTGATTGCCGTTATCTGGGACATTTGGGACAGGCACAAGAAATGCTTTATATATTTATAGTGGCAGTGCTGCTTTCTTTTATTAGTTTAGACTATGATAGCTGTGGGGTATTGTGATTTCAAACAATAAATTGTTTCTAAGGAGACAGGTAAGAGTTGATGGACAAATCTAGAGACCAATTACATGCAGTAGTTGTGTATACTTGAATCGATCTATTGTACAAAATGTTTCCCAAATGCATTTCCTTTGGTGACATCTTCCTGTCGTGACATTCCCTCTTGTGTTATAGTTTCAGCTATAAAAATCAGATTATGACAGCACACACCTCAGACATGTTCTATTTACCGCAGGGATGCATTGGTAAAATGACTCTCTGATGTCTTGTGACTTGTTATCTTTAGGTATTATAGATATATGTCATGTCATATCAACATGCACTGTTAATGTTTAACTCAATATATATTCCACTTACTTTTACTGTGAGGCTGTTAAATTTGAATTTATTTTAACTTTGGATAAGATACTTTGTGTGAGATTTTATTTTAGAATTTAGAAACCAGACATGCATTCATATATGTAGATAAGTTCTTAAGATCTCCCCATATATGAAGATTTAAAACTATTTGCCTAAAACTAATAAATACATGGCAACAAATAACTCAGTAATTGGTGGTCAGCTGGCAATAAACAACATCAATAATCGGGTCATCATAGTCCAGGTATTAATCTCTGTGTTTCTTTGCATCAACTTTTTGCTAATCACAACATTTTTTATGAAGGATATTTTTTACACAACTATGCGTTACATCTTATTTGCCATTGCACTGTCGTCTGATTCGCTTTTTTTGTTAATGACCAATGTCTTGCTCATTTTGAATTATTTTAGTTTCACCATACAAGTGTGGTTGTGTGTTATTATATATATTGTTTTGTCTGTGTACACATTTGTCACACCAGTTACTCTGACAGCAATGACCCTGGAGCGTTACGTGGCCATTTGCGTTCCCCTCCGTCATGCAGAACTGTGCCGAACACAGAGAGCTCTGCACTTCATCCTGATCATTCATGGTCTGAGCTCTGTTCCCTGCATTGTTATTCTTTCTATTTTCTTTGCTTCAGCAATCACCAGCTTCTATACCCAGAGCAGAATTTGTGCTGTTGAAATGTTCATTTTTCACAGATGGCAGGATCATCTTAGGTCAGCTATAAGTCAGCTTTATTTCTTGATTATGTCCATCACTATTGTTTTCTCATATGTGCAAATAATGAAAGTGGCCAAAGCTGCATCAGGAGAGAATAAGAAGTCGACATGGAAGGGGCTGAGTACAGTGGTTCTTCATGGTTTCCAGCTGCTGCTGTGTCTTTTTCAGCTCTGGTGTCCATTTATAGAGGCTGCTGTCCTGCAGATTGATTTTATGTTATTTATCAATGTGAGGTACTTTAATTACATAACCTTTATTCTTGCTCCAAGATGTTTGAGTCCTCTAATTTATGGCCTCAGGGATGAGATGTTTGTTAATGCACTGAAATACTACGCTCTCTGTGGCTTATATAAGAAACATTCAACAGCTTTTTGATTTATTATGTTCTAATGTATTCCAATAGAAATACTCATAGATTTCCTTTTTTTTTTTTTTTTTTTTTTTTTTGCCTGTCCCGTTTGGCTCTTTTGCCATCAGAATTGTTGTCTAAAGGCAAAGAAAGATGCCCAACGGATTTACTTTACCAAATTGACCATCCCAGCCTTGCCGTAATGGTCCATTTGATTCACCTTTTATTGTTTATTTTATTTTCACTTACTGAATACGGGACAGACTTGACTGGGGGAAAGAAGGGGAGAAAGAAAGAGGGAAAGAGAAACAGCTGAGAAGAGGGACGGGGGAGAAGGGCAAAAGACAAAAACCAACAGAACGGGCAGAGAAAAAAAAATGCATATATCAATCACCTGGATCACCTGCTGAGAAAGAAAAAAGAAAGCAAGCAGAAGAGAACAAGAGTAATAGAATAAACAACATCACAATGATATATGGGAATATGACAGTAAATACTAAATGTTAAACCAAATAATACTTGTACAGCTGCTGTTATTGTGTATATATTTATTTATATTTAGATTTCTTCATACATTCTTATATAGTTCTATATTGTGTATTGTGTATTTTGTTGTACAGTTATTTTATTTTCAACTTTAATTTATATATTTATCTTTATCTTATTCTTCCCAGTTAAATTTACCCTTCATTCTAATTTGTGTTGTACAGTTATTTCATTTTTAACCTTAATTTATATTTTATTCCTTCCTAGTTAAATTTACCCTTTTTAATTTTTCATATTTATTTCCTATCTTATTCATAGCCTTTTCCTTTTTTGTTCTCTTTAGGTCACGAGCAGTTGTCCAAGCATTTCACTACATAGGCCTCACAGGCCGTATTATTTACCCAGGGAATTCTCTCACGTCATCTTGGTGGCTGTTTATGTTCCCCCCTCTGCTAACCCCACAGCTGCATGTGACACTATCCACTCTGCCATAGCTCGGCTACAGACTCAGCACCCGAGTGCCTTTATTGTGATCTCGGGTGACTTCAACCATGTATCACTGGACAATACACTACCAACATTCAAACAATATGTGGACTGTCCCACCAGCGGAGAGAAAACTTTAGACTTACTGTATGCTAACGTCAAGGATGCATACAGCTCCTCCTCCCTCCCCCCACTTGGTAGGTCAGATCATAACCTGATTCACCTCACCCCCCGCTATGTGCCAATTGTGAGGAGGGAACCTGTGACCACCAGGACTGTTAGGAGGTGGTCAGAGGAGGCAATAGCGGAACTACAGGGCTGTTTCGAGGTGACCGACTGGGAAACACTCTGTGAGCCTCACGCCGAGGACATCAATGGGCTTACTGAGTGTATCACAGACTACATAACTTTCTGCACCGACTCCATTGTTCCAGCTCAGACTGTTCATTGTTACCCAAATAACAAGCCGTGGGTGACTAAGGACATCAAAGCCCTCCTCAACAACAAGAAGAGGGCTTTCAGAGGGGGCAACAAAGAGGAGGTGAGGAAGGTCCAGGTGTTACTAAAGGACAAGATCAGAGAGGCTAAGGACAATTACAGGAGGAAGCTGGAGTGGAAACTCCAGCAGAACAGCATGAGAGAGGTGTGGAGGGGCATGAAGACCATCACTGGATTCAGGCCAACCAACAGCAGGGGAGCTGAGGGAGGTGAGAATAGAGCCGACGAGTTGAATCTGTTTTTCAATAGATTCGACACCACAGTGTCTGCTCCTACCCCCACAACCTCACCTGCAGTCAGCCTGGAATCCAGAGCCACACCACTGTGCCAGCCTCTCTCTTCACATGTTGCCTCCTGTGAGATTCCTGACACCCCTCCCCCACCCATCACCTTCACTCAATACCAGGTTGAGATGCAAATGAGGAGACTTCACTCAGGCAAGTCTGCTGGACCAGACGGAGTGAGTCCCCTTGTCCTCAAGGCCTGTGCCCCCCAGCTGTGTGGAGTCTTTCATAAACTGTTTATGCTGAGTCTGAGTCTGCAGAGGGTCCCGGTGATGTGGAAGACATCATGCCTCGTCCCTGTACCAAAGACGCCTCGTCCCAGTGGCCCCCAGGATTACAGGCCCGTGGCACTGACCTCCCACATCATGAAGACCCTGGAAAGGCTCATCCTGGACCAGCTGCGACCCATAGTAAGACCACATCTGGATCCCCTTCAGTTCGCTTATCAGCCTCGTCTCGGAACAGAGGACGCCATCATCTACCTGCTCAATCGTGTCTACACCCATCTGGACCAGCCGGCGAGCACTGTGAGGGTCATGTTTTTTGACTTTTCCAGTGCTTTCAACACCATCAGGCCGACCCTCCTGGGTGATAAGTTAGCAGCGATGCAGGTGGATGCTTCTCTGGTGTCCTGGATTGTTGATTACCTGACAGGAAGACCACAATATGTACGTCTCCCACAGTGTGTGTCTGACAAGGTGATTAGCAACACAGGGGCACCACAGGGGACTGTCCTCTCCCCCTTCCTCTTCACCCTCTACACCACAGACTTCAGCCACTGCACAGAGACCTGCCATCTTCAGAAGTTTTCTGATGACTCTGCGGTGGTTGGATGCATCAGCAGGGATGATGAGACAGAGTACCGGGCTGTGGTCGACTCCTTTGTCACGTGGTGTGAGCAGAATCATCTGCAGCTCAACGTGGCAAAGACCAAGGAACTGATCGTGGACTTCAGGAAGACCAGGAAACACTTGACCCCTGTTTCAATCCAGGGGGTCAGTGTTGACATTGTGGAGGACTATAAATACCTTGGAGTACACATTGACAATAAACTGGACTGGGCTAAAAACACCACAGCACTTTACAGGAAGGGCCAGAGTCGTCTCTATTTTTTGAGGCGACTGAGGTCCTTCAACATCTGCCAGAAAATGCTGAGGATTTTCTATGAGTCTGTGGTGGCCAGTGCGATCCTCTATGCTGTTGCATGCTGGGGGAGCAGGCTGAGGGTCGCAGATGCCAACAGACTTAATAAACTGATCCGTAAGGCCAGCAATGTTGTGGGGATGGAGCTGGACTCCCTCAAGGTGGTGTCGGAGAGGCGGATGCTGTCCAAGATAAAGACAATGTTGGATAACACCTCCCACCCACTCCATGACATGTTGGTCAGTCACAGGAGCTCGTTCAGTGAGAGACTGAGATTACCGAAAAGCACCACTGAACGACACAGGAAATCATTCCTGCCTGTGGCCATCTCCCTGTACAACGCATCCACTTAACACACTGTTTGCTGCTACAACTACACGTTTCTTTTCCAAATATTTATTTATAAGTGACTTATGTATGTATGTATGTATATATATGTATATATTGTACTATTCTTAGTTAGCGTATTGTCTGTCTTGTCTTAATGTTGGTTTAAAATGGAGCACTGTAACAAAAAATAATTTCCCCCAGGGATCAATAAAGTATTCTGATTCTGATTCTGATTCTGATATCGTACTGTGTATGACTGTGTACGTGACAAATAAAAATTTGAATTTGAATTTGTGCAGCACATAAGATCAACAGAACACAGTGTGCTTTGAGGTAGGAGCCATAAAGGGTGTAGTTTGTGGGTGTGATCACCTGTGTGTACACCTGTGAGCATGGACGCGCTTGTTTTTTGTTTTTTAAAAGGTTCCTTCATGTAATAATCTGCTACTCATAGATTTCCAGTGTTTGAAAGTGGTACTGATAAAGCTGGCTATTCCATTCACTCTGCTGGTCTTATACTTAAACTGATGTATAGTATCTGACCCTTTTATGCTTAAATTGATTTTAGTTTGGCAACAGTGTGGATTAGGAGCAGTTAAGTTGTTGTAAAAAAATAAATTTTAATTATTTACTTATTGTAAAACTTATTGTACTCATAATTGTAACTGCTTCGAACAAAAGACATTTAATTGTTACGGTAAAAAATGTACTGAAAATAAATTATTGCCATACATGTCCACTGTCCATTGCTTTATTTAACTCCGTGTAGCCTCAGTCTAATTCACTTAAAGTGACTTTACATTTCTGACTAACAGGCAATATTGAAATGTTACTTATATTGGATGTCTTCATATTCTCTCAATCTCAATCCTGGCAAAGCTGAACGTCTTGTGATTGACACTGTCAGCTTCTGTCAGGAGGTCAGTCATTACTGTGGCAGGTTCAACTAAGAACCAGCATTTAGCTTTCACCCAGTTCCACCAGTCCTGTTTATTAAAAATGAATCAATTCATTTCTTCAGTGTTGATTATTGTATCTCATTTTTCACATGCCTTTCTCTGTCCTCTTTAGCCTATCTACAACTGGTCCAAAGGGAAGCAGCCAGGCATTATTCTTACTTCCTATCACTAGGGTTCCATCAAAGTCAGAAAAATATTTTAATATTTTATTAATGACATATGAAGCTTTACATGGGCAGGCTCTTGTGTACATAGCAGACCTGCTCAGATCCGCAGCAGGCCTGTGCAGTCATCAGCTCAGGATCTGTTAACTGTTAAATTATGTTAAATCTGAGGGTGACCACACTTTTCAGGTATTAGCTCACACCTTGAAAAAAAATGCACTTGTTCCTTTAGCCCATCTAGTTGGTTGAATCCGTGAAGAGGTCAACATGGAAAGGGCTCAGTACAGTGGTTCTTCATGGTTTCCAGCTGCTGTTGTGTCTTATCCAGCTATGGTATCCATTTATAGAGGCAGCCATCCTCCAGATTGATTTTATGTTATTTGCCAATGTGAAGTACTTTAATTACATAACTTTTACTCTTGCTCCAAGATGTGCGAGTCGTCTAATTTACGGCCTCAGGGATGAGATGTTTGTTAATGCACTGAAATACTATGCTCTCTGTGGCTTATAAGAAACATTCAACAGCTTGTTCATTCTGGTTAATATATTCTAATAGACATATTAAGACATTTATAGGGATGGTCGGAGTTGTACTGATAAAACTGGACATTCAGTTCACTTTTCTGGCCTTATATTAAACTGGTGCATAATAACTGACCTTTTTCTTCATTTGATTGAGCAACATTTGTGTGCAAATAAAACATATTGTACTTGGGTTTCTAACTTCTGTAAACAAACAAACAAAAAACCCATTTAGTTGTTACAATGAAAAAATGTCCGAAAAAATAATTCCTGCTGCTCATATAGAATTTGTGTCAGAATGATTAATAGTGCAATGTTCATTTCTGTTTGAAATGTTTTATCGAACTTTGTGTGACATCAGTCAAATGCCATGAAATTGGCTGTACATTTTCTGGCGAACAGGCAACAAAGCACTGATACTTTGGCACCAAATGGACTTGTATTCTGATTTGTTCCACTATATTCCTCATTTTGCCTTGTGGTGAACCATTTGTAGCATATCAGCTCAGCTATTTTAATAAAATGAAAATTCATGACCGAAACTTGTTTAACAAGTAAGCCGAATTTACTGTGGCATCTTCTACTCCTCTGCGTGGCCTATAAACAAAGTGCACGGGAGTTAGCACTTGTGCAATTTTCATCAAACATTTCTATCACAACTAAGGTAAAAGCATTTGGAAACAATGACTTCATAACCTTACAAACTGTTCAAGAATTTCCATCACAGCTAGTGTAAAGGCAATCTATTTTTTCTCAGTACATGCTGTGCAAGTAAAGCGTTATTGATATGTTATGAAAAAAGGACTCAGTTTTTGTGCACATGATTTGAATAAACAACAAGATGATAAATTTAGTTAGGAGCACCAGTTATTTCAGTGGACACCATACAGAGTGACCTAACTGCTGTTTTTAATTTTCAGTAAGTAGGCCAGTTTGAACCCATATTATCTGCAACCATATTGTTTACTCACTCCGTTTGCTGCCTTTGTTTGACTTTCTTTTTTGGGGTTTTTACAAAATGCAGGTCAGACATTATATCCTGTTTGAAAACAAGATTAATTTTCTGTATGCTAAAATTCACATATTTAGTCTTCCATTTTTTTTCTTGTTGAAGTGAATGTTATATTGTTAACAAAGATTTATGATGTCTCTGCAAAAAGCATCATAAAAGTGTGAGGGTAGTAAGCAAAGACAGATATCCACAGTGCCAAGTGGAGGTAAGATGAAAGTGCTATAAGCATACTTTACTGAACCTCAACAAAGATTCTTAAATGAGATACTGTCTTTGATTGAAGATTGGGCAAAAGAAACTTACGTGTTTGCTTTTTTTTTTTAAATTACTGAATGATTCACAGGTCAGTGTTAAGTAGGTCAGGTACAAGTGTTGGAATAAAAATGAGTGAAAAGGAATTGAGTATCCAAAGAAAAAAATGAAAGTCCTTCAGAAAGCCCAGAGAACTGTTACTTACGACCAAACTAGCAGTACTTCTGATCTTATAAGTCGGGAATCATGCGAAATCTGAATCTTGTGACTGTATTTCATTGAAAAAAAAAAAAGGTCTGTGTAGCTCCACACAGCTCCAGTCAAGTACTGAACAGCCAGCAGCATTTTTTCAGCATTTTTTTTTTCTTTCAAAGAACTGATTGCCGTTATCTGGGACATTTGGGACAGGCACAAGAAATGCTTTATATATTTATAGTGGCAGTGCTGCTTTCTTTTATTAGTTTAGACTATGATAGCTGTGGGGTATTGTGATTTCAAACAATAAATTGTTTCTAAGGAGACAGGTAAGAGTTGATGGACAAATCTAGAGACCAATTACATGCAGTAGTTGTGTATACTTGAATCGATCTATTGTACAAAATGTTTCCCAAATGCATTTCCTTTGGTGACATCTTCCTGTCGTGACATTCCCTCTTGTGTTATAGTTTCAGCTATAAAAATCAGATTATGACAGCACACACCTCAGACATGTTCTATTTACCGCAGGGATGCATTGGTAAAATGACTCTCTGATGTCTTGTGACTTGTTATCTTTAGGTATTATAGATATATGTCATGTCATATCAACATGCACTGTTAATGTTTAACTCAATATATATTCCACTTATTTTTACTGTGAGGCTGTTAAATTTGAATTTATTTTAACTTTGGATAAGATACTTTGTGTGAGATTTTATTTTAGAATTTAGAAACCAGACATGCATTCATATATGTAGATAAGTTCTTAAGAGCTCCCCATATATGAAGATTTAAAACTATTTGCCTAAAACTAATAAATACATGGCAACAAATAACTCAGTAATTGGTGGTCAGTTGGCAATAAACAACATCAATAATCAGGTCATCATAGTCCAGTTACTTATCTCGATGTTTCTTTGCATCAACCTTTTGCTAATCACAACATTTTTTATGAAGGATATTTTTTACACAACTATGCGTTACATCTTATTTGCCATTGCACTGTTGTCTGATTCACTTTTTTTGCTAATAACTAATGTCTTGCTCATTTTGAGTTATTTTAGTTTCACCATACAAGTGTGGTTGTGTGTTATTATATATATTGTTTTGTCTGTGTACACATTTGTCACACCAGTTACTCTGACAGCAATGACCCTGGAGCGTTACGTGGCCATTTGCGTTCCCCTCCGTCATGCAGAACTGTGCCGAACACAGAGAGCTCTGCACTTCATCCTGATCATTCATGGTCTGAGCTCTGTTCCCTGCATTGTTATTCTTTCTATTTTCTTTGCTTCAGCAATCACCAGCTTCTATACCCAGAGCAGAATTTGTGCTGTTGAAATGTTCATTTTTCACAGATGGCAGGGACATCTTAGGTCAGCTATAAGTCAGCTGTTTTTCCTGATTATGTCCATCACTATTGTTTTCTCATATGTGCAAATAATGAAAGTGGCCAAAGCTGCATCAGGAGAGAATAAGAAGTCGACATGGAAGGGGCTGAGTACAGTGGTTCTTCATGGTTTCCAGCTGCTGCTGTGTCTTATTCAACTCTGGTGTCCATTTATAGAGGCTGCTGTCCTGCAGATTGATTTTATGTTATTTATCAATGTGAGGTACTTTAATTACATAACCTTTATTCTTGCTCCAAGATGTTTGAGTCCTCTAATTTATGGCCTCAGGGATGAGATGTTTGTTAATGCACTGAAATACTACGCTCTCTGTGGCTTATATAAGAAACATTCAACAGCTTTTTGATTTATTATGTTCTAATGATCCACAGATTTCCAGGGATGGTCAGAGTTTTACTGATAAAAACAGACATTCTGTTCACTCTGCTGGTCTTATATTAAACTGATGCATAATATGACCCTTTTCACCTTTCTATTGTTCTTATTTAAAAAAATTTCGATAACAGGCAGCTTGCTTTGTGTTATTGTAGTCTTTTGTGGTGATTTTGCACTATATAAATACAACTGGACTGAATTGAAAATGCAGCTCAGATAATAACATTTGTTTGTAAACAAAACATGTTGTACTTGTGATTGTAGCTTCTTTAAACAATAAAAAAATATTTAGAATATAATAGAATCAACCTTTATTATCTCACGAATGAGAAATTTGGGTGTTACACAGATCTAAAGGGAATATAAAATGTAGAAGGAAGACACAATGCGGTCCTATATACATAAGCAACTGAAGTTCATATATGCACGTAACAATGCACAGAAATATGTATACAAATTGTACAGAGATAAAAAAAAAAAAAAGTTCAACTGTGTTATAGAGTCTGACAGCTGCTGGTAAGAATGACCTGCAGTAGCACTCCTTCCTACACTGTGGGTGTAAAAGTCTACTGCTGAACGAGCTGCTCAGTGCTCATACAGGTTCATGCAGGGGATGGGAGGTATTGTCCATGATGGATCTTAGCTTAGACAACATCCTCTCCTCCCCAACCTGCTCGATGGACTTCAGCGGACAGTCCAGGACAGAGCTGGCCCTCTTGACCAGTTTGTTAAGTTTCCCCCTGTCCCTCTCTGCCATTCCACCACTCCAGCAGACCACAGCATAAAAAATAGCAGATGCCACCACAGTGTCATAAAACTTCCTTAGCAGAGTCCTGTTCACCCCAAAAGATCTCAGCCGCCATCGCAGGTGGAGATGACTTAGACCAGGGGTCAGCAACCTTTAAAACCCAAAGAGCCATTTGGACCTGGTTTCCATGCAAAACAAAACACTGGGAGCCGCAAATACTTTTTGACATCTAAAATGAAGATAACACTGTATATATTAGTTTTTTACCTTTATGCTTTGCGTGAACAACTAAGATGTGTTGCTTATGAAATCCATGAAGTGCTACAGAGAAAGTTACATTTTATTTATGTAATTAACACATTTTGAACTCGTAAAGAAATATAACAAAAGGAAAGACACCCAGCTGAACTAAAATGATCCATGTAGCAAACAAAAACTGTTGTGAGCCTTATATCGCCATTGGGCTTTTGGAGCCTTGACCTGGCTTTTAAAAAATAATTGGAAAAAAAGCACTATGCTGCTAAAAAAAAAATCAAAAATAGATATTTGCAAAATTCTGCCGAAATATGTATTTTGCCAGGTTAAGGTGTGTGGAGGGGCGTTGTCTGCAGTGCCACTGCAGGGGAGGTGGACGCACTTTAGCGGCACCCGCAATCACGCCTCGCCACCTTAACGTCTTTGCTATCTATGCTGTTGTTGGTGTATGCCAGGCTGTGAGCTGAAAAGCTTCAGCCGGCTGTATGAGTCAGCAACCGTGTGTGAAAACCGGTCAATAAAGAGATGCTGAAAAGCATGTTCATGCAAACATCGTCGGGTCTGCCGTGGTATGTTTACAATGGGACTTCTGCTCTTGAACCTCTGCGCATATCCCATATTAAGCGCACAGTGTCTGCAAATCAGGGCTGTACGAAGTCACTTTCATCTTTACCCAGGACTGTAAGCTGTCATCTGTGATGCGTGAGCGGTGTTTGTTTTTAACATAGTTCACGGTGGAGAACAGCTGCTGGCATAATGTGGATCCGAAGATCCATAATTGGCCTACCTGGGGTTGAAAGTCTCGATAAATGTATGGAGTTTCAGCGAGTATACCGGCTTCCGCGAATGTGACGCTTATTGTGAGCGATGAAAAAATAATAAAATAGAATTAAATTTTTATATTTCAATATCACAATAATCTTACAATTTAGAACTAAAAGTAAAAAAAAAATAACTAACATAAATAAAATACACTAAATACTTCTAATTAATTTTCCCAAACCACGCGGAGCCGCACTATAAGGACTAAAGGTTGCCGACCCCTGACTTAGATCCTTTTTGTAGATAGAGTGCATTTTTGTTTGTGGACCAGTCCAGTTTGTTACCAAGGTGAACACCCAGGTATTTGTACTCCCCTACTGTTTCAGTGTCCAAACCCTGGATGTTCACTGGTGTAATAGGGGGTGGCTTCTTGCTGAAATCAATCACCAGCTCCGTCCTGCTGGCATTGATGCGAAGATGGTTCTGTTCGCACTAGCTAAAAAAGTAATTCATGACCCCCCTGTATTCCACTTCGTTTCCCACTGACACCTGACTCACAATGGCGGTGTTGTCTGAGAACTTCTGGAGATGGCAAGTGTCCATGTTATAAGGATAAAAGGGTGAAGAGGAAAGGTGCAAGTACTGTTCCTTGTGAGACCTCCATGCTACAGACTACCACCTCAGACACACAGTCCCTCAGCCTCACATACTGGGGTCAACTGGTAAGTAATCAACAATCGGGGGCGACCGTGGCTCAGGGGATTGGGAAGCTCATCTGTAACCGGAAGGTTGCTGGTTAGATCCTCCTGCTCTCTCTGCCCTGGTCGTTGTGTCCTTGGGCAAGACACTTTACCCTACCTCCTACTGGTGCTAGCCAGAGGGGCCAGTGGCGCGATATAGCAGCCTCGCATCTGTCAGTCTGCCCCAGGGCAGCTGTGGCTACAACTGTAGCTTGCCTCCACCAGTGTGTGAATGTGAAAATGAATGAATAATGGAATTGTAAAGCACTTTGGGTGCCTAGAAAAGCGCTATATAAATGCATTCCATTATTATTGTTGTTATTATTATTATTATTATTATTATTATTATCCATGAGGGCAGCTGATGGTCCATTCCCGCTCCCTGCAGCTTCCCCCTTAGAACTGAGGGTTGGATGGTGTTGAAGGCACCGGAGAAATAAAAAAACCCCCATCATTCTCACAGTACACCTGGGACTCTCCAGATGAGAGAAGCAGCAGGTAGATGACAGCATCATGCACTCCGATGTTCGGCTGGTAGGCAAACTACAGTGGGTCTAGGTCTCTTCCAACTAGTGGGCGAAGGTGGTGAAGTATGATCCTCTCAATGGCCTTCATTAGGTGTGAAGTCAGTGCAAAAGGTCTGAAGCGGTTCAGCTCCTTGGGGTGCATTGTCTTTGGCACTGGCACCACGCAGGAGGTCTTCCACAGAATGGGGACTCTCTCCAGACTGAGACTCAGGTTAAAGATGTATGTAATAACCTCACAAAGTTGATCTGCACAGTCCCTCAGAGGTCTGGAGCTGAATTCATCCAGACCCCTGGCCTTCCTAGATTACATCTCCCTCAACTGACTCCGCACCTGGTCAGATGTGATGGAGAGGCTGTAGTATAGGGTGTGGGTGGGTGGCTCCTGGTGACTGGCATGGGCAGAGGAGGCAGTAGTGGTTGAAGGTTTTGACATCAATTTTGTTTGATTTGGGTGATGTGGGGGAGCTGGTTGACCTTTTGACCTTTACATTTTCATTGATATCTTTAAGACAGAAGCAGCACAAACGACAATCTTTGCAGCACAACCCAAACATAGCACAGTTGACTGACATCAATTTTGTTTGATTCCATCAATGCGGGGGGGCTGGTTGACCTCTGATGACCTCTAGAAATATTTATTAATATCTTTAAAATGAAAGCGGCACAAACGAAAATTTTTGCAGCACAAACATAGCACAAATGTTTGATACCACTTTTGTTAGATTTGAAGAAGGTGGGGGAGGGGGCGGGGGGGCAACTTCACTAACATTGGTTAAATCTATTAGCCCAAACCTGACTATCCAGGTCCTCAGGCTCTGGACCCCCTCTGCTCACTGTGATGGTGTTCAGTCCTCTCCACACACCTCTGGTGTTGCTCTGCTGGAGATGCTCCTCCTGTAGCTGTCCTTTCCCCTCCTTATCTCTCTCGTTAGCTCCTCTGGACTCTCCTCATTTCCTCTCTGTCTCCAGATCTGAAACCCCTCCTTTTCTGCTCCAGCAGAAAAGTGGGCTGCATATTACCTCCCAGTCTGTAGTTTGGAAGCAGTCTTTCAGTGCCATGCTCACCGCTTTACCTCTGAAGAGGTGGGGGGTTATTTACACACCAGCTTATGTATGAGGGAACCAGATCGACCAGGTTATGGTCTGAGCGACCTAGTGGGGAGAGGGGTGATGATCTATATGGACCCTTGGTATTTGCATATTTGCATACAGTAAGTCTGGTGTTTTGTTTTCTCTGGTAAAACAACCCACATACTGGGTGAAAGTAGGAAGAGTTGAGGACAAGGAAACATGATTAAAATCCCCAAGGATGAAAAGGAAAGCTTGGGGGTGTGATGTCTCCAGCTGGGACACTACTGTGTGAATTGTCTCGCATGCTACTGCCGCATCTGCCGCTTGCAGAATGTAAACAGTTATTGCGATGACTTGCGAGAATTCCCGCAGCAGGTAATACGGTCGGATGCTAACCGTTAACAGCGCCACAGCTCGTGTATAGCACTACTCCATAACACTGATGTACCCCAATTTACACCATCTCTCGTTCACATACATCACAATCTTTTACTTACTGTTTTACTTTTTTTCTGACTAACAGACAACACTGCACTCATACTTTGGAATCCAAATGGGCTAATATTTTGATAAGTATTTGCTGAATGACATTCCTCATTCTGCCTTTTGGTAACTTTCTATATCTCAAAAAATCTAGAAAGACTATGTGTGAAACAGCTAACTGCTTATCTGGAGAGGAACTGTGCAAGCGGATGGGGCTCCAGGGAATCCAGGGAAACAGGGTAGGTCAGCCACACACTGTGATCTGCTGGTCCCTCACAAACTCACTCACGTTCACTTCCAGGGAAGAAGAGGGATGGATCCAGGAGGTCTATTCGCAAAGAGAACCACAGGTTAGACTGAAGACAACACTGATGGAAGAAAAGAGCTTAGTTGGAGCCAGGACTACACTGATGAGAGTAGTACAACAATCCAGCGATGAGTAGCACCTAGGGCTGCACGATTAATCGTTAGAAAATCACGATCTCGATTCATACTTATGTGAAATCTCATTTCCAAATGACAACGATTAAAAAAAAAAAAAAAAAAAAAAAAAAGACGACGACGATTGTACTGCATTTTGATCCGGGACGTAATCTACATGAAAACAAGCGCTCACTCTTCCTGCTCAACAAATGACAAGGGCGGAGCCTTGTACCACGTAATACAGAAGCTGGCTGCTAAAATTGGCAGGGAAAAAACAAAGGAGAGCACGTCAGGGATGACGAGAAAGTGACAGGAGGAAATCCGTCCCGGTCAACCACCCAAACATCAATAACGGGAACCTTATACAGCGCTTCCCTATACCCGTCTAACTCCCGCAGGCACAAAGAAATTACGGAGGCTATTACTTATCACCTGACCAAAGATATGGCTCCCATCAACACTGTGCAAAACGAGGGATTTAGGAAAATGATCAACACCCTCAACAAACGCTACACAGTGCCGTCCCGCAACTATTTTTCTATTGTTGCACTACCTGCTCTATACATGCAGTGTCGAGCAACGGTGGAGACGGAATTTCAAGCAGTACAACATTTTGCGGCAACAACAAAACGTGAGACATTTGTTGTTTTTATGTTTATTTATTGTTTTTATGTTCAGTCTCAACTGTTACGAAGTTGATGTGCAGTTAATAAGTGCAATAAATATTTATATTGGAAAAGAAAATCGTGAGAGAATCGTGATCTCAATTCTAAGCCAAAAAATCGTGATTCTCATTTTATGCAAAATCGTGCAGCCCTAGTAGCACCAAGTCATTGCAGGAACAGGGAGATAATAAGCAGCAGTGGAGTAGATCAGCTGGAGATTAACCCCTGGGCCCAGTCCGTGAGTCATTTAGTACCGCGCTGCGAGAGTTGAGGCTCAGGTGTGAAATGTAAGGTTTTCAGAGGTTTAATCAGTTTTTAGCATTATTTTTTATTAATTGTTTTTATCGTTGACTTTGTTTCCCTGGGTGTGTGTTATGAATAAATCTTTTTATGGTACCGGTACTGATTTTATTTGGTTTTATTTATCAGCAACACCTTAAAGGTCAGTCCCTGATAATATTGTCAGATATAAACCGGTCTGTAATGCGAAAAAAGGTTGGGTACCGCTGGAGTCGATGACTCGCACATGTGTTGGGCCAAGGCAGGAACCCATAACAAGTTCCACCCAGGCAGAGAGGGGTGGGAGAGCGAGAGAGAGAGAACAACAACAAAAACAATAGTCCAGCTGATGAACCCTGGGAAGGCATGCCTGACCATGACAGTACCACATCATCCCAAAAGAGCACAATGCTCTTCCCATATACTGCTGGCTTACGTGTGGCTCCTAGGATATTCAAAAGTTATATGAGAGGCAAAGCCTTAAACTCTCAGGCCCCTCTTCTGCAAAATCAGGACCAGTTTAGATTTGGGAGAGAGACCCCCCTTCTACTTTCAAGGTTAGGCTCAAAAGTCTCCATTTTTATAAAGCTTATAGTTAGAGCTGGAACTACCACATCATCTTACCATAATTTAGGTACATACTGTGTATTTAAAGATTTAACCTCCTGGGACGCAAACTCTTTCATGGCATGCATTTTTAATTTCTCTTCGCTATTTGGGCTGATTGGGACCTGCTTAATGTAAAAACAAAGAATTACGTGATTTTTTTTATCTGAGTTTTGTTTTGGAGAAAAATGAGATCCATATATTTAGCTACACAGAGTTGCTCAGAGTGCTTGTGTTACACTAGCTAATCTACTCAGTCACTTTAACATAACTATTAACATTCACATCTCACAGAACTGATTTGATTGGAGCATTACAACACGTTTGCACAGAGCATAGGAGCGCACGTACTCTGCTTCACGAGCGCTCCACCTAACGAGCGGGCTCGCAGTGCGGCTGCGCGGAACACCCCTCTGGTTTCTCCCGTGTTTACATATAAATAACTCGGGCGGACTCTCTCATTCACATTTACGTGGGTAACCATGGCAACAATAAACAACATTTTCGGTGCGAGCACCATTTACCGACCTGTAAAAGCAGGTGAAGAGCAGAGTAAGGAAGACACGATGCATCTCTGCTTTCCTCCAGAACGTGTCTGAGGAAGCAGCGGAAGGTGGACTCCACTTACTGCACCCCGAAACCCCGGAGCAACCACCAAAGTTCCGCCCTCACTGCTTTCTAACATAAAATGAATCCCTGTTACTTGGACTTTTAAAGAAACTGAAAATAAATACATATAGTAATGAAAAATGTCCCGTTACATGGATGTTTTACACAAAATAATATTAATGTGGTCATTCCCTCACAGGGGTATCCAGAGTACAGAGTACAGTTTGTATATCCAACCTAACCTCTGGGGCCGGTGCCCACTTCTCAATTTTAAATACATGTAGAAATTGAGGGTTCTCAGGAGGGGACGTGCTGACACCTACTGCTTTCTGGCAGGAAATTAGGCGATACGGTCTCTCAATCACACCACCACACAGTACTGACCCACACATATGGTTCTTACACACACACTGGACATTCTGGACATTGGTTTTGCACAAAACTGGTCACTATATTCTTCATTTCCGGTTAATACTTGTACAGCTGCTGTTATTGTGTATATATTTATTTATATTTAGATTTCTTCATACATTCTTATATAGTTCTATATTGTGTATTGTGTATTTTGTTGTACAGTTATTTTATTTTCAACTTTAATTTATATATTTATCTTTATCTTATTCTTCCCAGTTAAATTTACCCTTCATTCTAATTTGTGTTGTACAGTTATTTCATTTTTAACCTTAATTTATATTTTATTCCTTCCTAGTTAAATTTACCCTTTTTAATTTTTCATATTTATTTCCTATCTTATTCATAGCCTTTTCCTTTTTTGTTTTCTTTAGGTCACGAGCAGTTGTCCAAGCATTTCACTACATATTGTACTGTGTATGACTGTGTACGTGACAAATAAAATTTGAATTTTGATTTTTGAATTTTGATTTTTTTTTGCAGGTGGTTTGTGTGACTCCATGTGACAAAGTTCCTCACCAGACTACTCCTCTTCCTGGTCATCCCAGATACACCCCATGATGGCTGTTTCGTCCACAAACATCTGAATATGGCATGATTCAGAGTTACTGCAGACGTCAGAGGTGTACAGGGTGAAGAGGAGAGGGGACAGCACAGTTGCACAAATCTGCAGCACTACATACTAATGAACAGTATTAAGAGAAAAAATATATAAAATGTACAAATATAAATAAAAAATATATGTTATGTATATAAAGTGGTGGTTTATAGAGGGACATGCTATTTCTGCATGTAAATGCAAACTTATAAATATCATTTAAACGCAATAAGAAAGCCATTATTATTATTAAAGTATGTCATTGAATGAGTATACATATAACTATGAGATCAGCAGTGTTTGCATTTTTTCCTCTTTTCTGTGTTTATTTTAGTCTCAGAAAACTGTTCTCTGAAATCCATTCTTTTCTACAGCTTCTACCACGCAAAAACATTTTCCTGTTGCCCTGAGCAAAGCACAGCGCAAAGGTGCTGGTCAGGGAGCATTTGCGCATTTTGCAACGTTTAACAAAGTAAACACAGTGTGACATATATTCGAGTGACCAACATAAATGCAGAATCACAGGGAGCGGCCACCTGAAGAACACATGAAGAGTGGCTCCCGAAAAAATTATTTCATTTTCTGCACCTAATGCTTTTCTCCATACTCATTAGTGATGTTCGATTCGTGAACGAATCGTTCAATACTCGAGAATCACTTTACTGACTCGTGAATCATGATTCACAAGCCCAACTGACTCACTGACTCATCCCTGTTGCTGTTAGCAAAATAATTCCATTAGTAGAAATATATCTAGCTTATAATTAAAATTGTGTGGGGGGGGGAATAACAGCCAGTTTCATAACAAAAGCATTTCCCTCTGAACTGGAAGAAAAAACCCTGAGTAGAAGCTCACATCAAGAAAATAGCTCCTCGGTTCAGAGTAGCATTGCGCTGCTAACATGCTAACAACACATTTGAGCTACTCACCCTGTCACTACCCGTGAATGGTGTTTTGAAACTTAAATGGTTAAAATCCTTCCTAAATAATCCACACTCCATTTGGTTTTTTATACCAAGTAAGGTCTTTAACACACTAGGGGGTATCGACTTTCTCCTAAAGTGTGACTTTGAAATTACTAAGCTACCTGCTAAACTCTCTGAATTCCATAAACAGGTCCTTCTTTATTGGAAAATGTTATTTAAACATAATTTCACTCCACATAATAGCCCAATTTGGAACAATAGATATATACTGATGAACAGAAAATCTATTTTTATTCAAGATTGGTTATCAAAAGGTGTTTGGGCAATTGCCCATTTTGTAGATGAGGAAGGACATGTTCTAGGACATCAAGATTTTTGCCAAAAGTTTAATATCCAATGTTCTAAAAGTAAATTTAATCGGGTTATAAAATCCATTCCATTGTCACTTAAAAACATAGTTGTAAATGATATAATACAGTGGGGCAAAAAAGTATTTAGTCAGCCACCGATTGTGCAAGTTCCCCCACTTAAAATGATGACAGAGGTCAGTAATTTGCACCAGAGGTACACTTCAACTGTGAGAGACAGAATGTGAAAGAAAAATCCATGAATCCACATGGTAGGATTTGTAAAGAATTTATTCGTAAATCAGGGTGGAAAATAAGTATTTGGTCAATAACAAAAATACAACTCAATACTTTGTAACATAACCGTTGTTGGCAATAACAGAGGTCAAACGTCTACTATAGGTCTTTACCAGGTTTGCACACACAGTAGCTGGTATTTTGGCCCATTCCTCCATGCAGATCTTCTCGAGAGCAGTGATGTTTTGGGGCTGTCGCCGAGCAACACGGACTTTCAACTCCCGCCACAGATTTTCTATGGGGTTGAGGTCTGGAGACTGGCTAGGCCACTCCAGGACTTTCAAATGCTTCTTACGGAGCCACTCCTTTGTTGCCCGGGCGGTGTGTTTTGGATCATTGTCATGTTGGAAGACCCAGCCTCGTTTCATCTTCAAAGTTCTCATTGATGGAAGGAGGTTTTGGCTCAAAATCTCACGATACATGGCCCCATTCATTCTGTCCTTAACACGGATCAGTCGTCCTGTCCCCTTGACAGAAAAACAGCCCCATAGCATGATGTTTCCACCCCCATGCTTCACAGTAGGTATGGTGTTCTTGGGATGCAACTCAGTATTCTTCTTCCTCCAAACACGACGAGTTGAGTTTATACCAAAAAGTTCTACTTTGGTTTCATCTGACCACATGACATTCTCCCAATCCTCTGCTGTATCATCCATGTGCTCTCTGGCAAACTTCAGACGGGCCTGGACATGCACTGGCTTCAGCAGCGGAACACGTCTGGCACTGCGGGATTTGATCCCCTGCCGTTGTAGTGTGTTACTGATGGTGACCTTTGTTACTTTGGTCCCAGCTCTCTGCAGGTCATTCACCAGGTCCCCCCGTGTGGTTCTGGGATCTTTGCTCACCGTTCTCATGATCATTTTGACCCCACGGGATGAGATCTTGCGTGGAGCCCCAGATCGAGGGAGATTATCAGTGGTCTTGTATGTCTTCCATTTTCTGATGATTGCTCCCACAGTTGATTTTTTCACACCAAGCTGCTTGCCTATTGTAGATTCACTCTTCCCAGTCTGGTGCAGGTCTACAATACTTTTCCTGGTGTCCTTCGAAAGCTCTTTGGTCTTGGCCATGGCGGCGTTTGGAGTCTGACTGTTTGAGGCTGTGGACAGGTGTCTTTTATACAGATGATGAGTTCAAACAGGTGCCATTCATACAGGTAACGAGTGGGGGACAGAAAAGCTTCTTACAGAAGACATTACAGGTCTGTGAGAGCCAGAGATTTTCCTTGTTTGAGGTGACCAAATACTTATTTTCCACCCTAATTTACGAATAAATTCTTTACAAATCCTACCATGTGGATTCATGGATTTTTTTTTCACATTCTGTCTCTCACAGTTGAAGTGTACCTCTGGTGCAAATTACTGACCTCTGTCATCATTTTAAGTGGGGGAACTTGCACAATCGGTGGCTGACTAAATACTTTTTTGCCCCACTGTATATTCTGACATCTCCCCCAAGTTAAGGCAATTATATATAGATGGTATTCGATTTTGTGATGTTAAATGCAACAATAAGTTTCTTAGATCTTCATTAAGGAGTCTTTATTCTCCAAATTTACTTAGACGTAATTACATATTAAAAGATTTCCAAAGGGAAGAAATTGAAAAAATAAGAACTAATTATATCACCTTCCCTATCCCTCCTAAAGGGAAAGAAGTCCAATTTAAAATCTTGAATAAAATTTACCCGACAAATAGACTCCTTAGTGATAGATTCAAAATAGAAACGGGTAATTGTGTATTTTGTGAAACAGAAGAGGAGGATTTGGACCATCTATTCTTTTTGTGCAATTTTATACAAATATTTTGGTTGGATTTTCATACCTGGCTTTATTCCAGTGGGATTCAAATTACCCCATTTACCTTAAATATGATAATGTTTGGAGTGTTTTTGAAAGAAAAGAAAGCTAATTATGGTGTTAATGTGTTATTAATCTTGTGTAAGTATTTTATACATAAATGTCGCTTTTTTAAGATTAAACCAACACTGGCTCACTGGAAAAACGACCTAAACCTGTTGGTTAAATCTTTGACTTTAGTTAAAAAGAAAAAGGCTGCTTTTTTTGTTTCCTTTGTAGAAGATTTTGATTTAGTGAGTTAATAATCTGTTAATTTATGTGACCCCATCTTTATATTTTATTTTCACTATATATGAAAGTTGCTAATATGTAAGAAATGTTTATTCTCTGAATCTGTAATATATGGTGCATTTTGTTTGTATGTTTATATTACTAATAAAAGAAAAAAAAAAAAAAAAAACCCTGTCACTACCCGATCCGTACCGGAAACCCGATCGGTACCCCGCATGCGCGAAAGGTCTCTACTTCCGGTCGTAGCGTTTTACGATAGTTATGGGTCAGAGTATCTGTTAAGATGTTAAGAATAACAAGTATATCTTAAAATGTTTGCAATAATGAAGCATTTCAGTACAATGTAGACAAAAACGAAAAATAAAAAGAAAGTTACGGATCAGGACTCTCCGATCCTTACTGCGCATGTGTAAAGTCTGACCGTACAAATTGGGTCTACCTGATCCGTACCGCGCATGTGCAGATGTTTTTTTTTCTTCTTCTGTTCGTTTAATGGCAGTTTACTCCCCAGTGTACGAGGATACCGCCACCTGCTGACCGAGCGAATAAACCCTATTGTAAACTGAATTAGCGTCATTACAAACGTGTGTTAAATTTGATTTAGCGATAGTCGAGTGTGTTTATGCTTGTCTGTGAGGAGAGGATTGTTGGAATAGTGATGATGATGTGCGCTATCACTGTCAATTGTCAGTAAACACAGCTTCTTCTTCTTCTTCTTGGTTGGCAACCAATGTTAAGGCGCATTACTGCCCCCTGGCTCACAGCGCAGTGGACATTTAGATGAGAAAATATATATTTGACACACTTAAGGAAAATACTAATGAAATATAAATAAACAAAATAAATGTTTATTAAGCAATTTTGATAGGAAATTGCTTAATTTTAGAAATGTTTTTGCTCTTTTTTCTCTATAAAATAGTTGCTGTTGTTGTTTTTTTAATCATTCATCTTAGCAGTGGGATTTACATGAAAAGGGAAACAAATTAAGTTTGAGTGAAAATGTAAAATTTTTGCACTCTCTGGTCAACTGACTCAGTGAATCAAATGACTCAAAAAACCCGATTCACTTTGGTGAGTGACTCATTAACACTCGATTCAGTAAAAAGAATCAAATTTACCATCACTAATACTCATTGCCTTACAAAACAAAGGCAGCATACTTTTCCATCTTCTAATCTTTTTTTAATCAGTTACAGACAACCTCTTGTCTAAAGCCATCAAAAGTTTCTGTGGGTCTTCCACATGCAACTGAGTCACGTAAATGTTTGTAATCACTGAGATGTCTGCTGTGTTCTTAGTTCTGAAGAACTGAAGAAGCTGCTCAGATGAGGTGTGAAACGTCTTCAAGGAACTTAAAGAAGTCCAGACACTTTTCTTTTAGATTTAACCGTTGCACCAATAATTAATACAGCTGTACATTCATACAGTTTGCAAGACATGAACAATGTGGCCTTGTCAGTCAGTATCTCTTTTGGGATGCCAACTTGGAAGATGGCATGAAACAGAGCCTGCGCCACAACCTTTGCAGAAATGAAGCGCAACAGCACTGCTTCAGGGTATAGCATTGCTAATCCACCAGAACTAATAAAAAGTTATATCCATGTGCACTCTGGTGAAATGGACCGATGAGGTCCATGCATATGTGGCCAAATGGGACATCAATTAATGGTAACTCACACAAAGGAGCTTTTGGAATGGCTGGCTGGTTAACCAGTTGACAATGCGGCTGAATGCGGACCATCGACACATATCTGCGCAGAGGCCAGGCCAATAAAATTCTTTGCTCCACAGTTTTGTCATATCCCATATGCCCTGCCATGGGGTTATATTGAGTTGCCTGGAAGATCATTTCCCAGCATCTTTAAGCAATGGGAAAAATGAACCAGTTTTCAATTTAAATGGACTAAACACTGCAGGTGTCCCGTCACATCATGTCAACATTTCAGGGTTGCGATCTTGAGTTTTACTTGGCTAATGCAACAAATCCACTGGAATGCCGTGGCATGAGGCATGATTTTTATTACATATTTGTCCCAATATAACAGAATAATTAGAAAAAAAAGAATTAGGATCTGAAACATAGAAGACAAACTTTTACTAATTTTGTGCAATAAATACCTAAAAGATGCAATACGTAGGGAAAAAAAATCAGCACATTTATTTTTCACAGACTTATCAGGGTAGGAGTTTATAAAAATCTAAATCAACAGGATATAGTTTTTTTCTCTGGCAGTAACTATGGCAGTTGGTTACATTCAACATTCAACCACTTTTTCTGAACTTTCAGAATAAGGGTTTTGTAATGGTCCATCAGTTCTTTCTGGTTGACCTGCCATTTTGTTATTGTTATGTTCTCTCCCGCTCCCCTGCTTCCTTTTATGTGGGTATGTGTGTGTGTGGTCTGTGTGCCAGTGTATGAGTCATACCAGGCCTTTGGAGGTTCTGCGCTAAAGCCAATCAAGATTCACCGGCCTCTGCTGATGATCTTCATCATCTAGCCTACTACTTGACAGAGAGGCTGAACTTCGTCAATGCTGGCTCATTGGGTGACATAATGAGTACAGCCCCAGCTCCAGGGTGAGTCTGTCTTTATCCCTTGCCTAAGAAAAAAATTTAACTAATCGTCGTGTCTTGTTTTCTGAGGAACCTGGGAAGGAGAGGGCTGGCAGGAGCAGTGCACAGCTGTAAATATTGTGTTTTGGATTTCACCTCACACACCACAGATCAAGAACACTGAACAGAGTCGGGAGTTGCCATGGAAGGGATCACATTTTTGAAACTTCACTGTTCTTTGCTCACTGTACTACTACTACTACCACTACTACTACTACTACTACTACTAATAATAATAATAATAATAAAAAGCCCCTTCTTTTTTAAATTATATTTTTATTGAAAAAGAACATGTTACAATAAAGGGCATTGATATTATTTAGTCAAAAAAAAAGAATTTTTTCTTAGTCCTTTTGTTTTTCATTCAAATAACAAAAAGTGAACTCGATGGCTTGACAGTGTATACAAAGTGCAGCATGTTTAACTTATTTACATAAAGTACAATTAATACATATTGTGAAGTAGAGGGTTGACCTGACATTGTACAGTGCATGGGAGATACACCAATTCAGGGCTGGTATTATCTAAATTCAGGGTGGAGGGGGGACAAGCAAGTCCATTTATTCCATATTTTGTAGAATTGGTCTTTTCAAATTTTTATGGAGAATGTCGATTTTTCCATTTTAAATATCTCAAAAATCACATGAAACCAATCCTCAAGTGTTGGCGGAGTTGGATTTTGCCACTTTCTGGTTATTAATTTTTAGCTGGCCGCTAATAGTGCTTGTAAGAGCTATGTGTTCCCTCCCCGGACCGAACCAGCAACCAGTTCCAAGTACAAATTTACAAAATTAATATCAAATTTTATATTTAAGACCTCACACAGAGTTTTATGAATCGCCAGCCAGTAATTTTTTAAGTTAGGGCAATCCCAAAAGATATGGTAATGATGTGCCACTTGTGATACACATCTTCTCCAGCATTCCACTGTCCCATTTTTATATCTAGTTTGATGAGGGGTTTTGAAAAATCTAATAATGTTCTTCCAGCAGTGGTCTCTCCAAGATATTGAACTTGCTGAGTACCAATGAAATTTACAAATCCTCTCTCAGCTTTTGTTTGTTATACCCTTCCCATTTAATATGCTTCCTTGCCTGAAGAAGCACATAATACAGTTTGGAGATTGCCTTTCTCAGAGAACCAACATCTGCTAATTTACCTGGAGAAGCTCTGATTTGTTACTATTGAGTTTAGTACTATTGAACCATGATGTTCAGCTAAACAGAGGGTGAGAGAGGACAGAGGGAAAGCAAAAATAGGTTTAGTAGACAGATAAAGCTGGGTGTCATCAGCATAACAGTGAAACTGAATATTGTATTTACAAAAGATGTGTCCAAGCATAAATAAATTTGCTGTTGCTAACCAGGAAGCCCTGTGTTTTGGGTCTTTTTCTTGCCCTCCAACCTGACAGAATGTTCCAGCCAGGTATTTACTCCCATTGTGGGGGCCACTTCCACAGAACGGCGCCTGATGGGAACCGAGCTGGCTGACGTAAAAAAAGATCCTGGCCAAAAGATCATGCCCGTTTCCTCTTTTTATATTGTAAAAAGAGGAAACCCTTTTGCATCTGACTTTTAAATCAGAAACTATTTGTAAGTAGGGATGGGTATTGTTTAGGTTTTATCCGATACCAGTACCAAACTGGTACTTTTGAAACTCTGCCAGTGCTTAAACGGTGCTCGAACCGGTGCTTAAAGAATGAAGAACACACACTTTGTCCAAAAACCTCTCATGTTTAGCTGTTTTTTTGTAAAAAGATAACAACGTTAGCCTTTTCTGCAGCTATAGGGCATATATGCAGTGTTGGGGAGTAACGGAATACATGTACCGCTGTTACGTATTTAAAATACAAAATATGAGTAACTGTATTCCGTTACAGTTACCATTTAAAAATGTGGTATTTAGAATACAGTTACTTTGTTGAAATAAATGGATTACACGGCGGTACTTTCCTGTTTCATATTGTGGCGGGTCAGGACTGTTTGGGTTTTGTTTGACAGCTATGTTCTGTTGTTCCAGGCGGCAGCGTTACGGTTGCCATGATTACAGGGTGACGCTCTCTCTCTGTGTGTTTCCTGGGTGAGAGAGCGTCTTTTTGTTGTTGTTGTTGTTGTGCTAAGCTGAATGCTAACAGAATGCTACTGCTCTAAAGAATGTAGCATCATGGGCATTGTAGTCCGTGCTGCAGGGAGAATGGACTGCCATACACGTTATGTGTCTGTGAGCACGAGGAGGGAGAAAAAGGGGAGTGGAAAAGTACAAGCTGTCATCGAGCAGAAACGGGAGCTGGAAGCATGTAAATATAATAATAACCACTGCAGCCAAGAAGAGTGCCTGACGAGCCCAGTTGTAAGTAAGCTATTAAGACTCGACTGTACGCTGTGTTCGTGTTTTCCTCCGAAACAATAAGTTCCGTTGGAACAGCCTTTCAACGCCTCTCCACACAACAAAGTAAAGCTATTTTTCGGCTACAGCCCTACACAGAACCCGACGTATTAGCCAGAGGTCCCTTTACTACGGTTCGGACCTTCAGTAACAGTAATAAATCACAGCAATAGTATATTCACGTAGTTGTAAAAAAGATGATAATATATTAAGTGTTATGGATAGGCGTAGCTTTGGGTCACGTGGTGTCTGTAATAGTGATTGCTATATCACCTGTTCACGGCCCGAGGGAAATTTTGTGAATGAGTGGGTGATGGGGGAAGTCGACTTTTGCTGACCGCTCAAGCTTGGAATGTTTTTGATCACTGTTTTTCTACGGATTTTAAGGATTTGATAACAAATAAAGGAGTTTTAACTTGGAACTTTGACTAACGTTTCAAACAGCGGGCGCGTCAACATTATTCCCCTATTCAGCTGCTCGGCGACTCAAAGGCTTGAAAGTCGCCAACATTTGTCAGCAAAATGTGCGACGGCAATGGACCGTCCCGCAATCAGCGCTGAATAAACGCCGATGCGAGCCCACACACCGCCGCCACTACACCCGTAAAAGCGGCTAGACCGACAGATAAGGAGAAGACGACGGTGGTATGTAAACTGTGTTTTTGTGCTGCGTATTGTTTGTTTGAACGCAGTTTGGATTCTGACCATACGAAGATGTTTTTGTGACACGCCCACCGCTACGTTTGCTGTTGGATTTGGTGTGTGTGAGTTGTGGCTCTGCAGGCGTTCAACTGAGTTTGAAGGAATTGCTGTTGCCTTTGTTTTGGATTTTGGCATGCTGCTTATGTTGAATGCTTAAAATGAGTGGATCACAGGCTGCATCTGTTGTTGGAAAAACTGAAAAGGATAAAAGAATAACTTCCCTCACTGAGAAAGCTCTTGCAAACAAAATTGAAACCATCCAAACAGATCGGAAAAGGCATGTAAACAAAATGAAAAGTGTTATTATGTCTCTTAAAGAGCTAATGAAAGATGATAAAAATCATTCACAAGTCAAAAAACAGTTTGATGAGTTAACACACCTGTTTAAGGATGCCAGTGCATTGCATGAATCTTTACTTTCTCTAATCTCATTTGATGAGAAAGATAAACAAAATACATGGTTCTCAAGCATCTCTAAATACAATAAAGGGTTTATGGAGGATGTTAACATATGGCTTTCTGAAACTGATAAACATTCAGGGAGGCCATCATCTGACAAGGCACAGTCACAGGAAACTTCCCTGGGAGGAGAAGTGGAGGTTCGAGAGCACACTGGAAAAGAACCACAATTATCTCTTAATCCTCAGAATGATGTTAATGATGACGTGTTGCCATCCGACAGTGTGTCAAATCAAGGCAGTAGGTCAAGCTCAAGAGTATCATCTACTTCATCTGCATGTCTCAGGGCAGAAGCTGAAATGGCCGCCTTGCTCGCACGTCAACATATGCTGAAAGAAAAACACTCTCTTGAAGAACAAGAGGAACAATTGAGGAGAAAGAAAGAACAACTTCAGCTTGAAGCAGATATAGCTGCAACTGTTGCAAAGGTGAACGTGCTGAGAACTGGATCCGCTATGCGGAGCGTCGCTTCACGGAAATCTAATGGAATGGAATCATATTTTAAAACAAAGGGAAACAGCCTTGAAATTCTTAATGCGGATGCAGAGACTTTTGTTCCTCAGACGCTTACAAAAGGAAATGCAATCACTGGGAATGCAGAGCTTCAAGTAAAAACAGTGCAACAGAATATCAAAAGGGAAAGGCCTGCACCAGCTTTTATGGGGCCTTCTGATGCTTTTGGATCAATTCCACCTTTGCCTAAGCTACAAGCTGCTCTTCCAGTAGCCAATGAAAATCTGTTGTCCATTATGGAAAAACAAAATGAATTATCTTGTATGTTGGTCCATCAGCAAAGTCTTTCTTCACTGCCCAAAAGGGAGATTCAAACCTTTGATGGTGACCCTTTACATTTTCAGGCCTTTATGCGCTCGTTTGAACAGGTCATAGAAGCAAAGACTGGCGATGCTGGTGACTGCCTGCATTATCTTGCACAGTACACCAAGGGGCAGCCCAATGAACTTGTTAAAAGCTGCCAACATATGTCTGGAAGTGCTGGATATGTAAAGGCAAAGACTCTGCTGTATGAGCACTTTGGGAATGGACATGTGATTGCATCTTCCTATTTGAACAAAGTTCACTCATGGCCACTGATTAGATCGGAAGATGGAAAAGCTCTTCAGGCATATTGTTTGTTCTTACGTGGATGCTGCAATGCAATGGAAGAGATTGATGATCTCTCTGAATTAAATACACCTGCCAATATGCTTGCTGTGATTAGAAGGCTGCCATATAAGTTAAAAGACAAATGGCGAACAGTAGCATATGACATTCAGGAGAGGCAACATCGCAGAGCCGCATTCATTGACATTGTTTCCTTCCTTGAGCGTCAAGTTAAAATTGTAACAGATCCCATCTTTGGAAATCTATGTGACGTTCCAGCAACACATCTAGCAGCCAAGGGCAGCAATGGAGGGAAATGTTCTCCACATCTAAAAGCTAAAGGAAGTAGCTTCGCCACAACAGTCTCTGACGTCGAGAGACAGAATCAGATAGAGGCTCAAGATCGTCACAGCACTGTGAAGGCTTGTTTTTTCTGCAAAGGCGGACACACACTGGAGTCATGTGCTCTGCTTGATAAGAAACCTCATGATGAGAAGATTTCTTTTCTTAAAAAGAACCGCATTTGTTTTGGCTGTTTGTGTACTGGGCACATAAGCAAAGAATGCAGAAAACGCCTTTCATGTAAAATCTGTGGCCTCCGACATGCAAGTATACTCCATATCCACCACAAAGAGAAGAATGAAGTCAAACCTAATAATGAGGCAGATAACATTCCTGTTACGATCCAGACTAGTGGTCTTACTGGGGCCGGTGAACAGGACTGTAAGCTTGCCATTGTGCCAGTTAAAGTAAAATCAAAGAGAGGTCAAAGAATAGTGGAAACGTATGCCTTTCTGGACCATGGGAGTTCAGCATCCTTTTGTACAGTGGGTCTTATGGACAAGCTGAATATTGCTGGGAGGAAGACAAAGATTCTCCTGCGCACCATGGGACAGGAGAAAGTGGTGGACAGTTTCATTGTACCTGAACTTGAAGTTGCTGGATTGGACAGTGACATGTACTGTGATATGCCTAACCTCTTCACTCAGCATAAAATGCCTGTGGATACTGGTAACATCCCAAATCAACAGGACCTGGATGACTGGCCACATTTGAAGCACGTTCATTTGCCAGAAATTAAGGCCAATGTTGAGCTTTTGATTGGCATGAATATGCCCAGAGCTCTAGAACCTTTGGAGGTCATCCGGAGTGTAGGTGATGGACCCTTTGCCATTAGGACTGTGCTCGGCTGGACTGTGAATGGGCCACTTAATCGAGAATGCTGTGGAAGGCCAGGATGTTTGGCAACAGTTACCGCCAACAGAGTTTCTGCTGTCATACTGGACAAGCTATGGA
Source organism: Aulonocara stuartgranti (assembly GCF_965226115.1). Taxonomy (NCBI): domain Eukaryota; kingdom Metazoa; phylum Chordata; class Actinopteri; order Cichliformes; family Cichlidae; genus Aulonocara; species Aulonocara stuartgranti. Next base: position 11,299,152 of record NC_138950.1, read on the forward strand.
AACAGCAGTTCAAGATGGATTTTCCTGAGAGCAGCAATGATGAACAGATGGGGCTGTCAAAGGAAGACTTGAAGTTCCTGGAATTGGCCAGCAAGACGGTGACTTTGGGGGATTGGCACTACAGCATTGCCCTGCCACTAAAAGACCGAGACATAAGAATGCCTGACAACCGTGCAATTGAGCAACGAGCCTTAGGTTTGAAGAAAAGGTTAATCAGAGATAAAGACTTTCACAAAGACTACACTGCCTTCATGACAGATCTTATATCTAGAGGATATGCAAAGAGAGTCCCAGTCACAGAATTAGAGCGCCAGAAATGGGGAAGGATTAAACGCAACTTCGTTCCCGGAGATGTGGTCCTTATAGTGGATGATTCTGCACCTCGTGGTTCCTGGATCATTGGGAGAGTCACCGGAGCTGTACCAGATGAAAAGGGGCTTGTGCGTCAGGTCTGGATTAAGACCCCAACCAGCCATGTGTGCAGACCCATCACAAAGATATGCCTTCTTCAGGAGACTTCTGACCCATGATTATGACATTTTGACACAGTGTGACATAACTAACTTTGAATTGACTTTAATGTTATGAGATGTACATTACAGACTGACTATATTTAGGCTAAGTGCTGGTAACCTCTGGCCTATGACTGACTGACCATGTGCAGACAGAAGAGAAGACATGAGAAAATAACTTTGGTGGACTTTTTGAGTATGTTATGTTGTCTCACTGGGTGTCTGTGATATGATGAAGTGTGTGTTGTGAGTTGTGGTGTTGGATGTGTAATTATTACTGTAAAAATGTAATAATTAGGGGCCGGAATGTTATGGATAGGCGTAGCTTTGGGTCACGTGGTGTCTGTAATAGTGATTGCTATATCACCTGTTCACGGCCCGAGGGAAATTTTGTGAATGAGTGGGTGATGGGGGAAGTCGACTTTTGCTGACCGCTCAAGCTTGGAATGTTTTTGATCACTGTTTTTCTACGGATTTTAAGGATTTGATAACAAATAAAGGAGTTTTAACTTGGAACTTTGACTAACGTTTCAAACAGCGGGCGCGTCAACATTATTCCCCTATTCAGCTGCTCGGCGACTCAAAGGCTTGAAAGTCGCCAACATTAAGTAATCCAAAGTATTCAGAATACGTTACTGTCATTGAGTAACATAACGGAATACGTTACAGAATACATTTTGGGACATGTATTCTGTAATCTGTAATGGAATATATTTTAAAAGTAACCTTCCCAACACTGTATATATGGTATCACTCTGGGCTGGAAGCAGTGCTTAAACAATGGGAAAACACAAACTTTGTCCAAAAACCTCTCATGTTTAGCTGTTTCCCACTTTTTCTTTGGTCATTTTAGCTTTTTTGGCCAGGGTGAAGGGAGTACCTGCCATCAAACAAGAAGAGAGCTGCATGTAACTACGACAGTGTTTGCTTGTTCACCTTACATGCATTAATGTAATAACGTGGTTAGCCTACTCAACGTAAATTACACACGAACAACATTAAGCTACTCGCCCAGAGAAGAACAGCTGCTGCTGCCATCATCATCAGTCATCACTTCTGCTACACTGGCAGGGCAACAGGCCAGGACTCTCCTCTTCGGGTTCTTGGGGGATGTTGCTAACTCCGGGTCCGATAACAGGCACCACATCTGCAGTAGATGTGCACGGTGTGAGGTCTCGCAGCAAGTGATCAAATACGGCGCATTTCTCGGCTTTAAAAAAAAAAACGCTATGCATCGGCAGGTGTTTTTCATCAGATTCGAGGTGTTACCTCCTTTGCACAGTATCACCTTAAAGCACTTGTTGCAGGCTGCTAAGTTTGCATCTTTTGCTGTGAAGTACAGCCAAACTTTTGACTGCTTCGCCTTGGGCATTTTTAATCTGTAGCTCTGCTCTAAAAGAACGTATGTACCTGGGCCCGCCTACTATGCTTGCAAAGGTAAAATGATTGGCTGGAATCCAAAGTGTATGACATCTCAGGGGGAAAAAAAGCACCGAAATAAAGCACCGAAATGTGCGCTGCTTTTTTCGTTCTGGTTACTACCGGTTGCCATAATGGCACCGGATACCGGTACCCACCCCTTTTTGTAAGGGAGAATTTACAAATATCTACAAACGATTGCGATCTTGTAATTTTTTGGTTTATATCCTTTAGTGTAGTGTATCTATGCCATTTAAGCAAAATATGCACAATGATAAAACTAAGTTTTTTGTAATTATATAGTCATATTCCAGTTGAATAAATAATGCACATCTAAAATAATAATTTCATTTATTATTTTACCATATAACTATTTATCACTTCCGTTTTCAGTTACAGAATTAACTCTCAATGTTTTTATCTTCAGTTAAGAAATCAATGCAGTAACATTCACAATGAGCAGAACCAGAACAGAAGACCCGGTGGCGCCAGTGTCTGGCAGCCTCACCTCAGTCAGTGCGCCCCAGGGTGGCTGTGACTACAATGTAGCTTGCCATCACCAGTGTGTGAATGTGTATGTGAATGGGTGGATGACTGGATGTGTAAAGCTCTTTGGGGTCCTTAGGGACTAGTAAAGCACTATACAAATACAGGCCATTTACCATTTATTTTGGATGAAAGTACAAGTCTTGCAAGTGTCCAAAACAGAAACTTGAAATACTGGGTCAATGACCCCGATCTACCTACCCGTCTTTATGCCAAAGGTGTCTTAAATGACTTTTTTTTTAACCCATGTTAGTCACAAATGCATGTGTTGGAGTAGTTTACTTGAGTACAGACAGTCACATACCGTACAAACAGTGTGTGCAGTGGGACCATGAAGTCTCTGCTGGGTGGATTACTGATGATCTGAGGTAGCCACTTATATTTAAACCTACCAACTGGCCAATCTGTATGTGGTCAGTTTTAGGATATAAATAACTGATGTTTTTCATGTCATGTGTTACTAACTTCTGTCTATACATTTTAAAATAATAAAAGGGAAAAAAATGAAATACAAGAAATTTTCTTGAAATTTAAACTTCCTTCTTTATAGTAAATACATTAAAAGAGAAAATGCTGAGGAAAAAACAAAAGGACAGTTTTCATTTAACTGAATACCTCACAAACAGAAATAGTACATGTCAAAGTCACATCAGTTTAGGAGTTTTTAAGACATAAACCTAAAATAGAGGGGTGTTGTCTTATTGATTGACAGAATTGATTACCTTGTCGCCAAACACCAACTTTACAGTTCTTTTACAGTTCTGTTATGTTGACTTTACTGCAAAGTCTCCTGAGTATACCATCAATTACATATTTAAAAGCATCTATATTGAGGAGAATGGGTGTTAAGGGAAGATGACAACACAGTAGAAGGAAGTGTCATGTGTAATTGTTATTCTTAGTTGCTGTAAGCTTCAATTTCATGATGCACAGTCATTTCTCAGAAAATTGCAGGGAACGCAGCAGAAGACATTTGGCTCTGGAACAGAATGGGCGGTTTCTTCACTGGATTTGATTTTTGATTTTTATTAAAAAGAAAATCTTATATTTATTGACAAAACTTTAATGAACTCTTAGAAGTACATATTTTTGTTCTCTATGGCAGGTAACAACTCAGTGAATGATGTTTTTTTGCAGCGACCAGTCTATGACCGGGTCATTATTGTACAGATCCTGGTAATAATTTTTCTTTGCATCAACATGTTGCTCATTGTGATCTTTATTAAAAAGGAATCCTTTCACACATCTGCACGTTACACCTTATTTTTTGTAACACTGCTGTCAGACAGTGTTTTGTTATTGCTGTCAGATGTTTTACTTGTATTGAGCCAATTTGAATTTACAATACAAGTGTGGTTGTGTATAACTATCTCTGTTGTTGTACTTCTTTACTTCATTGTCACACCAGTTACTCTGACAGCAATGACTCTGGAGCGCTATGTGGCCATTTGTATGCCCCTGCGTCATGGACAGCTCTGCTCCACACGCAGCACTATGTACTGTATCCTGATCATTCATGTTCTCAGCTCTGGCCCTTGTATAATTATTCTGTCCATGTTCTTTGCTTCCGCCTCACTTAAGTTCTACAAGCAATCCATGATATGTAGTGGAGAGACATTTACTATTTACAGATGGCAGGATCATGTTCGATCAGCTGTGTATCAATTTTACTTCTTGATTATGGGCACCACTATTGCATACTCATATGTTCAAATAATGAAAGTGGCCAAAGCTGCATCAGGAGATAAAAAGAAGTTGACACATAAGGGGCTTAAAACAGTGATCCTTCATGCTTTCCAGTTGCTGCTCTGTCTCATTCAGCTGTGGTGCCCATTCATAGAAATTGCACTACTTCAGATAGATTTTAGTTTATTTCGAAATGTCCGATATTTTAACTACATCGTGTTTAATATTGCTCCAAGGTGCCTGAGTCCTCTGATCTATGGCCTCAGGGATGAAAACATTTTTCTTCTACTGAAAAGTCTTATGCCTACTTCATCCTGTTCAAAATAAACATAATTTGAGTTACATCAGAAATATAAATACTAAATTCTAAATCTATACAGGGAAACTGCTTCAATATGCAAGAAAAATTTCATGTAAATAATGATGAATTTCAATTTATTAGTAATTGTGCAACTTGCTTTCCATGCTCTATGATGCTATATTGTTATGCATTAACCCCCCCTCCCCCCCCAGAAAATTAAATGAAAATAATTGTCAAGTGTTTATTATTTTTTTTATTATAATTTATTCACTTATTTTAGGGTATGTGCTCAATTTGACCAAAATTGTTTTTTTCTCTGATATGACATGGTTAACTTCCTCAGAATTCAATCAACATAGATGCACAATATATAGCAACAAATACAACTTTAATTGTATTACTATCATGAACGGATGATGGAATAATTAATATTTTTAAAAACATATTTGGTACTGATTGTAATTCACTGATAAGAATCACTGCAACAAAAATATGAATTCTAAATGTATTTTATAACTGTTCTGATATTTAACAATAAAATAAATTGTTACTATTATTAGTGATAACTATACTACTAATAATACTAATAATAATTTCTTTAAAAAACTGTATTTTTAGGAACAGTATTTACCACAGTAAAAAAAAAATCACAATTGCTTTCGACTATTTCTGCATTTAATAGAATGCGATAAGAAAGCTGTTATAGGAACCACTGTTGAAAAAATATAATTGAACCAGTATACAGTGGGGCAAAAAAGTATTTAGTCAGCCACCGATTGTGCAAGTTCCCCCACTTAAAATGATGACAGAGGTCAGTAATTTGCACCAGAGGTACACTTCAACTGTGAGAGACAGAATGTGAAAAAAAATCCATGAATTCACATGGTAGGATTTGTAAAGAATTTATTCGTAAATTAGGGTGGAAAATAAGTATTTGGTCACCTCAAACAAGGAAAATCTCTGGCTCTCACAGACCTGTAACGTCTTCTGTAAGAAGCTTTTCTGTCCCCACTCGTTACCTGTATGAATGGCACCTGTTTGAACTCATCATCTGTATAAAAGACACCTGTCCACAGCCTCAAACAGTCAGACTCCAAACTCTGCCATGGCCAAGACCAAAGAGCTTTCGAAGGACACCAGGAAAAGTATTGTAGACCTGCACCAGACTGGGAAGAGTGAATCTACAATAGGCAAGCAGCTTGGTGTGAAAAAAATCAACTGTGGGAGCTATCATCAGAAAATTGAAGACATACAAGACCACTGATAATCTCCCTCGATCTGGGGCTCCACGCAAGATCTCATCCCGTGGGGTCAAAATGATCATGAGAACGGTGAGCAAAGATCCCAGAACCACACGGGGGGACCTGGTGAATGACCTGCAGAGAGCTGGGACCAAAGTAACAAAGGTCACCATCAGTAACACACTACAACGGCAGGGAATCAAATCCCGCAGTGCCAGACGTGTTCCGCTGCTGAAGCCAGTGCATGTCCAGGCCCGTCTGAAGTTTGCCAGAGAGCACATGGATGATACAGCAGAGGATTGGGAGAATGTCATGTGGTCAGATGAAACCAAAGTAGAACTTTTTGGTATAAACTCAACTCGTCGTGTTTGGAGGAAGAAGAATACTGAGTTGCATCCCAAGAACACTATACCTACTGTGAAGCATGGGGGTGGAAACATCATGCTATGGGGCTGTTTTTCTGCCAAGGGGACAGGACGACTGATCCGTGTTAAGGACAGAATGAATGGGGCCATGTATCGTGAGATTTTGAGCCAAAACCTCCTTCCATCAGTGAGAACTTTGAAGATGAAATGAGGCTGGGTCTTCCAACATGACAATGATCCAAAACACACCGCCCAGGCAACAAAGGAGTGGCTCCGTAGGAAGCATTTGAAAGTCCTGGAGTGGCCTAGCCAGTCTCCAGACCTCAACCCCATAGAAAATCTGTGGCGGGAGTTGAAAGTCCGTGTTGCTCGACGACAGCCCCAAAACATCACTGCTCTCGAGAAGATCTGCATGGAGGAATGGGCCAAAATACCAGCTACTGTGTGTGCAAACCTGGTAAAGACCTATAGTAAACGTTTGACCTCTGTTATTGCCAACAAAGGTTATGTTACAAAGTATTGAGTTGTATTTTTGTTATTGACCAAATACTTATTTTCCACCCTGATTTACGAATAAATTCTTTACAAATCCTACCATGTGGATTCATGGATTTTTTTTCACATTCTGTCTCTCACAGTTGAAGTGTACCTCTGGTGCAAATTACTGACCTCTGTCATCATTTTAGGTGGGGGAACTTGCACAATCGGTGGCTGACTAAATACTTTTTTGCCCCACTGTAAATATAACTATGAGATCAACAGTGCTTGCATTTCGTTCTACTCTTTTCCCATTTCTTTCTTCTTCTTCTTTTTGTCTTAAATAACTGTCCATTGAAGTCCATTGTTTTCTACTGCTTCCACCACACAAAAACAATTTCCTGCTGCCTTGAGCAAAGCACAGCACAAAGGTGCTGCTCAGTGAGGATTTGCATGTTCTGCAAAGTTCAACACAGTTGGCACAGTGTACATATATTCCAAATGCAGAAATGCAGAATGACAGGAAGCAGCCACCTATAGTACACGTGAAGAGTGGCTGCCAAAAAAGATTTCATTTTTTGCACCTAACGCTTTTCTCCATAGTCTAGAAGGGCAGCATAATTTCCATCTTCTGGACAAAGTTTAATGCCAATGAAATTTTCTGTGCTTCTTTTACATTCAACTGGTTCACGTGAATGTTTTTTATAGTAACTGAGATGGATGCCTGTTGTCCTCTTAAAAACACACAGTTTCTTTCTTGTTTCTACCAACCTTTAGAGGTTAGAGGTCATTGTACCAGCTAAAGCAGATTCCCCGCCCCCAGATCTTATATCCCCTGAAAACAGATATAAGATCCCTTGAAAAATTATATAAATGAAACTTGTATGTTTTGGATACTTACTAAAACAATATATGAAAGTAATGAGAAAGTGGCCACTTTCATGAGTAAATCATGTAAGCCTTATAGGATTTACTCATGAAAGTGGCCACTCAATTATTATTATGTGTTTTTGCTGCACTGTTCTGCTGTCTGTGTCCACGTTTGTATGTATAGGCAGGTGTGTGCGTCTGTGTAACGTATGTGTAACGTCTGAGGTATGCAGAGGACCCAAATGCTGAACTCTTCAAAAGACAGTGTGTTTATGAACAGTGAAAATGAATGAAAATGAAACAACAATAAATAAACAATGTGCTGGATGCAATGCACTGGGGCTCCCAAGGTGATGCCTCCTGAATCACTCACAGTGCAAGTGTGCGTGGCATGTATCATGGTAACAATAAACTCCAATGCCCAGCTTTGGCTCCTCTCCCGTGAAACACTCCGCTCCCGACTCTTAGTGAAAACAAATCAAAAACATCGTTACAAAAAAGATGTTTACAAAAAGCCAGCCATGGCCATACTAACGAGTATAAAAAGGGACGCCCCTGAAGACTCTAATCAGCTACACGTGGCAGTGGCTGATGGGCATCAGATGGGGCAATCTCCAGCGCGGGAGCACTTCCAGGGTGAACAGCACTCGGTGCCCAAACGTCCTGGTCCTAAACGTCCCACATCAAAACAGAGACACAGGGAAGGGAGGGGAGGAGAAGAAAACACAAAAAACTATACAGGAACACAAAAGGCAGGTCTACCGGCAGGGACAATATGCCTCATTTACGTATTTGATTGGATAGTACAATGCCATTTACACATTGCCACATTGAAGGCACCCTTGTCCTCCAAAAGAGAAAAGGCACATTTGACTGAGGATAGCAAATTCAAGTGCTGTTGTAATAGAAAAGTTAAATTCAGTTGTTTATTTATGGCAACATCCAATATTAAGGCTGTTTATCAAAACAAATGAAAGAATAAAGTGCTTGGACCTGACCATTGAAAATTGAATATTCAGCAGCAGTCCATGAATTGTTGGAGAGCATATATACTAACTTTCTCCAGCACACCATATGGGAAGCGCAGTTGACTAATTAGACATGGGTGAGGAATGCCTTCTGGTATCAGTACATTTTGGACCACCTCGAGTGTGCACCACTTAAAGCACTTAACAGAAAAGTGCAAAACACAAAATAAACTAGCTGTAGCCATATGGACAGTAGCATGAAGTTACACCTTTCTAGTAGGCTTAGCATAGTAGAACAGCTGGATGAACACTATCAAGTTGTAAGATGTAAAATGCACAACAAAGGTGACAAAACATCAGCACATTCTGTCTAGAATCAGGAGGTAATAATGAAGAGAATCGGCTGCCCACCGGATGGCCAGGCACTCTTTCTTGCAGGCAACTGCAAGTGACAAATAAATAAAAGTTTCTTCATCATCTTCATCTTTCTCCACTGGCCTCCTGCTCTTATTATTTTCATGCGGAATTGGTCGGTCGACCCCCCCTTACCTGCTGGGACAAAACAGCCCTCTGTGCGAGGTGTCGGTCGGCGCATGTAGAGGAGGGGTTCCCCACAACACCGCCTGGCACTGCTCTGTCTATCGGATCAGATATGGGGCACTGTTACGGGTGAGATCAGTCAAGGAGCTGGTCAGGTCTGCAAAGCCTGGCATGAACCAGGGTAGTAACCAGCCAGTCTCAAGAACCGACTCATGTGTTTTTTGGACTTGGGGTGCAATCAGAATGTGACGGCTGCAGTTTTATCCATCTGTGGATGCACCTCCCAGGTTCCCAAGTGGTACCCCAAATACTAAAAACAGCCATAATGCTCGGGTCTTATTTTCTACAGTTGACAGGCTAACAACAAACAAAAACAAAACTGAAGCAATAGTCTTTGGCGCCAAAGAAAAACGATTACAGGTCACCAGAGAACTTCAATCTATACATCTAAAAACCACAAACCAGGCGAGAAATTTGGGTGTAGTGATGGATGCAGACCTAAACTTAGAAAAACACATTAAGACAATAACAAAATCAGCTTACTATCACCTCAAGAATATATCAAGGATAAAAGATCTGATGTCTCAACAGGACCTGGAAAAACTAGTCCATGCATTCATTTTTAGTAGGCTTGATTACTGTAACAGCATCTTTACAGGTCTACCTAAAAAATCAGTCAGACAACTACAGCTCATTCAGAACTCTGCTGCTCGAGTCCTCACTAAGACCAAAAAAGTGGACCACATCAGTCCAGCTCTGAGGTCTTTACACTGGCTGCCTGTCCGTCAGAGGATAGACTTTAAAGTTCTGATGCTGGCCTATAAAGCTCTGAATGGTTTAGGACCAAAATACATCAGTGACCTCCTGACCCAGTATGAACCTTCCAGATCCCTCAGGTCATCTGGATCCGGTCTTTTATCAGTTCCCAGAGTCAGAACCAGACACGGAGAAGCTGCATTCAGCTTTTATGCTCCTTATATCTGGAACAAACTCCCAGAAAGCCTCAGATCAGCTGAAACACTCAGTTTATTTAAATCCAGGTTGAAGACTCACCTATTCTCAGCTGCATTTGAATAAAGCACCAAATACACACTTTTAAGCTTAAATTTCAAAACTTACACTAACTACTGATCTTATCTATTTCTGATTTTATCTGTTTTGATTTTATATACTGTTTTGTTTGTTTGTTAAGCTTAAATTTCAAAACTTACATTAACTACTGATTTTATCTACTGTTCTGATTTTATCTGTTTTGATTTTATATACTGTTTTGTTTGTTTGTTTGTTTGTTAAGTGGGTTTAGAGCTCTGGGTAGCTCCCCAGCTGGGTCTAGACTGGGTCTAGAGAGTATTTTAAATTCAGGGAATTTAAAATAGAAAGTAGCTCGTCCACAGAAGGACTGGTAGCTCCCCTTACGATAAGGGTTCAGATCGCGCGAACAGGTGTGGGATTAGAGCTCTGGGTAGCTCCCCAACTGGGTCTAGACTGGGTCTAGAGAGTATTTTAAATTCAGGGAATTTAAAATAGAAAGTAGCTCGTCCACAGAAGGACTGGTAGATCCCCTTACGATAAGGGTTCAGATCGCGCGAACAGGTGTGAAATGTGTGTGTTTAGTTAGTTTGTTTGTTTGCTTGTTTTAATCAATTTTAAATCATGCTTTTTATTTGTTTTTGTTTCTAATGTCTCTGTAAAGCACTTTGAATCCCCTTGTTGTTGAATTGTGCTATACAAATAAATTTGCCTTTGCCTTTGCCTTTGCCTTACTGACGAAAAACACATTCCATGCAATGACTTTCCTGATCCACGACTGCTGTGTGCAGTGCTATCTGTGTCTTCCACATTTGTGCTTGAGCTGCCTGAAGATAATCTCAAAAGTGAACAACAAGAAGATCCTGTACTGTCAGAAGTCATTGGCTGGAAAGCTAAGGGTCGAAAACCACCCTACTGGTGTATGAAAAATGCCCACCTCAGAAAAAAGTGCTATGGCATGAGTACTCTAGACTTACATTTCACAATTGCTTACTCTGTCGTAGAGCTTTCAACCCATCCCAAAATTCAGTGTTGCATCAGTTGGTTGTTCCTGAATCTTTAAAAGACACTGTCCTACAGCTGCTGCACGGCAACCCAGTGTCCGGTCACGTATCAGCAGAGATGGTCCTGAAACGTGCTCAGCAGCTATATTACTGGCCATTCATGTCACAGGACATCAGAATATGGTGCACACAATGCACTCCATGTGATGCCAGATGGAATCCCACACCTCATCACAGAGCTCCAATGAAAACAATTGTTGCAGCGGAACCATTTCAAAAGGTGGCAGCTGACATACTTGAACTCACCATTACGAGTCATGGCAACAGGTATGCGCTGGGAATTCAAGACTGTTTCTCGAAATATGTCAACCTCTATGCTATCCCAGACCAACGTGCCACAACAGTTGCAAAATGCCTGTTTGACAACTTCATCTGTCAGCACGGCGTCCCTGAAATGCTGCACACAGACCAAGGACGTCAATTTGAATCTGACGTGGTGAAACACCTGTTTCAGCTGCTAGGCATCCAGAAGACACGGACCAGCCCATATCACCCTCAATGTGATGGGATGGTCGAGAGGTTCAACTGAACACTTATTGACCAGTTAGCTAAGTTACTCCTTCAGCAGCCTGGCGAATGGGATGACTGCCTCAATCAAGTTGCTTTGGCAACACCAGTCCTCACTCTACCACGGGGTTCATGCCATTCTTTCTCACACATGGACATGAGGCACAGATGCCTGCTAATATGCTGTTGCCTACCACCATGCCAGCATCATCTACTTCTGCTTCTCCTGCTGACTACGTCCAGTTGACTCAGAGACTTCAGTCTGCCTTCAACACTGCTGCATGGAACAGAGATTGGGCCCGCAACCAGCAGAAACAACTGTACGATAGGGGCATCAAACACACTCCTTATGTTTCCGGGTGACTTGGTGTGGTTAAATGACCCCACTACAGCAAAGCAAAAACTTGCTCCACATTGGAAGGACCCCTTTGAGATATTGGAGTGCCTTGGAACAGATGGAGAAAACTCTGGTGTCATGTACAAGATTTGTTACCTCCTGGACCAATCAGACAAGACTCAAATTGTTCACTACAATCATCTCAGGCCTTACAATGCACCTGTCCCTAAAGGTGGAACCAACTCGCCTGCTGGTGACATACCTGTACAGCCCCAGATTCCACAATTGACTGCATTATCAGGTGCTTTGCCCTTCACAGCTTAGAAATCTGGAGCTAAAGGGAGCTGGAATGTTCAGGGCCGCCCTGCAACCTCATCAGACCCTCAGGTTTGCCAGCCACCACCTCTAAACCAGTCACAACCCCATTCCCACTCTCCTTTGTCCCCTTCTCCTCTGTCTGAGACTGTAACGACTTCCCCCTCTGGCCATGTGGTGATACACCAATCAGACATTGTCCCCTCAACTCCTCATCGAGTATCTGGTGTTTCACGGCGATGTGGGAGACGTCAAGTTGTGCCTCCCAGATACCTCAAGGACTATGTTTTGAACTGAACTTGTTTTTGGTTTTGCTGTTCTTTTATTGTTATCCCCTTGCTCACAGCATGTTGTTTTTCCTTTTCTGTAGGGAAACGGGGACGTTACTTATGTGAGGGGGGGAGGAAAATGTAAAGTGTAGAAGTAAATTTAAATCTAACTGGATATACTGTACAAAGAGGTGTTTACAAAGGTTATGAAGCTAGTTATGTAGCTATTTGATGGTTACGTGATTTGATATTTACATGTTTACACGTTTGAATGTTTAGACATGCATGTTCAAAGCAGTGATAAGTATGTGTTATATCCACCTAGTTGTTTTCCCAGTTTTCATCTGAGTATAAGATTTCCTGGATTCTGAGAGGCCAGTGAAGTATTTATGTGGGTGGTAAACAGGAAGTGCTAGTTGTTGCTGTGTGCTGAGAGTAAAGAGGCTGCTGAAAAAGTTATCCATCTCCATCTTGCTGTTCCTAATTATTCAGAGAGATTCCAAACCATCTAGTGAACCCTCACGTTACATTTATAATAAACAGATTAAAAGAGACAACGCTGAGAAAAGAAAGACAGCACAGTTTTAACTTAACTGAATACCTCACAAACAGGCCTCATACCTGTCACAGTAACATTAGTGTAGGAGTTTTTAAGACATAACCCTAAAATAATAGGATGTAGTCTTACTTGTTGCATTAACTACAGAATTGATTACCTTCACAGCAAACAACAACTTTTCAGTTCTTTCAGATCTGTTATGTTGACTTTACTACAAAGTCTCCTGAGTATACCACCAATTACCTATTTAGAGGCTTCAATACTGTGGAGAATGGGTACTAGGGGACGATGACAACACAGTAGAAGGAAGTTTCATGTATAATTGTTATTCTTAGTTGCTGTAAGCTTCAAATTAATGATGCACGGTCATTTCTATGAAAAAAGTAGGGAAGGCAGAAGACATTTGGCTCTGGAACAGAATGGGTGGTTTCTCCACTGGATTTGATTTGGAGTTTTGATTTTTATTAAAAGTAAAATCTTACATTTATTAACAAAACTTTAATGAACTCTTAGAAGTACTTCAAACAGGTTTGTTCTCTATGGCAGGTAACAACTCAGTGAATTATGGTTTTTTTCAGCGATCAATCAGCTACCGGGTCATTATTGTACAGATCCTGGTAATAATTTTTCTTTGCATCAACATGTTGCTCATTGTGATCTTTGTTAAAAAGGAATCCTTTCACACATCTGCACGTTACATCTTATTTTTTGTAACACTGCTGTCAGACAGTGTTTTGTTATTGCTGTCAGATGTTTTACTTGTATTAACCCATTTTGAAATTACAATGCCAGTGTGGTTGTGTATAACTATCTCTGTTGTTGTACTTCTTTACTTCATTGTCACACCAGTTACTCTGACAGCAATGACTCTGGAGCGCTATGTGGCCATTTGTATGCCCCTGCGTCATGGACAGCTCTGCTCCACACGCAGCACTATGTACTGTATCCTGATCATTCATGGTGTCAGCTCTGGTCCTTGTATAATTATTCTGTCCATGTTCTTTGCTTCCGCCTCACTTAAGTTCTACAAGCAATCCATAATATGTAGTGGAGAGACATTTTCTCTTTACAGATGGCAGGATCATGTTCGATCAGCTGTGTATCAATTGTATTTCTTAATTATGGGCATCACTATTGCATACTCATATGTTCAAATAATGAAAGTGGCCAAAGCTGCATCAGGAGAGAAAAAGAAGCTGACACAAAAAGGACTCAAAACAGTGATCCTTCATGCTTTCCAGTTGTTGCTCTGTCTCATTCAACTGTGGTGCCCATTCATAGAAATTGCAGTGCTTCAGATCGATTTCACTTTATTTCTGAATGTCCGATATTTTAACTATATTGTGTTTAACATTGCTCCAAGGTGCCTGAGTCCTCTGATCTATGGACTCAGGGATGAAAATATTTTTCTTGTACTGAAAAAGCTTATGCCTACTTCATCCTGTTCAAAATAAACATAATTTGAGTTACATCAGAAATATACATTCTCCGATTCATATTTTATCAAACCACACAGGAAAATACTGCTTCAATATGCAATAAAAATAATAACAATAAACAATGATTATTTTTATAGGCTTTAGCCCCCTGCCCCCCACAACCCTGAAAGGGATAAGCAGAAGAGACTGGATGAATTAATGTATTAATAGATGGTTAAATTATTAATCATCTATTAATTATTAATCATCCATACATTTCCTGAACACATACAGGAAATTTGCTTTCCTGTATATATATTCCGTGAGGCTGCATTTTTTTTTCTTGTATTAAAAAAAGCTCTGCTTCTTTGTGTTTATCTACACATCACTGCCAGGTGATACTGCCGTGTAATCCATTCATTTCAACAAAGTAACTGTATTGTGAATACCACCTTTTAAAACAGTAACTGTAATGGAATACAGTTACACGTATTTTGTAATTTAAATACGTAACGGCGGTAACAGTTTCCTGCTACCTTGAGCAAAGCACAGCACAGGGGAGCTGCTCAGGGAGCATCTGTGTGGTCATCAAAGTTCAACACTGTTAGCACAATTAATCACTTATCGCTCCCTGTCATTCTGCCATTGAAGAGTGGCCAAAAAGTATTTTATGTTTTGTCCCTAATGCTCCTCAACATACTCTAGATTCATCCAGGATATGTTTCTTGCATAGTTAAGCTCTTGGTGAGCCAGTGACGTGTAGGAAGAGACAAGGTGACGACCAAGAACAGTTTGATAACTACTACAAATGGCGGCTCAGAAAGACAGCTCTAATTGTAAGACACCCCAACAAGCTAGAGATTTCCCTAGGAGAGTCAAGGTTAATGACCAATGTAATGGATAGGACCATAAGTAAGACATGCGTCCGTGGCAAGCTGTGGAAGAACCAGCGTGGAATAAAGGTCCATCAGGCGAGAATGAAATGTTTGGAGCGGGAGAGTGAGATGCAATGCACAGGCCCTGAACCTGGTGAGACGCACCCCATAGGGCCCAGTCCCTCCACACACCAGAGTCTTCCAATCCAAATAGAGTAGTTCCACAGCAGGGAATTAAGTGGCCCTCAGCCATCAAACGGCGTGATTAGCAGAAGTTTGATGAGGATATGGCCAACATCATACAAGCCGTAGCCAAAAGAGATGCTGACAGCAGGCTTGAAGCAATGACCACCATCAAGCAGAGCAGAGTGGCACAGGAGACAGGGAGAGAGAGAGAGAGAGAGCTAGGAAATTAGCATATTTTATTGCTAATTGTTATTGTGTCTTTATTTCAGACATATACAGAAAAAACAATGTATACCCAAGTACACATACTTGCATTTACATGTACAAATACGAATATATATGTAAATACACACACGTATGTGCTCAGACAAAACAAAAAAAGAAAATAAGTAAAATAAAAAGGAGTCTAAATGACATGAAATGACACTTATTAAGTCTTAAATGGAGTAGGAAGAAGTATAACATACTTATTAATCCCTACCCCATGTTCAACATTCTATCGAATCCAACTATTCATTGTTACCCCTAATTCCCATCATCACTTGCCCTACACAATAAACAAGGAGGACATGTATAAACATAGCTACAGTGATAATTTAGATACAGTTTAGCATAGTTATATATACAATGGGTCGTCAACTTTATCAGTTTCATATTCTTCCAAAAGCAGTTTTCGAAACATCTTTATGAACTGACTAATGCTTGAACATTGCTGTAGGTCCACAGTAAAACTGTTCCACAGTTTTAGCCCACAAATGGTCACACAAAAGGTTTTAACCTTTGTCCGTGCTTTAAGAGTCTTCAGATTCATTTTTCCCCTCAATTCATAGTCCCCTTCTCTGTCAAAAACATCCTCTGTATATTTCCTGGTAACATATTGTATCTGGCTTTGTACATAATTTTTGCAAATTTTGCATATTTTATAAGATCCATAAATTTCAGAATTTTTCATTTCAAGAACATAATGATAGTGTGGTCTCTAAATCCTGCTTTAGTAATCATCCTGATTGCTTTTTTCTGAATTTTACATAATGGTTGAAGTGAGGTTTTGTATGTATTTCCCCAGATTTCCACACAGTATTCCAAATATGGCAATATAAGTGAACAGTAAAGTACCCGGAGTGATTTGGAAGGCAAAAAATGTTTAGCTTTACTCAGTACAGAGATGCTTCTTGACAGTTTAGCTTGTATATGCTTTATGTGAGGTTTCCAGCAGATTTTGTTATCTATTATCACACCCAGAAATTTTGTATGAGAAACTTGCTCTACTTCAACATTATTTATTAACAATTTTGCTCCAGCATCTTTTTTACAATTTCCGAATAACATAAATGTTGTTATTTTTTTTTTCAAATTTAGTTATAACTTGTTTCTGCCAAACCATGTTTGCAGTTTAATCATTTCTTTTGTGACAATTTCCAAAAGCTGCTGTGAATTCTCTCCAGCACAAAAATATTTGTATCATCTGCAAATAAAATAAACTGTGATATATCAGATGTTTTACATAGATCATTGATGTACAGGATAAACAGCTTTGGTCCCAATACTGACCCCTGTGGAATTCCACAAACAATGTACAGATATTCACCAATCTTCACAAATTGTTGCCTGTCTCTCAAATACCTCCTTACCCACTCTAGCACCACTCCTCTAATGCCACAGTACTCCAGTTTATCAAGTAATATTTCATGATTAATTGTGTCAACA